>NC_135487.1:33041624-34241624 GCF_052094955.1 Ictidomys tridecemlineatus
ACGCTTCTTTTGCTAGTAACAATGCCATTCTTAACATTTATAGCATTTTGGTCAATGCCTCATATTACCCTCTAGCTCTATTCTTTTGTTCCATCTTGCAACTTGACCTGTGTGGGGCAGCAAGAATGTAAAAACAAATTCAATAAGAACAGTGCTTTTCATTCTTTTTAGAAACTGGAGCAAAACCAGTTTTTTTTCCACATTCTACAGTAACTTGACTCCATAAACTCCAAATCAGATAGAAGATATTCCCCAATAAGTTTTCACTCAGAGGGATGGGGATGTGGCTCAAGCAGAAACGTGCTTGCCTGGCATGCAAGGGGCTCTGGGTTCAATCCTCAGCACACATAAAATAAAATAAAATAAAGATGTTGTGTCCACTGAAACCTGAAAAATAGATATTAAAAAAATGCGCTCTCTCTCTCTCTCTCTCTCTCTCTCTCTCTCTCTCTCTCTCTCTTCTTTCTCTCTAAAAAAAAAAAAGTTTTCACTCAGAGTTCTATATACATTCACATCATCCTTTGGATATGAGGAGAGGTTCTTCATAGAAAAAAATCTTCAGAGTCGGCAACTTTTCTGAAAATAATTAATAGATAATTCCCATTAATTGGCCAGCATCTCCTTATGTTCTTCTATATCTTAATTCCTTTCCTATTCTAACTTCATAGGCAGGGAACAAAACTGCTATATAGAATGTTCCTCCTCATAGATTGTTTCTCTTTAGAAAGTTTCTCTGAAACTTTCATCTTTAGAAAATCTAAATTGTAAATTACGCATTTATATGTACTCATGCTCTGGGCAATATAATTTATTAAACCAAGTTTAAATTTTGTTAATAAAACAGTCATGATCTGAGCTAAAGTGAAATTTACTCTGGCCTGATCAAAGAATTAAAACAGACTAGAGCTCTGAAAGTATAAAAACATCAAGGGAAAAAAGAAAATCTTTTTTTTTTTTTCAGTACAGTGTATTGAACCCAGAGGTACTTTACCACTGAACTATATCCCTCTCACCACCACCCTTTTTTTTTTTTTTTCTTTGAGACAGGGTCTCACTAAGTTGCAGAGGCTGGCCTGGAACTTTGAATCATCCTGCCTCAGCACCCACCCCTCCAGTAGGTGAAATTATAGACATGTGTCACTACCCCTGCTTCTTCTATGAGTCTGAAGACTCAAACTTGCATACTGGAGTGCAGATTGAAGAAACAAAAAGACAAATAGATACAGCTTTCTTTCATCTAACCCATCTCTAGTTTCAAAAGTTCCTCTGTGGTTGATAAAGGGTCTCTCAAGACCAAGAATGTGGTAGAGAATGCTCTGGAATGTTTTTGCAGGCAAGAATATGCAGAGTGCGGAAGGGTGGATAGAAATACTCTTATTTGAGAAGTAGCTTACAAAATAAAAACCTAAAGAGTCCTTGTAGATCCAAATAAGTTTCATTGTCTCAAAGGTCTAGGACCATATAATAGAATCCCAGTCTCTGCTCTAAAATATTATGCCAGGTATTTGATTTTTTTCCCCACATAAAATTTGTGAGAGAAGGAAAAAGAACCAGGATATTTTCTATAGAAATAGCGCTAAAATTTAATAATTATTTGAGAGAATGAATGCTGAAAGGGATAAATATTTGATCAACAGCACTAGAGCTCTTATAATTTTTATGGTGGCCACAGTGAGTCTGTTTTCTTATTTTTTGTTTCTAATGAGGAAAAACTATGTTTTCAATTTCAGGATAAATATAATATTTCAATAACAATTCCAAGCGATAGAATCCATTTATTCATCAAATATTATTTAAACTCTTACTGTGTGCTACATACTAGAATGGGTAACAAGAATATGAAGATGAGAAGGAGGAATGTCTAGTGGCAGAAACAGATGAGTAAACATTTATAATTAAGGGAGTAAATCTTATGACAAAAATGAACAAGTGGTATCATTGAGTGATATTTGAGTTAAATCAATCAATCAATCAATCAATCACTCTATCTATCTTCCTACCTATCACTGTCATGCTGGAGATTTAACCTAGGGCTTTGTACATGCTAGGCACATGCTCAACTACTGTTATACCCCAGCCTCTGAATTAAATCTTGAGAGGTGAGTAGAACTTTGTGAAACATGAAAAATTGTGCTCTGTATGTGTGCTATGAACTGAAATGCATTCCATTACCATGTATAACAAATTAGAATAAATAAATAAATTTTTAAAAAGAAAGAAAGAAGGGAGATACTATGTATTATTCGGCATGCAACAGAAGTAATATTATAGAGTAATATAACAAAGAGGTGAAACAACCAATACAGACTAAAAGGGGGCTAAGAAAGGCTTTCCAGAAATGGGAAAAGGAGGCAAAAGGTTAGATGGAGAAGAAAAACAGCAGTGAGAAAGCCTGGCTGCCGGAAATATAGTTATGATTTAGTGATTATATTAATTTCCTATTACTCCTGTAACAATTACCACAAATTTGGTGGCTGACAGCACAAATTTATTATTTTACAGTTCTGGAAGTCAAGTCTAAAATGAGTCTCACTGGGCTAAAATCAAAGTGTTGGCAGGACTGCATTCCTTCTTGAAGATCTGGGGGAAAATCTGTTTTCTTTGCTCTTTTCACTTCTACAGGTTGCATTTATTCCTTGGCACACTGCCCTACCTCCATCTTCAATGCAAGCCATGGCCATGTCTCACAGTGTACCAATCTGATACTGAATCTCTTCTTTCATTTATGAGAATTCATATAGTTACATTGGACCTACCAGATAATCCAAGACAATCTCCCAAACTCAAGACCATTTGATTGGTAAATTTAATTCCCCCTTGCCATGGAACATAACACATTCATGGTTACATTCTGATGTTTAGGATGTGGACATCTTTGGAGAGCTATTACTCTGCCTAACAGAATGATTAAATGTGTACATGCTTTACATACCTAAGACATTAGTGCTCTATCAGATGTGTGAAGGGTAAAAATTTGCTCCCAAGATGTAGGCTCTCTATTCACCTCACAAATTGTTTCTTTTGCTGAAAAGAAACTTTTTAGCTTAAATGTATCCCATTTACTGATTCTTGGCTTTAATTCTTGTGCTATAGGAGTCTTATTAAGGAAGTTGGGGCCTAATCCCACATGATGAAGATTAGGGCCTACTTTTTCTTCTATAAGATGCAGAGTCTCTGATTTAATTTCTTAGTCCTTGATCCACTTTGAGTTGGGTTTTGTGCATGGTAGAGACATTTCATTTTGTTGCATATGGATTTCCAGTTTTCCCAGCACCATTTGTTGAAGAGGCTATCTATTTTCCAATGCATGTTTTGGGCACCTTTGTCTAATATAAGATAATTGTAATCTTGTGGGTTAGTCTCTGCATCCTTTATTCTGTATCATTGGTCTACCAGTCTGTTTTGGTGCCAATATCATGCTGGTTTTGTTACTATTGCTCTGCTGTATAGTTTAAGATCTGGTATAGTGATGCCATCTGCTTCACTCTTCCTGTTAAGGTTTGCTTTAGCTATTCTGGGTCTCTTATTTTTCCAGATGAATTTCATGATTGCTTTTTCTAATTTTATGAGGAATGCCTTTGGGATTTTGATCAGAATTGCATTAAATATGTATAGTGTTTTTGGTAGTTTGGTCATTTTGATAATATTAATTCTCCTTATCCAAGAGCAAGGTAGACACCAAGAAAACAAAAACCCCAATCAATAAATGGGCCAAGGACCTGAACAGACACTTCTCAGAAGAGGATATACAATCAATCAACAAATATATGAAAAAATGTTCATCATCTCTAGCAATTAGAGAAATGCAAATCAAAACTACTCTAAGATATCATCTCACTCCAGTCAGAATGGCAGCTGTTATGAAGACAAACAACAATAAGTGTTGGCAAGGATGTGGGGGGAAAAAGGTACACTCATACATTGCTGGTGGGACTGCAAGTTGGTGCAGCCAATATGGAAAGCAGTATGAAGATTCCCTGGAAATCTGGGACTGGAACCACCATTTGACCCAGTTATACCTCTCCTTGGTCTATACCCAAAGGACTTAAAATCAGCATACTATAGGGACACAGCCACATCAATCTTTATAACAGCACAATTCACAATAGCTAAACTGTGGAACCAACCTAGATGCCCTTCAATAGATGAATGGATAAATTAAAATGTGCATATATACACAACAGAATATTACTCAGAAATAAAAGAGAATGAAATCATGGCATTTGCAGGTAAATGGATGGTGTTAGAGAAGATAATGCTAAGTGAAGTTAGCCAATCCTAAAAAAACAAATGCTGAATGTTTTCTCTGATATAAGGAGGCTGATTCATAGTGGGGTAGGGAGGAGGAGCATGCAGGAATAGAGGAACTCTAGATAGGGCAGAGGGGGGTGAGTGGGAAAGGGAGAGGGTAGGGGTTAGCAATGATGGTGAAATGTGATGGACATCATTATCCAAAGTACACTATGAAGATACGAATTGGAGTGAACATACTTTATATACTAACAGAGATGTGAGAAACTGTGCTCTATATGTGTAATAAAAATTGTAATGCAGGGCTGGGGATGTGGCTCAAGCAGTAACGCGCTCGCCTGGCATGTACGGGGTGCTGAGTTCGATCCTCAGCACTACATAAAATAAAATAAAGATGTTGTGTCCACCAAAAACTGAAAAATAAAATAATTCTCTCTCTCTCTCTCTCAAAAAAGTAAGAATTGTAATGCATTCTGCTGTCATGTATTTAAAAAATAAAATTAAAAAAGTGTACATGCTGGATTCATATTGTCTGGATTCATGTTCTATACCTCAGTATCCTTATCTGTAAAATGGGTTAATAATAGTAACTATCTCATTTTGTTGTGATGAGGAATTAATGAGTTAATATGTGGGTAGGTAAATGGAGACTCTTCTATATGAGACTTCAACTTTTGATTAAATATTTAATTATGTATCCCTGAAAGCCTAATAAAGGAATGTTTTTTCCTTTAAGTTAAAATTGATTTCTGGAACTAGGGCAGTGATGCATGCCTGTCATCCCAGTGTCTCAGTGTCTCATCTGAGGCAGGAGGATTGCGAGTTCATAGCTAGCCTCACTGACAGAGAGGTGATAAGCAACTCATTGAGACCCTGTCTCTAATAAAATATAAAATAGGGCTGGGGATGTGGCTTTGTGGTTGAGGGCCCCTGAGCTCAATCCCTGGTACCCCCCTCCCCACAAAAAAATATTTCTGAGGATAAGACATATAGCTTAGTGGTAGAGTGGTTGCCTTGTATGCATGAGGCCCCCAGTTCAATGTCCAGCACTGCAAAACCACAACAGCAGCAGCAATTTCTGACTGGTAAGAACTATAAATACCTAGCTGGAAGCCCAATGAGTATGGTAACTCTTGAAATTTAGCATGACCCTTACAAGGACCCTAGACACTATGCCTATGTCTCCGGTGGTACGGGAGGCTTTTGAGCCAGGATAACTCCTACATATATCAAATGTGGACCTCATTTTTTTGTACCTGGGGAAATAGAGGCAAAGAATAGCTCCTGGACAACTATGAACACAGTTCTACGAACACGTACAAGGTCTCACTGTAGAAGAATGCCTAATGTTGTTTTTCTGGCAAACTGTGATCCCTGTTCTTATACCCTTTTGAGTAGAATGATGGTAAGTGTGGCCTTAGGGTCTTATGAGTCTGAATGTCTAAAGGAACTTAAGAAGATTCTCCTCGTGGATGTGGCAAAGTGTAAAGCTCTTAGAAAGGTTCTGATACATAGTATGTACTATATTATTAGCTATTATCAATACAGAAACTACTTAGAATAATGACTGGTACAATCCTAACACTTGTCAAAAAATACTGCTATTAGTAGTAACACTACCACTCCACTGGTCCATATGTGGGATTGTAAAGTGGTCATGAATGGCTACAGGGTAGAGTATAAAGGAGAGAATAGTGGAGATGAGCCTGAAGAGATACAGAAGGCTGAGATTATACAGGTAACCAGTAAAGAGTTAGTTTGTTGCAGGATACCAGAGATTGAACCCAGGGGTTCAATCACTTAACCACTGAGTCATATCCTCAGCTCTTTTTAAAAAAATATTTTATCTAGAGACAAGGTCTTGTTGAGTTGCTTACTGCCTCACTAAGTTGCTGAGACTAGCTTTGAACTCATGATCCTCCTGCCTCAGCTTTCCAAGCCACTGGGATTACAGGAATGTGCCATCACACCTGGCAGGTAAAGAATTTTGATTCTCTTCTGAAGACAAGCAAGAACTATTAAAATGTTATTTTAAGTACAGCAGTATCATGATCAGATCTGTCTTAGAAAGATCATTCTTGTAGGAACACAGAGAATGGAATGAAAGAGAGCAGCAGCAATTCCTGACTGGTAAGAACTATAAATACCTAGCTGGAAGTAGACTAGTTACTTAGGAGGCTGTAATAGTTATTTATAGGAAAGAAAATGATGGTGAAAACTGGGATAGATTAAAATAATTTCAATGATTACTTTTTGCTAGTAATACCCAAAAGGGTGTCTCTAGAAATCTAAGTTCCAGACCCACACTTCCAATTGCCTGCTGGACATCTCCTAAGGAAGTCACTTTAAATTCATTGTGAACTCATCATTTCTCTGGAAAAAAAAAAAAACAGTTTTCCTCCTGATTTCTCACTCTCTATTCAAGAATGCATTTTGTTCACTCAAAATGTAACTTTGGTCTGAGTTCTACAACTGGTAGTACTCTTCCTTGCCTCCCACATACACAGCTGACAAGTTCTCAGAAAAAGATTCTATAAGCTATTCATTTGTTCACTCAGCCAATCATCCTGGCAATAAATTAGAAAACATCTTTGGAACAATGTGCTAAAGTTGAGCAGTGAAGATATATAATTAAGATACACATAGTCCATGAGTATATCATAATCTGAAGAGATATGGCAACAGTTAAGAGAACCACTTAAAATAAAATTTTAAGATAGAATTGTGTAAAAATTATGGCAAATAACAAAATGAATGGCAAAAATAAAACTTGCATTCTACTTCCTTTTCTAATCTTACCAATACTACTTTAGCTTAGGTTCTCACTACTGCTTATTTAGTTTACTACTCCCAATACTCTCTAAGCCTCTAGTCTCCTTCCTACAAACTAACCAGCACTCGGGCACAAGTAGAGGTAGCTGTGGTAGAATGAAGAGTATGTTATAATTTATATCAAAAGCTATGTTAGTCTGGGTCTATGTTAGTCAGTGACTAGCAAACCCTAATCAGGAAACTACTCCTTCCATCATACTGTCCTCATCCTTAATTATATTAATTGATTTATTTTACTAGGTTATAATGAAATTTAAATAAGTGAAAGGGTAAACTGAAGTGTGGCTGGTCAAAAATAAGCTATGTTGGTGCAATATACTAGAAGGCTCCCAAACATCCAAATCCCAGGCACCAAAATCTCAATTGCAAGAATTAGGGACTTCAACCAATTCTAGGTACAAGTCTTTGTATGGATATATGCTTTCATTTCTTTTTAATTACTTTTATTTAAGAGTAATATCTAGAGAAGAGGAGATTGTACTATATGGCAAGTGTTTACCTTTTTTAAAAACATGATTTTTTAGAGCAGTTTTAAGCAGTTTGAGCTAAAAGAAATTAGCTATCAAGCCATGAAAAGTCATGAAGAAAATTTAAATGCACATTACTAAAGAAGCCAATCTGAAAAGACTACATACTATATGATTTCAACTGATATTTTCAGGGATGGGGGTGTAGCTTAGTGAGTGGTAGAGCGTACACTTAGCAGGGATAAGACCCTGGGCTCAAATCCCAGTACATACTGCTCCAAAGTTACCCAACTATAGTTATTTTCTGGAAAAGGCAAAACTATGAAGACAGTAAAAAGATCAGTGGTTGTCAAAATTATGGAGACAGTAAAAAGAACTATGGTTGTCAGGGATTAGGGGCAAAAAGGGTTTAATAAGGGGAAGCATGAAGGACTTTTAGGACACTGAAAATACTCATAATATATTATAATGGTGGATACATGGCCATTATACTTGTCAAAAGCCACAGAATATACAATACCCAAAGTAAACCTTGATGTAAACAACGGACTTTAGGTGATTATGATATATCAATGTAAGTCTTTCAATTGCAACACTCAGATGGGGTATACTGACAATAGGGAGGTTATGCATGTGTAGGAGCAGGAGATGTATGGGAAATCCCTGTACTTTCCTATTAATTTTGCTGTAAACCTAAAACTGCTCAAAAAAAAATAAAAACCAATCTTTTAAAAACCAAACTGACCATACAATATGTAGGTCAATTTCTGGATTCTCCATTTCGTTTCACTGATATTAAATCCATACTGTCTTGATTATGCTAACTTAAGTCTCGATTTCAAGTCATTTTAGTCTTCTAATATTGTTCTTCTCCCTAAAGTAATTTTAACTATCCTAGGTTACTTTGAACTTGCACAGAATTTTAGAGATAATTTTATCAGGAAGTTTGCTGGACTTCTGACTGAGATTGCATTAAATCTATGTCTCAAGTTATGAGAATTAAAATCTCAACAATATACTGTCTTCTGACCCATAAAACAGCAGATCTCTCCATTTACTTAGGCCTTCCTTCATTTTTTTTAAACACTGCTTTTTATTTTAGTTGCAGGTAGACACAATACCTTTATTTTTATGTGGTACTGAGGATTGAACCCAGTGCCTCATGCATGTTAGGTGAGTTCTCTTCCTCTGAGCCACCACCCTAGCCCCTTCCTTCATTTATATCAAACAAATGTCCTGTGCTTTTCACTGTGCAATTCTTTTGCCAAATTTACCTTCTAGGAATTTTGTGTGTGTTGATGACTGTAACTGGAACTGAATTTTTAGTATCAATCTCATATTGTTCATTGCTAGAAATAGGAATATAACTGATTTGATTTTTGTATATTGATCTTATATCCTGAAACCTTATCAAATATACTTTTAGTTCTAGGTTTTTCTAGATTCCATCAGGTTTTCTACATAGAAAATCAGATCATCTGCAAATGTTTTCTTTCTTTCCAATTAAAAATCTTTCCCCTACCCTTGCCTTATTACACTGGCTAGAACATCCATATAATATTAAATAGAGGCTGAAAGCAAAAATCCTTCTCTCTTGTTCCTGTGCTTGAGGAATAAGGTTTTCAACATGATTTTAGCTTTAGGGTTTTTGTAGACAATCTTTAACAGGTGGAGAAAGTTCTATTCCTAGTTATTTGTTGTTTTCTGTTATTATTTCCTGAGTGAGAAGGATTTAAATGAAGAATGGATGCTATATTTTGTCACATTCTTTTTCTAAATTTACTGAGATCATCACATGGTTTTTCATCTTTAGTTTACTAATATGGTAAATTGTTAATATGAATTATTATTTGGCTTATACTTTCCTAATTTTAAACATTTTTATTGAGATAAAATTCATACAAAATTCACCATCCAAATGTACTCAGTGGTTATTTTCTGTTTCTATGGATTTGTCTATTTAAAAAATTTTTAGTTGTACATGGACACAATGCCTTTATTTTATTTATTTGTATGTGCTGCTGAGGATTGAACCCAGTGCCTTACATGTTCTAGGCAAGCACTCTACCACTAAGCTACAGCTACAGCCCCTGGATTTGCCTATTCTTGACATTACTTACAATTGGTATCATATATGTGACCTCTGGGGTATTTCACTTCGCATAATGTCAAGACTCATCCTTCTGTAGCATGTAACAATACTTCCTTCCTTTTTTTTTTTTGCCTCTTTAAATACATCTATTTAATTTTAAAAAATATTTTGGTATTTAAGATTGAACCCAAGGGCACTTTTGCCACTAATCTACTTCCTGAGTCTTTTTTTTTGAGACAAGTTCTCCCTAAATTGCTCAGGGCCTTGCTAAATTGCTGAGATTGGCCTTGAACTTGCAATTCTCCTGCTTTAGGCTCCTGAGCTGCTAGTATTACAGGTGTGCACCACAATGCCCAGTTAAATGAATCTATTTTCTAATGGGGTAAAATTCACATAACATAAAATTAACCATTTTAAAGTGAACAATTTTATGGCATTTAGAACATTCTCAGGGCTGGTGCTGTAGCTCAGTGGCAGAGCACTTGCCTCGTATGTCTGAGGCACTGGGTTTGATCCTCAGCACCACATAAAAATAAGCTTTATAAAGGCATACTGTCCATCTACAACTACAATTTTTTTTAAAAAAAAGAACATTCACAATGTTGCACGACTATCACCACTATATCCAGAAATATTCCATTATCCCAAAAAGAAACACCATATCCACTAAGTAATCATCATTACTCATCCTATCCAATCTCTGGTGATCTCTATTTTATGTCCTATCCTCATGTAACTGTACATTAGATATCTCATATAAGTGGGAAGATAGAATAACTCTTCTTTTGTGTCTGACATATTTCACTTTGCACAAGGTCCATCATGTTGTGGCATGCGCAAATATTTCATTCCTTTTTATATCCCAATAATATTCCATTGCATGGATATATCACATTTTGTTTATACAACCATCAAGTAATGGACATTTGGGTTGTTTCCATCTTTCAGTTACTGTGACTAACGCTGCTATGAATATTGGTATAAGAGTATCTATCCAAGTCCTTGTTTTCAACTCTTGTGGACATATAGTTAGAAGAATATTGGTCATATGGTAATTCTTTAACATTTTGAGGAACCATAAATTATTGGTTAAATAGATGTATTTAAAGAGACAAAAAAGGAAATGACTGCACCATTTCATAATCCCAGAAAGGATGTATTAAAGTTCTAATTTTTCCACATTCTCACTAACAACATATTTTTCTTTCTTTTTTATTTAATTGTTATAACCATCCTAGTGCTACATAGCAGTAACTCACTGCAGTTTTGATTTGCATTTACCTAAAAACTAATAATGCTGAGCATCTTTATTTATGCTTTTTGGCCATTTATTTGGAAAAAATTGTGTTCAAATTCTTTGCCAATGTTTTAATTAGGCTTTTTGTTTTTAGGCTGTCAGGTATAAGAGTTCTTCATATATTCTGAATATACAGCAACATCTGGCTGATCATGTATTTTTAATTTTATTTGGTAAATATCTAGGAGTGTAACTATAGGTCATTAAATAATTTTTAAATGTTAAATTGGCTTTGCATCCTTGGAAGAAACCTCACTTAGTCATAATGTAGTATTCTTTTAGCATACTGTTAAATCTAATTTGCTAAAATTGTTCAGAATTGATACATCCACGTTCACACCAGACATTGGTCTATAGTTTTCTTTTCCTTTAACATGTTGGTCTAATTTTGGTACCAGGATATTGCTGGCTACATAGAATGAATTGCTAAGTAGTCTCTCCCTTTCATTGTTTTGGTTTTTATTAGAGAAAGATTTTGGATTTTTGTCAAATGCTTTATTGCATCTACGGAGCTTTGTTAATGTGGTAAATTATATTTATCAAATTTTCAAATGTTCAATCAACTTTATATTCCTGAGAAAAAATCCAGTTAGCTATGATGCATTATCACTAGATTTGTTAAAATATTGTTTAGAATTTTGGGGTCATCTGGTCATGTTTTTATGTCTTTGGTTTATAGTTTTCTTGTAATGCCTCTCTCTACTTTTGGTAGCAGGATAATACCAGCATTATAAAATGAGCTGGAAAATATTCTCTTCAAATTAAAAAAATATTTGTATGGACTTATTTGTGTAGAATTGGAATTATTTCATCCTTAATTGTTTTTTTTTTTTTTTTTTTTTTTTTTTTTTTTTTAGAATTCATCAGTTGAGTCATCTAGGCCTAGAATTTTCAGTAGAATGATTTTTAACTACAAATTCAATTTCTTTTTTATTAGGGCTATTCAGGCTAGCTATTTCTTTCTGTAGCACTCATTACCTGATATATTCTTGTTTATTACTTATCTCCCCCTAGTAGAACATGCATTCCACGAATATAGGGTAGTTTTGTCTGTTTTGTTTCTTTGTGTGTATGTGTGTGTGTGTGTGTGTGTTTACTGGTGAGAGAATCAAGGTCCTCACACATGCTAGGCAAGCACTCTGAGTTACATCTATAGTCCTTTATTTATCTCATTTTTATTTTAAGAGAGGGTCTGCTAAATTATCTAAACTGGCTTGAAATTGTGATAATCCTACCTCAGCCTCCCAAGTAGGTAAAATTACAGGCATGCAGCACCATGCCTGGCTTAGTTTTGACTTTTTAAAAAAATTGTCTTTCTTTTCTCCTATAGTCACAGTATCAAAGTATATGAGTTAAGTATTCAACATACTGATGAATTAAATTATAAACAGATACAAAAACGTGATTATTTAATCATGTTTTCTTATTTCTTCCAAATGCTCAAGAAACATATCATTATAAATTGTGATTTTGGTTTGTAGTTTTCTTGTAAGTCTCTCTCTAGTTTTGGTAGCAGTATAATACCAGCATTATAAAATGAGTTAGAAAATATTCTCTTCAAATTAAAAAATATTTGTATGGACATATTTTTGTAGAGGATATTGTTGATAGGGTAGTGTTGTTGTTATTATTATTATTATAAATTATGTGATGAGCTGGGGATATAGCTCAGTAGTAGAGCACTTGCCTAGCATGCCTAAGGCCCTGGGTTCGATTCTCAGCACAAGCAGAAATCTAAAAATATTATGTGATAACTAAATTACATTGTATTTATGAGTTTCATTTCAGGAAAGTAAAGGGAACCCTAAATTTTTCATAAAGGGCAATACTGGATATGATTGGTTGAGAATAATTGACTTCAATCATATCCATTGGTGTGAGAATATATAAGAGTCACTGCTCCAGAAGTCCATGGAAAGAGAAGTTCTTTCCTCTGATCTTAAAAATATTCATCTACACACTATCTGTAGGTATTCTGGGACAAGAAAGGTGGAGAAGGGGAGAAGTAACAAGGACCTTAGTATATTGAATGTATAAATTATAGATGAGATCCAGGAGAATTCATACCTTGTCTTCAGGAGGTGTCATTATGGAGAAGTTTCTCATAAACAACAGGGAAATTCTCAAAAAGCCACTAAACATTCTTGAAAGTAGAGATAGAAGTGGCATGTTAGTACTCCAGGACTGGGGTTTACTTTGGCACCATCTATACTTCCTAGGTACAGAAAAAAGAAAAAACTGATATAATCAAAGACCTGCTTCTCTAGGCTTATCCTGAAGGGGTAGTAAATTCAGAGTCATGAATGTTCAGAGGATCATGTGATGCCAGCATCAGGAAAGAAATCAACCTAAATAATTATCTCTCTGTACGGAAGCTTGGGAAAACAATTCTTCATGGGGGCAAAAATGCACCAAAAACATTCTAAGACTACCCAGCATACCTGGTACAATTTGGGTTTATGCCTATTTCCCCAGTGTAATTATAAGAAAGCTGCTGTGGTTATGAAAACAGACTTTAAGGAGTATTACTAAAGAAAGAAATTTTATAATGATAGAAAGGATCAACACAACCTGTATATACACTTAATAAAAGATTTCCAAAATACAGGAATAAAAGCTGACAAAATTGAAAGAATGCATAGGTAAATTAACAATTTTATTTGGTGATTTCAGTACTCTTTTTTTTCAATTATTGATAGAACAAGAACACATAATTCTGCTATACTCTCTTTTTCAACTAGCAACTCATCTTGCATACAGCATGTTTGTACTCCATATCTTCTCTTTTCAGAGTCAAAGATATTAATCAACCTTGTATCATTGTGTTTAATGATGTTTTGTATACTATTGTATTGTAGGAATTTCACTGCTTCCATTACTTATAAAATTGGAAATAAGAAACTGATTCCAATTCTTCAGATTTCTCTCATAAGACAGCATAGAAGATTTTAATAAACACCTGGCACTCGAACTTTCAGTATGGTAATCAGTTTTTTTGACTTCAGAAATACCTGAAGAGCAATCTTTACTCTCCTAGGTATAAGGTGCTTCATTAATAACACAGATTCAGAGTCTGAAGCTTGAATTACAGATAGTAGATTGATGAAAAAACAAATGAAACTACTTCTAGCTTTATCAACACAGCTTATTTTCAGTAATGCTAAAATGCAGAATAAACATCTGTTATGAGATTGGCTGGAGTACAGCTGAAGGCTGGTAGGTAGGGCAGAAAAAAACGGTGGACAAATAGTCTAACTTCTGAAAATAATAAGTAATTACCTTGAACAATGAACATATTTGACTATCAAGTTTAGCTATCTAGGACTAATTTTTTTAAGTTATTCAGTGTGATCAGCAAGAATATACTTGCTTAGTAATACAAGAATTCCAAGGGATGGTTAGAAATTCATAATACTATGATACATTTGTTTACCACCTCTGTTCATACCCCCTGTAGACAGGAAAGGAAGAACATATATAAAACATGAAAGAACTTTGTTTTAAGGAGATAATTAGCATAGTTAGGCTGTTTATAATCTTAAAAAGCTGAATACAACAAATCAAATCATTTCAAACACTGAGGAAATTCATGTTATTATGTAGTAGTTGGAGAGCCACATAAAGGCCAAAGAAACTCAAAACATAGGAAAAGTGACTGGATTTTTATAAATTTGATAACTAATCCTCATGTCTAAGACCCAAATCAGAAGGAACATGACACAAAAAAAGAAAAGGGTGTTTAGTGGAAGACAGGACAATGATTGAAGTGGAAAATGTAGCAAGAGTGTTTTTATTCAATCACGATTGAGATACTGTCCTTCAACTGCTAGAGAGAATCATTAGCAGAGTACAATAATGGGATCAAGTCCTGTAAAAAACTCGAATTGGTTAAATGGTTAAATTTAAATTAACCAGTTAAATTCTCCTCATAAAAGTAATCTGAAATTCCCCATTAATCATCTAATTTATAAATGAATAGGTTTGGGATGTATGAGTACATAGAGACTATATAGTAATAAATTAGATGCTATAACTTAAGTTGCCTTGTTTAATTCAGCAAACCTGGCAGAAAATACTCAATAGCTTTTGTGAGCAAGATACTCTTTCATAAAAGTAGATAGGAATAACTCATAGATAAATTCTGAAGTCTAAGAAAAGGTTATACAGTGGCTTTGGTAGAAGTGAGGTGGAAAGTAGAGGGGTTAACTATTTAACCACTAGTGGAGAGAGTGTCTTCATCAATTACAGAAGATATGCAGATGTGTGCAATGGACTTTATGGAGGAAAGTATTTTAAACCACAAGTATTTCAAAATGTTTGCATAACAATACCAGCTAAAATCACTACAGAAGTGGTTTTTGTTGTTTTGGTACTAGGGATTGAACCCAAGGGAGCTCTCTCACTGAGCTGCATTCCCCAGCCCTTTTTATTTTTTATTCTGAGACAGGGTCTTCCTAAAGTTGCTAAGGCTGACTTTGAACTTGTGATTCTCTTGCCTCAGAATCCCAAACTATGGGGATTACAGACATGTGCCACTGTGCCCAGAACTACAAATGTATTTTAAGGAATACTTTAGGGCTTGGAATTTAGCTCAATCCAGGGCTAAGGCCAGATTGCCCACCCATTTTTTCCTCTGAGTTAACAGTTCTCCTTTTTACCTCATTGTACTTTCTCACCAGCACCTTTAGCCCCTTGTTCTTATTCCAAACCTTTCTTATAAAAATTGTTTTTTGGATCACAGGAGTCTCAAACTGTGAAACAGTTACATAATCCATCCTTTATGCTACTATATTTTAGCTCAGAAGCTAACCACGCAGGCTCATCCTTCATTTTACTCTTTTCTAAATATTATATTTTAACTTTGAAAACTCCTTCTTTAGAGCTGTTTAAGGTAACTGTGTAGCCTCATTTCAAGTACTCTTAGGGGTGAGAAGAGCCAATTTGTTGAGTTTTCAGCAGGCCTTGGAAGAATGTAAAAGAAGTATAAACTTTAATCATTAATTCATCAATTTAAACTATCATGAATTCATGATTTCCAATCTCAGTTTCTTTGAGAAATTCTGCCTTTCTTTCATTTACCTTGAAATGCACCCTTCTCCCGCCCTCTTCAGCAGCTGCCTCAACTGCTGTCATACTAACTTATAAGTCACACAAGATTATGAGTTGTGTTTTATTTATTATTTGCCTTTATATCCTTATACCTAACATAGTTGGGTAGTGATCACTCAAAACTTCCCATTTTCACTTTTTTTTCTGATATCTCACCACTTACTTTCCAGAGAAGTTAGAAGCTAACAGTCATTTCCCATATTCTATCCATAAAAATAACTTCAGCACATCCACCCTTCTCTACCCTCCTCAGTTCTTGTTTATACAACCATCCTTTCATATACCCAATGGCAGAACCCCAGTTCTAGATGAATTTAATAATCTGCCCTTTCTAATTTCCTGGAGTTGCTGAACAATGATGTAGAAAACTCACACAACTGTGCGAACTGACACTAATATGCTAACTATAGCTACCAATCTGAAATTAACCCTCATTTCTTCATATTGTTTTCCTTATTCCAGCTCTCTATCCTATTCCAAAGTGGTTATTTCAAAAAACTTCACACTATCTTCAAACTTCTAACCCCTCCACCTCTCATCTCACTTGTAACAAATGACATTAAAGAGAAAGAGAAGTCACTGGCTCTTTGCTTCTAAACCTCTAAATTGTTCTCCAGCCCTCATCTTCTTTTTAATTAAAATATATGTCTCTCTCCTAGTTGAGGGCAATCTATCACCTTTCATGTTGGGTCTTTGGATTATTTCCTCTCATGTAGGAGTCAGTTTTCACTAGCTGCCTCTCAGTCTCTACATGTTCTTATTTCTCTATCAATCACTTTAATATTTCTTAGGATTCTATCCTGAGTTGCCTTCTGTTTCTTTCCCCCTTCCTCTCTCTCAGGATTTATGACCTCAATTGCCATGAATCAAGTTCAAACTTACTTCTTCTTTCCATTCTCATTGCTACCAATCTAGATATGGCAGTCATCATCTCTTGCTTGGATTATTGTACTACCCCTCTTCTAAATGGTCTCCTGGCATCTGGTCTTGCTTCTCTCTATTCTACTAACCTCATTTTTTTAAGAAAGGAAAACCTGATAATATCAGTCTCTTACTCAAAACCCCCTTCTCTTAAAACCAAGCCCAGGGACTGGTTTAAGAGTTGCAAATGCCTGATCCTAGCATCTTCTCATATCACTCCCTCCCTAAAATTCAGTGTTCCATCTTAGCTAACATTTTCCAATTCCCCAACATCTATTTTTATTTTGCTTTCAAGGGCATCACACAAGTTGTCCCCCCTCCCCCCCCCTCCCCCCCGCCTTGGAAAGTTCTTTCTCTCCTACACCTTTCTCTGGCTCACTCAAACTAATTCTTCAAGACTTAGCTGAATATCATTCTTTTAAGAAGGTATACCAGTAACTTAGATAAAAAGAGCTGTTCTTACTAACTGCTCATATTGAATCCTGCACTTCTACTACCATGGAACTTTGTAAACTTTATAATTGCCTTTAATTGCCAGCCTTAAGCCCTACCATCCAACCAGCAGTAGACTATAAGGGCAAAAAGTTTGTTCTGCTCATGGCTGCAATCTGGAAGTTATTTTAAATTTCTATTCCCCTTCCCTTCCATGTCCAATCTTTCAATTTGTAAATATTTCTCCAATCTGCCCTCCCTTCTCCTTCTATAATTTTACTTCTCTAATTGAATCACTCATCATCTTTTGCTGAAACCACAGTAAATCCTTAACTTGGTCTTCCTTGCTTCCTAAAATCCATTTTCCACAAAGATACCTAAGTGATTTATTCAAAACTAATTTTGCTAATTTGTTGTTTGGCGGACATATCTTCATTTCTTGTGGCTCACTTTAATGTCCCAACAACATTTGCTTTCAGTTCCTCCATATAATTAATCCATATTGCTTCTTACCTTTATATCTCTTTATTCAGACTATCCCTTCTGCCTATAATATTCTTTCTTCTTTTCTCTATCTTATTATTTCCAATTCAATCTATAAAATTCAGTGTGGTATCACTTCTTCCTAGAAGCTTTCCCTGAATGCTTCTCCACTCCCTTCACCTGCCCAGAGTTCTTAAAAAAAAAAAAAAATACCTTTACATTTCATGCTGTTTTAAAGTGATCTGACTGTGTCTATTTTTCCAAATAAACTGTGAGCTACTTAACAGCAGGAACTACATTTCATCTCTCTTTGTATCTCCAAGGCTTAAAATAGTACTATTGTATATTATTATTTTAATGAATAAATAAAGCCTCTTAAATTAGTACTCTATGTATAATGTCATCAATTCTTTACCTAGCCTCCACTTTTCAAACTGTAATTTGGCATCTACTCATCCCACTTCACTGGAGTTACAAAAGTCATTAATAATATCTCTTTAAAAATAAACATGTGTTACTTTCACAATCCTTATCTGTGCCGACCTGTCTGGCATCTGACAATGTTACCAACTCCCCTCCTTTGTAACTTCTCTCTTCCCTAGATTTCTATGATAATGCTCTCATCTAGTTCTGTTTCTTCATCTTTGACATTTTTGTTTTTCTCATTATACCATTATTCTCTATTCATACTTTAAATACCTCTGCATGTTTTGTCCTTGCCTCTCCTTATCTTATTTTCTGCCTCTTTCTAGGTAATCTTATCAAAACACCACATAGGCTGATATCTCAATGAAATAGACCTCTCGATTAAGCTACAACCCAACACAGACAACTATCAAAAGGGCACTTCCTCCTTAAATATTCCTTAGGCATTTCATACCCATTCTCATCTTCCTTACATCTGAACTTGTTAGTATCCTAATAATAGGATGAATCATAAAACTGGTAATTTCATATTGTTTGGCACTGGAATTTTTGCTTTAGTTGGCAACACCAGCGTTCATTCAGAATCCTGCTAGCCATTCTATGTTCCTTTCTTGTCATTCATCCCCAACACCTAACTGATGATCGAATCTCCTGATTCTGTCATTTTAAGTACAGAAGTTTACAAATCTGTTCTATCTATTCTCTCTATCCCTATCACTACTGGCTTGGTTCAGGCTCTCAAACCTTTTTTGTGTGGATTACTTCAACAGTCTCCTAATTACTCTCTAAACCCTTAATTCACAAATAGGAAATACATGAAAACCATGTTGCCACTCTCCCCTCCTGAGACTGAACAGAGCTTCACTATTCATTTCAATCTAGCACTCCTGGCAGTCACCACCATTTTCTCAGAGTAGACACACATGACAAAACATTACTTCCCTCCAGTCTTCTGTACTAAAATCAAGGTGATGATCATATAACCTCTCTGCCTAAAACTCTTCACAGGCATAAGGTCAAGTCTGAGCTTATTAGCATAAAATAGTGATCTGCTCCCTACTGGCTTCTCAAGCCTTTTTCCTTTCCATTGATCTGTAAGAAAATAAATCTGCTTAATTTCCTTCAAATATGTAATGCTATGACACTTTGTTAGTATCGTAATAATAAGACGAATCATAAAATTAGCAATTTCATATGGTTTGGCACTAGAATAAGGAAATAAGATATTTCCTGTAACTAGAATGTCTTACTTCTTCAAAAATTGCAATCCCCTATTAATTCCTTTTTTGTTCTTTTTAGTTATACATGACAGTAGAGTATTTTGACATATTTAGACAAACATGAAATATGTCTTGTTCTAATTAGGATCTCAGTCTTGTGGATGTACATGATGTGGAGATTCACTGTGGTGTACATACAAGTACACAGGAAAGTCATGTTAGATTCATTCCACTGTCTTTCCTATTCCTATCCCCTCATCCTTCCCTTCATTCCCCTTTGTCTAAGCCACTGAATTTCTATACTACTCTCCCCTTGTTGTATGTTAGCATCCTCATGTTAGAGAACATTCAATCTTTGTTTTTTGGGGATTGGCTTATTTCACTTAGCATGATAGTCTCCAGACCCACCCATTTACCAGCAAATGTCATAAAGTCATGAAATTCATTTGGAAAAATAAGAAGCCCAGAATAGCCAAAGCAATCCTTAAGAAGAAAAGTGAACCAGGAAACATCACAATACCAAACTTAAATTAAGCAACAGAGCTATAACAACAAAAACAGCATGGCAAAGGCACCAAAACAAACATAAAGACCAATAGAACAGGGGCTGGGATCGTGGCTCAGCAGAAGAGCACTCGCCTAGCACATGTGAGGCCCTGGGTTCGATCCTCAGCACCACATAAAAATAAATAAATAAAATAAAGGTATTGTGTCCAACTACAACTAAAAAATAAATATTTTTTAAAAAGACCAATGGAACAGAAGAAAAGACAAAGAGACAAACCCACATAATACAGTTATCTCATACTAGACAAAGGTACCATAAATATCCACTGGAAAAAAGATAGCCTCTTCAACAAATGGTCTAGGGAAAACTGGAAATCCATATGTAACAGAATAAAATTTAACCCCTATCTTTTACCCTGCACAAAACTCAACTTAAAATGGATCAAAGACCTAGGCATTAGACCATAAGACCTGCACCTACTAGAAGAAAATGTAGGCCTAACATTCCACCACATTGGCTTAGGAACTGACTTCCTCAACAAGAACCCTATTAATTCTTCTAAGTTGAATTTAGATACTGACTACTCCCACTTTAGCACTGTGTGTCTGTATATGTATTTTGCATGTTATATGTATATATCCATTGGAAAAACTGTAATATATTTCTTTTCATAAGGGCCAAGATTAGAATTCTTCTTTTGCTAGTATAAAGCCTGAATAAAGTAAGTCATTAGTAAAGGTTTGTGGAACAAATAAAGGAATAAATGTCAATGAATTCACTAAGATTTCAATTGAGTCTTGAAGAATGGAAAGGACATGAATTGGTGTAGTAAGCAGTTAAGAATGGTGGTGAGGGGTCTGGTTGTAGCTCAGTGATAGAGCCCTTGCCTAGCATTGTGAGGTGCTGGGTTCAATTCTCAGCACCATATATAAATAAATAAAATACAGGTCTATCGACAACTAAAAAAAATTTAAAAAAGAAAGGAATGGTGGTGAGGGTGGGGGTCCACAAACTACATCATTTCTATCTTTATGGCTGGTCATATTAAAACTACTCCTTGTTTCCCTCTATCTATTCAAATTCAATTTATTCCTCTTGACCAATTCAAATTCCACTAACTCCAAGGTAAATTGATGATCTCAAGTTATGCTGATTTTTCCCTTTGATAATTTGTTTGGCATTTATTATACGTAATATACAATTATATTCAGCCTTATTTATTAACTGTACTTAATAGTTTTAAATAATATCAGTTTATGAGACTGATACCCAGAAAAACAGTATTACAAAGTGTTAAGAAAAATAGGCCCTAGAAAAGACCTGGGTTCAAATACTGACACTTAGCATCTGTGTATCTTAAGAAAGCTGCTTGACCTTTCAGTAGATCAGCTTCTTCATATGCAAAATGGTTACAAATCCTATTTAACAATTAATATGAGAATTAAATAACAAATATATACAAAACACTTATGCTTGGCATAAGGTGAGCACTCAATGACTCAATGACGATAATAGTTAAAATTTATATTACAACCATAAGAAACTCCTGCTTCTAGGAAGATGAAGTAGATACACTTTTCATATTCTTCTCATGAAGTACATAGGAAAACCCTGAAGATTTTATATATAAAACAAATGTAAGAAGACTGTGAAAAGTGGAGAGTAGAAGGTGAACTGCCTAGAACATCTGGACTCAAGAAATGACAGGGTGGTTAATTCTCTGAATTTTCTTTTTCATATATTTCTGACTTGGAGGTAAAGAAACTGGCAACCCACAAGTGCCAACAAGTACAAACAAAAACAAAACAAACATAAACCCAGTCCAACAAAAGCCTACTCTCTCTACCCAAAGGACCAGGAAAAGAGCAGCCTAGTAAAACAAAACACTTCCTCACAAGATCCACTGTACAGCTGATAAACAGCACTGAGAAAACCATAATCCTATCCCTTACTAATACCAGCAATGGCTGAATAAGAGCCTTCTATGTCCATTAAGCTTTAACAAGGTGCCCCTGATGTTTTCCTCTCCCCGCTGAATTGGTATCAGATAAAGCTTAGTGCAAAGTCAGGACTTTCACCACTCAGTGGTGATGAGATCTCCACCATTCCACCCCTGTTAACAGTAGAGGCCATGCAACAAACAGCAATAAGACATTCCTAATCCTCTAAAATTAGCCTGGAGGAAGTCAAGCAGAAAATCGGAACTTCAACCTCCACGCTAATAAAGTAGTGTCGACAGTGTAAGAAGGAGGCAGCTGAAACAGAAAGTCTAAATAGGGATAAAGAACTCAGTGACAGAGTGCTTGCTTAGCATGTGTGAGGCCCTGAGTTCAATCCCCAGCACTGCTAAATAAATAAATAAAATTTAAACAATTTAAAAATTCAGAGTCTTATAATATCCAAACATCCAGGTTTCAATCAGTTATCATATCAAAAACCAAGGAAATTTCAACTTGAATCAAAAAGACAATCAGTAGATACCAACATCAAAATGACAGAGATGATAGAATTATTTGACAAAGATTATAAAGGAGCCTTCTTAAAAATGCTTCAACAAGAAATTAAAAACATACTTGAAACACATGGAAAAAAATAGAAATTCTCAATAAAGAAACAGATGTAAAGAAGAACCATGGAGAGCTACAGTTGAAGCTCAGTGGTGAAGCACTTGCCTCACATGTATGAGGCACGGGGTTTGATCCTTAGCACCACATAAAAATAAATAAAGGTATTGTGGCCATCTACAACTAAATTTTTTTTTTAAGTGGAAATTTTAGAACTGAAACCGCAATAAAAAATTCAATGGATGGACTCAACACCAGAACAGATAGGACAAAGAAAAGAATAAGTGAGGGGCTGGAGTTGTGGCTCAACAGTAGAGTGCTTGCCTCACAAGTGCAAGGACCTGGGTTCAATCCTTAGCACCACATAAGAATAAGTAGAGTATTGTGTCCAACTACAACTAAAAAAATATTTTTAAAAAAGAGAATAAGTAAACTTGAAGACAAAATAATAGAAATTATCCAGTCTGACAGAGGAAAAATAGACTAAAAAACAAAATAAAATAAAACAAAAAATAATACCAAACAGAGACTAAGGAATCTGCAGAAAATAACAAAAGAACTAATGTCACTGGAGCCCTGGAAGAAGAGAAAAGAAGGCAAGGATGAAAAACAAATACTTAAAATGCTGTCTGATCAGCTCCAATTTCACAAAAGACACAAACCTGAATATTTAGAAGTTTAGTGAACCCCCAAAAGGATTATACACAAAGAAATCCACATCAGGATACATCAAAGTCAAACTCCTAAAAAATAAGACAAAAAACAAACAAACAAAAACAAACAAAAAAAAAACTTCAAAGCAACAAAAAAATCAACACCTTACCTATGGGAGATAAATAAGTCAAATAACAGTGGCCAGGGGAAATAGCATACTTTTCAAGTATTGAAAGAAAACAACTATAAATTCCAATTTTATATTCAGCAAAAACATCCTTAAGAAATGAAAAGGAAATCAAAAGACATTCTCAGGATAAGTAAAACTAAGGTAAATTTTAGTTTTGCCTACCCTAAAAGAACAACTAAAGAAAGTTCTCTAAAACAGAAAGGAAATCGGAAAAGAAGGAACCTCAGAACACCAAGAAGACAAAAGGCAGCAAGCAAAAATATTGGCAAACAAAACAGGCTCTCCTTCTCCTATTGAGTTTTCTAAATTATGGCTAAATTCTAAATTATGCTAAATTAAAAATTACAAGATAATTTAATGTTATTAAATTATAATGATCTGCTTCTAAACATGTCAAGGATATATTTAAGACAACTATTATATAAACAAGGAAAGTAAAAGCATAAAGAGAAAATTAGGGGCTGGGGATGTGGTTCAAGTGGTGGTGCGCTCGCCTAGCATGCATGGGGCACTGGGTTCGATTCTCAGCACCACATAAAAATAAAATAAAGATATTGTGCCCACCTAAAAGTAAAAAATATATATATAAATATTTTTTAAAAAGAGAAAATTAAGGTTCCTGTAATTCACTTGAAATGGTAAAACACCAACATTAGTAGACTATGACTCATCCGTAATTATATAAGCTGAACATGTGGTGCATGCTAGTAATTTCAGCGATTTGGAAGGCTGAGACAGGAGGATCACAAGTTTGAGGCCAGCCTGGGTAATGTATCTAAAATTTTAAAGAATAAAAAAGGCTGGGGATCTAGATCAGTGGAAGAGTGTGCCAGATTTAATCCCCAGTTCACACACACACACACACACACACAAAAAAAAAAATTATGTGTATATATAACATAATACCTAAAGCAACTACTATAAAAAAAACATACAAACAGATACACTCAAAACCACTATATACAGAATTAAATTCTTAAAAACTATTCAAGTAACCCATAGAAAAAGAAAGGCAACAGAAAACAGCAAGAACAAACAAAACAAAAAAAATTAAACAGAAGAATAAAATAGGAAGAAAGTCTACATTATACAAGAATTGTTAAACATTTGTAGGGCATGACTTGCTGCCCACTTCCTGGTCTTGGGGCCACACAGGTGGCTGGGATGGCACCTGGCGATCAGCTGTGGATGGTGACGGAATAAAGAGACCACCTCCAGGATAGGTCCAGGACTCTTCTGCCCTTGTGGACAGCTCCGCCTTCCCTTACAGATCATGGGATGGGTGTACAACATGAACTCGCTCTACCCCTCTGACCTTTATCCTGATTGGCTCCTGTGCATTATATAAGCTGTGTGTACTTCCTCAATAAAGGAGATCATGCTTTGACTCCCTGGCACGTCTGATTGTCCTCCAGAGAGTTTTGCCTTTCTTGGCTCATCCTGGTTGGGGGTGTGCTTTCCCCATCTCTCCCACAGGTCAGGAGGAAACGGGGACTGAAAACCCCCGACAAACATTATAGGCCATTTGGGAAATGCAAATTAAAACACCATGGGATATCGATCATATCTATCAGAATGGCTAAAATAAAAAGCAATAAAAACCATCAAATACTGGTGAGAAAAAAAAAAGGAACCATGCATAAGTTGATGACAAGAATGTAAACTGGTATATGACTATATAAAGCAGATTGGTCATTTCTTTCTTTCTTTTTATCTTTTTTTTGGGGGTGGGGACTAACCAGAGATTGAACTCAGGGCACTCGGCCACTAAGCCATATCCCCAGCCCCCTTATTTTGTATTTATTTAGAGACAAAGTCTCAGTGAGTTGCTCAGCATCTTGCTTTTGCTGAGGTTGGCTTTGAACTCATGATCCTCCTGCCTTAGCCTCCCAAGCCGCTGGGATTACAGGCATGTGCTAGATTGGTACTTCCTTAAAAAAAAAAAAAATACTGAATATTTGAGTCTGAGGGTATAACTCAGTGACAGAATACTATATGACTTAATTGCACTCTTGGGCATTCAGGGAAATTAGTGTTCATACATAATCCTGCATATGAATGTTCAAAGTAGCTTTATTCGTGATAGCTTAAAACTGGAAAAAATACATATGTCCTTCTATGGATGAACAGTTAAATCATACTATACACCCATACCATGGAATACTCTCCCACAATTAAAAAAAACATAACCACCTTATAACACATAAGAGCAGTACACAACTTTCATCTCCGGAGAATTATGCTGAGTGAAAACAGCCAATCTTGGGATGCAGAGAAAATGGTGAGTGACTGGCAGCCAGTATAATTTGAATTGGATCAGTAGTTTTGAATTGGATCAGTAGTTTTGAATTGGATCAAGTGATGCAGCTTCACAATGAGACAGGGAAGCAGAGCTACATGCCAACTTTGAGAAGCAGCAATCAGCTGAAGCCCAAGAATAATGTGTGTGTGTGTGTGTGTGTGTGTGTGTGTTTTGTTTGTTTGTTTTAGATAATAAGAAAGAGGGAAAAAGACACAGTAATAGATTACAATGATGCGAGGCATATGGCTGCCCAATGGAGGAAGGGATATTCCCTTCCAGAGTGCTAGGAAAAAGAAGAACAAAGATTTCAAGAGTTACAGATTGTACCACTGTGCAAACAGCTTGAGCCAAAAGGAGTTTCAAATACACCACAACAAATTGGAATCACTCAAAAGCAGATCTGCATTCCCCTCTGGAGATGTATTCACATATTCACAGTTACAGATGATCTTCATGTTCCTTGAAAGTTATGTAACAAATTGATCAAAGCACCAAGACCACATTGACTTGGCCCTTTGACATAGCGATAGACTCTGGCTTAGGACACATAGTAAAGTGAGAGAAGCCTAATAAAAAGTCAAGATAATAGTGGGGGGCTGGGATTGTGGCTCATCAGAAGAGTGCTCACCTAGTGCATTTGAGGCCCTGAGCTCAATCCTCAACATCACATAAAAAAATAAAATAAAGATATTGTGTCCAACTACAACTAAAAAATTTTTAAAAAAAATTTTTTTTTAAATATAATAGTGGGAGAGAACTCCATTCCAGAAGATAGGCAAATCTCAATGCAGAAATATAGGAATCATGAGAAAGCAAGGAAAGAAGATGCCTCCAAAATTCCATAATCCCTCAATAACTGAATCCATTGACATCAAAGAGGATGCAATCCCAGACAAAGAATTTGAAAGTTGGTTAGAATAATCAATGGACTAAAAGAAGATCTAAAGAGTGAACTAAAAGAGAAAATACAGAAGGTAAAAGACCATTTCAATAAAGAGAGATTCTGAAAAAGATATTCTGGAAATAAAAGACTCAATAAATAAAATTTAAAATGCAGTTGAAAATATCATCAGTAGATTAGAAGGTATAAATCCTGAAAACTCAGTAAGCAATCAAGTAAAGATAATAAGAGACCATGATCAGTATATTCAGGAAATCTGTGACAGTATCAAGAGACCAAATCCAAGAATTATTGGAATCAAAGAGATTCTGGGATATAAAGGAAGGGCATGGATAACCTTTTTAGTGAAATAACATTATAGCTGGTCACAATGTTCCATGCTCCTAAGTCTAGCCACTCAGGAGCTGAGGCAGGAGGATCACTCATTTAAGGCCAGCCTGGGCAACTTAGCAAGACCCTATCTCAAAAAAAATGGGCTGGGGATCTGGGGTTATGGCTCAGAAGTACAGCACTTGCCTCGAAAGTGTGAGGCACTGGATTCTATCTTCAGCACCACATAAGAATAAACAAACAAAATAAAGGTATTGTTTCCATCTACTACTAAAAAAAATTACATATATATATAAATAGTGAGGATGGAGGAAGGGGGACTAAGAATGTAGCTAAGCCCTGGGTTCAATTCCCTGTACCATAAAAATAAAACAAAAAGTAATATCAGAAAATTTCTTAAACCTTTTGAATGAGATGGATATCCATATTCAGGAGGCATCCAAAGCCCTCAGACAAGATAAAAAATAGTAATAATAAGATCTCTATAACCATTATAATTTAAATAGCTAACATCAAGAAAAAGGATAGAATTTTAAAAGCCTCAAGAGAAAAATATCAGGTAACATTCAGAGGTAAGCCAGTAAGAATCAACTCTTGACTTCATAGCAAAGACTCTTAAAGCCAACTGAAATAACTGCCTATGAATATTGCTGTAGCCAGCAAAGCTCTCCTTCAGAATTAAAGGGGAAAAAAACTCTTCCAAGATAATCAGAAACTGAAAGAATTTATGACTACTAATCTATCACTACAGAAAATACTTAAGGAAAAAACATACAGGATAAATTTAAAAGAAAGAAAAAAAACTTCAGAGCCTGAAAATGGATGAATCTCATGAAAATGGTAACTATCCAAAATAGAATTATAACTGAAATAAACATCAGAAAATTTTAAAAATGGCAGGTAATAGTACACATCTCTCTAGGATAACACTGAATTTAAATGGTCTCAACTCTCCAATTTTAAGACACAAACCTGTATGAAGATGTGAATTTGGTTCAACATACCTTATATACAAACAGATAAATGATAAATGGTGGTATAAAGGTATAAAAAATAAAAATAAATAAAAGACACAAACCTGCAGAATGGATAAAAAAACAAGACCTATTATATGCTACTTAAGACACTCATTATTTTTTCTTTTTTCCTTTACACTCCTGAGGATCAAACCCAGGGACACTCTATAACTTAGCTAGCCCTTTTTAATTTTTTTTTTAATTTTAGGACAGGGTCTTGCTAAGTTGACAAGGTTGGCTTCAAAGTTGTGATTCTTTTCACTGGGATCACAGATGTGGCCACTATACCTCCCAAGAGATTCATCATATAGGCAAAGTCATCCACAGGTAGAAAGTAAAAAGTATAGAAAAACATATTCCATGTAAATGGAGACAAAAACCAGCAGGAGGATTATTCTCAGATCTGATGAAACAGACTTCAAGTCAAATTTAATATGCTGAGATAAAAGAGGTCACTTCATATTAGTAGAGGGGAAAAATCCAACAAGAAGATATAATGATAGTAAATATTTATGCCTGAAATATAAGTGTACCTATTTACATAAAACAAATACTACCCAACATTAAGACTCAGACCCTAATACAATAAGACTGTGAGATTTCAACATGCCTCTCACCAATAGATAGATCATAGAGACAAAAAATAATTGACCTAACAGACATCTATAGAATATTTTATCCAACAACAATCAAATACATTCTTCTCAGATGTTCATGAAACCTTTTTCAAAATAGACCATATTGTAGGACACAAAACAAGTCTTAGCAAATACTATAAAACTGATATAATCCCTGGGCTGGGGTTGTGGCTCAGTGGTAGAGCGCTTGCCTAGCGTGTTCAAGGCCCTGGGTTGAATCCTCAGCACCACATAAAAATAAATAAATAAACTAAAGGTATTGTGTTCAACTACAACTAAAACATAAATATTTTAAAAAACTGATATAATCCCTTTCCTTTTATCAGATCATAATGGAATGAAATGAGAAAGGAACAGCATAAAAGAGGGAAAGAGAGAGAAATAAATAGCAAGTAAAATCAGAGAAATTATATAATTACACAGAGACTGAACAATACACTTTTGAATGATGAATGGATGAGAGAGGAAATTAAGGAAAAAATTTAAAAATTCCTAGAATCAAATGAGAATAGAGAGTCAACATAAGAATTTTGGGACACCATGAAGGCAGCTCTAAGAGGGAAGTTTATAAGAATGAGTGCCTACATTAAAACATTAGAAAAAGAGACTGGGATAGCTCAGGGTGAAGCACTGGGTTCAATTTTCAGCACTGTATATAGATAAATAAAAATAAAAAGGTCTATTGACAAATAAAAAAATGTTTTTCAAATTAGAAAGATCCTAAACAACTTAATTATGCATCTCAAGGTTCTAGAAAAACAAGAACCATTTCCAAAAACCAACAGAAGGAAATAAGGATCAAAGAAACAAAGAGTTGGTTGTTTGAAAAGTTAAACAAGACTGATAAAACCTTAGCCAATCTCACCAAAAGAAAGAGGAATAAGACCCAAATTAATAAAATTTGAGATAAAAAAGACATATCATGAAAGATAGATCTGAAATCCAGAGGATCGTTAGGGACTACTTTGAAAATTTATATGCCAATAAAAATGGAAAATCAGAAATGGACTGATTCTTAGACATATACAACCTACCAAAATTGAATCAAGATGATATAGAAAACTAAATAGATCAATACCAAGTAATGCAATTGAAGCAGTAATTAAAACCCTTCCAACAAAGAAATGCTCAGACCAGATGAATTCCCAGCTAAATTATGCCAGATCTTTAAAGAAGAATTAATGTCAGTGCTCCTCAAATTATTCCATGAAATAGAAAGGTGGAGGGTGGACACTCCCATATTCATTCTATGAAGCCTGTATCATCCTAATACCAAAACCAGATAATGACACATTAAGAAAACTATTGACTAATATCCCTGAAAACTGTAGAACAATATTCCTGATGAACATGCATTTTAAAATCTTTGGTAAAGTATTTGCAATTCATATTCAAAAACACATTAAGAAGATTATATATCACAATCAATTTGGTTTCATTCTAGGAATTTGATGGCTCAAGCTAATAAATTTACTTTAATACATAAATAGAAATGTTATGCCAGATTCGTGGACCCCAACAGACTTCCAGGAGCTGAATCCGATGCAATCACACAAGAGTCTTTATTGCAAGCTCAAGCCTAGACTCACAACTGTTCCCGACGCAGTGGTCCCAGGGAGTGAGTCCTGGTCCTTTGTTCAGTGAGATTTTATAGATTTTGGGGAGATACTCTATGCATCACAACATCACACAGCAAATCATTCTAAACCGTGGGAAAATCAAACAACAACTCTTAACATTGATTAGCACATTCACTGGTGGGAACAAGTTGGGTAGAGGTGATTGGTTAGTACAAGAACTGATTGGTTTAGGCCAGGAGGGGTGTATGTGCTAAACTACATGGTTTCCCAACATGTTATCAACTACCATTAACTACTTGGGGGTCATCTGGCATTCCAAGTATTTTCCCTGTATCATGCTGATTGGAGGTTGCTGGGGGAGTTGCTATGGGTCCCCACCTAGCCTAAATGAGTCAGGGACACCTGGCACGACAGACCTCTCCTGTTATTTACAGACAAACAACTCAGGAGGGTGGGTATGTGCTTAGGAGTGCTCTGTGGGTTTTTCCAAGGACAAGGGTCACGTCCCCTTCCTTAGGACAGGCCTTGAGGTAGAAGCTGCTGTTATTTATTTATTTTTTAAAATGGAGTCACATCAGTTTCTCATTAGGAAGGACAAAAATTATATGATCATCTCATTCAATGAAGAGAAAACTTTTGACAAAATCCAGTATCCATGCATGTTAAAAATACATAAAAAATTAGGAATAGAAGGAACTTACATAAACATCACAAAGTAATTAATATATGATAAACTCAAAGACAACATCATATTAATGGGGAAAAACTGAAAGTATTTCCTCCAAAATGAGAAACAAGACAAGGATGTTTGACCACTATCACCATTCCTATTCAGTACAGAACTTGAAGTTTTTAGCCAGATCAATTAGGTAAGAGAAAGAAATAAAAGAGATACAAATAGGAAAGGAAGAAGATAAATTATTAATGCAGATGATAAGATCCTATACTTAGAGGACCCAAAAAATTCTTCCAGAAGACTTCTAGAGCTGATAAACAAATATAGCAATGTAGCAGGGCACAAAATCAACATACAAGTATCAACAGATTTTAATATATCAATAATGAATCTGTGGGCTGGGGACGTGGCTCAAGCAGTAGCGCGCTCGCCTGGCATGCGTGCGGCCCAGGTTCGATCCTCAGCACCACATACAAAGAAAGATATTGTGTCCGCTGAAAACTAAAAAAATAAATATTAAAAAATTCTCTCTCTCTCTCTCTCTCTTTAAAAAAAATGAATCTGTTGAAAAAGAAATCAAGAAAACAACTCTATTCACACTAGAAAACTAAATACCTAGGAAAAATCTAACCAAAGAGGTAAAAAATCTCTACAATGAAAACTATAGAGCAATGAAGAAAAAAATGAAGAAGACACTAGAAGATGAAAAGATCTCTCATGTTCCTGGATAGGAAAAATTAATATAGTCAAAATAATATTACCAAAAGTGATATATAGATTCAATGTAGTCCCTATCAAAACACCAATGACTTTCTTAACAGAACTAGAAAAAAATGTTCTAACATACATATGGAAGAATAAAGACACCGAATAGTTAAAGCAATTCCAGGCAGTAAGAGCAATGCTAGAGGCATTCACAATTCCCAACTTCAAATTATACTACAGAGGGCTGGGCTTGTGGCTCAGTGGCAGAGTGCTTGCCTAGCATGTGTGAGGCACTGGGTTCGATTCTCAGCAGTTCATATAAATAAATTAAAGGTCCACTGACAATTAAAAAATTTTTAAATTATACTACAGAGGTTCAGTAACAAAAATGTCATTGTACTGGCATAAAAACAAACATGTAGGCCAATGAAGTAGACTAGAAGACAAAGACAAACTCATGCAGATACAGTCAGCTGATCCTGACAAAGGCTCCAAAAATGTATGTTGAAGAAAAGACAGCCTCTTTAACAAATGGTGCTGGAGAACAGGATATCCATATACAGAAGAACAAAACTAGATTCCTATCTCTTAACCTTGAACAGAAGTCAGCCTAAAGAGGATAAAAGACCTAGCCATTAGACCAGAAACTTTACAACTGCTATAAGAAAACAGGGTCAATACTCCATCATACAGGAATACGCAACAATTTTCTTAATAAGACCCCTAAAACTCAGGAAATTAAACCAAGAATGAATAATTTGATGGCATCAAATTAAATGCATCTGCAGCTGGGCAGGGTGCTAAGTCAAAATCACAATTCATTAATGAAAATAATAACTAATTATATAGCACTTACTATGTGCCAGACACTGTCATAACTCTTTATACCTAACTCATTTTATCTCACAATAACCCTGAGGTAGGCATCATCACTATTATTATTTTATGGGTTGAAAAAAAGTGAAGTACAGTATGAAATATGTGATAAGCTTTTGAGTATTCATCAAGAATCAGTTCTTCAAAATTTTAACTTTCATATTACTTTCAAGTAAGAACTGATTCTTGATGAATACTAAAAAGCTTATCACATATTTCAAGCAGAAGTATCAATAAATGTAAATTTTGTAGTAAACATTTCACTATGTGTTTTTAAAAGAAAACATCATGTTATACACCTGAAACTCACACAGTGAAAATAAAATGTATAAATTTCATTGAGATAAGAAGAATCCACTAAAAGAGACGTCATTCAGATTTCTGGGCTCTCTGTTTTCTCCTTTATAAAAGTAGTAATTTTGACTATTTATCTCTCAAGTTCACACACACTGTAAGAATAGAAAGTTAGGAGCCTGAGGTGGAGGCTCACCTAGCATGCGTGAGGCCGCGGGTTTGATCCTTAGCACCACATAAAAATAAATAAAATAAAGGTATTGTGTCCAACAATAACTAAAAAATTTTTAAAAACAGTAGAAAGTTAAAGTATTGGGATCCTTATAGTCCTGTTTCTGTGCAATACTAGAAGAATTCATGGGAAATATAGCCTGTGCCCTAGAAACAAGAGTATAACTATTGTCAATTATAAATGAAATAGCTTGTGACACAAGCTAACAACACTCTGAAGTTAGGTGGGATATCAAACCACTATTTATAATGCTTCTATGGTAAAATAACTTTTAACCTAAATATAGCATATAAAGCAATTGTTTAAAAATTGTGTGTGTTCTATTCAAATGTGTTGTAAAATGTCTATTCAGAAGAAAGTAATGGGTCCCTTAAAGATATTAGACTCAGGCTTGGAAGGAGCTGTGGATCTCAGAGAAAAGTTAATGAATAATCTTTTGTGTCCGAAGCCAATTAGCTTTTATAACAGTTCCAGCCTTCAAAGAACAGGAAGTGGCAGAGAATTCAAGAGAGAACTTCCATCCAGACTGGAAAAAGCAACAGAGGATAATCCTGGGGAAACAGGGCATATGTAAACAGAATCATTTCCTTTCCTTTTGAGTTAGAATGGAAAAAAGCAGGATGCTGAAAGATGCTGGGAGGCAAGCAAAACCTGAGCTAAGATAGCAGAATAGAAACAACATCTATGAAAGTCAGTAGAAAAGCCACTATGAACAGAATGCTTGCCTAGCTTACATGAGGCCCCCAGGTATGAGGGGGGAAAAACAAAGAAAGTACTTTCTCTTAGTTCCTCATTATTACAATAAGTAGAACAATCAAGAAGAGTTATAATTCTTGCTGGGTGGGTACAGTGGTACACACCTGTAATCCCAGCAGCTCAGGAAGCTGAGGCAGGAAGATTGCAAGTTTAAAGCCAGCCTCAGAAAAAGTGAGGTACTAAGCAATTCAATGAGACCTTATCTCTAAATAAAATACAAAATAGGGCTGAGGATGGAGCTCAGTGGTCGAGTGCCGCTGAGTTCAATCCCTGGTACTGCCCCCCCCCAAAAAAGTTATACTTCTTTAAAAAGAAGGATAAACTACAACAGTAGAAATCTTGTTGTGATTAAGTATACAAGTATATTGAGGTGTTTTATTCAATTGTTATATGAATTATGTGTTTTACACTGAAATCTCAGATTATATGTTGACTATTCCAAAATAGTTATTGATGTTTATAGTTCTGGATACTTAAATTGAAATTCTTATCAGCCTGGGGTTGTGACTCAGTGGTAGAGCACTTATCTAGGATGTGTGAGGCACTGGGTTCGATCCTCAGCATGACATAAAAATAAACTAATAAAATAAAGACATGCTGTCCATCTACAACTACAAAAAAATTAAAGAAAAAAAAGAAATTCTTGTATTTAAGTGCCTACTTGGTGTCATCATTAAGATGCCACATGGCCACATCATACTTTCTATCTCAACCAGGTACCTTCCTCTACCCTTTCTCCTGGAATAGCTTTTGTCCAAATCTGCTTCTTCTCCAGTCTTCTCCTTCTACTTCTAAAAATACTACTTTGCTCCTTTCACATTTTTCTATTGCCACTGCCAAGCCCCAGTCATCTACTGCTTAGACTATGAAAGAGCCTTCTTACTGGTTTTCCATTGCCTCTCTTGTTGTAGTTTATACAATTTATAAGCAGCCAGCGTGCTCTTATTAAAATATAAACCAAATGCAAATAAAAACTATTCTAAGATTTCATCTCACACCAATCAGAATGGCAGTTATCAAGAATACAAACAACAATAAGTGTTGTTGAGGATGTGGGGGGAAAAGCATACTCAATATATTGCTAGTGGAACTGCAAATTGGTGCAACCTATCTGGAAAGCAGTATGTAGATTCCTTGGAATGGAATCACCATTTGACCTAGCTATCCCACTCCTCGGTCTATAAAAGGACTCAAAATCAGCATACTACAGTGATCTAGCCACATCAATGTTTATAGCAGTTCTTTTCACAATAGCTAAACTGTGGGAGCAACCTAGATGCCCTTCAACAGATGAATGGATAAAGAAACTGTTGTATATATACACAATGAAATACTACTCAGCATTAAAAGAATAAAATTATGGAATTTGCAGGTAAATGGGTGGAGTTAGAGAATATCATGCTAAGTGAAGTAAGCCAATCCTAAAAAAAAACAAAGTCCAAATGTTCTCTCTGGTAAGTGGATGCTGATCCATAATGTGGGGGGGGGGGCGGGATGGGGAAAGGGAGGAACTTTGGGAAAAAAAGAACATGTGTCATAGTTTATTACATATTTGTGGAGTCACTGGATTAATGTCTGCCTCCTTCTGTGACTGACTGACATACTGGCCTCAATTCTTTACACTCTCTGATTCTACACACTTTTCCCCCCAAAAATTAGATCATGTCACTGATATAAAAAGAACTTAGTTTTTTAGGAAGAACTTACTGAAATTATTTGCCACCGGCTAGGATTATAGCAAAGTGGTAGAGCCCTAGCATGAATGAGGCATTGGGTTCAATCCTCAGCATCACATAAAAATAAACAAACTAATAAATAAATAAATAAAAATGTTTCCTTAAAAAAAAGAAATTATTTGCCAAATCTTAGATTTAATTATTTATGCTTATAGGCTGACTTAACAGTTTGCACTGTGTGATTTATAGTCTACAATTATACATGATAATACTTTTGAAAAATTGTCTAAGAGATACATGTCTACTAAGAATTAAGATTAGTGAATTTAATAATATTGATAACAAACTAAAAACACTACTTCTTTGAATTTTTAAAATATTATTTTTTAGTTGTAGCTAGACACAATATCTTTATTTTATTTATTTTTATGTGGTGCTGAGGATCAAACCCAAGGTCTCGAACATGCTAGGCGAGAGCTTTACCGTTGAGCCACAATCCTAGCCCTTCTTTGATTTTTAATCTATGATAACAACAACCAACTTGGGCTGAGGTTGTGGCTCAATGGTAGATCACTCACCTCACACGTGCGAGGCCCTGGGTTCGATCCTCAGCACCACATAAAAATAAATAAATAAATAAAGGTTTTGGGTCCAACTACTAAAAAAAAAATAAATATTAAAAAAAAAGAAAAACCAGCTTTCACTATCCTACAGACATAGACATTCTCCTTTCAGTCATTTACTTTCTGTATAAGTACCGCGCGCTAACCGATTGCACCACTGGAGCACCTCAGCCGCAAACTTTCTTATGGTAAACATTTGTCAAAATTTTTCAGCTGTATAGCTTTCCAATTGAGAAAGGACCCTCAAAGTGTTAAGTCTTGGTAGGACTTTCTTATTTAATAGGAAATATAAAATATGTAACTTATTTAGAAAAGTTTGAAATACTAAAGTTCACAAAAAGGCACAAAAAACTAATACTCCCTTCTAGCAATCATTGCTCTTAAATATATAATTTATTTTATATATTAAATGATATATCAAATTCATAATACATGAATATGATATATCATGATCATAAAATTTCATAAAACAAAACCAATTAAAATATTTAAAAAATAAAACCAAGTGCAAAGGGCTAATGTATCAAAAAAAGGTCTACTGCACCAAAAAGTAACCTAGTGGTTTCTTACTGCTCAAAGAAACCTACAATAATGGAGGATGTCAAAGGGATACTGAGAAAATTCCAATGGTCAAAGCTGGAACAATTTAAGCAGAAAATAAGGTAGTATTGGTTTATAACCCAAAATATTAAAAAAATCCATGGGTATAATACTGATAAAGATAATTGGACAAATAAATAATTGAGGAAGAAGAGATATTTTTTCTTTCAGAAGCATCTCAAATAATTTATATTTGATATTCAGCCTGCAAAACAGTAGAACATAACTCCTACTCCTTAAGTGTGCGTGCTATAGTTTGGATCTTGAATTTCTTCCAAAGGTGCATGTGCTAAAGGCTTACTTACCAGTCCGTAGTACTATTCTGAGGTTGTAGAATCTTTAGGAGATGGGGCCTCATGGAAGGAAGTTAAGTTACTGAAGATGTGCCCTTAAAAAGGATATTGGGATCCCGGCCTTTCTCCTCTTCCTTCTCCCTCTTTTCTTTCTCCTTCTCTCTATCTCCTATCATGATGCACTGCCATACTTTCAGTCCAAAAGCAACAGGGACAACTGACCATGGATTGAAACCATGAGCCAAAATAAACCATTCCTCCTTTTAAGTATTTAGTCACAGTAAAAGAACACTAATACACAGTGGGGTACACATAGTGGCTTCCTTCCTAAGAAGAATTTAGTACAGAAAGTATTTTTACAGTGGAGAAACCATCAACACAACCTAGTCAGGTAATCAGAGCTGACATTAAGATAATAGTATGTACCCTTGATAATATGATGAGAATGGCATTTTATCTCCCCAAATCCATAATCCCAATCTAATAATAAGAAAAAAATCAAACAAAATCCAATTGAGAGCTCTTTTACAACATATGTAACCAATATTCATCAAAACCATCAAGGATATGGCTGGAGGTATAACTCAGCAATAGAATACTCACTCAGCATTCATGAGGCCTTAGGCTTGATTCCCAGGCCCACAAAAAAGAAATGGAACATAACAAAAAACTGTCAAGGTCATCAAAAACAAAGACATTTGAAGAAACTGTCACAGCTAAGAGGAGCCTAAGGACAAATCATGCCTAAATGTAACATGGTATCCTGATGAGAATTCTGGAACAGAAAAAGGAAGCTGGGCAAAAATTAAAGGAAGCTAAACAAAATACAGTCTTTACTTGATAATAATATATCAAGAGTGGCTCATTAATTGTGATGAATTATCATGCATATGTAAAATGTTAATAGTAAGGGAAGTGATATGAGGTCATGAGAACTCTACTATTTTCAAATTCTTTGTAAATCTACAACTATTCTAAAATTGAATGCTTATTTTTTAAAGTAGTCTAGTTGCTGGTTTTTAAGTAGTCTGTTGCTTAAAGGGGGGGTAACATTTACTTACCTGAACAGGAAAATTTAGCAATATACTAAGCTAGTTTAATTTCCCAAAAAAATTTTTTAAGTATTTTTTAGTTTTTAGTTTTCAGCAGACACAGAAAATCTTTATCTGTATGTGGTGCTGAGGATCGAACCCAGGCCGCACACATGCCAGGCGAGTGTGCTACTGCTTGAGCCACATCCACAGCCTCTATTTTCCCAAAATTTAATAAATTATATTCATTCTACATGTATAAAAAAAGATGAAAGGCTAAGTCTATTCCATTCTTATTTGAGAACAATATAGCACTGATATTTTCTGATCAGAAAAAATGAAAGATAAGTCACAAATATCACTGAAACTTGATTATGCCAACATTCAGGGCACAAAAGCATTTTTCACAAGAAAGAGGTATCATGGATATACATAAGCCATGTTTTTCATGAATAGTATATAAAGAGAAGTTTAGAGTATCTCTCTAAATTACAATCTTCTATCTAAAAAGAAGTTGAAACATGCTATAGTGGGAATTCATATATAAATGTTAGTTCTCTCAATGATCAACTTTTACTAAGTTTGAAATTAGCCATGTTTTAGGGGAGGACATTTTAAGAGAGAAAAGTATTAGCAAAAGTAAAAATAATTATGTAATCTAGATAATAATATAATTTGTTGTAATGAGATGGAAGAATCTTCATATGATAGTAGTGTTAATTTTGAGTTTGTTCCTTGACAGTAAGATTCTATCAAATGAAATAGTCTACAAAATACTCTCCTGTGTAAAATAGGTCCTAGATAGACTACAGTAAAAAAAGAGAAACCTTTTAAATAATACCTTCAGCTAAAGTGTTACACACAAAGAAGAGGTGGAAAGATTGTCAAAATTCCATTTATTGGCAATATTAAAAAAAAGATGACAGGCTAAGTCTAGTCTATTCTTATTTGAGAACAATATAGCACTGATATTTTCTGATCAGAAAAAAATGAAAGATAAGTCACAAATATCACTGAAGCCTTTCTTTTCTAACCAGAAATTCAAATGCCCTATTTCTATAATAAAAATTTCTGTCATCTCTGCAAAGAATTAAGTAGCAAATACTGAAAACTGGCAATTCTAAAAGCCTAACTTTAGCCATTAGTCTCAATGTTCTTTCTTAGCAAATTCCTGAATACAGCTGTTGAACAACAACAAAAACTATTTAATTTTCATTCTCGTTTTCTGAAGGTATGAAGTAGGCAAAGAGTAAACAATGGAAGAAGGAAAGTAAAAGAAAAGCAGAAACAAGTTACTTGGGTAATCCATGCATTGAATGATCTAATTAATCTAATCTGATCTTCATTTCATCAGGACTGAGATTATTAAAAATTGAGTTTTAGCTCTTTTTAATGTTATGCTGGTTCACCCTTACTTCTAGGGTTCCAATAAAAACCAGGTGAGTGGGGCTGGGGTTGTGGCTCAGAGGTGGAGCACTTGCCTAACAGGTGTGGGACCCTGGGTTTGATCCTCAACACCACATAAAAATAAATAAAATAAAGGTATTGTGTCCAACTACAACTGGGAAATAAATATTAAAAAAAAAAACTGGGTGAGTTTCCTGAGGGCCTCTCCACAGCAACTCTAATTTTTTGTTCTTCTAGTGCCATAAGACTGTTAGTAGGGCTGGGGATGTGGCTCAAGTGGTAGCGCACTCACCTGGCATGTGCAGGGCACTGGGTTCAATCCTCAGCACCACATAAAAATAAAAAATAAAGATGTTGTGTCTACCGAACTAAAAAGTAAATATTAAAAAAAAATTCTCTCTCTCTCTCTCTCTCTCTCAAAAAAAAAAAAAAAAAAGACTGTTAGTAGCTATATTCAGTTTCTCAGTCTTTTAGCCACGATTTTGGAAACAGCAATTACCTGAAGTATTTCCAAATGCTGGGTTTACCTTCCTGGCTTCTTCTTTTACCAGACCTTAGCCCCATGAATTCTCACTGTCTTGGTACCTTTTGATGCTTTCAAACAGATTTTTTTTTAATTGTATCCTTTTCTATAGAGCTTCCATTTTAGTATTAATATTAAATAAAAACAATAAGTAAACTGTGGTTCACTAGGAGATACATACTATAGAAAAAAAAAGATCAGGGTTGGGCATAAAGAGCTATAAAGTTAAGTTGTAATTTTAAGTATGGAGGACAAGAGAGGCCTGCTTCTTTGAGAAGGTAACAACCAAGCAAAGACCTGAAGGAGGTGAGGGTATTTGCTATATGAATATTTCAAACAAAAACTGTTAAAGCAGAGGAAAAAGAAAATATAAAGATCCAAAGACAAGGACATATCCAATGTGTTCAAGGAATAGCAGGGAGACCACTGTGATTGGTACAAAATGAACTAGTCGGGCAGTGGTAAGAGAAATCAGAGGGGTCATAGAGGGGAGGGAATGATAGATTAGGCAGAACCTTATAAAAACCATTGTATGAAATTTGGCTTTTAAACTGAGTTGGGGTGGGGGCACTGGGGTTGTGGCTCAGTGGTGGAGCCCTTGCCTAGCATGTGTGAGGCACTGGGTTCAATTCTCAGCACTGCATATAAATAAAATAAAGGTCCATTGACAACTAAACTGAGTGGAATGAAGACTCTCTGCAGGGTCTTCAGCAGACCATGATCATCATTTTGGTTTCTGTGTGGAGAATATACTGATAAAGAATATACAACATGACTGCTGTAATAATTCAGGAAATTCAGGAGAGATCATGCTGGCTTGGATTAGAGTGGTTAATCAGTGGAAACAGTCAGAAGTAGTTACCCCAACATGGGGGTAGGAGGTTTTTTTGTTGTTGTTTGTTTATTTTTCGAGATTGAACTCAGGGCCTCATGCTGCTAGGCAAGTGCTCTAGTGCTCTGCTTAATGACCTCCATCTCCACCTCTTAGGGTTTATTTTCTTACCAATCTAACTTCTAGGAAATACCTGAACTTATACCCTCACAAACTTGTAATAGCAAAAGAATGAAGACAATCCTAATATCCATCAATAGGGTGGTACATTTTCCCAGTCTCTTTCCTGCTTTGGATCTGGGAAGGCCTTCTGATTTGCTTTAACCAACTGGGCCAGTTTTAAAGCTGACATTAACAGGCTTCCACTTTTGTTCTTTTGGACTGTTGCCCTGACACAGTATAAAGGAAGCTGGAATAGCTTACTGAAGGATATCTCACACTCAGCTATAACCAACTTTCTGACACAAGACTAAAGCCACTGTGAACCTTCCAGCCTAGCACATCCTCTAATTGAATTCAGCTATGTGAGTGATCTGAGGATCAGCAATGAAACCTCTCAGGCAACCAACAGAAGCATAATAAATGTCTGAGTATGGTTTTATAAAAGTTTCAGTTTTAAAGTATGTATCTACACACATATTCAAAAATTAAACTAAAAATAAAAAGCTGAAAACTTGAAACAAATACCTATAAGTGTATCAAATATGTACCATAATAAGTGACTTTTAAAAATTAATTTCTTCGGGCTGGGGCTGTAGCTCAGTGGCAGAGTGCTTGCCTAGCATGCTTGAGGCACTTGGTTTGATCTTCAGCACCACATAAAAATAAATAAATAAAATAAAGGTATTCTGTCCATCTCTAACTACAAAAAAATTTTTAAAAAAGATTTTTTTCTGTTTATCCTTAGTAGGATATAACCTAAAGAGAACAGCACTTCATAGAGATTACTCTTGAATCACACAGTATGATTTACTGTCGGAAGTAATTTAAATATTAAATACTATTTTACATATATTACAGATAAGGCAAGAATTAAACAATAATGCTATTAAGAGCCAAATTTTTCTGTGCAAAAGAGAAATATAAAGTTAGTGAAATTTAAGGAAAAAGCTGTAACATTAAATTTAATTTGGAAATACTGATATGAATTGTTTTGAAAATTTCCTCCCTCATTGAAAACACTTAAAAACAATGACACCATAACGGTGATAAGTACTCTTATCACCTAGATCTTGGTTTCTAAAAATTATTTCTTACTAAAAGTAGTAAGAGTTCTTTTAGACCTAGAATTCTCTAGGTCTAAAGAGAGAAGGTACATTTTTCCCCTTTCAATTATTGCCTAAAATCAAAAAAGCATTAAAAGATGTTAATACACACACACACACACACACACACACACACACACACAGACACACACACCAGATGGAAAAGCCTTCCACTAGTTAAATTAGGGACAACTTGCACAGAAAAACATAGCTCTACTACTTTCTTTATTTAGTTAGTTATGCTGGGGGTTCTACTACTTTAAATCAAGTAGTACAGTATATAATTACTTGAAAGCAGAAGGTTTTAAAGGTATAACCAGGGATTTGGAAACATGGCCTTGAGGCCAAATCTGACCTGCCACCTGTTTTCATAAATAAAGTTTCACTGGAACATAGCCAATCATTATTTTACTGTCTGCTTCTGTGCATCAACAGCAGAACTATAGTTACAACAGAGATAGCACACAAAGCCTAAAATATTTGCTATCAGACACTATACAGAAAAAATTTGATGACCTCTGGTACATTATATTTACCATTAAACTGTCAAAAAAGAAGTAAAGTTAATATGCCAACAAAGGAGACAAAATGAAATCATAAAAGATAATGAAAAAGAAAACAGAAAAGTAAGAAGAGAACAAAAGTTAAATGGAGGCTAGGGTTATTAGCTCAGTGGTAGAGTACTTGCCTAGCATGTGGGAGGTATTGGGTTTGATCCTCAGCACCACATAAAAATAAATAAATAACATTAAAGCATACTGAAGACCTCAAGAACTAAACTAACATAAATACCACCAAGTACCAAGGTGGCCACTGAGTGGCACATACACTGTATTAGAAAAGAAAACACATTGTAATCAAACTTGGGGTCTGAATAAATAAATAAAATAAAGGTACTGTGTCCATCTACAACTAAAAATATTTTAAAAACTCAAAATTCAAATGGGACAAATAGAAAACAAATAGCAGGGTAGTAGATTCAATACAATCATATCAATAATCATACTAAAAGTAAATGGTCTAAACAGTCCAATAAAAAGGCAAGGACTATCAAATTGGATAAAAATCAAGACTTAATTATATGCTGCTATTATGATTTGGATCTAAAAAAGTCCCCGCGCCCCCACCCAAAATTTATGAAAGCATGATCACCAATGCAGCAAGGTTCAGAGGGGTAGCTTTTAGGCAATGATGAGAGCTGTAACCTCATCAGTGGATTAATCCATTTGACAGATTAATAATTTGAAAGAACTACTAAATGGTAACTGTAGGCAAGAGTGGGCATAGCTGGAGGAAGAAGGTCACTGGGGACATGTGTTTGGGAATTATATTTTGTTCCTAGTCTCATATATATATACATACACACACACACACAGTACCCTACCTACACTGCCCCCAAAAAACCTCTCTGCTTTCAGGCTGCCATGAGCTGAGAAGTTTTCCTCTACCAACACCTTTGGCCATGACTTTCTAATTCATCTTAGGCCCACAGCAACCAACCATGGACTGAATATCTGAAACTGTAAGCCCAAAATAATCTTTTCCTCCTCTAAGTTTTCTTGTCAGGTATGTTGGGCACAGTGAAGAAAGGGTGACTAATATAGCTTCCTACAAGAAACCCACTTAAGATATAAAAACACAAATTGCTTAAAATAAAAGAATTCAGGTTCTAGAGTGAATAAGATGGGAGAAGTACACTTCACTCTATCTTTCCCAATGAGGAGAGCTTTAAAATTTGTATTGTATGCTTGTAGTAGTATTTGAGAACTTTGAAAGTCATTAGTATAGGAGGGGCAGAGCAGAGCCATCGCACGCGCTGCAAGGTAGGCAGACCTGCTACCGGCAGAACACGCCCAGCGGCCCGCCTGCGTGGTAGACACGTCACCCCAAGTGGAGGAGGGGCAGAGCAGAGCCACCACACACGCTGCAGGGTAGGCAGACCTGCAACCGATCGGCAGAACACGCCCAGCGGCCTGCCAGCGTGGTAGACACATCATCCCAATTGAAGGAAGGGCCCAGCTGCCGCCCGCAAGGTAGGCAGACGGCACATCCCGGAGAAGGGGCCCAGCAGCCCGCCGGCCTAGTTGAAGGATCACCCCAAAAGGGGCACAGCCGTCACCCGCGCCTGCAAGGTAGGCAGAACCGCAACCTGGAGAACAGGCCCAGCGGCCCGCCATCTTGGTAGACAGATCACCCCAATTGGAGGAGGAGCACAGCCGCCGCCGGCCCCTGCAAGGGAGACTTTGCAACTATACAAGAGCAATATAAATATATAGGGGGAAAATTCAATAACACAACAGTTTCACCAAGCAGAAAGAAACTCGAGCAGTATGAAAAGACAAGGAAAGAAAGGACCACAAGCAATGCAGGTCAACTCAACTTTAGAAGAGGTAATAGCTGCAGCAGATGGAATGTCAGATAAAGAATTCAGGATTTACATGCTTCAGATGATCTGGAGTCTCAAGGAAGACATTAGACAGCAAAATCAGACAATGAAAGATCACTTCAACAATGAATTACATAAACAAATCCAAGAAGCAAAAGATCAACTGTACAGGGAGATAGAGGTTATAAAAAACAAACAGAAATCCTAGAAATGCAGGAAGCAATAAACCAACTTAAAAACTAAAATGAGAATACTACCAGCAGAGTAGAACACTTAGAAGATAGAATATCAGACAATGAAGACAAAGTATTTCAACTTGAAAAGAACATAGACAGCTCAGCGAGACTCTTAAGAAACCATGAGCAGAACATCCAAGAAATATGGGATAACATAAAGAGACCAAACTTAAGAGTCATTGGAATACAGGAAGGTATAGAGATCCAAACCAAAGGAATGAGCAATCTCTTCAACTAAATAATATGAGAAAACTTCCCAGACTTGAAGAATGAGACAGAATCCCAAATCCTAGAAGCCTACAGGACGCCGAACATGCAAAATCATAAAAGATCCACACCTAGACACATTATAATGAAGATGCCCAACATACAGAATAAGGAGAGAATTTTAAAAGCTTCAAGAGAAAGGAAGCAGATTACATTTAGGGGTAAACCAATCAGGATAACAGCTGATCTTTCAACACAGACTCTGAAAGCTAGAAGATCCTGGAACAACATATTTCAAACGCTGAAAGAAAATGGGTTCCAACCAAGAATTGTGTATCCAGCGAAATTAAGCTTCAGGATAGAAGATGAAATTAAAACCTTCCACGATAAACAAAAGCTAAAAGAATTTGCAGCTAGAAAACCATCTCTTCAAAACATCCTTGGCAAAACATTACAGAAAGAGGAAATGGAAAATAACAATGAAAACTAACAGTGGGAGGTAGTACAATAAAGGGAAAAAAATAATCAAAGGGGAAAAACAAACCATGTTAAGTAACATAAATAAATATGGCTGGAAGAACAATCCATATCTCAATAATAACCCTAAATGTTAATGGCTTAAACTCACCAATTAAGAGACACAGGCTTGTAGAGTGGATCAAAAAAAAGATCCAACAATATGCTGCCTACAGGAGACGCATTTGATAGGAAAAGACATACATAGACTGAAGGTGAAAGTTGGGAAAAATCATATCACTCATATGGACTTCTGAAACAAGCAGGAGTGTCCATACTCATATCAAATAAAATAGATTTCAAGCCAAAGTTAATCAAAAGGGATCAAGAGGGACACTACATACTGCTCAAGGGAACCATACACCAACAAGACATAACAATCATAAATATATATGCTCCAAACAATGGTGCAGCTATGTTCATCAAACAAACTCTTCTGAAGTTCCAGAGTCTAATAGACCACCATACAATAATTATGGGAGACTTCAACACAACTCTCTCACCACTGGACAGATCTTACGAACAAAAGTTGAATAAAGAAACTATAGAACTCAATAATACAATTAATAACCTAGACTTAATTGACATATATAGAATATACCACCCAACATCAAGCAGTTACACTTTTTTCTCAGCAGCACATGGATCCTTCTCAAAAATAGATCATATATTACGTCACAGGGCAACTCTTAGACATTATAAAGGAGTAGAGATAATACCATGCATCTTATCTGATCATAATGGAATGAAACTGGAAATCAACAATAAAAGAAGGAAGGAAAAATCATGCATCACTTGGAGAATGAACAATAGGTTACTGAATGATCAATGGATTATAGAAGACATCAAAGAGGAAATTTAAAAATTCTTAGAGATAAATGAAAACACAGACACAACATATTGGAATCTATGGGACACAATGAAAGCAGTTCTAAGAGGAAAATTCATTGCCTGGAGTTCATTCCTTAAAAAAAGGGAAAACCAACAAATAAATGATCTCACACTTCATCTCAAAATCCTAGAAAAAGAAGAGCAAAACAACAGCAAAAGAAGTAGAAGGCAAGAAATAATTAAAATCAGAGCTGAAATTAATGAAATCGAAACAAAAGAAACAATTGAAAAAATTGCCAAAACTAAAAGTTGGTTCTTTGAAAAAATAAATAAGATCGACAGACCCTTAGCCATGCTAACGAAGAGAAGAAAAGAGAGAACTCAAATTACTAGCATACGAGATGAAAAAGGCAATATCACAACAGACATTTCAGAAATACAGAAGATAATTAGAAATTATTTTGAATCCTTATACTTCAATAAAATAGAAGATAGTGAAGGCATCGATAAATTTCTTAAGTCATATGATCTACCCAGATTGAGTCAGGAGGATATAGACAACCTAAACAGACCAATATCAATTGAGGAAATAGAAGAAGCTATCAAAAGACTACCAACTAAGAAAAGCCCAGGACCGGATGGATATACAGCAGAGTTTTACAAAACCTTTAAAGAAGAACTATTACCAATACTTTTCAAGCATTAGTATAAGCAGATTGAGGAAGAAGATTAGAATTCAAAGTACATTGAAGCAGTGGTGAATTTATCCTCTCCCCCCATCCCCCATCCCCAGTCTAAATTTATCAAAAAAAAAAAAAAAAAAAACAGTAGTGAGAACCGGCCTTTCAAGTAAAAATTCTTCACTTTTTTCCCTTTGCTTTCTCCATTCCCCTCATACTCCAACTCCCAGGCAAAGCTAAGTGGTAACACTGAAGGCAGTGGCTGCAAAATCAGTGGCAAGGGGAGTCATCCAGAGTCAAAACCTGAAAAACAGAGACTTTCCTCTGTTTAGTAAAGCTATAGTTCTAACAAGGTGGGGCCAATGCCCATTGTCCTTTTCTTTTTTTCTTTCTTTTTCTTCTTTTTTGTTTTGTTTTACTGCTGCATGGATCTAGATGCAGAAGAAAAGACCTATACAGAAGAAAGGAGTAACTAGAGCCATACTGGGGAAATCACATAGAACTCAGAGGGTAGCCCCATAAACTTGTTTATGAACTCCTGGGCTCAGTCCAGGCCAAGGACCTGTGGACCGCATTCCATTCAGCATATTGAAGACCTCAAGAACTAAACTAACCCAAATACCACCAAGTACCAAGGTGGTCACTGAGTGGCATATACACTATATTAGAAAAGAAAACACATTGTAATCAAACTTGGGATCTGAATCAGGTAGACTGCCTGCTAAAACTAAAACTATCAACATCCTCCATAAGATTTATCAAAAAACCAGCTGACTGCTGGGTGCCATGGGCACATGCTTATCATCCCAGCAGCTCGGGAGGCTGAGACAGGAGGATCACAAGTCCTAAGCCAACATCAGCAAAAGTGAGGCACTAAGCAACTCAGTGAGATCCTGTCTCTAAATAAAAAAATACAAAAATAGGGCTGAGGATGTGAATCAGTGGCCTAGTGTCCCTGAGTTCAATTCCCAGAGTCTTAAAAAAAAAAAAAAAAAACCTGACTAAAACAAAAATTACTTCAAATATAATGATATAGATATGCTAAAAGTAAGAGAAGAAAAAAATCATATACTATGCAAACATTAAATGAAATAAAGTTAGAATGACTATATTAATATAAGACAAAGTAGACTTCAGTTTAAAAAACAAACACAGCGGGCTGGTGTTGTGGCTCAGTGGTAGTGCACTTGCCCAGCATGCTTGAAGCACTGGGTTTGATTCTCAGCACCACATACAAATAAATGAAAAATAAAGGTCCATCAACAACTAAAAAATATTTTTTAAAAACACAGATAAACAATATTATATATTGATAAAAGGGTCAACTCACCAAGAAAAAAAAAGCTAGACAAAGACACATCTTAACTGAAGACTTCAACACTCTTCAATCAGTAAGAAGTAGAGCTAGTAGAGGGAAAATTGCCAATGATATACACAATTGTATAATACAATCAACAATTGGATGTAATGGCATTTACAGAAAATGATTCCACAACAGTGAAATATACATTCTTTTCAAATGCCTGTGGAATATTCACAGAAACAGTTCATATCCTGGATTACAAAATAAACCTTAACAATTTTAAAGAACTGAAATTATACAAAATATGTTTTTAGATAATAAATGGATTACATTAGAAATAAAGAATAGGAAGAAATGGTAAAAATCTCTAAACTCCTAGAAATTAAACAATATGTTTCTAGATAATTCAAAGATTAAAGAAGTCTCAAGGGAAACTGAAAAATATTAAAACTTATTGAAAATGATGTTTGTGATGCAGTTAATGCAGGGTTTAGAGGAAATTTACAGCATTAAATGTTTCTTTCTTAAAAGAAGATCTCAATTCAGTAATATAAGCTTTAATCTTATGTAACTCAAAAAAGAAAAGCAAAATAAACCCAAATCAAGCAGAAAAGAGGCTATAATAAACTGAATACAGAAAAATAATAGAGAAAAATCAATGCTGTCAAAAGCTGTTTCTCTATCAAGTCAATGAAAATGATCTCCACCAATGCTGACAAAGAAAAAAGAGAAGATAGATATGAATTACCAATTTCAGGAACGAAAGAGGAGATATCACTACAGACCACACAGGCATTAAAGGAATAATAAAAAATTATTAGGGCTGGGGTTGTAGCTCAGTGGTAGAACACTTGCCTAGCATGTGTAAGGTACTGGGTTCGATCCTCAGCACCACCTACAAATAAATAAAGGTATTGTGTTCCTTTGCAACTAAAAAAAATTTTTTTAAAGAATTATCAGGGATAACTCTACATACACAAATTAAACAACTTTGATGAGATGAGCTAATTTCTCAAAAATTCAAATTACCTGAATTTGCCAAAGAGTAAAGAGAAAAATCTAAACATTCTGAAATGAACACTTCCAAACTCCTCTTATGAGATCAAAACTACCTTCGTACTAAAATGGGGGGAAGGGGCAAGAGGAAAAGAAAACTACAGTTTAATATTCCTCATGAACCAAGATGTGAAATGTTAACATTGAATCCAAAAATATAAACAAAGAATAATATACCACAATAAAGTGGGCTTTCTTCTGAAAATGGAAAGCTGGTTCAATATTTGAAAATAAATTTATATAATCCATTATATTAACAGTCTAAAGAAGAAAAAATATGATACTAATTAACATGAAAAATATATTTGACAAATACAATATTCATTCATGATTTTTTAAAAATCTCTTAGTAAACCAAGAATAAAGGGAAATTTCTTTAACCTGATAAATGGTATTGACCAAAATCCTAAGTATCGAAAAACTAAATTCCTTCTTCCTAAGACCTGGAAGGCAGCAAAAATGTACATTTTCATCACTCCTATTCAACATCACACTGGAATTTACATGCTGGTACAACATGGGAATAAAAAGTAACAAAAAGCATACAGATTGGAACTTATTTAAAGATGACATCTCACAGAATTCACAAAACACTAGAATTAATAAATGCTTTTGGCAAAGACTTGGGTATAAGATCGTCATACAAAAATCAATTATATTTCTTTACATTTATAAATCAAAACAAAATTTTTAAAATAATAACTTTCAAAAAGTAAACAATTTAGGTATCAGTCTAACAAAACACGAATAGGATCTACCTGCTGGAAACTACAAAAATATGATGAAAGAAATCCAGAAAAACCTAAGTAAATACAAAGATCTACTGTGTTCACAAATTGAAGACTCAACATAGTAAAAGATTTCAATTTTCTAAAGTTGATATGCAGATTTAGTGTAATGCCAATTAAGATCTCAAAAACAATGTAATATGGACAAATCAATTCTAAAATTTATATAGAAAGGCAAAGAAACTGGAATAACTAATTATTACAGAAATGGATAAATTTAGAAGAATCATTAAATTTGGGAGGGGGCAATTAAATCCAGGGTCTTGTGCATGCTAATAAGCACACGCTTTACCACTGAGATATACACTCAACCTCACACTGATTTTAAGAAGTATTATGAAACTATAGTAATCAAACAGTATGGTGAAGGAGTAAACATATAAATCAGTGAAACAGAATAGGGTCTAGAAATATATCCACACAAATCTGGCCAACTGATAATTTAATAAAGAGGATAATCTTCCCAACACAGAGCACGGAACATTTAATACTGAGCATTAAACATCCATAAGCAAAAATAAATAAATCTCAACCTAAAACTTATATTTAATGAAAAAATTAATTCAAAATGGGTCACAATCTAAAGGCAAAATGAATTAGTATAAAATGTTTAGAATAATACACAGCAGAAAAGCTTTGTTACATGGGATAAGGCAGAGTTTTTACACCTATCATGAAAAGCATGGTGCATAAAAGAACTGGTAAGTTGGATTTCATTAATATTAAAAACTTTTGATCTACTAAAGATATTGTTAGAAGACTGGAAAAAATATGCCACAAACTACAAGAAAATATTTGTCATGTATCCTAAATATATTAAATAAATAAAATACAAAATAGCGCTAGGGATGTGGCTCAGTGGTTGAGTGCTCCTGAGTTTAATCCCTGATACAAAAAAACAAACTACATTGAAAACTAGACTAAAACTAGAAGTAGGATGGTAGATACTCTTGTTGGGGAAAGAGCATGGTTCAGGTAGCAGGCAGGGTGCTCCCTTCATTTTGCTTTTGGATCTGCCAGTTGTTATGCGAGGGTTTAGGTTGACCTGGACATTTCTGTTTTCTGTACTTTTCTCTGTGTGTGTGTCATATTTTAGAAAAAAAAAAACTCAAAGCCTATGATAAGAATTCCATTAGAAATATTTTTCCAGGGCTGGGAATGTAGTTCAACAGTATCTGCAAGAGGCCCTGGATTCAATTTCCCAGCAAAATAATAAATAGGGGCTGCAGTTATGACACAGTGGTATAGCACTCACCTAGCATGTATGAAGCACTGATTTCAATCCTCAGAACAACATAAAAATGAATAAATAAAAGAAAGGTATTGTGTCCATCTACAACTAAATAAATAAAATAAATTAATAAGAAACAATTTTAAAAATAACTCAAAACTCTAAATAGGAAAACAAACAACCCAATTTAAAATTAGGCAAAAGATGTGGACACTTCCCTAAAAGAATACACAAATGGGCCATAAAAAGATGTTCATCACCACTAGCCCTTAAGCTAATTTAAAATTTGTATTTTACAAATTAAAACCACAGTAAGATACCATTATATAGCTATGAGAAAAAGTAAAATAAAAAATATTGGCAATACTGACTACTAGTGAGGATATGGAATGACTGGAATTCTTGTGCATTGCTAAGGGCAACATAAAATGGTGCAGGCACTCTGGAAGAACATTTGGCAGTTTTGTTTTTTAATAAAATTAAACATACATTTATTATACTATGCAGAAATTCCATTCCTGGGATTTCTCCCTAAAGAAAGGAAAATTATATTAACACACAACCTGGTTATTGATGTTTACAAAAGTCCTACTCATAGTTGGCAAAAAACTGGAAACAACCTAAACATCCTTTAGGAGTAAAAAACATTTTTGGCATATTCATATAATGGAATACTTCTCAGCAATAAGAAGGAACAAACTATAGACACATGCAATAACTTAAAAGAATATCAAAGGGATTATGCTGAATAAAGGAAACCACCAAGGGCTGGGGATGTGGCTCAAGCGGTAGCGCGCTCGCCTGGCATGTGTGTGGCCCGGGTTCGATCCTCAGCACCACATACAAATGAAGATGTTGTGTCCACCGAAAACTGAAAAATAAATATATAAAAAAAAGAAAAGAAACCACCTAGAAGGTTATGTATTGTGTGACCCATTTAAATAACATCCCTGAAAAGATAAACTATAATGATAGAGAATAGATGATTGTCTGCCAGGTGTTAGAGATTTGATTATTAAGGGACAGCATGAGGGAGATTTTCAGAGTGACAGGTTACTGTTTTGTAATCTGATTATGGTACTGGTTACATGAATTTATACTTGTGTTAAAATTCATAGAACTGTACATCAAAATAAAAAGATTCAATTTTACTGTATTTTTAAAAAATGTTATTTATTTTTAAAGTTAAGAGGGAAAAAAAAAGAATGAGCAAAGGACACTGACATGCAGCTACCAGTGAATTAGGTGGAAAACTGAGCATGGTACTCTAAAAGCCTTGTGAAGAAAATGAATTAAGGGTGAGAGTAATCTACTATTGAATACTGCTGTCAAGTACAGAAGGATTGAGAAATGACAATTAGCAATGTGGAGGTCATTGGTGACTCTGATGAGATTTGGAACAGTATGGTAAACACAAGTTGAAATACGTTCAAGAAAAAATAGAATAAGAGAAGTCAAAGTTCACAAATACAAATAATTCTTGAAGTTTTCTACAAAGCACAGTGAAAAAATAGGACAACAGCTGACAAAAGTAGAATTGAGGAGTTTCTGTTTGGTTTGGTTTGTTTGGTTTGGTCCTGGGAACTGAACTTAAGGCTTCACTGAATTACATACCCAGCCCCAAGAATATTTTTTTGTTAAGAGACAAGAAACAGGGGTTGGGGTTGTGGCTCTGTGGTAGAGTGCTTGTCTAGCATGTGTGAGGCACTGGGTTCGATTCTCAGCACTGCACATAAATAAATTAAATAAAGATCCACTGACAATGAAAAAATATTTTTTAAAAAAAGAGGTAAGAAATAAAACTATGTTTGTATGCTGATGAGAATACCCAACAGAGAACAAATAGTTTATGCAATACAAATTATTCTATATACAGCTTTTTTCAGCACTTACAGAAAGTCTGGAAACACAGGCAAAAACACATGTCATACCTTAAGAAGAGCATTATAACAGATAACATTGTGGGAATGGGGTGATTTTGTTAAATGAATAACTTGGATAAAGTTTTCATGTGCAGGCAAAATGTATTCACTAGATTTCTACATAGTGATCTGCTTTTACTTTGTAATTTGTAGTCCGCAAAATACTTTTTTTTTTTAAATAAAGTCCATCCTTACACTTAAAAAAAAAAAACAAACAAACACATGTCATAAAAGACTCCTTCCATCTCAAAAAACATACATATACATATATATTTACTTGTATATTTACATACACATGTATATTTACTTACACACACACACACACACACACACACACACATATATATATGCCAGACTTTATAGACGCCATGTACATAAATTGCAAACACACATTTTCTTACTGACAATAAGATACTTGAGGACAGCTATTATGTCTTATTTATCTTTGTATTTCTCTTACCTAAGAATGTGTGGAACACAGTAATTCAATTAAAGAATCTGTTGACATTCAGGCACAGTGGTGCATGCCTGTAATCTCAGCTACTTGGGTGACTGAGGCAGGAGGATTACAAATTCCAGGCCAGCTTGAACAACTTAATGAAATCCTGTCTCAAAATAAATTGATTGTAAAACTTTACCAAGCTAGGTATTCTTTATGTATATGATGCCTAGTATTGCCTGTTAATCTCTTCTGCCACATCTCTTATTTTTTTTATAAATATGAATGATTTCAGTGAAAAAAAAAAGTTTTGAAAAGGGATGGGGAGCCAGGTACAGTGGTGCATGCTTGTAATCCTAGCAACTCCAGAAGCTAATATAGGAGGATTGCAAGTTCAAGGCTACCCTAGGATGGACTGCAAGTTCAAGGCTACCCTCAGTGGCAGAGTGCATTCTTAGGATGCCACAAGGCCCTGTATTCAATCCTCAGTACCACAAAAAAAGTAAAAAGAAAAAACAATCTGCTAAATGGCTAGAATATGTAATGTTAGACTAAAAAAAAAAAAAAAAACTCCTTACCTCCATTGGCCAGCTCTAGGATAAACCAGCTTTTCTCTTAATACCTTTATAGCACAGTCAAAGTAACTTATAATTTCCTGCCCACTCCTAACCTATTACATCACCACATTTCTGGTATTAACTATAAGCCTACCTGGATTCTTTGAAGGTTTTACTGCTGAGAAATATAGTCCTATTATTATGAATGTTCTACATTTCCCTCATGTTCTAAGGGTCACAAATGACATTTTCTTGATAATAAATGTCATCATCTTTTTTTTAAAGAGAGAAAGAGAGAGAGAGAGAATTTTAATATTTATTTTTTAGTTATCGGCAGACACAACATCTTTGTTTTTATGTGGTACTGAGGATCGAACCAGGGCGGCACACATGCCAGGCAAGTGCGCTACCCCTTGAGCCACATCTCCAGCCCAATGTCATCATCTTTAATAAAAGATTATTATCAACATTTTCAACTTCAAAAAGGCATAAAATTATGCCTAAAAACTTTAATTTTTTTTTTTTGGCAGTGCTGGGGACTGAACCCAGAGTCTCACACACACCAGGCAAGTGTTTTACCACTGAGTTACATCCCATAACCCAAAATTTAAATAAAGTTGAAAATCCTAATTCAAAACATGTCTAAACTTCTTATAGATAGCAGTTTAGATGAAGTGTCATATTAATACAAAAAAACTTTACTACAAAACCTCTTTCAATTACCACAAAGTGTATTTGTGTGTGGGTGTGTGTGTGTGTGTATGTGTGTGTGTGAATGTGTATATACACATATTTATATACAGCAACTTGCCAGTTTCACTTGTAAATGTACAATTACCATGTAGGAAAGGTTTTTGCTTTGTAGAACTCAATTGTGAATTCAAAAACAGTTCTAAGAAAGGCCTCTAATTTATTTCATTGTTAGTCAAGTGGTTTACACACGCAAGAAAAAATCTGACATATATAATGTAGAAAGGAAAAATGGGAATAGGAGAAATCATCTCAACATCTCTTTTTTCCTTTCTAAAAAAAATCCCATCTATTGCCTCCTTTTTCTCATCTCCTCCCTCCCCCTCCCCAGTGAGCAGGATCCTTGCCAAACCCCACACACACACACAAAAAAAAACCTTTAGGCCCTTCTCAAGCATGCAAATGTAATTTTCTACCCAGACAACACACTCCCTTTTTAATGAACTCCAAAAACAATCTGTGAATACCCGAAGAAGAGAAAAGAGGAAAATTGCAATGAAAGAAAATACAAACAGAGAGATGTGGGGGAGGGTCAAGATGGATATGGCAAGTCCAGAGTTTAAATAGACATAAAAGATAATGAAGGTAAAGGGATTGTAATCAAACAAAATGGTTTGCAGGCTGTCATTTCATACAAATTAGAGTCAGAGAAATATATGAATATTCACTTGAATAAAAAAAAAAATCATTCATTATAGAAGTGGTCCTTCAAGTGAAAGGATCCCTGTCAAGGCCCAATGTGGCTGTCATTCTTTGTTCCATTTTGTAATTTAAAACAATATATATATATATATATAGTGTATAAATAAAGAGAGAGAAAAAACGTTACGCATGCAGGAACCCCAAAAGCAACCAAGAGCAGGAACAAGTTTCTTCATGATATAACCAAATACTATGTCAAAATTAGACATTCAAAGAGTGTCTAATAAATGACAAGAGACACTTCAGTCAGTCACATGATTCAGGATTGCTCCAGATGCACATTATGATTCAGACTTGAACAGTAAACAGAGTAGGCCACAGGGTAGGATGGGAGGACTTAAAGAAAAACACAATGCAAGAAAGGTCATCAAAATGAAAACTGTCTTCTTGCCTCACAATTTGAAGAGAAGTTTTATTGAAAAAAAAAATAGCTGTAAACCAATTTAGGCTGAAATAATTACACATTTTACAATTTAACCTCTCAATGATGAATAGAATTCTTCTCTCTGCTTAAGGATCAAATTGGTTGGGCTCTACACTTGTCTGGCACCATGCTGTGGCTATTTCCTTTAATATATAACCAATCAAAGATGTATTCAGGCTTTTGTGAGATCCAAAGCATTGTAACTGCATATTCTAGAGCATCATGAAGTTCTCTAAAAGGAGCAAAGCTGTACACAGCGATAGCCTCCCTTGGTTAGCTAATATTCAGTAGTCCCTCATTTCTCAAAGGTAGACATTGAACTCTTTTATAATATACCAAATACAGATATTTTTCCTTATAGCACTTGACCTATAACATTTATACCATTTTTTTCTTCCTTTAATTTTTATGAACATAGTACAAGATCACAGCTGCTTAAGGGGGGACAATAGCAACAAAACCTAATAATTTTTATAAACAGTAAAATAACCTATAAATACCAACTGAAAACTAATAGACTTTATGAGGCTTAATGATAAATGTAATCAATTGAATATACAACTTAGCATAGATCTTTGTGGAATTGCTATGCTCATGTAAGGCATATATAAACATTATACCATTGTTAAATTATAATTTATAGGTGAAAGTAATTTTACATATTGGCACATGTGTTAAACAGCACTATCTATACTATCCAGACTGAAAACAGCCTTTAAAAAACTTCCTTGGGGCTAGGGTTATAGCTCAGTGGTAGACTGCTTGCCTTGCACGTGTGAGGCCCTGGGTTCGATCCTCAGCACCACATAATAAATAAATAAATAAATAAACAAACAAAAATAAAGATATTGTGTCCATCTATAACTAAAAAAAGTAAAAATTAAAAAACTTCTTAACAAAATGCATAAGGGAACTAAGTTAAATCAAAGATTTAAGTATGAAAAGATGTACATAACAATAATGAGAGTTGAGTTTTGCTTTTATTATTTACAAAAGGCTCATCACCTATGGTACCCATATGGTAGTACAAAATACAAAGAAAGCTAAATATTTCTTTAAATCAAAAAAATGTATCTTTATGATAAACCTATTTCACATTTATTGTATTCTTTATAAAACAATGCTTTATTCAATTGCCCCTATAAACAATGTTTTTAAAAAGTAGGAGCTGGGATTGTAGCTCAGTGATAGAGCACTTGCTTAGCATCTGTGAGGCAGTGGGTTTGATCCTCAGCACCACATAAAACAAACAAATAAAGATATAAAAAAAGGTTAATTATCTAATAACATTAAGATTACCATTGAAAAGTTGCCACAAAGAAGAAATTACAGCCAGGTACAATGCCTATAATTATATGCCTATAATTCTAGTTCCTCAGTAGATTGAGGCAGGAGGATCCCAAACTCCAGGTCAGCCTGAAATTAGCAAGATCCTATCTCAAAATAAAATAAAAAGGAATGGGTATGTAGCTCAGTGGTACAGTATTTGCTTAGCAATGTATGAGGCCTTGGGTTCAGTCCCTGGTACTGAGAAAAGAAAAAAAAAGATGAAATACAAATGGCCAATAAGCACATGAAAAAATATTTAACATCCTCAATAATTAAGAAAGTGAAAATCAAAAGCACAATGAGATAACATTTCACACTCAGATGGCTGTTTTACTATAACCAACAGAAAGTAATAAGTTTTGGTGGGGTTGTAAAAAAACAGGAACCCTGAACACAGTTGGAGGAAATATAAAATGGTTTAGTTGGGATGGGTGTTGTGGCTTAGTGGTGGAGCGCTTGCCTAGCATGTGTGATGCACTGGGTTTGATTTTCAGCATCACATATAAACAAATAAATAAAATAAAGGTCCATCAACAACTTTAAAAAAATTAAGCTAAGAAAGTAGTCAAACACAAAAGATGAAATATAGTATGATTCCTTTCATATAAAATATTCAGAAAAGAGACAGAAAGCAGTTTAGAGATTACCAGGGGATGAGTAAAGAGGCAAATGGTGAATAAAAGTTAATGGGAATGGGGTATTTTACTGAAGTGATGAAAAAGTTTTGAAACTAGAGCTAGGTGGTATATACATAATATTGTGAAAGCACCAAATGCCACTGCATTGCATAATTCAAAACAATTGTGTAATGTGAATTTCATCTCAATAAAAAACAAAAGAAAGGCAGTTGTAAATTTTCTAACTTAGGACTTAAAGTTAGATGTAATGTTATATATTCTAGAAGAAGAGAGTGGAAAGTAAAATAAGATCATTATGGTAAAAGTAATAGGAAATTCAAAGGATATCATTTAAAGTAACAAACCATGTAGCAAAAGGTTAAGTTTTTAAAAAATGATTGTGGGCATGATATAAGGTATAAACATAAAACCACTAGAACAAAAAAAAAAAACAGACCTTCCCATATATCGAAATAAATTTAAAAAGAATAACAAAGGCACGGGAGGAAAGACCCACCCAGGAAATACAATTAGTAATGAAAACACAAATTAATACAACAGCATTTAGACTAGTCATGTTAAATACGTTAATAAATGGAATAGGCTTATTAACTCACTTACTAGAAAAAAATATTTTCAATTGACTCATAAGTTAAATTTAACTCTGTTGCATACAAGAGTTACACCTAAATTGGAGATTTAGAAAGGCATAAAAGATTTAAAAAGAAAGAAATAAAAAAGATATATCTGACAAATGAAAACGATAAGAAAGTATTCCTGATATCAAACAGAAGAATTAGGCCAAAAAAATAAAACAAAGGATATTTTATATTGCTAAAAGACAAATTTAAAAGTGATTATATAACAGTTCTTCATATCTATACATCAATAAGACAAAAATCATCCATATAAAGCAGAAACAAGGAGGTAAAATAACAAGACTGATAGAAACCACCAATAACAGGAAGTTTTGACATACCACTATCAGTAAAAGATAGGTAAATGGACAAAAGTAAGAATGAATATATATAACAATAAGATTTTGTGGAAATATATACACATATGTGTGACTCAATTTGGAAATTCAGTGTATGAAAAAGGTGGTATTTCAAATGCAAGGGAAAAGATTGATTTTTAAATAAATGATGATGGGAAAACAGGATAGCATTTGTAAAAAAGATAAAATTAGCTCTACTCTTCATACCATACACACAGACTTAATATGAATGAGAGATCTAAATGTAAAAAAGTTAAATTACACAGGTACTAGAAGAAAAATGAGCAGGTTTTTCCATAATCTGTTGCAGGAGAAGTTTTCTAGCTATGTTCCAAAGTCCAGAAAAATTAGAGAAAAGATTATTAACTATGACTACAAAAAAATGAAAAGAAAAAAATTTGCATGACCCCAAACACCACAAAGTTAAAAGACAAATGACAACTGCTAAAGGACTTTAAAAAATCAAGAGGGAAAACAACAAAAACTGAAGGTCCTCTTAATAACTGAGTTCTTTAAAATGTTGAGAGAAAAAAATGGGAAAGGATATGACCAATTTATTTTTTTAAAAAAGATTTAAAATGTTATCAGAGTTTTTTTATTTTGTTTTGCTTTTTGCCTGTGTGTGCTACTGGGGATTGGACCCAGGGCCTTGCACACACACACAGCAAGTTCTCAAGCAGTTATATTCCTGGCTCAATGCTACATCTTCAGCTCAATATATTCAATTTTTAATGGTCCTTAAACTTACAAAAAGATGTTCAACTTCACTCAGAATAAGAAAAATACAAATTAAAATTATTCTTAGTTACTATTTCTTGCCCATTAGATTGGCATAAATTTTAAAATACAACAACTTAATTCTCTTGATGAGTCCATGCAGAAATAAGCACTCTGATTTGTTGCTGCTGGAAATGAAAACTAGCCTAATCCACTTAGAGGGAAATCTGGCAATCTCTAATAAAGCTACTGCAATGGTTTAGATAAGATGTGTCACCCAAAAGCTCATGTATGAGACAACATACAAGAAAGTTTAGTGGTGAAATGATTGGGTTATGAGAGACTTAGCCTAACCAATATATTTATCCACTTGAATAGATTAACTGGGTGTTGTAACTCTAGGCAGGTAGGGTGTGACTGGAGGAGGCAGTTCACTGGGGTTAAGTCTTTGGGGTATATTTTTTTTTTTTTTTTAAGTTGTTGATGGACCTTTATTTTATTTATTTATATGTTGTGCTGAGAAGTGAACCCAGGGCCTCACACATGGTAGGCAAGTGCTCTACTACTGAGCCACAACCCCAGCCCACTGGAGTATATATTTTGTCCCCGGTAAGTGGAGCTCTCTTTCTGTTTTCTATTTGACATGTCCTGAGCTACTTTTTTCCTCTACACCCTTATGTCCTGATGTTCTGCCTTACCTCAGGCTCAGAGCAGTGAAGCTGGTTGTCTATTGGCTGAGACTGTGAAACCACGAACATCAGTCAAATAAACTTTTCCTCCTCCAAAAGTGTGTTTGTCAAGTCTTTCAATCACAGCAGTGAAAAAGCTGACTAAAACAGCTACATATGCAGTTTTATCCTTTGGCCCTGCAATCCCATTTATATGAATTTATCCTGCAATAGTGCCAAAATACTTACATGCAAGGTTATTTGTTGTTTGAAAGTATTGGAAACTCTATAAATATTCATTCAGGAAACTGGTTGAACTACACTATATTATTGTATATATACTTAATGAGGTACTATGCAGCAGTTAAACAAAAACCCTCAACTGATAATGGAGTGATTTCTAGGCTATATAGTGAAGTGAAAAAAGCAAACTACAAAGGAGTATATAAAGTATGCTATTCTGTGCCAGAATGAAACGGGACATAAAAGCACATACATGTATCTGTTCATACACACACACATATACATCCAACTACTGATAAATATATTTTTATTATGGATTATTAATTCACTGCATAAATATATCAGTTTTTTAGCTACTCCTCTGTTTATATTTTATCCTGCTGACAATATTTTCAGTTGTCTGCTAATATACATGTTTTCTTAATGGACATGTGTTCATTTATCTTGGTAAAAACTTACAAGTAGAAGTGCTAGATCATAAGTAGGTTGTATGTGTAGTTTGATAAAAAACCACCAGATATTTTCCCAAAGTGTTTTATACCATTTCTGAAAACAAGATATTCGAGGTGAGGGTGCTTCAATATCCTCATATTTAGTGGTGTCATCCCTATACTTTTCTTACAATTTTGCTGTATGTTTGAATCATTTCAAAACAAAGTTAAAATAGAATTTATCTATATTTACTTTATGCCTGTTCCAAGTGAAATAGTTACTACTGTTGTTATTATTTCATAGCAACTTATCCAAGGTCACAGATAATTGTTGGCATTATCCACTAACCCCATCTCTCCACTCCATCCAGTGTCCATGCCATTATGCTGATTGTCTTTATCCACACAACCTGCCTCTAAACTTTTCCCATGTTCATATTTCCAGAAGTTTTATCCCATACTTCGTTTTAGCTACATATTTTCTTGGCCATGCTTTTTTTTTTCCCCAAGAGTTTTTTTTAAGAGTGTTCTATGGACAAAAGCATTAACAACCTGGGACTAAAAGATAGCGCCAGAAACTGAGACTGTCTGAGAAATAAAAAGACCTCTGCTTGTCCACATTTTAGACCTCAGCATCACCCCAAACTGTTCCACCTCCAAAATCACTAAGTCTCATATCCCTTCATCTACTAATGCCTTTTCTTTTTCAGTGTTCACTCAATTATCCCATTATAGATGTTTTCTATATCACTTGAACTTCCAGTCATTAGTCCATTCATTTTCTCTATTCTTCACTGCTCTCTTGGGTACCTAGTCTATAGCAGTCATTTTAAAAATATTGATAAATAAAATCACCATCATCCAGCTTAGATTCTATGGTTCATTATTTTAAATACTCTCTTGTCTAAAATCTGTTACTCAATTCTTCATTTGAAAACCACCTGGCAAAACCTTAATTCTAGAACTATCTATGTTCTCTATGTTGGCACTTAAACTAGAAAGCAGTGCTAAACAAAAACCATACAATGAGACTAACTAATGCTACTGAGAATTCAGGTTCACAAGTTTTATTTGGGTCCACAATAATATCAGACGTTCTTATTATGTTTTCTTCATCATCTTGGACTTCTTTTTCAGCAACAGCTATATCAAACCTCTTCCTATTTCTTCAAACTCCACTTGTTATCTACACTTGGAGGTTTCACATACATTTCAAATTCAACACGTTGAAAACTGAATTCAACATTTTTTCCATCTAACATAACCCCTAATCATCCAAATACATTTGTTCTTTCTCCAGCCCCCTCATCTTGGTAAATGGCACTACCATAAGGCCGAAAATCTGGCAATCATCCTTGTTCCAACTACTGCCTCATACTTAATAAGTCATGTTGACTACTTCCTATATATGCTTCCTATATTTGGGTACCAAGTATCCCAAATCAATATTTTCTTTTTATTTTTTAATGAAATGCTAGTAAATGTGTGTGTTGTCCATGCACAGGGGCCATGCTAGTCTCTCTGTATGTTTCCAATTTTAGTATATGTTCTAATGAAGGGAGCACTCAAGATTCTTTTCTCTTTTTTTAATTGATTTTATTTTTAAAATATATGATAGCAGAATGCATTACAGATCTTATTACACATGTAGAGCACAATTTTTCATATCTGTTTGTATATAAAGTATGTTCACACCAATTCATGTCTTCCTACTTGTACTTTGGATAATGATATCCATCACATTCCACCATCATTGCTAACCCCCTGCCCCCTCCCTTCCCCTCCTGCCCCTCTGCCCTATCTAGAGTTCCTCTATTCCTACCATGCTCCCCCTCCCTACCCCACTATGAATCAGTCACCTTATATCAGAGAAAACATTTGGCATTTGTTTTTTGGGGATTGGCTAACTTAGCATTATCTTCTCCAACGCCATCTATTTACCTGCAAATGCCATGATTTTATTCTCTTTTGTTGCTAAGTAATATTCCATTGTGTATATATGCCACATTTTTTAATCCATTCATCTATTGAAGGGCATCTTTTCTAAAAACTATAGTTTTTGAAACCCATTCTCCTGGCCTCTACTCTAAGCATAATTCTAATTCCTTCTCCAAACTTCAGAGTTAGCATTCTAATTGGCTTAAGACCCCAGTAGGACCTCTTTGATAGGATCCTAGGTAAACTGCCTTAACTTTATAAACTTCTTTTAGTCTCAAACATGTTAACTCTCACCCCTAGAACTACATTTTCTATATAATTCAATATTGTCTACCTGATATGCTTTCTCTGTACCTCTTAACCTGGCTCATTCTTACTTAAATTCCATGTCTCAAATTAAACATCACTTACTTTAGACTCTACCTTATTTTCCAGAGTAAGTAAGAACCCAAACTCATACATTAGTATAAATCAACATAATATAGAGTGGTAATTACAAGTATGAAAAGTGGTAAAATTTTTTAAAGTCTTTTTTTTTCTACCTGGAAGAATCACAGACAAGGCAACATCTGTACAGTTTTAAAGGATGAAGTGAGTTCACTCTTTCTCTCAACACACCACACACACACACACACACACACACACACACACATATACACACACACACAAGGGAAGAAGTAAGCACAGTATCCAAACAGATACACAAATACATGAATGTGACAGGGCATGAGAAAAGCTTTAAGGAGGGGACAGAAGAAGGAGAGAGGATGAGGAACAAATAATTTGGTGTTGTAGTAAAATAAAGCACAAGGAAGTGATAGATCCTCTTCATACTTAACAATGGTGATCTGCAGAACATCTGTTTCAGAATTACTGAGCATTTTAAAAAACATACTGATCTTTAGGTTTCATCCTGGATCTAATCAATCAGAATCTCTGGAGTTGTAAGCCCAATAATCTGTAATTTTACCAACAGCCCAAAAGATCTTATACCCATCAGTTCAAAATTTTTTTAATAGAGGGAAACTGACCTTGGTCCTAAAAACAGTCATTTAAGTAGTTTTATTTTTTATATAAATGTGAAGACAGAAAAAAGTTCCTCTTTAGTCAACAGGGACTAGCAAAAATTTTTAAGGCTCTAGAATAAATAACACACCTTAGACCCCTTCCTCCCTAGTTAACAGGGATGATTAAGTGGCTTAAGCAAACCAAGGTAAACCAGGGGAACAACACAACAAGTTTTTTGCATTGGAAGGCAGAAAAAAAAAAGCTTAATCCTTGAGAGAATCTCATAGGAAGACACTAATTGTAGGGTCTGCAAAATGAAAAGAAACCCAAAATCAGCTAGGCACAACTCTTCTGTGACAGCAGGACCTTATAAAAGAGTGGACTAAATTGTGTGCCTGAAGTGACCAGAAACTAATAAGTGTACAAAGAGAGATACCCTGGGTCAACTGAAGCACTGAGATAGTGAGTTGTCCATGAAGTCATCCTCACTTGAAAAGACCTTACTGGTCTTTACCAAAAGCTGAACGAGTTAAATATTGCTGCCTGGGGACCAGCAGCACCAAACAGCCGAGATAAGTGTTTTGACTCTGAACCATCTGGCAACGAAAAAACAGTAGTAACAAACTGAAAGTCACCAAAATTCTTCCCTGCTGACTAGTGGAAATCAGATATACATTATGTTTAGAATGAATAAACTCTCTGAAGTTTTCAGACAACTGCAGGGGAAAGGGAAATGCCTGTATTTTAGACAACATATGGGAAGGGATAACATTCATCTGTCTGCTAAATGCAGCATCTAGGGACTTGGGTTGGTTTTAATCTAAATTAGAGAAATAAGAAATGGACTACATTTTTACTCTAAGTGTTATGAAGCAGATCATATTAGTTGCATGATAATGTGTGTAAAACATCTAGCACAGTGTCTGACTCATTGCAATTAATCTATAATAAAGGGTACTCATTGCAGCTGTTATTATTTTAGAGGGAGAGAGATACAAAAGTGGTTAAAAGGTTTACAGTCTAAACATTAGGGAGAATGGTTACAAAAAGGAAAAAGTAGGAGAAAGACCTGAGTTTGGAAAATATTTGTCTTTAGGCATGATGATTTTTCATTAAAGAAAGACATCTAAATAGAAGTATCTGCTTGCTTAGAATGCATACATTTTTGTTTACTGAAATCTTATCCTCCTTCTACCATCGTCCAGCTCCCATTTCTGCTAACATATCCTCAATCCTTTGCAATCATTCTTGCCTTCTTTGATCCTTTAGTACTTTTATATTTCTACAATTCTGTTTTATATTATAATTATTTTTCTACACTTTGTCTTGTCAACAAGATTGTGTTACTTTAGGGAAAGGAGAGACTAAATCCAGGTAGATTTTTGTTTGTCCCATAGAATTGGGCCCATAATGAGTACTTAGTAATCTATCAGCAACTATCAAGGTAAGAACCCGACCTCTTTATGAACATAAATAAGATCACCTAAATACCACCATTTCTGGAATAAACAAAAGGAACCCAGGATTCTGTGTGATACTAGCAAGATCCCTGATCCTCCCTCCCCTTGCTCAACTTGCACAGGTTCCTTAATCACCTTCAGATCCTCATAATGCCTTTTATGCCCACTTAATTCCAAAGAGTTCAGTGCTCCCAGGTCATTCCTCAATGCCCAGATTCCACCCAGATTCTAATGCCCATATGTCAATATGAGCAATGAGACAAATTCTCCACATATCTCAACATTATTACACCATTTCCTTACTTTATTTTCCTCCATAGCATTTATCACCATCTGACTGTGATGTTGTCTGGGTCCTAACTTTAAGTAAGTTCCATGGAACAAATATAAAAGCCTGTTTTATTCATTGATCCAAATCTAAACCTAATATAGTACCTGGCCTATGGTATGGCTCAACAGATATTTGCACAATAAGTAAAAATGAATACACATTTCATTTGTTAACACAGTCAAACAAATACTGACTGCCTGTAATGTATTCCAATGACACATTTATAAATAAGAATGGCAAGATTTATATCTTCATTTAGACTCTGCAATAAGAGAAAATATTAAACACTATGTAATTATGCATAATTATAATAAATGTGTTCAAGGAAAGTATAGGAGAGGGAAACCTGACCTAGGAAGACAGTAAGGGAGAATCCAAGCCAGACACTGAAGAAATACATTTAAGCAAAGACTGAAGGATAAATACGAATTATTTGAACATCGAAAGGTGAAAGATTTCAGACACAAAGGATGTCTCAAGACTATAAAAAGGAACACAGTTTTTTGTTTAGAAGCTTTATTTAGAAAAATTGAGATGCAATAAATTGTATTAATATAAAGCATATGATTTGTTAAATTCTGATGTGTTAAATTGGATGTAAGTTTAGACATACATCCATGAAACCATCACCACAATCCAGAGAATGAATGTTATCTGCATCCATCTTGGCATATAATTTGATTTCTTCTTGTTTTTGTTTTGGTTGGTGTTTTTGTTTTTGTTTTATTTTTGTTTTATTTTTATATGTAACTGTGTAATGAATCCAGGGGCACTCTACCAGCCCTTCTAATTTTTTATTTCGAGACAGGATCTTCCTTAGCTTCCCAGGCTAACCTTAAACTTGTCATCTTCCTTTCTCAGCCTCCTGAGTAGTGGGGATTACAAGTATGTGCCACTACACCCAGTAATATGGAATTTTTATTTATTCAATTAAGATTTATTGGTACCTACCATATATATTGGATATATATTGGTATATGATCCCTGTCCTTTTATACTTCAACAGGTATCTATTCAAGAAGTAAAAGAAGGCCTGGGTAACTATGTCTGTGGAGGTAGTATCCTTGCATACCATATTTTGATTTTTATACAAAGAGCCACAGGTTCAAGTCATGCTTAACTTGAACAGGAAGCCATTCAAAGATTTTAAGTAAGGTAATGGCATGGTTACATTTGTCTTTTCAGAAAAAATCATACTGACAGAAAGTGAAGAACATGTAACAGAAAGTCAAGAGTGGTTTCTGGGGGAACCTGTTAGGAAAGTGTAATAATCCTGGCAAAGAGATGATGAAAGTTTGGCAAAGGGTTGTGGTGGCAGAGAGGACAAGTTTTAGAATGATTTAAGAGATAATTAAGAAGCAAAACCATAAGAACTTAGTGATGTGTTAGATATAATGAGACTAACCTTGCATTTGTGATCCTCCTGCCTCAGACTCCCAGGTCTCTGGATTATAGGTATATGCCATCACGCCTGGCTGATTCTTAGTTTTCTTGCTAAACAATTATCTGAATGTGATGTTACTTCCACAAAGGAGACTTTAGAGGAGAAAGACTGGGTGGAAAACATAAGTTCAGTCTTAGATATACTAAGTTTGATGGGTTCAAAAGATATCCAGAAGGCAGTTAATTATACAAGGTTGGGTAGACTAGGAACAGGAGGCAAAGGTGATTGAGAAAGACTAATTAGGCAAATAAAAGAAATACTAAGTACCAAATTGGAATGAAGTAAAACAACTATCTCTATTCACAGATGACGTGATCTTACATACAGAAAATCCTAAGAAATCCACACAAAACTATAAGAGGTAATAAAAACGTTCATTTAGGAAGTTTACAATATTCAATACAAAAAAATCAGTTGTACTTATACATATTTCTAATGATTGATACAAAAATGTAATTAATAACAAGAACCTTACCATTACACCAGAAATTTCCCTCATGTCCTTACCAAACAGTCTCCTCCAGAAACAATCATTGTTTTGATTTTTTTAAAACCACTGGTTATAATTTTGCTTATTCTAGAACTTCATATAATAAAATTTAAAAATACATATTCTTTTGAGTAGAGCTTTTTCCATTCAGCATTTTTTTCAAGACATATTCATGCTGTGTACATCTGTAGTTATAGTTTGTTCCTTCTAATTAATGAACAGTAGTAGTTCATTATATGAACATACTGGATTATTTAACAATTCTCTTGTTCAAGTACAACTAGGCTGTTCCAATTTGGAGCTAGTATGAGCAAAGTTACTATGAACAATCTTGTACATAATTTTGTTACTATCAACAATTTTGTTGATGTTGTTAAAATAAACTTTATTTAACTTGGGTAAATATTTAGAAGTAAAATTCCTGGGTCATAAAGTAAGTATATGTTCAGATCATTTTCCAGAAAGGTTATATTATTTTATATTCCTAATAATAATATATGTCTGAGACCTTTTTTTTTTTTTTTTGATGGTGGTACTGGGAATTGAACACATGACCTCATGCATGCTAGGCAAGCAGTCTACCACTGAGAACATCCTCACATCCTTAACAATATTTGGCTTTTTAATTTTAGCTAGAGCAGTGGGGATGTTGATTGATATTTCTCTAACAATTAATGATGTTGAATGCTTTTTCATGTGTTTATTGGCAATTTGTGTTTATTTAATTAATTTATTGATTTATAATACTAGAAATTGAACCCAGGAGTTCACATAAGCCAGGCAAATGATTTAACACAGAGTTAACTCCCAGATATGTATATAATACTTTTTTGGGTGGGGGGATTGAATCCAGGAATGCTCTACCACTGAGCTATATCTCAAGTCTTTTTTATTTATTTTGAGACAGGATCTCACTAAGTTGCTGAGGCTGGCCTTGAACGTGCAATCCTCCTATCTCAACCTCCCAAGTTGCTGGGATTATAGGCATGTGCCACTGTACCCAGCCAAATATAAAATCTTGTAAAGTGTCTGTTCACATCTTTTTTCCATATTTTATTGGATCATCTTTTTCATTATTGAGTTGTAAGCATTCTTTATATATCTTAGATACCAATCTCTTGTCAAATGTATGTTTGGCAAATATTATCTCCAAAGGACAAGTATTTATTCAATGAACTACTTACAGATTTTTTTATACCTTTATTTTATTCATTTAGTTATTTATTTATTTTTATGTGGTGCTGAGGATTGAACCCAGGGCCTCGCACATGCTAGGCGGGCGCTCTACCGATGAGCCACAACCCCAGCCCCAACTTACAGATTTTTAAGTAATGCTACTGAACTCCTCTCTTTGAAATTAGAGACTCGGATTCAAATACTGGCTATACATACAACTAGTTGTGGGAGTTTGAGGAAGATATTTAACTTCTTGGGCATTTTCTTGCTTTTATAATTTAGAGATAGTACTTATCTTTATAGGTTTGTAACAATTTATACAATGAATTTCAATGCATCTAGCACATAGAAGGTCCTCAATAAATATTAGTTCTCCTCTTCTTTATTTTAGTTCCATGATAATATGGCAGTTTCCGCCTGAAATAACTGAACTTTAATTATTAGGTCTGCAAAACTCTATAAAATTCTGAATTTTCACAATAGTAGAAATCACTGAGATAAAAGACCATAAAAAATTAGGGCTTGCTAGGCTCGGTGGAGCATGCCTATAATCCCAGTGGCTTGGAGGCTGAGACAGGAGGATTACAAATTCAAGGCCAGCCTCAGGAAAAGCATGGTGCTATGCAACTCAATGAGACTGTCTCTAAATAAAATACAAAATAGCACTAGGGATGTAGCTCAGTGGTCTAATGCCCCTGAGTTCAATCCCCAGTACCTCCCCCCCAAAAAATTAGGGATCATGGGAAGAGATTAATGTCTTTCTTTTATTATACTTCAGTAGCATATGTAAAATAAGGCTAAACCTAAATGTAGTCAAATCTAATGAAATTCAGCTAGAGGCTAAATTAAAAAGAAAAATGTGTAGAATTCATATTATGTTGTACTAAGAGTTTTCTGCCATTGCATCTGGAAAATTTTAATGACTTGTTATTGCACAAACAATTGTACTGAATCCTATGTATACTAGAATTAGTTGCATTTCATTTCTTACATGAGAAAGTCATATGAAAAATATTTTAGCACCTGTGGCATACATATAATCTCAGCAACTCTGGAAGCTGAGGTAGGAGAGTCACAAGTTTGAGACCAGCTTGACAACACAGGAGGCTCTACTCAAGATAAAAATTTTAAAAGGGGATGGTAGTGTATGCTCAGTGTTATATAAACCGATGTTCCTTGGGGGACCTCAGTAATTTTTAACAACGCAAAGGGGTCCTGAGACAAAAATTTTGAGATTGATATAAAGCACTGATTTGAAAATATGAATTCTCTTCATTTAAAGCATATTATGGTCTTTCAAACTTCTGGATAGCTTATTCTCTCTTTGCTATTTGTTTTTTTCACTTGCATTTAATTTGGGGTGTGGGTACACAGCTTTGTGGTGGAATATTTGCCTAGCATACACAAGGCCCAATCCTGGGGGGACAAAAAGAATTGTGCACATTCCCTTTAAACAGTTAAAGTTGCAAACACTAACCACAACACTAGTATTTCCTTTTTCTTTCTTTTTACAATAAACTAGAATCCTATCAACTCAATGAGGGTTGCACTATTTACCCTATTCTATAGAATAGGGTAAATAGTTTACAAATAAATTTTCTGGTACTATGATTACTAATAAATACATTTTATTTGTAAGACTTAAATTTTTCTATTAAGTAAATCTGCAGTGTTCCACTAAAGGGAAAAGTATTGGGAAGCATTGCCCTGATATTATCTCGTTGATCCATCTCCTCCCATTTTTAACTATTGCCACTACCTTTGCTTACCTATTTCACCTCATAATTGTCACAAATTTTATACCAAATCTTCTGTAAAAAAAAAAAAAGTGGAGTGTGACCATTATGTGATGCTTTTTTTAAAAAAAATTGTGTTGGCATCACTCAAAAATCATTTATTACTAAACTATCTTTGGTGCACGCTTAGGATGCTCAGAAAACAGAGCTGCCAAGAAGATTCTGCACCTCTAACATTGGTTTCATTATCTGTCCCCTGTCCTCAGCACCACTCATGTAAGACAAGTTTACTGTTAGTATTGCAATGCTCTCTTAACAAAGCATGTAAACTATACTGAAATCTGTAAGAGGGATAGGAGATGTAACTCAATAGTAGAGTGCTTGCCTAAGTGCATGCACGAGATCCTGGGTTCAATCCCCAGCCCTGCAAAACCAAAACCAAAACTATATTATGCATATAAACATTACCGGTTATGAGATAGCTTCCTAATTAAAAAAAAACTCAACAGTAACATGATGGCTGTAAAATGGTAAAATATTAAAACTGAGCAATATTTGTATGTATGCATATGTATGTTTGTGTGTGTGTGTGTGCGTGTACATGGCTATTTTATTTCATTTTAAAGGTAAAGGTTCTACAAAAGCATTTTAAAGGTTACGAAAAACACTATATGAGCCTATTTATATAACACTGTATGCATGAATCACTGCACCCATATACTAAGAAAGCTGTTTGGAATCTGCAAAGAATGTCTAGATTTTTACCTTTTCCCTCTGAGCTTTTAAAATGACTAATTAAAAAATAATAAAGCTATTTTAAAAAATAATTATTTTCTAATCCATAACAGTCATGGAATTAATCATATTCCCTCCTGTCTCGCTCAAAAACAAACTAAATCACATTTGAGAAGTAAACATTAAGGTCCTAAGAACAAGTATCTACATAAATTAAAAAATAGTTTTAATTTTAGAAAGGCATGTTATACACTCAAAAAAAAAAAGATGGTGGCCCTGAAATGACTTATCAAATTTAAAATGACTGAATAATTGCCAATATTCAGCACAGTACTGAATTTACATTCTTTCACATGCTTATTGAAAAATAATTACATTTATAGCAATATAGCAATTTTTAAATTTTTAAATTTTAGAAATCACATATATTTTTCATATCTATTTTAAATGTTACACTTTTTGAGAGAAAAAAAATACATTGAACAATGTAAAACTAAGAAATTTCAACATAAAGATTTATTCAATTAACTGTGTTGTTACTTACTGAAAAATTTTGCCACTGCATCAACTACCCTCTGTTGGCTTCCAGATTAGCCCATGTTCCTGCCTATATGTTTTCAGTTCCCTAAAATTACATTTTCTTTGAAAAATTAATAAAATGCCACATACATTCTTCTGTTGTCTTTTCAACAAGATCTGGCACTAACCACAGCAATTAAGACCTGCCCCCAAAATTAATTTGATGTTGAAAAAAATTAGTTTATGGTATTTCTTTGTTATAAGGTCAGAAAGTCAACTGAATTTGTTACCTCCAATAGCATGTGTCCAACAAAAAATAAAAACTGATATTGGGCCTAATTTTTAGGCCTAAACATTTGTTTTGACACCTTCAAAACAATTCCAAACTGCAGGCGAAAATCTACTTATAAGAACATATTCATGGGGCTGGGGTTGTGACTCAGTGGCAGAGTGCTTGCCTAGTATGGGTTCGAGTCTCAGCAGTGCATACAAATAAATAAATAATAAAATAAAAGGTCCATCAAAAACTAAAAATATTTTTTTTAAAAAAGAACATATTCATGTATGAACTCAAATATAATGATCAAAATAAAGGAAAGATGATTCATTCATTGCTAGAGCCAAAATGTGGCTCATAGTTTTGAAAATAAACAAATATGATTCTGGCTGTAATCCCAGCTACTTGGGAGGCTAAGACAGGAGGACTGAAAGTTTGAGACCAGCCTCAGAAACTTAGTGAGACCTTGTTTTAAATTAAAAAAAAAAAAAAAATTAAAGGGTTGGGAATCTAGCTCACTGGCAAAGTACCCCTGAGTTGAATCCCTAGTATCAAAACAAAAAACAAACAACCTCCCAACCCCCCAAAAAAACAGCTTAAAAATTCTGTTTGGGGGCTAGTTTGAACTCTAATCATTGAGCATGGTCTAACTATAATTGATAGTTTTGCAGCAAATAAACTACACAAATAAGAAACTGCTAATATCAAAACAGAACTTTATATTTTAACAAGAACTTTGGATACATAATCTTCTGCAGCTGAACTCTTTCAGTAAAAAATATCCTCCCATAAAAGGAGCTATTAAAAATTGCTGCAAACCTCTCTTACAGCATGTCCTCATAACCTTAGCAGGATCACTAAGATCACAGAGTTTACAATAGTTATTAAACAAACCACATGGTTAGATTATAACCATCATAGCAAATTTTATAAACCAGTCTTGGGTAAAACTTTCAAACATTGCACTTCTTTTCTTCCCTTGTTAAAACTGCTTTTTACCAAATTCAGAAAGTAAGCTAAGAGTATCTAAAACTTCTATGGGAGGATCATAAAGGCAAATAAAGATAAATAAAATCAGCCCATTTATTATAAAATTTCCCCATTTATAAAAGTATCTGTTTGGTTTTTCTATCTATACCACAAAGTAAATTCTTTCTTTCTGTTAAAATGTATAACCACCACCAAATTAAACCATCTTGTATTACAGAAAAAAGGTCAATAAATGCTTAATAATATGCTTAATATTTAATACACAAATACTTAATAAATTCACAATATATGAAGTGAATATATTGAGCTCAACTACAGAGTTATTTTTCTGGTATAGTACTGCTAGCCAGTTACAAGTATCTGTGCGTTAAAGATGTGATTGATATAAGAGAAAATAAGAATGAATGAATGACAAAATCTGTCTGAAGTTTTTTTATTTACAGACAGGAAAGGAAATAATTTCACTATGTAATTTTTTCCTTTAACTGATTTTTTTTTGCCTTTCTCAAAACATTTTTTAGTACTTAAAATTGTTCATTTATTTTTCACTATGCAAAACTAAATGTAGCATAGTGTTTAAGACCTTAGACACAGGAACCAGACCTCCTGTGAGACAGAAAGAAGAGCCTTATGTTCCCCAAGAGGTACTTTAAAAATTTTTCTTTCTTCTATATTTGATTGCCATAGCTGCCCCAATCACCTCCCCCACTAAAAGATTTGCTTTGGCTGTGGCATTTTGGGTCATGGCAAACACCTCAGATTACTCCACCTCCTCTGCAGCCAGATATCCCCACTCTGGTCTGTGAGGATCTCCTCTCTTCCCCAAAACTAAGCAGAAAGACTGCAGTAAGCCACAGGATATTGTAAGTATGACTGAGCCTGCCTTTTTTTGGTCTATATAAGCAGCCTTCCCCTCAACCTTATTGAAACAGTTTGTGTACTGCTTCCTTTTAAATTGCAATGTAAGTCCTAATTAAAGCCTCTTTCAGAGAGTTTTATTTAGCCTATTCATGATTCCTATCTTGAGCTGGTTGTGCTAAGAGCTGGTAATGTGAAAGGCTCTTGGCACTGAAATCAGCCAGCAGCCAAGGATGGTTACACTGAGGGGCCTAGCAGACAGAGAAATGGCAGGGAATGATGGAGAGCTGCTGGCTCTGCATATTTTAAGAATTCCAAAGAATTCCCATTAGCTGCTGGTTTCAGCTGCTAAGGTTAAGTGGGGAGAGTTGCTAACACTAAGAACAGAGAGTCTGGTATTTAAAGCTGCTAACAATGAAGGAGCTGCACTTTGCCTATTTGTGATTTCTACCCCACTTGAATTACAGAACCCACAGCAGATCGGTAACACCAGGGTTCTAACTCAGTTTTCCCACTTAACTAGCTATATGAACTTGGACAAGTTTTGTTTGTTTGTTTGTTTGTTTGTTTTAAATCTGGGCCTAATTTCTTCATCTGTAAAACTCGGAGACTAACACTACATACCCCAAAAGAATGAGGATTAAATAAATTAAAACTTATTAAATAAGCAGCACAGTGCCTGACACATAGTAAATACTATGTGTTAATCTTTAATATTGTTTTTGCCATTTTTGTGTAAATAAAAAGTAAATTAAATGCCAATATTTACAAAGCTTTAAGAATTCGAACACTTTAAGTAACAAAGGCAATAGTCACTGTTTTAAAAAACCTTCAAAATTTTATCCTGTAATTTGAATAACCAAATATTATTTAAAATGAAATTAAGAAGTATACATTTGTACTGCTGATAACTTAACCTTTAAAATGAACATGAAATAAAACTAAAACATTCAAAAATGAATTTTATCCAAATAACTACATATTTGAAATGTTAGCTAAAGAAAACATCCTCTAAAATAACTCAAAGCGGGCTGGGGATGTGGCTCAAGCGGTAGCGCGCTCGCCTGGCATGCGTGCGCCCTGGGTTCGGTCCTCAGCACCACATACAAAACAAAGATGTTGTGTCTGCCAATAACTAAAAAATAAATATTAAAAAATTCTCTCTTTCAAAAATAAATAAATAAATTTAAAAAAAAGAAAAAATTTCAAACAATAAATTTTTAAAAAATAAAGTAAAAAATAACTCAAAGCAAAAGAAGTAATGGTAATTAATTAAAGATTAAATATTATATTTATTTATTTTTATTTTCAATCATAAACTTGAAGAAATGTTACCAAGTATAGTTCCAATGATTATTTATTTATTTATTTTAATTTTTTTGCTATAGATGAGCACAATACCTTTATTTTGTTTATTTTTATGTGGCGCTGAGAATCGAATTCAGCGCCTCACATGTGCGAAGCAAGCACTCTACCACTGAGCCACAAATCCAGCCCTCCAATAATTTTGTTTATGTATCATTTGGGAATAAGTTTATCAAAATGCTGCTTCATCACCCTATAGTTTTTGTATATTTCCTTCAAATGAGGATATTCTTGGGCTGGGGACAGAGATCAGTGATATAGAGCTTGTCTAGCATATGCCAAGGCCCTGGGTTCAATCCCTAACACCACAAAACAAACAACTAAAAAAAAAGCAAATAAGGACATTCTCCTACATAAACAAACAAAAAAAAAATCAAAATCAGAAATCAATACTGAAACGTACAATCCCCATAGACCACATTCAAGTTTCGTCAATTGTCCCAATGATGTCTCAAAAAGGATCCACTCCAAAGTCATATAGTCATTTAGGTTTTGATCTCTTTACTCGCCTTCAAGCTGGAACTCTCTTAGTTTTTCCTTGACTTTTTTTTTTTTTTTTTTTTTTGTATCAGGGAATGAACTCAGGGGCACTCAATCACTGAACCACACTCCCAGCCCTATTTTGTATTTTACTTAGAGACAGGGTCTCACTGAGCTGCTTAGCATCTCACTTTTGATGAGGCTGGCTTTGAACTTGCAATCCTCCTGCCTCAGCCTCCCAAGCTGATGGCATTACAGGCATGTGCCACCATGCCCAGCTTTCCTTGACTTTTATAACCAATACTTTTAAAGACTAGAGGCTAGTTTTTTGAAAAATGATCCCAATTGTTGTCTATTATTTCATCAGGATTAGATACAAGTTATGCATCTTTAACAGAAATATCATAGAAGTGGTGCTATGTTCCTTATTGTATCCTATCAAATGGCATACAATTAGAATTTGGCCTATTACTGGTAAGGTTAATTTTGCTTATCTGACAATAGTGTTTGCCAGGCTTTCCTATTATAACATGTTACTCTTTTTCCACTTATAGTTAAAATATCTCATGGAAAGCTATATTCACATTATACAAATATACACATGAAATTTTCAAATTACTCATTTCTTATAAATAACATAATGACTACATGAGTTTCTCTTTACTAACTGGATTATATCCATTACTATCATAATTTAGTGCTCAATTTGTCCCACATTTGGCCAGTGGCAACCCCCCACAAGCTAGTTTTTGTGATCTTGTGACATACTATCATGATTCTTCAAGAACTTCCATGCTTTGTGACACTAGAACATATTCGGGGCTTTCTCTGCCTCAACTCCTAGATTGAGCCAGCTTTCCAAGGAGCTCCCATTCCTTTAGTAGAGAATAGCACTTAAAAACAAGATCTGAACATTAGGTATGCTTACTACCACTGGGATAGCACTGCTCCCAGGTCCTCTGAGAGAACAAAATTTTATATATATGTATATGTGTATATATATATATATATATATATATGTGTGTGTGTGTGTGTGTGTGTATACATATACCTTAAAAAAATACACACACACACACACACACACACACACACACACACACACACAACATAGGTATCTCCAATTACAATCCAGTATCTCAAGGTTCATTCTAGCTTATCTCCCTGTCTATATTTTAGCACTCTTCTGATAGTGAGAAGCCTGGCTTTTGTTGGCTTTTAGTACTGTACTTAGTTGATCAATACTAGAAAATAATCTATTTTCCATTGCTACCACAACCCCCTTCCTTAAGAACACTCTCCTCTCTTTCCTTAGATAGAGCCTACACCCACTTTTGCTACCTCCTGACATGCCCTGCTCATTCCACTTGAATTCTAATACTCCATGCCTTTGTGGCCCCCCACACCTCTATGCAAAAGTCATCTTCAACTCTTTCAGACTCCATGTGGATACTCTTCTTATTCCAGTTAAGTTTACATCTATACTAGGCCATTGTTCCAGATGAGCTCTAATACTCTCTTGAATTCAGGCTCTTGCTACTCTCCATTCTCCTCTGTTCCTTTTCTCTCGTTTTCCCAGGAATGTACTGAATGTTCCTGAATTTTTCAGGAAGGAAACTCAGAAGAAAGAAGGGAGAATGGTTAAGGGTTCAGGGACTAAAGACAAGAGGGAAGAGAACAAATATCATTTATGATAACTTAACATTGGCTACTTTGCTACATAATGATTCCTTTTGTTCCCAAAACCTATGCAGAAAATAAGGAATAATCAATACAAGAAATAATAGGGAAGAAATAAAGAATATGATGTTGAAGAAAAAATATTTTCATATATATATATATATTACATTCTTGTTTTTACTTATATATCCAACCATTAAGAATTACATAGATTATAACAAGGTCAGGCCCTTTTTTCCACCTGGTAATTGAGGAAACACATACACACACTATACACGCAAGGAATTTAAAGTTCTTAAGTTGTAGGCAATGCAGAGTGGCAAAAGAAATTCCTTTGACCCTACAACCAAACCCTACAACCCAAACTGTAAAATCAATAATGGTTAAAATTAGAGAGGGATATACTTCATTAGAAAAACTTCTCTTAATTATGAATTTTCTTAAGTGGGAGACAAGAGCCTGAGAATATTCTCACTGCCCTTCAGGGAGACTGAGCAGACAGGTGTTACTTGATACCAAAGGATAATCAACTCTATAATACATCTTTATATCACTTCTCCCCCCTTCCCTGTGTCACTTCATTTTCTCTGACTCTTGCTTCCCTAGAACTGCATTCCCTAATGACATAATAGCATATTAAAAAAGCATTTCCCAGGGCTGGAGATGTGGCTCAAGTGGTAGCTCACTCACCTAGCATGCATGAGGCACTGGGTTCAATTCTCAGCACTACGTAAAAATAAAATAAAGATATTGTGTCCACCTAAAAATAAAAAATAAAAAAAGCATTTCCCAATTCAATGCAAGAAAAACTATTCCTTAGTCCAGTGTACTCTATGGTACAAAAAAACAGTTTTATCACCTGATAAGGATGAAGGGTTCCAGATTAGAAAGGAAGAGGAAAAGTTGCTTTATGAGAAATAAGATCAGAAAGGTTACAGGTATAAGATCAATATTCAAAAAAAACTTTATATATACTAGCAATAAATAATCTAAAAATGAAATTAAAGTAACCATTTCATTTACAATAGCATGTCCTAATGCCCAAAACCTGACAAAAGAGATTTTACCTGTGTGATTAAAGTTCTTAAAACATGGAAATTATCCTAGATTTTCTGAGTGGCCCCAATGTAATCATAGGGTACTTATATGAGGAAGCCAGGAGACAAAAAGTCAGAGAAAGGAAATGTGGCAATGGAAGCAGAGGTTCAAGTGATACAATGCAAAAAAGGGGGAAAGGGCCATGAGCCAAGAAATGCAGGTTCTTTTAGAAGCCAAAAAAAAGTATGGAAAGAGACCCTCCCCAACAGCCTCTAGCTGAAACCAGGCAACAAAAGAAAAATAGATTAATTGTACTTTATAAAAAATTAAAACATTTGGCCAGGCACGGAGGCGCATGCTGTAATCCCAGAGGCTCAGGAGGCTGAAGTAGGAGGATAATGAGTTCAAAGCCAACCTCAGCAAACACAAGGCGCTAAGCAACTCAGTGAGACCCTGTCTCTAAATAAAAAACAAAATAGGGCTGGGGATGTTGGCTCAGTGGTGAAGTACCCCTGAATTCAATCCCTGATATCCCCCCCAAAAATTAAAACATTCGTGCCTTAGAATACACTATCAAGAAAGATAAAATGATAATTTATTTGCAAATCATGTATTCAATAGGGGACTCATATCTAAAATAAATAAAGAACTCTTATAATTCAACAGTAAAAAGACAATTCAAAAAGGGGCAAATTATCTGAATAGATATCTCTCTGAAGAAGATACACAAATGACCAAAAGAAAAGTGCATGAATAGATGTAAAAAAAATCATTATTCATCAAGGAAATGGAAGTCAAAACCAATCGCAATGAGCTACACTCCCCCATGTACACAGGATAGCAATAATCAAAGTGTTACCAAGTTGTGAAGAAAACTGGAACACTCATATATATTGCTGGTGTGATTATAAAATGGTGTGGCCACTTATAGAAATGGTTTGGCAGTTTTTCAAAATGTTAAGCATAGTTACGGTATGACCCAATAATTCTACTCATACTACAATCATTTCCCAACAGCAGTGAAAACACATATCCACACAAAAGCTTGTAGATGAATGCTTACAGCACTCTTATTCATAATAATTAAAAGGAAAACAACCCCCCAAACATTCAACAACTAATGAATGGATAAACAAAATGTATTATATCCATGTAATAGATCGTTATTCACCAATAAAAAGGAGTGAAGTACTGATACAGACTACAACACAGATGAACCTTGAAAACAAGATACTAAAGTTAAAAGATGCTAGTCACAAAAGACTACATACTATGATTCAAGTTATTTACTTCTTTATTTATTTACTGGTATTGAGGATTGAACCCAGGGACACATACCACTGGGCTACAACACAAGACCTTTTTATGTTTATTATGAGACAGGGTCTCACTAAGTTGCTGAGATTGGCCTTGAACTTGTGATTCTCCTGCCTTATTCTCCCAAGTCACTTGGTTTTCAGGTGTACACCACCTCACCCAGTATATGATTCAATTCTTATGAAATGTCTAGAATAGGCAAACCCATAAAGACAGAAAGTAGATTAGTTATTGCTTAGGACTAGCAGGGACAAGATTAGAAAGTAATAACCAAAGGACATAGGGTTTCTTTCAAGGTAATGAAAAATATTCTAAAATTGACTTTGATGATAGTGTCCCATAGCTGTGGATATACTAAAAACTACCAAATTATACACTTTAAATGAGTGAGTTGTATGGCACATTAAGTATATCTCATTAAAGGTACTGATGGGGAACTACTTTAAGAGTTCCTCAAGATCTCATCAATCAGCCTCAAATTCAAAGCAAGAAGAAGATAGCTTCCTTATAAAATCCCTCAATAATACTAATTTAAGTCTATGGTCTGATAGATGACATATTTATCATATAGCCATATAATATAACAAATAAAAATCCAACATCTCATCTAGGAGTGAAGGCAGACACCTGTAATCCCAGCAGTTTGGGAGGCAGAGGCAGGAGGATCGAAAGTTCAAAACCAGCCTCACCAAAATAATGAGGCCCTAAGCAATTCAGTGAGACCCTGTCTCTAAATTAAATGCAAAAAAAAAAAAAAAAAGGCTGGGCATGTGCCTCAATGGTTAAGCACCCCTAGATTTGATCCCTGGTACAAAAAAAAAAAATCCAACATCTCAATGATCATTTCTAATCTCAAAGTGAAAAACCACTCACTAATAAAGTTCTAAATGAAACTACATTAAAATAAAATATAAAAATATAAGATTTTGGTTGAGTGACTTCTTTTGTGGTTGATTATTCTGATGTTATATTAGTATTTGCAAGAGACAACATATGAGGTTGTGCTGTCTACAAAATCTACAAAATTCTGCAACTAATACTCCAATAATGTTATCAAAAACATTAATACAGCATATTAAACAATGTTATAGTTGATGTCAAAATCTACAATGATATACCTGACTTATTTTTTAAAAAGAGAAAGAGAATTTTTTAATATTTATTTTTCAGTTTTTGGTGGACACAACATCTTTATTTTATGTGGTGCTGAGGATCGAACCCAGCGCCCTGCGCATGCCAGGCAAGCACATTACTGCTTGAGCCACATCCCCAGCCCTAGACCTGACTTTTTAAAATGTTTTTAGTTGTAGATAGACACAAAACCTTATTTTATTTATTAATTTTTATGTGATGGCTTAGGATCAAATCCAATGCCTCACATGTGCTAGGCAAATGCCCTACCACTGGGCTACGACCCCAGCCCCAACAGGTCTGATTTTAATGTCACATAATATACTATAGACCTGACTTTTTAAAAATGTTTTTATTTGTAGATAGACACAATGCCTTTATTTTATTTATTAATTTTTATGTGATGCTTAGGATCAAACTCAATGCCTCACATGTGCTAGGCAAGTGCCCTACCACTGAGCTACGTACCCCAGCCCCAATAGGCCTGATTTTAATGTCACATAATATACTACCTTAACAACAGATAGTGGCCATGAAACAAAGAATCCACCAACACAAAGAAGAGTAACATGAGGGAGTAGTCACATTTAGCATCTAGGTTATCACTGAGGCATGTCTTGGTCCTACCTAATGTTGACAGTAAATAAACAGATACAGTGGCCAAGGCCTGAGAAAGGATATGGTAATAAGGATGGAACTCCTTTGAGAAGACAGTCACCCTCTTTTTACCACTTAGGTAAACCACAAGAACAGTGAAGATTCTGGCCAAAAATTTAGAATAGAATCTAGAAGAAGCAGACAATATTATGTTATGGAGACTAGCAGCAGTAGCAGAGGTTGCAATTTGGCCCCTAATCCTATTCCTTAAGTTTTCCCAGAAAAAGAGACTAAACAGAATCCTGGAGGAGTTGTTCCCATACAGGGTGGATTTATTATATGAAATGAATCCACAAGTCACAGGAAATACATTGACCAGATCCTTCCCTCAAGATCAAGGCAATCATAACTACCTGGAGAGTTGGCTGCTGGAAGTTCACAGCTATTTCCTTGACACAAGCTACCCTCAAACAGATTGAGTTCTCTGAAAGCAAACATGATAGAGTTCAGGATGCAAGATACCTATTAGGGAGCAACACCTGGGAAGCAAAGGCAGCCAAAGCAGGACTGAAAAGAGAAAGAAGTCAAACTGCAACACAGTCCTGACAAAAGCTCAGCCAACAGGTATGACTCCCTTATACAAGTATTGCCTTGGTCAAAGAAGTACCTGTTAGGCTGAAAGAGCTGTATAAAGTTAGACTTTTATACTCCCACCTTGCTCATCCATCTGCAAGTTGACTTTAGAAGAGTGTAACCTCTGATGAGACAGATATCACAGCTGATGTCTGAACCAGCTGAAAGCTGGAATCTGTCTGATAAAAGCATTTCCTGTAGCTAAACAGCTACAGGAAACTTGCTGTTTAGCTACAAGTTCCTAGAAGAGGAATTGTGAAGTTCATCTCCATCTCTACCCAGAAAAAAAAGTGTCACATACAAAGTATGCCTGCTCCCCCTCAGGTCAACCCATATTCATTCCAGACAATTTGGAAGTGCCATCCCAACTCCCAGAGCTCTACCTAGAACTTGCCAAAGTCTCTTACAACTATATCAATTCAATCTTTCTGACCTTCTAATCTTGCTTCCTTTACTCCCTTGTAAGTGTTCTTGGCCCTAAAAGCACTCCTTAATATATCTTTTTTAAAAATTTTTTTTATTGGTTGTTCACAACATTACAAAGCTCTTGACATATCATATTTCATACATTAGGTTGAAGTGGGTTATGAACTCCCAATTTTTACCCCAAATGCAGATTGCAGAATCATGTCGGTTACAATCCACAATTTTCCTTAATATATCTTCTGCAAGCAAATTTCCATCTCAGAGTCTATTTCCCAGGGAATGCAACCCAAGGGGGAAAAAAAACAGATTCCAAAGGAAGATTCAATAAAGAAATAGGTAGGGGGATCTTCGGTTGTAGCTCAGTGGTAAAGTGCTTGCCTAGCACATGTGAGGCACTGGGTTTGATCCTCAGCACCACATGAAAATAAATAAAAGTATTATGTCCATCTATAACTAAAAACATACTCTAAAAAGAAGGAGGTAGGACCTACTCTGTTCAGTAGTTTCATAGGGTAGTACTTTACTTAAGCTAATGAAAATTGTGAAAGCTCAGGTGTCTATGGCATAATAATGTTAGGCCATCATTTTGTTCAAACAATTTTTAAAAAGCAACTTACACAGCAGCATTTGGATTAAATAACAGAAGAGATAAATGCATTAGAGATTCCAAAATTAAAATATTTAACCATTAAAAGTAATGAAGAGTAGAGCTATGTTAATCTTAACAAAACCTAAAACTCTTCTGTTCATAACCTGAAAATAGGTAGGATAAAAAGATTTATGGATCACTTTCATCTACTTTATATACATCAAGTCTCAAAGGAAACAGGAATTAATTGCAGAGTTTTCAAATACACTGAATTCTTATTCTCCTACATAAATTACTGCTTTCTGAATTTATTTGGGACATAGACCCCCTTGAATATCAAATTAAAGTATGTACTATCTTCTATGAAAAATGTCCACATGCATTTTGTAAAATCTGAAAATAATTTCAGGGTTTCATGGATCCAAGAGCCATTTATAGATATGAGGTTAAAGAACCCCTGACCCAATCCAGTTAATAAAGATAAGATGACATCATTCTAGCCCATAAATTGAAAGTCAAAAGATGCCTAACAAAAATTTTGGCTAAATAAACCATATTGTCTTTAATTTATTTTTATTACTTTATTACATATGAAATGCATGACTAGATTCACACCATAAAAATTATTCGAACAACAATGATGAAACTAAATTCCCTCTTGGCCACTACCCATTCCCACTTTTCTTCAAAGATTATTTATTAATTTGATGTAAATCCTTTCAGATTTTTCAATGTTTTTTCAAAAAATAAATGCAGCAATTAAAATTAGCAGGGCACTGTGGCATACACCTGTAATCCCAGCAGCTCAGGATGCTGAGTCAGGAGGATTGCAAGTTTAAAGCCAGCCTCAGCAAAAAGCAAGGCACTAAGCAACTCAGTGAGACTCTATCTCAAAATATAAAATAGGCTGGGGGATGTGGCTCAGTGGTCAAGTGGCCCTGAATTCAATCCTGGTACCTCCCCCCAAAAAAATGTATAAAATTGTTTTGGATGAATTTTGTGTTAAGAACTAGCTTCCCCCGTGCCCCCCCACCCACTAGGGATTGAGCCCAGGGGCATTCTACCACTGAGCTATATCTCCAGTCCTTTTTTAAAAGGATTTAGACAGGGTCTTACTAAGTTGCCCAGGCTGGCCCCAAACTTGCAATCTTCCTGCCTCAGCCCCTGTGTCAATGGGATTACAGGCATGTGCCAGCATGCTGGACAAGAGCTAGCATATAAAAACAACAAAGGATAGCTATAATAACAACGAGTTATTTTCACAAATAATATAAGCAAATTATAATTCTAAGCTCAGTAACTTTTTCAAATTAACTCTTTCTTGAATCCAGTCTATTCATTTTAATTCAATTTAACTCATAAATTCCAAATCTGGTTTGGAACAATCTAGAGCATAAATCAACAAACTCAATTCAACCACATTTTCTAAGTTCATTATAATTAAGTCACTGTGCTAAGTGCTATGGAATAGTGGTTTCCAAGCATTTAAACATGGGCTAGGGATGCAGCTCAGTAGAAGAGTGCTTGCCTAGTATGTGTGAAGCACTAAATTCAATCTCCAATACTGAAAAAAATTTTTAATTTGAGAAAACAAACATTGAGACTCTGTCAAAAATACAGGTTCTTGAACCCAAACTCTAATCTTGGTAACTAGAATTTCCAAGGGAGCCCCAGGATCTGGCACCAAAGCTCCTCAAGTGACTCTGTAAAGCAGTCAGGGCTGGGATCACTATTATGAAAATTATACAAATGAACAGAATAATGTTCTCAATTCATTTAAATAAGATCTATTTAAAGTCTATTACAAGAGTGAACCTCAGGGCTGGGGATGTGGCTCAAAGTGGCGCGCTCGCCTGGCATGCGTGCAGCCCGGGTTCGATCCTCAGCACCACATACCAACAAAGATGTTGTGTCCGCCTAGAACTAAAAAATAAATATTAAAAATTCTCTCTCTCTCTCTCTCTCTCTCTCTCTCTCTCTCTCTCTCTCTCTCTCTCTCTCTCTCCTCTCTCTCTCTCTTAAAAAAAAAAAAAAAGAGTGAACCTCAATGGTCAAACACTTGCCTAGCATGCATGAGGCCCCAGAAGCCAAAAAGGAAAAAATAAATAAATAAAGTTCATTAAGAAACCTACTAGATAGAGCACTGAATAAATTATAAGATACAGGGCTGGGGTTGTAGCTCAGTGGTAGAGCGCTTATCTGGTACAAGTAAGGCACTGGGTTTGATTCTCAGCACCACATATAAATAAATTTAAAAATAAAAAGGTCCAATAACAACTAAAAAAAATATTTTTAAAAAATTAAAGGATACAATCCTTGGCAGGAGAGACTGGAGACTGGCAAGGAGTATAATAATTGTAACAAACAATTATAACACAAGCAGAAGACGAAGCAAGTACTTCTATCTGTTGCCTCACTAAAATATATGCTCCATAAAAGCAAAAACTTTGTTTTATTCACTACTATGTCTTCAATGGGTAGATCAGAGTCTGGTGCACTGGTACTCAATAAACAATTGTCAAATAACAAAATTGAAAGGCAATTTTAATTTCAACTAACTAGATATGAAAATGGAAGTTTTAAGAATAGCAAGAATTTTTAAATACAGAGAAGGGGAAAAGAGAATTAATATTCACAGTACCTTTAACAACATGTAAGAAATTCTGAACAACTTTCACATACATTCTCTCATATAATTATCATATCAACATTTTCCCCCCTGGTGGTACTGGGGGCTGAACCTAGGAATGCTGCTATACCACTAAGCTACACCTCCAGTCCTATGTATTTTTTATTTTGAGCAGGGTCTCTCTAAGTCACTGAGACTGGCTTTGAATTTGCAATCCTCCTGCCTCAGCCTCCCCAACTGCTGAGATTATAGGTATGCATCACACCTGGCTATCATATTGACATTTGTGTCCCAATTTTACAGAGCAAGAAACCAAGGCTGCAAAGTTAAGTAGCTCATCCAAGGTTACAGAGCTAGAAAGTGGCAGAACCAGGATTTGAGCCTACATCTCCAAACATAATGCTTAGGAATTTAGACCTCATTCCCTACAAAACAACTTTGTAGGTTTTTCTTTCTTTTTTGAAATATTTGCTTTTCTAATAATACCATGTTGCAATACAATTCATAAATCATCAGATTCACTCTTTTTTTAAGAGAGAGAGAGAATATTTTAATATTTATTTTTTAGTTTTCGGCAGACACAACATCTTTGTTTGTATGTGGTGCTGAGGATCGAACCCGGGCCGAACACATGCTAGGCGAGCGCGCTACCACTTGAGCCACATCCCCAGCCCCAAATTCACTCTTTTAGAGCATAAAATTCTGATTGGGGATGTGGCTCTGTGGTAGAGTGCTTGTCTGGCATGTGCAAGGCCCTGGATTCAATCCCCAGCACTGCAAAGGGAAAAAATAAAAACTTACAATTCAGTGGTACTTAGTATATTCATAAATGTATGAGAATTTAGAACATTATCATCACCCCAGAAGGAAGCACCATACCTATTCACAATTACTTCTCCTATCCCCATCTCTGAAAAACCAATAATCTACCTTCTATTTGACTCTTCTAGATATTTCATATAAATAGATTCAAATATGTGGCCTTAACTTTTTATTGTAGTAAAATATACATGATTTACCATTTTTAAGTGTACGGTTCAGTGGCATTCGCCTGGTTGTACAACCATCATCACAGTCTCCAAAATTTTCAATCATCCCATACTAATAATACTTTGAACCCAATTAAACCATAACTCTCCATCCTCCCTTACCCAAAGCCCTGATAACCTGCATCCTACTTTGAATCTCTATAAATTTGCCTATTCTAGGTATCTCATTTAAGTGCAATCAGATATTTGTCCTTTTGTACCTGGCTTATTTTAATTAGCATAATTTCTTCAAGTTTCATCCATGTTTAGCACCTATACCAGTATTCCATTCTTCTTTAAGGCTGAATAATATTTCTTTTATGCACATAATACATTTTGTTGCTTTATTCATGTGTCAACAAACATCTGAACTGCTTCTATCTTTTGGCTATTGTGAATAATGCTGCTGTAAACATGAGTGTTTAATAACTGTTCAAGTTCCCTTAATTCTTCTAGTTTATATTCCCAGAAGCAGAACTGCTGAATTACATTTCTGTTTAATTTTCTGAGGCCCCACAGTGTCATTTTCCATGTCATTTCCTAATTTTATTCTCACAAAGGGTTCCAATTTCTTTTTTTAATATTTATTTTTTTAGTTTTAGTTGAACACAATACCTTTATTCCATTCATTCATTTTTATGTGTTGCTGAGGATGGAACCTCATGCTAGGAGAGCGCTCTACCGCTGAGCCACAATCCCAGCCCCAAGAGTTCCAATTTCTATACTTCCTTGCTAATGTCTGTTATTTTCTGTTTGGGAGGATTATTTTATTTTTAATAGTTATCCTAACGAGTAGCAAGTAGAATCTTACTGATATTTTGATTTCCATTTTCCTAATGATTAGTGATGTTGAGCATCTCTTCTTGCATTTATTCTCTGTGTAACTTATTTGGAGAAATATTTATTTAAGTCCTTTGCCAATTTTTTAATTGAATTGTTTGTTTTTTGTTGAGTTGGAGTTCTTTATATATCCTAGACATTAACTCCTTATCAGACATGTTCATTTTGAGTGGCTAGTAGGCTATCTATTTAAAAATCTTTCCAGACAAATATACATGCTGACCTTGAACTCCAGAGGAAGAAGCAAAGATACAGACTTGGTCATCAAACACAGTGACATTTATAAAGTATTTTCATATATATCAGCTTATTTAGAGTCTCACAAAAATTGACAGTTCTACATATGAGAAAACTAAGGCATATCTCTTGACTCTTAAATCTCAACATTAAGATTATTAGGAAGTGTTTCAGAATTTCAAAGGGAGGAAGTATCAGAGTTCTAGGCTCCATCCCAATCCTCAAACCAGCTCAGATTGTATCTGCTGAAAAAACTGGAATTTCATCAAAAATTTCTTTCAAAAATGAGTACAGTTGTTTTAAACAATTTAAACTGCTATATTATACCATGCTATCTTATGTTCATAAAATACTAATTGAAGTTGTAGAAATAAACTAGATTGCTAAATTAAAAGACTTGAGGCAAGAAGGTATATCCTACTTTTATGGGACAAAAAAAAAGAAGATAGGAAGAAAACCACAATGGTGAAGTAAAACAATAATCTAGGAATGAATTTCAAGAGGAAGGTGCAGTAGACAACAGATAATTCTATATAGAGATCATGAAGAATGAGGACTAGAAAGAGAATGCTGTGATTAGCAACCATGAGGTCACTAGCAACCTTTAGGAGATAAATTTTTTAATTTTGTGAGTGCAAATACAAGTCAGAATGCAAAGGCTTCAGAGGTGGGATGAAGGTTACAGAAGGGAAGTTAACAAACACCAAATACTCTTGACAACCTTACTAAAGGCTATAATAATAGTGAATACTTAAAAACACTTAATATGTGGTGGGCCTCATCCTATGTGCTTTACATATTGACTAATTTAATCCTCAAAACAGTCTGTGAAGTAGGTCCTATCATCCTATCCATTTACAGTTGAGGAAACTAAAACATAATAAGGAGACTAAATCGCACATGCGGCACATATACATATTTACAAACATACGTGGTAGTACAGAATACGATAATATAATATTAAGTTAAAGAAATGATTAACAAGATTAAGAGTTTTTCACTCTTATAATGTGGGGAAGAATTTTTTTATTACTAATAACATCAATGAATGTTGGTGGTGCTTACTAGTAATGTCAGTTTATCAAGTATTTATAGAGTAAGGCAAAATAAGAACAGGCTGGCTCTTCCTGAATCTATTAAGCTACAGGCTTCCATTCAATAAAACCATGAATGAATAGAGGGAAAGATTTAATTATCACCAAGACTTTCAAAGACATAATGCATGTGCTTTCAGACCACATGATAATGGATGGATGGACAAAAATCTATTTTACTGATTAGCTCCATCATATGTTGGTACTTAAAAGCAGCAACAATTTTTTAAAAGAAGAATAAAAGGATTAGCTGAAGATAACAAAGCTATTGTAAAGCCAAAAATCTGTAAAGTTTGTACTGAGAAAAAAAGGATTTGAATCTGATATTTTTGACATTTTCCTGCTTGTCAGTATTATCCATTTGAATCAAGTATGTATTAAAGTATTATAGAGCATAAGGAACATTCATATAGAAGCAATTTTATGAAAGGTTAATAATCTAACTTGTAATAATAAATAGTATTATCAGTCTTTTTGCAATATTAGATATAATTTTAATATTTCTTAAAATTGTACTTATATTAAAATAAAATAATATATCCAGTTGAACCCATTTTCCCAGTTAGTCACTTCCTACTGTTTGCTTTTATAGGTAGTACATCTATTATTACAGAACATTGCAATAAAGGCTATTTTATATGTGCATCCTATAATAAACTATGTACTACTTATAATATAGGAATTGATTTATATTTTGTAAGGAATGTTAAAAATATAATTCTTTTTTGTGGTACTGGGAATTAAACCCAAAGCGCTTATCCACTGAGCCATATTCCCAGCCCTTTTTTATTTTTTGTTTAAAGACAGGGTCTTGTAGCCAGAGCAATTAGACAGACGAAATTAAAGGCATAAATATAGGAAAAGAAGAACTTAAATTAGCACTATTTGCCGATGACATGATCCTATACCTAGCAGACCCAAAAAATTCAACCAAGAAACTTCTAGAACTAGTAAATGAATTCAGCAAAGTGACAGGATATAAAATAAATACCAAAAAATCAAAAACATTCCTGTATATCAGTGACAAATTCTCTGAAATAGAAATGAGGACAACTACTCCATTCACAATATCCTCAAAAAAATAAAATACCTGGGAATCAACTTAACAAAAGAGGTGAAAGAGCTATACAATGAAAACTACAGAACCCTGAAGAAAGAAATAGAAGAAGACTTTAGAAGATGGAAGGATTTACATTGCTCATGGATTGGTAGAATTAATATTATTAAGATGGCCATACTACCAAAAGCACTTTACAGATTCAATGCAATTTCCATCAAAATACCAATGACATTCCTTGCAGAAATAGAAAAAGCAATCGTGAAATTCATCTGGAAAAACAAGAGACCCAGAATAGCTAAAGTAATTCTAAGCAGGAAGAGTAAAATGGGTGGTATCGCGATTCCCCAGATTTTAAACTATACTATAGAGCAATAGTAACAAAAACAACATGGTACTGGCACCAAAACAGGCTAGTAGACCAATGGTACAAAATAGAGGACACAGAGACAAATCCACAAAATTACAACTACCTTATATTAGACAAAGGTGCTAAAACCATGCAATGGAGAAAGGATAGCATCTTCAACAAATGGTGCTGGGAAAACTGGAAATCCATATGCAACAAAATGAAACTGAATCCCTTTCTCTCACCATGCACAAAAGTCAACTCAAAATGGATCAAGGAGCTAGGAATCAGACCAGAGACTCTGCGTCTAATAGAAGATAAAGTTGGTCCTAATCTTCATCACGTGGGGACAGGCTTCAAATTTCTTAATAAGACACCTATAGCACAAGAGTTAAAACCAAGAATCAACAAATGGGACAAATTCAAACTAAAAAGTTTTTTCTCAGCAAGAGAAATAATATGCGAGGTGAACAAGGAGCCTATATCCTGGGAACAAATTTTTACCCCTCAAACATTAGATAGAGCTCTAATCTCTAGAGTATACAAAGAACTCAAAAAGTTAAACAACAAAAAAGCAAATAACCCAATCAACAAATGGGCCAAGGACTTGAACAGAAACTTCTCAGAAGAGGACATATCAACAAATACATGAAAAAATGATCACCATCTTTAGCAATCAGAGAAATGCAAATTAAAACTACTCTTAAGATACCATCTCACTCCAATAAGAATGGCAGCCATTATGAAGTCAAACAACAATAAGTGCTGGTGAGGATGGGGGTGGGGAAGGTACACTCATACATTGCTGGTGGGACTGCAAATTGGTTGGTGCAGCCAATTTGGAAAGCAGTATGGAAATTCCTTGGAAAGCTGGGAATGGAACCACCATTTGACTCAACTATTCCCCTTCTTGGACTATACCCAAAAGACCTAAGAAGAGCATACTACAGGGACACAGCCACATCAATGTTTATAGCAGCACAATTCACAATAGCTAGAATGTGGAACCAACCTAGATGTCTTCAATAGATGAATGGATTAAAAAATGTGGCATTTATACACAATGGAATATTACTCAGCACTAAAAAATAATAAAATCATGGCATTTGCAGGCAAATAGATGGCATTAGAGCAGATTATGCCAAGTGAAGTTAGCCAATCCCTAAAAAACAAATGCTGAATGTCTTCTCTGATATAAGGGGGGTGACTCAAAATGGGATAGGAAGGAAGAGCATGAAAAAAAGACTACCACTAAATAGGGAAGAGAGGTGGGAGGGATAAAGAGGGAGAAGGGGAGTTGCACAGAAGATGGAAGGAGAACCTCATTGTTATACAGAATACATATACGATGTTGTAACGAGAAAAAGGAAAAAAAGTATGTCACATTAGATTGGATAAAGAGAAAGGATGGGCGAGTAGGGGAGGAGTAGGGAAGATAGGAAGGGCAGCAGAATAGACAATATGATTGATGTATGTACATTCCATGTATGTATTATATATCAAAGTGCATTCTACTGTCATGTATGACTAAAAAAAATAAATAAAAGTTAAAAGAAAAAAAAGTTGCTTAGGGCCTTACTAATTTGCTGAGACTTGCTTTGAACTCAACCTCCTGCCTCAAACTCTGGAGTTGCTGGGATTATAGGCATGTATCACCATGCCTGGTAAAAATATAAAATTTTATAAATGAATGAGTAAACAAACATGAAGGAAATTATAGCTTGGCATTATATTTTGATAATGCAATGATTTTTTTATGATGGCAACTATGACAATTTATATACTTTAAAATAAGACTTTCCAAAAATATAGAGAAACATTCTTAAGTGGTAAGAGAATAATCCTCCTTGAGATCCATTAATAAACCTAAAGACAGGTGAAATAGACATAGAAATTGATATGATTCATATAAAAAATATGTTGATTGTCAACAAGTTTAGAAACAGTGATAACACTAATCAAGGTAGCCACTTTTCAAGAGCAATATTTCTCAACCTTGGCCAGATATCAAACTACCTTGGAGCTTTTTAAAAATTCTGAAATGTGGTCTTCATTTTCAACAAATTCTGACTTAATTGATCTGGGGTGAGTCCTGTTCCTTTTCTAAATCTCCCCAGATGATTTTTAATGTGAAACCAAGATTGGAGCCCATACTTTTCCCCCAAAACCAATAGAGGTCTTTTATTATATCATTAAAATATCACAAATTAGTTTCATAATCCAGGATCTTATTTCTGCAATTGGACTACTCTTAGATCTTATTCATCATGTTAGTGAATTGTTCCTTTTTCAGAGACACAGATACCATTCAAAATTTTTTTGATAGCCTTGGCAGGTAGGGTGTTAGATATTAAATCCAAGGCCTCAAGTATACTGGGTAACCACTCTACTACTGAGTCAACTCAACCCTGATATCCTTGTTTTTTTAACTGTTTTACCTTACTAAATAAAAGCAGCTATGTTTGAAACAAGTTCAATGTTGTGTCCTCCAAGGATTAAATCATGCTTCTGGACTTGAAATATTGAACAAATAACATCTGGTATCATCTAAACCCTGAATGTATTTTTCACCCAAGAAATTTTGGACTTGAACCAGAGAGACTCATTCTTCTGAATACAACCTTGATGGGAAAGTGAATGTACACGGACTTCTTGTAACAGAAACCCAGCACAAAACCCTTGATTATGTTGTATACATGATTACAGACAGTGTGAAGAGTAACCAGTTCCTTTTTCTTCCCCTACCATTTATCAACCAGAGCCTGTCCTTTTTCTTCCCAAGGAGACTGACTTCCACACTGATGTGACTGAAGTCTCTCTATAGAGTTCTAAGGCCTTCAAAGATAACTGTGTGTTCCTTCAGAGTGATACTGTCAATTTCTGGAATTTCAACAGTCTGATTGCTGAGAATGGTCTTCATTCTCATGGTATATAAGGCAAAAAGACTCACAATTCTTTTCTTTTAAATCAAACTTTTTAAAATATATTTTTTAAGTTGTGGAGGAAACTCTATTATTTGTTTGTTTGTTTATTTGTGATGCTAAGGATTGAACCCAGTGCCTCACACATGCTAAGCAAGTGCTCTGCCACTGAGCTACAGACCCAGCCCATTAAATCAATTTTGAGGTTTAATTTACATTCAACAAAATTTACTCATTTAAGCATAAAATCTGATAAGTTTTAACAAATGAATACAATCATGTAACCTCCACATCATGATATAGAACATCTCTATCCTCCCCATAAAAGTTTACTCAAATCCATTTCCCCTATTCCCTAGCAACCACCAATCTATTTTCTGTCCCAATAGCTCTGGGCTTTTGAAAATTTTGCATACGTGGAATTATATTACATGTAGTCTTTGTGTCTGCCTTCTTTTATCTAGCATAATGCTCATAAGAGTCATCCATTTTGCTGGGGTATCTGTTTGTTCTTTTTATTGCTGAGTAATATTCCATTGTATGAATAAACTTTTTTTTTTTTTTTGGTACCAAGGATTGAACCCAGGGGTGCTTAACCACTAAGCCACATTTCCAGTCCTTTATTAAAAATATTTTTTAATTGTGGATGGACACGATACCTTTATTTTATTTATTTTTATGTGGTGCTGAGGATCAAACCCAGTGCCTCACACATGCCAGACAAGTGCACTACCACTGAGCCATAACCCCAGCTCCATCCAGCCCTTTTATTTTTTATTTAGAGACAGTCTCCCTAAGTGCTTAGGGCCTCACTAAATTGCTGAGGCTGGCTTTGAACTTTTGATCCTCTTGCCTCAGGCTCTTGAGCCATTAGGATTACAGGTGTGCACCACAGAGCCAGCTTATTCACCTATTTGATAGGTATTTGGGTTGTTTGCATCCTAGGGCTATTATGAACAACAAATAAAGTACAAGTCTTCATGTGAACCTGTTTTCATTTCTCTCACATAAACACATAGGAATAGGACTCCTAAACCTTACAGTTAAGTGCTTGATTAACTTTATAAGAAATTTTTTTTCCAAAGTGGCTGCACCATTTTGTATTACCACCAGTAATGAGTTCTGACTGATCCATATCCCTGTTAGTACTGTCAGTCTTCTTCTTAACCAATTGTGTGTGTGTGTCTGTGTGTGTGCGTGTGTTTTGTAGGTATTTCTGTGGGCTTTAATTTGCATTTCTCTAAGTACTAAATGATAATAATTATACAAACAACTGTTCTCAAGACAAGAAAACCACTTGGGAGAAAAGCATGTCATCTTTTGCTTCAACAATCTTGTGTTCGTGTGTGTGCGCACGTGTGTGTGCACATAAGTGCTGCCAAGGATCGAATCCAGGGCTTCATGCATGGCAAGCCAGTACTCTACTACTGAGCTATATCCCCAGTTCTCAATAGTTGTTCTTTAAACAGGTAACAATGCTATACTGCTCTGAGTACCACACTTACCACTCCATTATAAAGAGAAAAAAAATGGCCAAGAAACAGGTGTACATAGAACTTTTCAAAAAGGATCTGGAGGCTCAGAGTCAAGTACCCACTGAGTTTATAACTGCTCACTCACATAAAGGTAGCAACAAAAAGTAGTCCAAAAAATGGCAACATAATATAGTCCTTAGACACTTTAGCTTTGGTGTCCAACCTGGATTTGTATAAGACAGGAAAATACCAAGAATTTTTGAAACACTTCCACTAAAAACAAGTAAATAAATGTTAATTCATTCATTTGGTAAACTTATGAGCACCAGTTAGGGCAATTACATTACCCATTCTAAGAGAGAGAAGAGTTACAATGAAAACCAAAAGTAATCTGTGGCTATATATCACTGTGAAAAGTATGACAGAGGGGCTGGGAATGTGGCTCAAGCGGTAGCGCGCTCGCCTGGCATGCGACCGGCCTGGGTTCAATCCTCAGCACCACATACAAACACAGATGTTGTGTCCGCTGAAAACTAAAAAATAAATATTAAAATTCTCTCTCTCTCTCTCTCTAAAAAAAGACTGTGCTTATGAACTTTCCCTAATGTTTCACTGACATTAAAAAAAAGTATGACAGGGCTGGGGATGTGGCTCAAGCGGTAGCGCGCTTGCCTGGCATGCGTGTGGCCCGGGTTCGATCCTCAGCACCACATACCAACAAAGATGTTGTGTCCGCCGAAAACTAAAAAATAATAAATATTAAAAAATTCTCTCTCTCTCTCTCTCTCTCTCTCTCTCTCTCTCTCTCTCCCTCTTTCACTCTCTCTTTAAAAAAGAGATGCTGCCTATATCAGTAAAGAAATGAGTATATGAACAAATTATAAGACAGAAAATTCATATAAAAGAAATCTGTAACTGTCTCCCCCCACCCCCAGTGCTTGGGATTGAATTTAGGGCCTCATACAAGAGAGACAGGACTTCTACCACTGAGTTACACCCATAGCACTGAATTACTATTTCTAATATCGAACACTGACTTTTTTGGTGTACAATTCTGTATTTAACACATGTATATATTCATATAACCCTTACCATGACAGGATACTGACAGTTAATGCCTTGATTTTTCATATCTATTGTTGAAATGAGAAATAACTTGTTCCATGTAGGTGTAAATAAATTTCTAGCCTTTTCATTTTAAAATTTCGGCTTTATATTCATACTTCAGTACTATTAGATGTTTTCATTCCTAGAGACAACTTCTTAAATAAAGTCCACTGTCTTTCCCGGATATCTTTAAATCTCTATCCTTTATATGAATTCATATACATTTCTTCTTACATTTGAAGAAACTGATAAATTACCATTCTTCCACAAAACAGACGGTCAACACAGAAGACATACCCATGTTGTAACACTTTTACTATTTAATGCTATCAGTTTATTATATGCAGAGTCTGGAGTTTTCTCCATATCTTTCAATGTCACAATCATAATAAAAATTCAGCCTTATGAGATGGGGATGTAGCTCAGGGGTTGAATGCTTGACTAGCATGCATGAGGCTCTGAGTTCAATCCCTAGTACCAGAAACAAACAAAGAAGAAGAAAGAGAGAGTGAAAGAACAAACAACTCATGCATTATGTTTAAATATGCAGGTTCCAAACATTAAAAAAAAAAAAAAAAAACAGCCTTATCTCCCCACTACCTTCAATTTGGGTTTTTGTTTGTTTGTTTATTTGTTTTGTGGTGCTGGAGACTGAACCCAGGGCCTTGTGCATGTAAGGCAAGCATTCTACCAAATGAGCCACATCCCCAATCCAGGTGGTAGTGGTGGGGTTTTTTGGGGAGGGTGGAGGGGGGTAGAGGGGGGATGGGGGCAGGGGTTGCTTTGTTTTGTTTGACACTGGGTTTCATTATTTTGTCCAGGCTGATCTCAAACTCCTGGGTTCAAGAGATCCTCCTGCCTTAGCCTCCCAAGAAGCTTGGACTACAGGTGCACTGGCATCCAGCCCCTTCAGTTTCACAACAATGGAAAGTCCATTCTTAACATTCATTCACTCAACAATCACTTATTAAACATTCAGATGTGTGTATATGATGTGATGGGTTTTGGGGGAAGAAGATAACTCATTACTTTTTTTAAAAAAGGCATTTAAAGGATTTAAAACTTAATAAATTTCTATACTTTAAAAAAGGTCACTACTGGGCTGGGGTTGTGGCTCAGCAGTAGAGCACTCGCCTAGCATGTGCAGGGACCTGGGTTTGATCCTCAGCACCACATAAAAATAAATAAATAAAACAAAGATATTGTGTCCAACTAAAAAATAAATATTTAAAAAAAAAAAAGTTCACTACTGGGTCTGAGACTGTGGTTCAGCAGTAGAGCGCTCGCCTAGCGTGTGAGGCCCTGGGTTCGATACTCAGCACTACATAAAAATAAATAAAATAAAGGTCCAACTACAACTAAAAAATAAATATTTTTTTTAAAAAAAAGCTCAATACTTATCCGTTAAAGGAACACAGCTACCTCTGTGATGAAATATCTTTTAAATATAAATTAGGTCATTTTTCCCCCACATGAAATTTTATTATGATTTTATCTATTCTAATTTACACAAGATGCTATAAAGATATATATCTTTTGTTTCCTCCAAACAATATAGATGAAAACAAACTACATATAAAAATCAACAACTGGGAAAATTCAGGTATATAGCTCAGTGGTAGAGCACTTGACTACTGCAGTTCACAAAAATTACACTACAGAAAAACTTCACAGACATGTTTATTGATGATACACAACCGTACTTAATTATGGACTTATTACTTATTTAAGATATGGATAACTTCCTGAAATGGATCTTTTTTTGCTATAATTATTAACTTTGTAATTGCACCTCTTCAAAATAAGATAGTACTTAGCATTGTGGCTCTAATCTTGAAGACCATGTAAGGACAAGTAATGTACTTATTTGATAATGTGTAGACAAAAAAATATTGGGATTAGACAAAGTTGCCTGTGAGACTCTACGGAAAATTTCTGGATAAATATTTATATAATTACGTTCTACTAGGTACAGAAGGCCCCTCCATGACTTTATCCAATTTTTAAAACTCCAAATAAATTCTGTGTTTAAGAAAGAAAGAACACTAATACTTCTTTTCCTTTAATCAATCTGACTTTTCTGAGAAATTTCCCTCCCTTAAGTTTACCAAATATGAGAGAAATTAATTTAAAACATGATAGCAAAAAAAAAAAAAATCCAGCTGGGCATGGTGGCACACACCTGTAATCCCAGCAGCTTGGGAGGCTAAGGTAGGAGGATCACAAGTTCAAAGGCAGCCTTCAGCAAAAGCGAAGTGCTAAACAATTCAGTGAGACCCTGTCGCTAAATAAAATACAAAATAGAGCTGGGGATGTGACTCAGTAGTAACGTGCCTTTGGGTTCAGTCTCTAGTACGAAAAAAAAAAAATCTATAGACACAGTTTCAAACCTACAGATATCATGAAAAGACTAATTTGCAATTTTCCCTTTTTAAAAGGAACAGTATTTCTGTTTCACTTCATTATCCTTTCAGCATAACAAACCTATAGTTTTCCCAGTAGTTGATATCAAGGTGGGACGTTTTATTTCTGATTCAAAATTTGTAGTTTTCTACAGAATACATGAGTTCACTGATTTCCCACTACTGATTCAATGCAGAAAATAATCAGAAGTTACAAAATGGTCAGGAAAAAAAATAAAGATTACAAAGCTCATGATTCTCAAACAGCATTACCTAAAAATGATTCATTCTTTCTCCTATCTTCATCTGTAAACTGATGAAGTGAATCAGAAAATGTTCAAATGTATTTTTCCCAGGGTCCCTAAAACTATGGTGTAACAATCCATCATTTCATAAGCACCAACTATCATACCATAAAAGAGAACATCTGATTTAAACATGATCTGGGCCCACCCACAAAATCTGACTTCACCTAGAACTTGACATTTTAATTATTTTAAAAATAGATACCTCTTTCAAACTCATTTGCCCCCTCAAATTTGAAAATTATTCCAAATCCATCTATTATAAAATTGACTCTTTTCAATTTAAAATATTTTAAATAAGAATCTTAAAAGTTAACTGATCTACAGTCATTGGAAGATTAAAGTTTATAGATTTTTAAAAACCTATATTCACTTTCATGTTTTCAATATTTCAGTTTCAAAGCAATATATTTTAATTACCTGTTAATCCAATTCATTCTAAAATATACACAAATGTACAAATGCCTAACCTCTTTAAAATAAGCAAAATTTTCCCAATGTACTGTCAACTGTATTCTGGCACAAGATAAACTTAACGTTTCACATTTGCAAAACAAACTGTGGTATGCTGTTGTTCTAATAAGAAACTCAGTATTCAGTGTTTCTCAATAACTAGAAGTATATTGCTCTATATAAAACATTGGGATGTACTATTTTTCAAAGGAAAAGAATTTCAAATATGTTGGTTTTATCTGAAAAGAAAGCTAGATGTTTGGGGGGTGTGTGTATGTGAAACAACCTCCTTTCAACTCCATTCAAAAATCAGTATTTTCTTCAGTAAATATAAGCATATATTAAATAATAAAATGCATAAAGATAATGTATACTTCCAGAATGCTATAATAATACAAATAGGAAAAAACAGTGTTTTAATTTTCCACATGGTAAGTCAATGTTAAACAATGTCATTTTTTTCTTTCATCCTAAATCATAACCATAAATAACCATAAATCCAGGTGTACTGTATTTATATGGTTAGTAAGACTAACAAACTGAGTAGCAGGTCCAGAGGAATAAAAGGAACCATTTTCCATTTCGCACAAACAAAAACATAAAACAAAAGCAAATGTGAAGAGTTGTTAAATGAGAAGCATTTGAAAAACCCAACGGGACCAGCTTCTGATTTATTCCGCTCTGACAAGGAAGACAGACCCCACCCCCACTCCAGATTGTGTGTGTGTGTGTGTGTGTGTGTGTGTGTGAGAGAGAGAGAGAGAGAGAGAGAGAGAGAGAGAGTGTGTGTGTGTGTGTGTGTGTGTGTGTGTGTTTCCTTGGATTGGGGGTGTGGAGAAAAGAAGCTGTCACATTTCCATCTTCGGTTATTGTTAGTTTTCAGCCTAGATTCCCAAGCATCACTGGTCAGGGAGAAAAAAATATTAAAGCAGACAATTAAAATCATCTAAAATGCACAGTATTTTGTTGCCTTTTTCAATGTTAAAGTTAATTACACTCAGATTCAATCTGCTAGGACTACAGATTAGCTGTGACAGCCTGCCCCTCAAACACCCCAAGACGGATTCACTAATAATCCTCTCTTATCTAAACTTAAAATTAAAAACAACACATTTCCGAAATTATTGAATGCAAAACCGCACACCTCCCCATCCTTTTTGCCTTCAGTGTGGGAAATATCATGAAGAGTGAAAAGGAGATCTTCAAACAAAAAGAAATTAGAGCAGTGGGCCAGTGGGGAAAAAGAGCAGAAGTGGACCTGCACGAAACGTTTAGAAAAGTTTTTTATGTGACTTGTTTGTCCTTCGGCAGGGGTGCGGGAGTTGGGCAGAAAGCCGCGGTCTCAATTCAAAGCTCTAGCAGAGAGGAAGCACCTGCAAAAGAGGAGGCCAAGGACCAGAGAGGGACCAGACTAGCACCTACCTACTTGCAGCACGTTCTCCACGGAGCCGCTGTCCAGCAGACGGATGCCCCGGCGGAACGGCAGACCTTCGCCGCTGCTACTGCCGCCACCAGCCGCGCCAGCCCCAGTGCCTAGCCCAGGGGATGCCCCCGCCGAAGCGGCCCCGGGGGCGGAGCCGGCCGGAGCAGGGGCCCCGGGGGGTGGCGGCGGCCCCTCCTCGGCAGGCGAAGCCCCCGTGGCGCCGCCAGCCGCGCCGGCGCCGGGGCCGCCCCGGTACTGGAAGCTGGAGTACATGCAGATCTCCCGCTCATTCCGCGGGAAGGACCAGTAGACGATGCGGCGTTGCACCGGCTCCGGGATCCGCTCGAAGCGCTCCTCCACCCGTTCGTACGCCCACTTTTCCGCCACCGTCTTGGCGGCGCAGTCCAGCAAGGACTCCGGCTGCAGGTGGGGGCGGGCCCCTGGGGCCAGGCAGCTGCTGCCGACGCCCCCCGCCCCTCCGCTAGTAGCCCCCGGAGAACCGCGGGGGTGGCGAGCCTGCGGGCTGGGCCATGAGCACAACCGCTTTGCCGGAGAGACCGGTGGTGGCGAGAGCAGCTCCTCTCGCTCACCTCCTTCCGCCATTGCTGGGGACTGACTGACTGACTGAGGCGGCGACGGCGGCGGCGGCAGCTTGGTCTGCGGCGGAGACCCGGACCACGGCCACGCGCCCCGCGCAAGCGCCCAGAAGCGGCGCCGGGGGGCGGGGCAAACGAACCCACGAGCCCGACGGCCCGAGTGGAAAGCTTGGGCCGGTCCCGGGCGCGCGCCGCAAGGGCCGACAGGGTTGTCCTGAGGACGAGCGAGAGGCGGCGCGCACTGTCCCGGCCGCCGCGAGCGTGAGGAGGCACGGGAGCGAGCGCGGGCCCCCGGCGCGTTCCAGGCGCAGACAGACCAGAACGCGCGCCGAGCGCTTACACTGGGCTGCCGACCCGGCGGCTAAAGAGCGAGGAGCGTAGCGCATCCTAAGCGACTCCAGGCCGCCTGCCTCCTGGCCAAAGAGGAATGAACTGAGTGACCGCGTCAAAAGATCGCCGCGAGGGATCTGTGTGAGGTAATAGGTTTGCGGGGCACAAGGAGAGAAAAACTCCAACTCAGGCTTCAGGAGTAGACTGATATGACAGGAGACTGTCACACGGCCGATAGGAGGATCTGGCAGAAAGTTGCTAGTATGGAAAGCACTGGAGAATAAAAATCAGAAAGTGCAAGTGATGAAAACTCTTCAGGCCACAACAATGTGGAATAAGGTCGGTCCCCTCCCCCACCCCACCCGGCGCAGTGAAATCCGCTAAGTCGCTTCACACCGTCCGCACAATGGGACGCCAAGATCTCGCCGCTGCACTCCCCTGTCACTTTTTGTAAGGGTTAGCACCTTGCATTCTAGAAGAAAAAGCACTTTTTTTGTGTGGTTTATGATAGAATTTCCTGAGCCTCTGTCCCCGGTCTAAATTAGGTCTTTCGTGTTTGCTTGGATGCCTTCTACTCCTTTAAATTATTTATCACAAGTTGCATACATATTTTCATTTAATTGTCTAATGTCTGACTGTCCAACAGACTATAAACTTCTGGCCGCAAAAACTATGTCTGTTTTCTTCTATGATTTATCCTCCGCCATGCACGTTAGTGAGTGGTCAAGAATGACACCTTCAACATGAACTCTTCCATGAACAGTCACGGAATTGTGACTGTGTCTCTTACTCAAATTTTAGAATTTGCTGACAAACTAATCACTACACCTTTATAATGTTCCAAGAACTATATTTGAAGTTTCTGTAACTGATTTCCTCCTTCAAAGTGAACAAGTTCTAGAGTATTATATAAAGTAAGAATAAGAGAGGTGGGAGTGGTACATTTCTGTAATCCCAGCGACTGGGGAGGCTGAGGCAGGAGGATGGTAAGTTCCTAAGGCCAGGCTGGGCAATTGAACGAGGCCCTCGACAATTTAGTGAGACTCTGTCCCAAAATAAAAAAATAAAGGACTTGGGTTGGGTTGTAGCTTAGTGGTAGAGTGTATGCCTCGCATTTGTGAGGCATTGGGTTCAATTCTTAGCAATGCATATAAATAAAATAAAGGTCCTCTGACAACTAAAAAATTTAAATTAAATTAAAGAATTTGGGTTCGATCCCCAGTAACTCAATAAAAAAGCAGGGGGGAAAGCTCAAAAAACAAAGAACTAGGGATGTAGCCCAGTAGGAAAGTGCCCCTGAGTTCAATCCCCAGTACCAAAAAGAAAAAAGAAGAGAGTAAATGATTGGAAAGAGACTGGAGTCAAAGTAGCTTGGTTTTGCAATCACCTCAGAATTAAAGAGTACAGGTTATAAATTAGAATTGGATGTGAATCACTTCTGTGATGTTAATCACAACTTGGTTAAATCATTTGTAACAGAAAGTTAGTAATAATGCCTCTACATATAACTGTTGTAAAATTAGAAATAATTTAAATCAAACAGTATAGTCAGTACTCAATAAATATTTGCTTTTATATGTAAATATCTATAATTGGATTACTGTGAATTAACATACTCTTTACTTCCCTGGAATATGAATTATAGACTTTTATGACACCCATCTTTTCCCTCCTAGTATTTATCAGAGTTTATTTTTGATGTGTGTATTCCTCCCTGACTAGACTATGAGATTTGTAAAGGCAAAAACCATTTCTATGTAAGGGCCTATCCCTAACAGCTGCCAATAGTGTCTAATGTGTAAGACATTCAAGAATATTTTCTTTTGAATCAATGAATATGTCAGTCTGATGTAATCATTTGAGTAAATAGTTAATAGAGGTTCAGATAGGAAGAAATTTTACTTAAACATATTAAGAGTTAAGTTTGATGATTATGAGTTTGATTTAATTTGATGCTTTTTAAAAATTTTCAAGGAAATTAATAAAGTACAAAGAATAGCATATCTAGGGGCTGGGACTAATGGCTCAGTGGTACAGCGCTTGCCTAGCATACATACTGGGTTCGATCCTCACCATCACATAAAAATAAACAAATAAAATAAAGGCATTCTGTCCATCTACAACTACAAAAAACTTTTTTTTAAAAAAAAAGAATAGCATATCTAGCTGGGGTTGTGACTCAGCAGTAGAGCGCTCGCTTAGCACATTCGAGGTGCTGAGTTGGCTCCTCAGCACCACGTAAAAATAAATGAATAAAATAAGGTATCATGTTCAACTACATATATAGCGAATTGCATATCTATACCTATATTCTCACAAATAATCATTATTACCTACATCTAAAGTCCACTTCAACCACCTTTGTATACATTCCCCAGAAGCAACTGTAACTTGAAAATTTAGAGCCTATTTTTAAATTGTGTGTGTATAACATTATTTTGTATGTTTTTGTTTAATAAAATGATATCACACTGTCTACCATTATTCTGGTACCTTGCTTTTTTTCTATGCATACACAAAGACCTCACTCATTCTTTTTTTTTTTAAAGAGAGAGTGAGAGAGGAGAGAGAGAGAGAGAATTTTTAATATTTATTTTCTAGTTCTTGGCAGACACAACATCTTTGTTCGTATGTGGTGCTGAGGATCGAACCCGGGCCGCATGCATGCCAGGCGAGCGCGCTACTGCTTGAGCCACATCCCCAGCCCCTCACTCATTCTTAAGTGCCATAAAATAGTCTATCTTAAGAGTATATCAGGGGCTGGAGTTGTGGCTCAGTGGTGGAGTGCTTGCCTAGCACACGTGAGGCCCTGGGTTCGATCCTCGGAACCACATAAAAATGAAATAGAGATATTGTGTCCACTTACAAATAAAAAAAATAAATAAATTTTTTAAAGTATATCACATTTTATTTCAAAGTATAACACCACTATTGTTAGCTATACATATCTTAGAGAAGTGACTTAAACCCTATATGCCTCAGCTTTCTAATTTGTAAAATAGAGATAATACCCAATAAGGTTGTTTTGTAATTAATACATGTGAATTCCATGGAATAGTACCTAAGAATATGGCAAGTACTTGATAAATTATTTTTGTACTTATTTATGCTATTTATGTATTTATTTCACTAATTATGGACATTTTGATTGCCCCCTTTTTTTACTTCTTATTATAAACAATACTTAAATGACCATTTGTCTGGTTTTCCTTATATGCATATATTCTAAAATTTTCCTGAGTATATAGCTAGAATGGAATTGCTAATTATAGGATATAAACACTTCCATTTTTCTAAATGCTGTCACTTTGTGTTCCAATGTAGTTATACCTAATATTTTAGTTATCTAGTGCTAAGTACAAAATCACTCCAAAATTTAGTGATTCAAACAATAGTACCATTATCTCTCAAGGATTTTATGAGTAAAGCATGTAAGAGCAGTTTTTCTGTATGATTGTGGCTCAGGATCTTTCATGAAGTTGGCATCAGATGTTAGCTGAGGCTGCAATCATCTGAAGGTTTGACTGGGACAAAAGGATCCACTTCCAAAGTGCCTCACATGGCTGGTAAACTGGTGCTGCCTCTGGGCAGGAGTCTCATTTTCTCTCCACATGAACCTCTCCAATTGGCTGTGTAAGTACCTGCACAGCACTGGTAGTTTCCCCTTAAAGGAATCAAGAGAACAAAGTAAGGTTACAGTTCCTTTTATGACCTAGCCTCAGAAGTCATACACCATCACTTCTACTATACTATATCCTATCAAGCCAGCCCTTATTCAGTGTTAGAAAAGACTGAAAAGGAGGCAAGGAGTGGCTCGGGAGGCTGAGGCAGGAGGATTTCAAGTTTAAAGCCAGCCTCAGCAAAAGCAAGGTGCGAAGCAACTCAGCGAGACCCTGTCTCTAAATAAAATTTAATATAGGGCTGGGGATGTGGTTCAGTGGTCGAGTGCTCCTGAGTTCAATTCCCAGGACACTCCTTCCACCAAAAAAAAAAAAAAAGAGAGACAAGGATTACTGGAAACATGTTGAATATTGCTTACTAGAACCAATTCCCACCAGCACTGAATGAGTACTATTTTCTTCACATCCTCACCAATAAACAATATTGTCAGGCATAGTTTTTGATAGCCTGGTACACAAGATTTTTTTTTTAGGTTGAGCTGCATTTTATACATCTTTAACCATTATATATCCTCTTCTGTTAATTGCCCAACTATATCATTTGGGGGGGGGGATTATGAACTCCCATTTTTACCCCAAATACAAATTGCAGTATCACATCCGTTGCACACTCAAGTTTTTACATAATGGCATATTAGTGACTGATGTATTCTGCTACCTTTCCTATCCCCTACTATCCCCCCTCCCCTCCCCTCCCATCTTCCCTCTCTACCTCATCTGCTGTTGTTCAATTCTCTCCCTTGTTTCCCCCCCTTCCCCTCACAACCTCTTATATGTAATTTTGTGTAACATTGAGGGTCTCCTACCATTTCCATATGCTTTCCCTTCTCTCTCCCTTTCTCTCCCCCCACTCGTCTGTTTAGTGTTAATCTTTTCCTCATGCTCTTCCTCCCTGTTCTGTTCTTAGTTGCTCTCTTTATATCAAAAAAGACATTTGGCATTTGTTTTTTAAGGATTGGCTAGCTTTGCTTAGCATAATCTGTTCTAATGCCATCCATTTCCCTGCAAATTTTATGATTTTGTCATTTTTTAGTGCTGCATAATACTCCAATAGATGCCACATTTTTTTTTATCCATTCATCTATTGAAGGGCATCTAGGTTGGTTCCACAGTCTAGGTATTGTGAATTGTGCCGCTATGATCATTGATGTGGCAGTATCCCTATAGTACGCTCTTTTAAGATCCTCAGGGAATAGTCCGAGAAGGGCAATAGCTGGGTCAAATGGTGGATCCATTCCCAGCTTTCCCAGGAATCTCCATACTGCCTTCCAAATTGGCCTCACCAATTTGCAGTCCCACCAACAATGAACAGGTGTACCCTGTTCCCCGCATCCTCACCAGCACTTATTGTTGTTTGACTTCATAATGGCTGCCAATCTTACTGGAGTGAGATGGTATCTTAGAGTGGTTTTGATTTGCATTTCTCTGACTGCTAGAGATGGTGAGCATTTTTTCATGTACTTGTTGATTGATTGTATGTCCTCCTCTGAGAAGTGTCTGTTCATGTCCTTGGCCCATTTGTTGATTGGGTTATTTGTTATCTTATTGTCTAATTTTTTGAGTTCTTTGTATATTCTGGATATTAGCGCTCTATCTGAAGTGTGAGGGGTAAAAATTTGTTCCCAGGATGTAGGCTCTCTATTTACCTCTCTTATTGTTTCTCTTGTTGAGAAAAAAACTTTTTAGTTTAAGTAAGTCCCATTGGTTTATTCTTGTTATTAACTCTTGGGCTATGGGCGTCCTATTAAGGAATTTGGAGCCCGACCCCACAGTATATAGATCGTAGCCCAACTTTTTCTTGTGTCAGACGCAGTGTCTCTGATTTGATATCAAGCTCCTTGATCCATTTTGAGTTAACTTTTGTGCATGGCGAGAGAAAGGGATTCAGTTCCATTTTGTTGCATATGGATTTACAATTTTCCCAGCACCATTTGTTGAAGATGCTATCCTTCCTCCATTGCATGCTTTTAGCCCCTTTATCAAATATAAGAAAGTTGTACTTTTGTGGATTGGTTTCTATGTCCTCTATTCTGTTACCATTGGTCCTCCTGCCTGTTTTGGTACCAGTACGATGCTGTTTTTGTTACTATTGCTCTGTAGTACAGTTTGAACTCTGGTATCGCTATACCTCCAGATTCACACTTCCTGCTTAGAATTGCTTTTGCTATTCTAGGTCTTTTGTTTTTCCATATGAATTTCATGATTGCTTTATCTATTTCTACAAGAAATGCCATTGGGATTTTGATTGGCATCACATTAAACCTGTAGAGAACTTTGGATAATATCGCCATTTTGATGATGTTAGTTCTGCTTATCCATGAACAGGGTACATTTTTCCATCTTCTAAGATCTTCTTCTATCTCTCTCTTTAAGGTTCTGTAGTTTTCATTGTATAAATCTTTCACCTCTTTTGTTAGGTTGATTCCCAAGTATCTTATTTTCTTTGAGGATATTGTGAATGGAGTGGTTTTCCTCATTTCCATTTCAGAAATTTTGTTGCTGATATACAGGAATATGCCTTTGATTTATGCGTGATGATTTTATATCCTGCCACTTTGCTGAATTCATTTATTAACTCTAGCAGTTTCTTTGTAGACCCTTTTGGGTCTGTTAAATATATTATCATGTCATCCGCAAATAGCGATAATTTAAGTTCTTTTTTCCTATTTTTATGCCTTTAATTTCTTTTGTATGTCTAATTGTTCTGGCTAGTATTTCAAGAACTAAATTGAATAGAAGTGGTGATAGAGGGCATCCCTGTCTTGTTCCAGATTTTAGAGGGAATGCCTTCAGTTTTTCTCCATTTAGGATGATGCTAGCCTGAGGTTTAGCATATATAGCTTTTACCATGTTGAGGTAAGTTCCTGTTATCCCTAGTTTTTCTAATGTTTTGAACATAAAGGGATGCTGTACTTTGTTGAATGTTTTTTCTGCATCTATCGAGATGATCATATGGTTCTTGTCTTTAAGTCTATTGATGTGGTGGATTACATTTATTGATTTCCGTATATTGAACCAGCCTTGCATCCCAGGGATGAATCCTACTTGATGATGATGCACAATTTTTTTGATATGCTTTTGTATTTGATTCGCCAGGATTATATTGAGAATTTTTGCATCCAAGTTCATTAGAGATATTGGTCTGTAGTTTTCTTTCTTTGAAGTTGTCTTTGTCTGGTTTCGGGATCAGGGTGATGTTGGCCTCATAGAATGAATTTGGAAGAACTCCTTCTTTTTCTATTTCTTGAAATAGCTTGAAAAGTATTGGTATTAATTCTTCTTTGAAGGTTTTATAGAACTCTGCTGTATACCCATCCGGTCCAGGGCTTTTTTTGGTTGGTAGTCTTTTGATGGCTTCTTCTATTTCTTCCTTTGTTATTGATCTGTTTAAATTGTGTGTGTCTCAGTAACCAATCCACAAAACTACAACTATCTTATATTTGATAAAGGGGCTAAAAGCATGCAATGGAGGAAGGATAGCATCTTCAACAAATGGTGCTGGGAAAACTGGAAATCCATTTGCATCAAAATGAATCTGAATCCCTTTCTCTTGCCATGCACAAAAGTTAACTCAAAATGGATCAAGGAGGTTGATATTAAATCAGAGACACGGCGTCTGATAGAAGAAAAAGTTGGCTATGATCTACATACTATGGAGTCGGGCTCCAAATTCCTCAATAGGACACCCATAGCGCAAGAGTTAACAACTAGAATCAACAAATGGGACTTACTCAAACTAAAAAGTTTTTTATCAGCAAAAGAAACAATAAGAGAGATAAACAGGGAGCCTACATCCTGGGAACAAATCTTTACTCCACACACTTCAGATAGAGCCCTAATATCCAGAGTATACAAAGAACTCAAAAAATTAGACAATAAGATAACAAATAACCCAATCAATAAATGGGCCAAGGACCTGAACAGATACTTCTCAGAGGAGGACATACAATCAATCAATAAGTACATGAAAAAATGCTCACCATCTCTAGCAGTAAGAGAAATGCAAATCAAAACCACCCTAAGATACCATCTCTCTCCAGTAAGATTGGCAGCCATCATGAAGTCCAACAACAATAAGTGCTGGAGAGGATGCGGGGAACAGGGTACACCTGTTCATTGTTGGTGGGACTGCAAATTGGTGCAGCCAATTTGGAAAGCAGTATGGAGATTTCTTGGAAAGCTGGGAATGGATCCACCATTTGACCCAGCTATTCCCCTTCTCGGTCTATTCCCTAAAGACCTAATAAGAGCATGCTACAGGGACACTGCTACATCGATGTTCATAGCAGCACAATTCACGATAGCAAGATTGTGGAACCAACCTAGATGCCCTTCAATAGATGAATGGATAAAAAATATGTGGCATTTATACACAATGGAGTACTACGCAGCACTAAAAAATGACAAAATCATGGAATTTGCAGGGAAATGGATGGCACTAGAACAGATTATGCTAAGTGATGTTAGCCAATCCCTAAAAATCAAATGCTGAATGTCTTCTCTGATATAAGGGGGGTGACTCAAAATGGGATTTCTGCTCTAGTTTTAATTATTTCTTGTCTTCTACTACATTTGCTGTTGTTTTGCTCTTCCTTTTCTAGGTTTTTGAGGTGTAGTGTGAGTTCATCTATTTGTTGGTTTTTTTCTTTTTTTGAGGAAAGAACTCCAAGAAATGAATTTCCCTCTTAAAACTGCTTTCATTGTGTCCCATAGATTCCGGTATATTGTGTCTGTATTGTCATTTGTCTCTAAGAATTTTTTTTATCTCCTCCTTTATGTCTTCTGTAACCCATTAATCATTCAGTAACATATTGTTCGTTTTCCATGTGATGTGGGATTTTTCCTTCCTTCTTTTATCATTGATTTCCAGTTTCATTCCATTATGATCAGATATGGTGCATGGTATTATCTCCATGCCTTTATATACTAAGAGTTGCCCTATGGCATAATATATGGTCTATCTTTGAGTAGGATCCATGTGCTGCTGAGAAGAATGTGTATCCACTTGATGATGGTTGGTATATTCTATATATGTCGGTTAAGTCTAGGTTATTGATTGTGCTGTTGAGTTCTATAGTTTCTTTATTCAGCTTTTGTCTAGAGGATCTGTCTAATGGCAAGAGCAGTGTGTTGAAGTCACCCATAATTATTGTGTTGTAGTCTATTTGACTCTTGAACTTGAGGAGAGTTTGTTTCATGAACGTTGCAGCTCCATTGTTTTGTGCATACAAATTGATAATTGTTATGTCTTGTTGGTGGATGGTTCCTTTTAACAGTATATAGTGTCCTTCTTTATCCCTTTTGATTAACTTAGGTTTGAAGTTGATTTTATTCGATATGCGTATGGCCACTCCTGCTTGCTTCCGAGGGCCATGTGAGTGATATGATTTTTCCCAACCTTTTACCTTTAGCCTGTGTAAGTCTTTTCCTATCATATGAGTCTCCTGAAGGCAGCATATTGTTGGATTTGTTTTTGATCCAGTTTACTAGCCTATGTCTCTTGATTGGTGAGTTTAGGCCATTAACATTTAAGGTTACAATTGAAATATGATTTGTACTTTCAGTCATGTTTATTTATTTATTTATTTTAGTTTGGCTAGTTTTTACTTTTTGGTTATTTTCCTCCCCCTTTACTAAGATACCTCCCGCTGTTAGTTTCGGGCACTATTTTTCAATTCCTCTTCTTGTAGTATTTTGCTCAAAATGCTTTGCAGTGCTGGTTTTCTGGCTGCGAATTCTTTTAGTTTTTGTTTATCATGGAAGATTTTAATTTCATTGTCAAATCTGAAGCTTAATTTTTCTGGATACAGTATTCTTGGTTGGAATCCATTATTTTTCAGCTTTTGAAATACATTGTTCCAGGATCTTCTCGCTTTCAAAGTCTGTGATGAAAAATCAGTCGTTAACCTAATTGGTTTACCCCTGAATATAATCTGCCTCCTTTCTCTAGTAGCTTTTAATATTCTCTCCTTGTTCTGTATGTTGGCTATCTTCATAATTATATGTCTTGGAGTTGGTCTATTACGGTTTTGAATGTTTGGGGTCCTATAGGCTTCCAGGATTTGGTTAGATTCTCTATGCCTTCTTCTATCCCAGTGACTCTCAAATTTGGTCTTTTTATGACATCCCATATCTCTTGAATAGATTGCTCATGGGATTTAAACATCTTTTCTGTGTTGACTATATTCTTTTCAAGTTGATAAACTTTGTCTTCATTATCTGATGTTCTGGCTTCTACTTGATCAAGTCTATTTATAATATTCTCGTTTGAGTTTTTAATTTGGTTTATAGTTTCCTGCATTTCTAGCATTACTGTTTGATTTTTTTTTAAGATCTCTATTTCCTGGTAAAGCTCGTTCTTTGCCATTTGAATTTGTTTGTTTAATTCATTTTCAAAATATACTTTTATTGCTTGGACTTGCTGTCTCATGTCTTCTCTAATATTCCTTTCCATCTGAGTTAGGTATGCCTTGAGTTCTTTCCCTATCCATGTTTCTGATGCTTCTAGGTCCTCCTGTAGATTTAAGTTGTCCTGCATTGTTTGTACTCCTTTTTTCCCTTGTTTTTTCATGATGTTCACGTTACTTTCCAGCTCTATTTGACTGCTGTGTTTCTGCTCTCTTCTATAGATTTGTTTTGGTTTTGTATATCTCTGTTGTCTCTCCTTTGTGTTGGTAGACTATGCCTGCTAAAGTGGATTCTGCTGGGAAGGAATTCCGACTGCTGAGCTCCAGTGACGTCACCTCTCTGCTATGGCGGGCCCCAGGCTCTTTGCCAGGGTGTCCGAATGGGGGGGGTGGGACTGGACTGTCTCTGGTTGGTTTCACCTTCCAGTCACAGGCAGGCGGGCGGTCTCCAGCCGCCCAGTTGTACTGGTAGCCGGCAGGCAATCTGTCGCTGGCCGGCGGGCAGACTCCAGCTGCCCAGTCATGCTGGCAGCCGGCAGCGCAATCTATCGCCAGCGAGCGGGCGGTCTCCAGCCACCCAGTCGCGCAGGCAGCAGGCGGGTGATCGGTCGCCGGCGGGCATGCGGTCTTCAGCCGCCCAGTCACACGGGCAGCGGGTGGGCTGTCACCAGAGCGCGGTCGATCTCTAGCCACCCAGTCGTGCCGTGGGTCGCCAGCGGGCAGGCGGTCTCCAGCCACCCAGCCGCAAGGGCCTGGCCTCTAGTCCCCTGGTTTCTCCTGATAGTACTGGTTTCTCCTGCTAGACCAGATTTCCCCTGAGTGATGCCTCTCGGCAGTTCAAACTGTACTCTGGGCCTGCCGTTTGTTGGGTGTGGAGGGTGGCTATTGGGAACCCCAGCACTCTATTGTTTTGATTTTTTCTGCTTGCCCCTCCCCCAGGGCTGGCAAGACAGGTTTCATTTTCGCCACTGATGGGAGCGGGAATTGAAGGTCAGGTGTCTCTAGCTTTCCCAGCGTCTTTATGCAGGCTCGCTCTGATAATCACTCCCAGGGAAAGCCTAGGTGAGATTTTATGCGAATTCCCCACTGTATGGGAGATGAGCTGAGTAACACGCACCTGTTTTATTGTTGCAATCTGTCAGAGAGTGACGGTGGTTACTTCAGCTCTCCAAGATGGTGGCTGCTGGTTTCCTTGGTGGAGTTTCCATTGTGGGGGATAGAACTGTACCGCTTCCTTCCCCGTCTGAGATCCCGAACTCAGCCCGGGATTCAGTGAGGGCTTAGCCGGCAGGATTCCACAGAACCCGCAGCAACATTTCTCTCTGCTTGCTGGCTGCTTCTCGATGGCGCCCCGCCGTCTGTAGCCGCGGGGTGGGCACACACTTGTTTTATTGTTGCAATCTGTCGGAGAGTGGAGGTGGTTACTTCAGCTCTCCAAGATGGTGGCCGCTGGTTTACTATGTCATTTTTTTAACATTTTCCTGATTTGTTTGTTATGGTTACTAGTCCTTTCTATGTGCATTGCAAATATTTTCTTCCATGTTCTATATCTTATAGTTTTGAGGGTTTTTTTTTTTTTTCATGTTTAGGTCTTTTTGTTGTTGTTATTGTTGTTGTTCCACAGATCTAATTTTTAATATATAGTTTTTTTAGATGTTTGGTAGACCTTTATTTTATTTATTTATATATGGTGCTGAGAATGGAAACCTGTGCCTCACACATGCCAGGCAGGGCGCCACTGCTGAGCCACAGCCCCAACCCACCAGAGATCTAATTTTGATCTTTTCCTATTACTTGTACTAAAACTATTTGTCAAATATTTCAGGACCAACTTGTCTTATATGCATAGGTTTGTTTCTAGGACAGTTTTTCTGTTTCACCTTACATTTTTATTTATCTTTACTTATTTTATTTACTTATTTATTTCAGTGCTACCGGTCAAACCCAGGGGCCTTATGCATGCTAGATAAGCATTCTACCATTAAGCTACATCCCCAACTCTTGTTGTAGCTGCTGCTGCTGCTACTGCTGCTGCTTCTGTTTGGTTGGTTTGTTTGTCACAAGTAAGCCACATCCCCAGCCATTTTTTTGTTTTGGGGAGTTTTTTGTGGGTTTTTTGGGGAGTTACCAGGGATTGAACTCAGGGCACTCAACCACATCCCCAGCTCTATTTTGTATTTTATTTAGAGACAGGGTCTCACTGAGTTGCTTAGTGCCTCGAGTTTGCTGAGGCTGGCTTTAAACTCTGATCCTCCTGTCTCAGCCTCCTGAGCTGTTGGGATTACAGGCATGTGCCATCACACCCAGCCCTTTTTGTTTTTTATTTTGAGACAAATTCTCACTAAATTCCTTAGGGCTTTGCTAAATTGCTGAAGCTGACCTCCAACTTGCAATACTCTTGTGTGAGCCTCCTGAGTTGCTGGGATTACAGGTGTGTGCCATCACACCTGGCTTAAAGCTAAATTGTGTATAAAATCTTTTTATTTTTTCCCCAGTGCTGAGGATTGAACCCAGGGCCTTGGGTGCCCACATGAGCTCTACCACTAAGCTTCCCTTTCCCGTGAATAATCTTAAATGCCAAATGAAGTTGTCTGAAGTTAAATGTACAATATAGGCAATGGGGAATCAAGGCAGTGAAGGTTATGATACATCTATGTAGCACTGCATCACTAAATATAAACTATTTTTCATATATTTTCCCCCATTAGTCTGTGCTTTGTATTTAGCACATAATAGATAAACATCCTCAATGAAAAGAATCTAGCTATGATGTGGAGAATCTATTTGAAGGCAAGAAAAAGGAGACATAGAAACCACTTAGGAACCAATCCAATAATCTTTTCATAAGTTGTTAGTGGCCTCAATTCATACAATGAGAGTAGGAAAAAAAATTGCCTGAATATAGTATTTCTAGTAAGTGTGGTGGTGCATACTTATAATCCCAGTGACTCAAGAGGCTAAAGTGGCAGGATCACAAGTTTGAACCCAGCGTCCACAATTTAGCAAAACCCTTTCTCAAAATAAAAATATTTAAAAAGCTGATGATGAGGCTCAGTGATAGAGTGCCCTGGGTTCAAGCCCCATTATCAGGCCTAGCAGTGGGGGAGGGAGGCATTTATATATATTTTATCCTACCTAAAAACTGATTCAGTGAGTATTTGTTACTTTCATAACTTTAAAAGTAACAGGGTAAATTTTTTTATAGACTGTGAAGCTACATTACATGTTCTCTAAAATACCATTTTAAAACAAATACAAATAACTACTATTTGTGAGGCACTGTAAGTTTTAGATATTGAAGGTTACTAATTTGTTTAAACCTATCTGGGCACTAAGGAAGAGGGAAAAAACTTATGTGGGGCTGTTCTGGGACTGGGAATTGATACAGAAAAAGTTGTAGAAAGATAAGGAAGCAAGGACACCTAATAATGATACATAATACTTAAAACTGGTACAGTCTTTTACAGTTTTAACTGGGAAATAAAGAATTGCTGAAGAAAATTCACCAAATTGTACTAGCCAAAAGTACTACATTTTAATTTCAGTTGGGTCCTAAATACTGCTTAGTAACCCTATTATTCATCCCTACTTGATTAGCACCTTTACAATCTTAATGAGAGCCACTAGCAAGTGAGTGACAGAACCAGGACTCACATCTAGTTTGTTAAATTTTGAATCCAGTGAAATCTACTTTCTAAACCATAGTTGTTTTTCATAAGAGCCAAAGAATTTTTAAGAGCAACATTGAAGTAACTACATATTATCTCTCCTGAACAGGAGGGAAAGAAAATATAATGCTTCTATCCAATTGTTCCTAAAAATGGATTCAATGAGTATATGTTAACATCAGCACTATGACTTAAGAATAACAGAGTGATTTTTTAAATAAACTATGAAGCTACATTTTATGTTTTTTCATGTATTTGCCATTTTAAACAAATATAAATAAATAAACTACTATTTGTGAGACATTATGAATTATATGCATATATTAACCAGGAGGGGCTGGCTATTGATTTGATTAGTTTAGAAGGGGATGACCAATACTTCATTGGGAAACCCATCTATAGTCTATAAATAGTAAAACTGGAAGGAAAAAGAAAGGGAAAAGATGACAAGAATAAAAGGAAGAAAAAGAAGAAAAAAAAAGAGAAGCAGCAGTGACTTGTGGTTAAGAACTACTGGAAATATCAGCAGGTGGGATAATAATGAAACTCAAAGTAAGGCCTTGTTGATATGTAGCTTGTGTGGAGTAAATATGGAGGTCAAAAGAGTTATTGAGAGCTATGTGGGGCCATTGTTGACATCTGCCAGCTCTTTTCAAGATTAGTCTAAACATTGGCTCAGATTAAAATAATATCAGTTTGTTGGTGTTACCATTATTGTTCTTATGCTTTAAATATAAAGATCAGCACACAGACAACATGGAGCATACAATCTATTTCCAGAAACAGACATTAAACAAATAAATACATAAATATAAAAATACAGATGGTAATAACATGACATGTAAGTTGTTTGGGAATATACAGGTGTGATTGAGAATAGAAAATGCAGATTGGACCACAACGTTTGTGGTGAGTAGTGAAAACACTATAAGGAGACACTGTGAAAAGCTTTCAAATGCAATTTAAGGAGTCTAAATTCTTTTAGTTGGCAGAGAGAAGCTGATTAAAGTTGTTTTGGACAGGAGAATAACAAAAAACAGCATTTTAGGAAGATTAATCAGGCAGAAGTACATAAGATGAATCAGGAGATTATAGTCTAGAAACAGAATATGAGTTGTAGGCTACAGCAACATTATGAGAAGGTGATAAAAATCTGTAGAGGTCATAGGACACAAGGACATCTAGATACAGAGCAAATAGGGGCTGAAATACAGCCTACGCTCCATTTGCCCATCCCTGCTCTTATAGCATCACATCTGGGTGCCTTTTTATAATTCTTGCCAAGGGCTAGCATACGGGCTAGCAATGACTCTGTTTGATTTCTGTCCTCTAGTGAGAGAATTGACCCATTTCAAGGAGACTATGAGGGTCTAAAGATACATCTTTAACAACATTGCAATGTCCAGGTGAAAACACAAATAAGAACACAAAAAGTGTCTTAAAACAGCTCTTTTAAAGTCTGGAAATATTTGAGCCAACATTAGAAACAAACCTTTAAAATTGCATTTGCAAGACATAAAATCCTTAGGATGGCATGGAAATCAGTGAGAAGATGAGGGTGAGTTATTGAATGAGGCCCAGAGATGAAAATTTAGGTATCATCTGGCAAACAAACTGTATGCAACTCAGTCATTTATTTAATGAGATTTATTCTGGCTTGTATTTTAAAATATAAAAGACAGCAGAATAAAATAGACATTATTATTGCTGTGGGTATATATGTGACTGTATGACCAATGTAATTCTGCAACCTGTACACTCAGAAAAATGAAAAATTATATCCCATCTGATTCAAATGTATGATATGTCAAGATCATTGCACTGTCATGTATAACTAATTAAAACAAATAAAAATAAATATATAAAAGATATACCTATGCTTCCTTTGATTGGGTATATCCTAAATACTGGATGAAATGGAGATGGGGAAAGATGACAGGAAAAGGAAGACTATGATTAAAATGATATTGAGGGGGGGCTGGGGCTGGGGCTCAGCGGTAGCGCACTTGCCTGGCATGTGTGAGGCACTGGGTTTGATTCTCAGCACCGCATATAAATAAATAAAATAAAAGTCTATTAACAACTAATATAAACATGTATATATTAGTTGTTTTAAAAAATGATATTGAGGGTCTGGAGTATAGGCCCAGCATGTGCAAGGCCTGTTTTCAATTTCAAGTACTGAAAAAAAAAAAAAAAAGAAAGGAAGTAGGGTTGAGTATTGGCTTAGATTGCAGTGAGGTTCTAAGAAAGTTCAGCAAGACTTTGCCCATCAGAAGAGTCCTGCATCTCCCAAGAACAGACCTGTCTTAGTGCTCTTTCATTCAGTCATTGGGAGCAGCCTAAAGAAAGCAAAATATAATCCCCACAATCAGAGATCCGAGAAGAACATTTTTGTGGATACCACAGTCTCCCCCTTGCATCTCACAGATTTACTTCCCCATTCAGGATCAGGGAGCAGATTTGTGGGGAAAACTGAGAAGAAGAATATTAGTGGGAAGAACGATATTCTGCATTGCTACAATTGGCCCGGGGCCCATAGCTAGCACTCACCTTCCCTTCCTCCACTATTTGTTTTGAATTCCCCCACACTCAGCTCTCACATCAGCAGGTCTTGGACTTAGTGTTGTGACCCAAGCCCTCAGTCGTTAGAGTTCCAAGTCCTTAATAACCGTACCTTCCCAGGCCAGAATTGTTTCAAGTGTCTGTTGAGAGTAGAGCAAGGAGGCACCCAGGTAGGACTCCGGGGTTCTACATGTATTCCTCCCTGCCCCCACTGTGTAAAAGGAACACTGTCTCCTGCTGAAGGATCAGTGATTCTTGCCAGTATGCCAACTCCTCTTTTCACCTGCTAGCCTCTGTATACAAGGAATCTCTAGTTTGCTGGCAGCAGCTGTGATTTAGAGTACAATAGACAGGACTGTAGAACTCCTGCAGAGCTACAGTTGTGGGGACAGAAAGTACAACATCTGCCAGACCTTATTGGCAATGAGGATAAGTTACTCCTTGATTTCTGGACCGATGTTTACTTCCTATGGAGATACCGCATATATAGAGGTTCCTAATTTAATTCATACTTATCATCTTGAAGGATAGATAGCACTTCATCCCTCCAGAATGTTGTCTCTGAACTGAGCCCTTCAATTGTGCCTATAGAAGGTCTTTCAGTATTATATGAGGCTGGCTTCTTCTGAATAACACATTTTGTGATATGACCAATGGATTCCATGTTCTTCTCAGCTGACTCCCACACAACTTTTGTTGTGATGTGAGTCCCCTGATTGAAAGCTATTCTATGTAGAATCCCATGCTGTGGATTGGGCGATCCATAAACTCCTGAATATTAGTGCTCTCTAAGGTCTAAAGTTAGGAAAGGCAAACCCATATGCAGATATCTATCTGTTTGAAAACAAGCCCCTTGCTCTTTTAGAATGGAAGGGGCTGATGTACTTACTCTATCTTCCAACAGAGGTCAGTTGGTCTCTGAGAGCAGTTGTGTTCATTTGGGTTGCCAACAATTTGGACATTTGCCAGATTAAAGTTGGTAAGAGGGAATGCTTGCTGTTGGGACTATATTTATCCTCCACTAATGCTACCATGATGCTCTTTCATGTCCCTGTCATGGCAGTTCTGGGGTAGCCAATGACAAAGGATGGTTAGCACCAGCTGGCCAAGTAATTTTGTTTGTTCTGTGTCTCCTCCAAGATGGATGCTCTCTGGTGGTCAATTAATGTGTAATATTAAATCCTTTTCTTTTTGGGAGGGTTACTGGGAGTTGAACTTAGCGGCACTCAACCACTGAGCCACATCTCCAGCCCTATTTTGTATTTTATTTAGAGACAGGGTCTCACTGAGTTGCTTAGCACCCCACCTTTGCTGAGGCTGGCTTTTAACTCATGATCCTCCTGTCTTAGCCTCCTGAGCTGCTGGGATCACAGGTGTGTGCCGCTGCACCTGGCTTAAATCCTTTTCTTTTATTATCTCTAGTAGTTTCTTTGTAGACCTTTTTGTGTCTTCTAGATATAGGATCATATCATCCACAAATAGTGATAATTTAAGTTCTTCTTTTCCTATTTTTATGCCTTTAATTTCTTTTGTCTGTCTAATTGCTCTGGCCAGTATTTCGAGAACTATATTGAATAGAAGTGGTGAGAGAGGGCATCCCTGTCTTGTTCCAGATTTTAGAGGGAATGCCTTCAGTTTTTGTTCCATTTAGAATGATGCTTGGCTGAGGCTTAGCATAGATAGCTTTTACAATGTTGAGATAAGTTCCTGTTATCCCTAGTTTTTCTAATGTTTTGAACATAAAGGGATGCTGTACTTTGTCGAATGCTTTTTCTGCATCTATGGAGATGATCATATGGTTCTTATCTTTAAGTCTATTGATGTGGTGAATAATGTTTATTGATTTCCGTATATTGAACCAGCCTTGCATCCCAAGGATGAATCCTACTTGATCATGGTATGGTGCACGATCTTTTTGATATGTTTTTGTATACGATTTGTCAGAATTTTATTGAGGATTTTTGCATCTAAATTCATTAGGGATATTGGTCTGTAGTTTTTATTCTTTGAGGTGTCTTTATCTGGTTTGGGAATCAGGGTGATATTGGCCTCATAGAATGAATTTGGAAGTTCTCCCTCTTTTTCTATCTCCTGAAATAGATTGTGGAGTATTGGTACTAGTTCTTCTTTAAAGTTCTTGTAAAACTCTGCTGTATATCCATCCGGTCCTGGGCTTTTCTTGGTTGGTAGCCTTTTGATGGCTTCTTCTATTTCCTCACTTGATATTGGTCTGTTTAGGTTGTTTATATCTTCCTGACTCAATCTGGGTAGTTCATATGTCTTAAGGAATTTATCGATGCCTTCACTATCTTCTATTTTATTAGAGTATAGGGTTTCAAAATAATTTCTAATTATCTTCTGTATTTCTGAATTGTCTGTTGTGATGTTGCCTTTTTCATCCCATAAGCTAGTAATTTGGATTCTCTCTCTTCTTTGTTAGTGTGGCTAGTGGTCTATCAATCTTATTTATTTTTTCAAAGAACCAACTTTTAGTTTTGTCAATTTTTCGATTGTTTCTTTTGTTTCGATTTCATTGATTTCAGCTCTAATTTTAATTATTTCTTGCCTTCTACTGTATTTACTGCTGATTTTTTGTTCTTTTTCTAAGGCTTTGAGATGTAGTGTGAGGTCATTTATTTGTTGGCTTTTCCTTCTTTTAAGGAATGAACTCCATGAAATGAATTTTCCTCTTAGTACTGCTTTCATAGTGTCCCAGAGATTTCGATATGTTGTGTCTGAGTTTTCGTTTACCTCTAAGAATTTTTTAATTTCCTCTTTGATGTCTTCTGTAACCCTTTGTTCATTCAGTAGCATATTGTTTAATCTCCATGTGATGTAGGATTTTTCCTATCTCATTTTATTATTGATTTCCAATTTCATTCCATTATGATGAGATAAAATGCATGGTAGTATCTCAACTCCTTTGTAATTGCTAAGATTTGCCCTATAACATAATATATAGTCTATTTTTGAAAAGGATCCATGTGCTGCTGAGAAGAAAGTATATCTGATTGATGTTGGGTGGTATATTCTGTATATATCAATTAAGTCTAAATTATTAATTGTATTATTGAGCTCCATGGTTTCTTTGTATTGTGGTCTATTAGACTCTTGAACTTGAGTTTGTTTGATGAACGTAGCTGCACCACTGTTTGGGACATATATATTAATGATCGTCAAGTCTTGTTGGTGTATGGTTCCCTTGAGCAGTATGTAGTGTCCTTGTTTATCCCTTTTGATTAACTTTGGCTTGAAGTCTATTTTATTGATACAAGTATGGACACCCCTGCTTGCTTCCAGGGTCGTATGAGTGATATGATTTTTCCCAACCTTTCACCTTCAGTCTGTGTATGTCTTTTCCTATCAGATGAGTCTCCTGTAGGCAGCATATTATTGGATCTTTTTTTTTTTTAATCCATTCTACTAGCCTATGTCTTTTGATTGGTGCATTTAAGCCATTAACATTTAGGGTTACTATTGAGATATGGTTTGTATTTCCAGCCATATTTGGTTATGTATGTTACTTAACATGATTTGTTTTTCCTCTATGCTTAGTTTTTCCTTTACTGTACTACCTCCTGCTGTTGGTTTTCATTGTTATTTTTCATTTCCTCTTCCTGTAATGTTTTGCCAAGGATGTTTTGAAGAGCTGGTTTTCTAGCTGCAAATTCTTTTAACTTTTGTTTATCGTGGAAGATTTTTATTTCATCTTCAATCCTGAAGCTTAATTTTGCTGGATATATGATTCTTGGTTGGAACCCTTTTTCTTTCAGCATTTGAAATATGTTGTTCCAGGATCTTCTAGCTTTCAGAGTCTGTGTTGAAAGATCAGCAGTTATTCTGATTGGTTTACCCCTAAATGTAATCTGCTTCCTCTCTCTTGTGGCTTTTAAGATTCTCTCCTTATTCTGTACGTTGGGCATCTTCATTATTATGTGTCTTGGTGTGGATCTCTTATGATTTTGTACGTTCGGTGTCCTGTAGGCTTCTAGTATTTGGATTTCTTTTTCATTCTTTAAGTCTGGGAAGTTTTCTAGTATTATTTCATTGAATAGATTGCTCATTCCCTTGGTTTGGACCTCTATACCCTCTTGTATCCTAATAACTCCTAGGTTTGGTTTCTTGATGTTATCCCATAATTCTCGGATGTTCTCATGATTTCTTAACATTCTCGCTGAGCTGTCTATGTTCTTTTCAAGTTAAAAAACTTTGTCTTTGTTGTCTGAAGTTCTATCTTCTAAGTGTTCTACTCTGCTGGTAATACTCTCATTTGAGTTTTTAATTTGGTTTATTGTTTCCTGCATTTCCAGGATTTCTGTTTGTTTGGTTTTTGTATCCTCTATCTCCATATAGAGTTGATCTTTTCTTCTTGCATTTGTTTATGTAATTCATTGTCAAAGTGATTTTTCATTGTCTGAATTTGCTGTATAATGTCTTCCTTGAGACTCCAGATCATCTGAAGCATGTATATCCTGAACTCTTTGTCTGACATTCCATCAGCTGCAGATATTACCTCATCTAATGTTGAAGTGACCTGTATTGTTTGTGGTCCTTACTTTCCTTGTATTTTCATACTGCTCATGATTCTTTCTAGCTTTGTGAAACTGTTATGCTAATGTTTTTCCCCTTATATATTTGTATTGTTCTTGTATAGCTCCAAAATCCCTCTTTTGCCGAGAAAGACAATGTTAACAGTTCCCAATATCAACAGTACATTATCTAAGCACAAGTTTTCATTATTAATACATTTATAGTTAGATTCTAAGATTATAGATATTGGTTTTAATTATTACTTAAGAATATATTCATTAGTTTCATAAAAGGCGTACCATATCTGGTGGCATATAGAAAACTTAATTTCAGAAGAAGGATGTTATACTTAGAGGGAAAGGAGTGAGGGTATGAGGTTAAACTAACTTAGCACTTTGGAGAACTCTAACCAATAGACTGGTAATTTATGGAAGACTGTATAGACTCAACCTCCTATCTGTATTTAGATAGTTACCCTATGTATAGATAGCAAAAGTTAGGAGATTAAAAGTGGGATAGAGAGAATACGATTGAAAAAAAAATAACAAGGAAAAAAAGAGAAATAAGAGAAGGAAAAGGAAAGTAAGATAGAACTAAAGAAAAAAATAGGGGAAGGTGGCAAAATGGCAGTATATAAAATCAACACGCATAAATCAAAGGCATTCCTGTATATCAGCGACAAATCTTCTGAACTGGAAATGAGGAAAACCACCCCATTCACAATATCCTCAAAAAAAAATAAATAAAATACTTGGGAATTAACCTAACAAAAGAGGTGAAAGATTTATACAATGAAAACTTCAGAACCCTAAAGAGAGAAATAGAAGAAGATCTTAGAAGATGGAAAAATATACCCTGTTCATGGATAGGCAGAACTAACATCACCAAAATGGCGATATTACCAAAAGTTCTCTATAGGTTCAATGCAATTCCAATCAAAATCCCAACGGCATTTCTTGTAGAAATAGATAAAGCAATCATGAAATTCATATGGAAAAATAAAAGACCCAGAATAGCAAAAGCAATTCTTAGCAGGAAGTGTGAATCAGGAGGTGTCGCAATACCAGATTTCAAACAGTACTACAGAGCAATAGTAACAAAAACAGCATGGTACTGGTACCAAAACAGGCAGGTGGACCAATGGACATTCAATTTACATCTTATGACAAGTGTTGGGTATGTCTGAATTTATAACTTGGCAGATCCAACCAAACCCAGTTCATATCAAAAGGTTTCATGCTAAAAAAACACATGGTACCCCATAGTCAGTTGTCACACCTTGACCAGGACCAGTAGTGTACAAAGAGCTATTGCTCATAGGATATATAATCCTCTTTTGCAAATAGCATGACCATGCTCTAAAATCCCAGGTCATGCATTTTGATTCTTCCATAGAGGCTTGCCATAAACTCCACATTGTATCTTTTCCCACCTCCAACACCTCCAACTGGGTCTGTTAGATCATACAACCCAGTGTCAAGGCTTCTTACCCTATGGTAGGGACCTACTCAGAGTCTTTTCCTTTTCTAGGCCCCACAGAAACTGCAGCATTCTGTTTTACCTCAGTATATGGAATAGAGCAATATTCCTAGGTGTGAACTCTTACCTTCAGAACCTAAAGAGGCCTAGTAAGCACTAGATCTCATTCCATGTATTACATGATGCAAGATGCAGAATTTTGTCTTCTGTTTTGGATTAGATATGCTGTGATGCCCTGAAACTGGACTCATGCATTTTACCAAAGTCTCCAACTTATTTATCTTCCACCCTGTGAAGTCTATGTGTCTTACCAAGGCTACCAACACTTGGTAGCCTTTTGTTTGCTCTATTTAGTCAGCTTGATGTCATCAGTCTAATGAACTGATGTATCTCTTTGAGATAGTCAAGGTCAGACTGCTTTATGACGATAGGAAATTTAACATAATCCCAAGGCAAAACTGCAAATAACTGTGGTGGCTAATTTTATGTATCAACTTGACTAAGTAGCCAAACATTGTTCCAGTTATTCCCGTGAGGGTATTTTGGGGGTGAAATTAACACCTAAATCAGTAGTCAGACAGATTGCCCTCCATAATGTAAGTCTCATTCAGTTTAACGCCTAAAGAGAACAAAAAGCCTGGCCCAGGTTGGGTGCAGTGGCATACACCTGTAATCCCAGTGGCTCAGGAGGCTGAAACAGGAGGATTACAAGTTCAAAGCTAGCCTCAGCAACTTAGCAAGGACCTAAGCAACTCAGTGACACTCTGTCTCTAATAAAATATAAAAAAGGTCTAGAGATGTGGCTCAATGGTTGAATGTCCCTGAGTTCAATCCCTGGTGACAAAAAAAAAAAAAAGTCCTCCCCAACCAAGAAAGTATTTTCCTGCTTGGCTATTTTTAAATTGAGACATTTACATTTTCCTTGCTTTTAGGTTAAAACTGAAAATTAGCTCTTCCTTGGTCTCAAATGTACTGGGCTTCAGGCAGTACTCTTTGGTTCTCAGCCTTTCTCCTGCATCTCCAGGTTGCCAGTTTATACTGCAAGTCTCCTCAGGAGAACCCCAATACAATAATTATGTTCCATGTAAATATAATTCTTTATGATCCTCTTTATTATAATAGAAAAAATGCATGTGTTAACTAAATGGCTATTTACTCTGTACTTTATCAATCTAATCTAGCAATGATATCATGTATGGTATGGCAGTTGTAATTAAGGCTGCCACTTGGTTGAGCCTATGGTAATCTACAGGCATCCTTTACAATCCCTCTAGATTCTGCAGGGACCATACTGTATCCTTTGCATTCTTTTCATCTTTAAACATGAAACTAACCTCCTTCATTGCCCCTACCCAGACTCTGAGGATAAATGGGAGTGAGACATTTTCAGAGGCTTCTGCTTGGACTTCTCTAGCATAACTCTCATCCTAGAGGTCAAGGACCCAATGTGGGGGTTATTCCAACTGCTAAGTATGTAATCCTTGATTATACATTTGAGGACTAGGGAACTGGCTAGTGAGTGGGTCCACATCTCTTATGGGTCCATTGTAATCTAGACCTTGTCCGGATCCATGTATCTCTACCTTAACATGAGGATCATAATGACAACTCATGTCTCTTTATATGAATATCAATTTAAACTCTGTGTCTGAAAGTCCACAAAATATTTTGGTATTCCCTTCTCCCCAGTATGTAGTTACCCAAGTAAATGGCTACACATTCCTTTGAATAATACATGGGGAATCATTATCATATATATTTCTGTGGTATTGCAGGGTCCTTTTCCCTGGGAACTCTGCCACAGTTTCTCGGTGTGAAAAACAGCCCAGGTCTAGAAATTGGGCAAAAGACTATTACTTTTCATTAAAATGACTTCTTCTGGCATCTTGCTCATCTGTTTTTTTAAATATATATATATTTATTTATTGTTAGTTGTCAATGGACCTCTATTTTATTTATTTTTATGTGGTGCTGAGAATCCAACCCAGTGCCTCATACAAGCTGACCAAGTGCTCTACCACTGAGCCACAACCCCAGCCCTTGCTCATCCATGTTTGCTCCTTTTTGTGCATGTGTGGTACTGAGAAGTGAACCCAGGGGTACTTACCACTAAGCTACATTCCCAGCCCTTTTTATTTTTTATTTTTTAAGAGAGAGAGAGAGAGAGAGAGAGAGAGAATTTTATTATTTATTTTTTAGTTTTTCGGCGGACACAACATCTTTGTTTGTATGCGGTGCTGAGGATCGAACCCAGGCCACACGCATGCCAGGCAAGCGCGCTATCGCTTGAGCCACATCCCCAGCCCTTTATTTTTTATTTTGACACATAATCTCACTAAGTTGCTAAGGCTGGCCTCTAACTTGCAATCCTCCTTCCTCAGCTTCCCAAGTTGCTGGAATTACAGGTGTGTAATTCAAACTCCTCTTGACCAAGTTCTGATAATAATGTTCCTGATACCTCTGAGTCCTGAGTTTCTCTAAAGTTTGCAATGTAAACAGTGTTCTTCTTTTGGCTCCCCTGTTCCCAGGGATTCTCCTGGGCTTCTTTTATCCTACAAAATCAGTTTGCTTATCTACTCTACCTTCCAGGTCGTTTTGATTTATTCATGCTGCGGATCAAACCCAGCATGTGTGCTTGGCAAGTGCTCTACCACTGAGCTACACCCATAGCCCCCAGATTTTTAAAATTGTTGTCCTCTCCTCTATTCTTTCTGTCCTCATGGTTTACACTTTTCTCATTCTCTGTTATTTAGATCAGAATCTTAAAAGTTTTTTCTGTAAAGGACCAGAAAATATATATCATAGACTTTCATGGACCATACAAAAACAGGCATGACTCTAGTTAGTTGATCTACTCTAGTGTGGATCCAGAGCCTTACTATTCAAAATGTGATCCACAGACCAGCAACATCAACATCACCTAGGTACTTGATAGAAATACAGAATCAGGCCCCACCCCAGAATCACTGGATCCATGCTGCATTTTAATGAACTCTCAAGTCAATTCATATATATACTGAAGTTTGAGAAGCAATGATCTAGACTGATTTGGGAGAAGAAGCAGAGATAGACACAAATGTTCAACCCCTTATGTTTAACCAGAAGCTCCTTTCATTAAAACAAGTTTGAGTTGGGTTTTCTAATACTTGCAATGGAAAGTGTGCTAATTCTTATCTCCTTGGTGATGCAGCGCATGCAAATTACTTCAATTTTCTGGACCTTAGTTTCTTCTTCATAATTAAATGAATAAACATGATGATCTTTAAGGTTTTTTTCTAGCTCTCAAATTTCATGACCCTGCATCTTTGGTGTTGAGGAAAGACTTTATCCCTGGGCAAAAACAAAAGGTACTCAGACATAAAAAGGCAAAGGCTCAGGTACTGGACTTTAAAGATGGGAAGATTCGGTCTCTGAATAAAAAATAGATATACCATGAGGCTAATGAAATGAGTTTCATGATCCTCACTTGCGTGAGCCCCTTTAAAAATCCTTGTACCTACTTTGGTTTTGTAGTTAATTTTATATTCAGAATTGTGTTCTTTTTCTTTTTTCTTTTTAAAAGAGAGAGAGAGAAAGAGAGAGAGAATTTTTTAATATTTATTTTTTAGTTTTTGGTGAACACAACATCTTTATTTTATTTTTGTGTTGAGGATTGAACCCAGCGTCCTGCTCATGCCAGGCAAGTGCATTTCCACTTGAGCCACATCCCCAGCCCATGTGTTCTTTTTCTTAAGTAAAGCACCCAAGATTGCATAGGCTTTGGTCCTAAAAAACTTTGACCTGCCCCTATTTCTGAAAAATAAGAAGGAATAAGTATCAGAACCATGTGCAAAAAGATCAAGAACAAGATTTTCTAGACCTGAGTCTACAAGTTCCTAGCCAGAGCTGTTGATATGATTCTATCTAGGAACAGGATGGGTCCCAAGATCTGAAATGCAGGTGAACCACAGTTGGATAAAGGAAACTCTAGTACATAGATACATAGGAGGTAAAATAAGCAGAAAATTACTTTAGCAAAGTCAGATCAGTTAGTTAAGACTCTGGTACAGTATTAATATACCGAGTAGCCTTTATTGGCACCCTTTCTATGTGCCACACAGTATTATAAGCACTTATTATTTCATTTATCAACCTTATCAGTCCTCTGGGTTCAAACACATTTCGTCTTTTACAGAGGAAAAACTGAGGCTTGGGTTGGGCATGGTGGTGCACACTTGTAATCCCAGCTACTCGGGAGGCTAAGGCAGGAGAATTGCAAGTTTCAGGCCAGCCTCAGCAATTTAGTGAGACCCTAAATAATTATTAAATATTTTTTTTTTAAAAAAGGCTGGAGGTAAGGCTCACTGGTAGAGGGTCTCTTGGGCTCAATGTCCTTGAGAGGCTGACTAGTTAAAAATTATACACAATGGTGCATTAAAATTCAAAACCTCCGGGCTACAGTTGTAGCTCAGTGGAAGAGCACTTGCCTAGCATGTATGAGGCACTGGGTTTGATCATCAACACCACATAAAAATAAATAAAGGTTAAAAAAAAAGAATTCAAAACCTCATGCTTTACTCCAAGTCCTTGCCTTTAGCTACCATATATTTTCCCAAAAAAATATTTTTCCTGCAGAAAAAAATTGTTGAGATTTCATAGAGCATAGAAGACTTTTACTCAGTTTCCCCTGCTTTGCAGCAACACTTTTACATCACCTCAGCCACACTGTGATTGAAAGCCTCACTGAATTTTGAATAATGGTAGATCTGTGACACCATTGTTTAGAAATCAATCCAACCTGGATGAGACTCAACACCATTAAAGAATTTCTATGCCAAATTTTCACTCATTTACTTCAAGTTCAGTTTCACAGACTGGTAGTGACATTCTCCATACTCTGTGTTATGGTGAAGGCTTTGTTTGCTAAAAATGCAGCAGGTTAGAACACAATGCAGGTCAGACAGAGAACCCGCGATGAAAAAGAAAGAAAGAGATCATATCAAAGGCAAAAACAAAAACCAAAGTTAGCTGCTAGTCCAAAAACCAAGGATGGTGGCTTGTCTGTTGCCTCTTTCCTTCATGATATAGTCAATAACCAAAGAATTAAGGTCTCATATTCCTTTATTCTTCTTTCTGTTTACTGAGCCAATATCTCTTATAAAGAATATAGCTTTACCTATTGTTCTGGATTACCTGTGTGAGGATGGGGTTATGCTTACAGTAAGAGAATAGGAAGAAACTTTCACAATAGTTAACCATACTCAGGTTTCCTCTTTAAAGCTGGCAATGGTGATGGAATCTTTTATATTTATGTTTTTATTTTATATAATCAAGAAATTTTGCACAAGAAAGCATTCTTTACCACAAATAAGGTTTATAGAATAGATAGTATACTCAGAAAAAGGATGAGGGGACTTTGTTGTTTGGACTTTGCAAGGGTGCTCTTTGAAAATGAATATCCAATTGGAATGCACAATGAAAAATGTATATAAATCCAAGGTGTAGTTTATATCACAACGATTTAGCAATTCAGCTCAGAGTACTTAGTATGCTATCAAATATAGTGTGCAATACTTTATATTTAATTATTTTAAGTATAATTAAAAATTTGTTATAAAAATAAATTTACAGCTGGGCTCAGTGGTGCACACCTGTAATTCTAGCAGCTCTGGAGGCTGAGGCAGGAGGATCTCGAGTTCAAAGCCAGCCTCAGCAAAAAGTGAGGCACTGGGGCTGGGGCTGGGGCTAAGTCATAGCACACTTGCCTGGCATGTGAGAGGCACTGGGTTCAATTCTCAGCACCACATATAAATAAATAAATAAATGTCTATCAACAACTTAAATATATATATATTATATTATATATATACTTTATATATTTGTATATATAAAGTGTGTGTGTGTGTATATACACACACACACACACATATACATAAATAAAGTGAGGCACTAGGCAACTCAGTGAGACCCTGATGGGGATGTGGCTCAGTGGTTGAGTGCCCCTGAGTTCAATCCCCGGTACCAAAATTTAAAATAAATAAATTTACAAGCTTTTGTGTGTTTTTTGTTTGCATCAAAAGTTGTTGTAGTGGGCTGGGGATGTGGTTCAGCAGTAGAACACTTATCTTGCAGGTTTGAGGCACTGGGTTTGATCCTCAGCATCATATAAAAATAAGTAAACAAAATAAAGGTATTGTGTCCATCTACAACTAAAAAAAAATATTTCTTAAAAAAGTTGTTGTTTTGTTACTGGGGATTGCACCCAGCGGCATAGCATCTTGCTAAAAAGAAAATGAAAATACATTCTGCACAGATATGTAATCATAAACTCTCAACCCTAATTTCCACATGAAATATTTTTTATTTGATTAATTCTCTGATCTACTTCTCACAGTGGCTGTTCTAAATCTTCATTGAGACTCTAAAAGCTCTGAACCCATCATTCTGTTAAGATCCTTCCTATTCTACCCAAAACAAAAAGCCATTGGGTTTACCCACCCCCACTGCTCCCATCTCCAAAGACCACAGCCTCCTGCTTTACTTTCACCCTGCCTCCTACCAAGTATAAGCTCCCTGCCTATGCTCTCCATCCCAGTTTCTATGGCTCCTTCAGATCTTTCTGTAACAATCAGTCCCTCTTTTTCATGCATTCTCAATCTCTCTCTCTCTCTCTCTCTGTCTCTCTCTCTCTCTCTCTCTCTCTCTCTCTCTCTCTGGATTTTACAGTCTGCTTTTCAACATGTACAAACTCTTATTCTAGGGTAAGAAGAGCCTCGCATTTGACTTCTCAGTTATAATTCCTCTTTATATTTTACATTGTTTTTCATTTCACACTTCTAGAATAAGTGATCTATCCTTAAAGTACTACATCTCCCCACCACTATCTCCTAACGGTCAGGCATTAATGAAAACTGGTAGCAGAAAATAGCAAAACTTGGCCTGGAGGAAAGTGGCTAAAATAAAGACTGGATAAAAGCTGTTTGAGACAACCCAATCAATAAATGGGCTAAGGAGCTGAACAGACACTTCTCAGAAGAAGATATATATTTGATCAACAAATATATGAAAAAAATGTTCAATATCTCTAGTAATTAGAGAAATGCAAATCACTACTCTAAGATATCATTTTACGCCAGTCAGATGTGGGGGAAAAAGCATACTCAATGTATTGCTGGTGAGACTGCAAATTGGTGCAACCAATCTGGAAAGCAGTATGCAGATTCCTTAGAAAACTTGGAATGGAATCACCATTTGACCCAGCTATCCCACTCCTTGATCTATATCCAAAGGACTTAAAATCAGCGTACTATAGTGATGCAGCCACATCAATGTTTATAGCAGCTCTTTTCACAATAGCTAAACTGTGGAAGCAAACTAGTTGCCCTTCAACAGATGAATGGAAAAAGAAACTGTGGTATATATACACAATGGAATATTACTCAGCATTAAAAGACAATAAAATTATAGGATCTGCAAGTAAATGGATGGAGTTGGAGAATATTATGTTAAGTGAAGTAAGCCAATCCCAAAAAACCAAAGACTGAATTTTTTCTCTGATAAGTGGGATGCTGATCCATAGCGGGATGGGGGGTTAGTGGGGATGGAGGAACTTTGATTGGGCAAAGGGGAGGGAGAGGTGGGGAGGGGGAATGGGGGCAGGGAAGATGATGGAATGAGATGGACATCATTACCCTAGGTACATGTATGACTACACATATGGTGTGACACTACATCATGTACAACAGGAGAAATGAAAAATTGTGCTGTAATTGTGTACAATTAATTTAAATGTATTCTGCTGTCATATATATCTAATTAAAATTAAATAATTAATTAATTTTTTAAAAAGTTGTTTGAGTAAGTGATTATTTCTCTAGATCTCATTCCCCATTTCCAGATGGTGGCATGACTAGCTTTTTCTCACCACAGTAGAAGTCTGGGAAGCTGGGCTGGGGCCGTTGCTCAGTGTCTGAGCGCTTGCCTAGCAAGTGTGAGGCACTGGGTTTGATCCTTAGCACTGCATTAAAAAATAAACAAATAAAATAAAGGCATGCTGTCTATCTAAGACTACAAAAATTAAAAATTAACAAAACAGTCGTGAAGCTGATTTTCTGGACAGGATATGATGAGGACCTGCGGACTGGGGATGCCAGTTATAGTTAAAGGCTTGTATATTGGAAAAACAGGAAGCTCAAAGTACTATGAATATATATAATATATATTTTATTATATATACACATAGAGATGCCTATGTAGATATATATATACACTAATATAGATAATTAGTATATATTATATAATACATATTATATATTACATATATATATATATATATATAATTAGAGAGAGAGAGAGATTAGAGAAAGAGAGAGAGAGAGAGAGACTCCCCAGTATTTCATCCCCCACATTGCTTCCCCACACACTAGACCTCTACTCCTCAGGCAGGAAATGCAAGACAATTTTTAGGAATCTGACTCTCAAGAGAACAATCTAAAGATAGTGATGTCAGAACTGGGGATGTAGTTCAGTGGTAGTGTGCCTGCCTATCATGTGCAAAGTTCCTGAGTTCAATCCCCAGTACTAAAAAAATTTTAAAAATTAAAAATAAAAACTAAAGACACTGACATTAGGGGTTTCCCCCAACAAACAGCTTGTGTACATCTGCTCAGAAAAAAAATCAAAATCAATAACTCAACTTATGTTCAAACTTCCAATCAGTTCTTCAACCTATTATGAGAAGACACTGAGAATTCTACCTATGAAAAAAGCCTCTAATATGAGAAACATGGATCAAAGCAACAAATAGAAAAAAAAATAGAAAGAGAAAAGTAAAGCTTCTGCAGAAAGAAAAGAAATTTTCAGAGAGAAGAGAGAATAACATATCCATAAAAGAAAAATAGGATGTCATTAATAAATCAATAAATGAAAGGAATATTCAAAGGGGAAAAATGAATGTTGAAAATTAAATACATAATAACAGAAATTCCAGTAAAGCCAAAGAAAATTTTCTAATTATAAAATTACTTAAAGATGGAAAATAAGATATAAGAAGATTTGATGATCAGTCCAAACAGTAAGTAATATCATCAGAATAATAGGAGTCCCAGGAAAAGTAGAAGGGAGGGAATCATTAATGAAATAATTCAAGAAAATTTCCCAGAAGTGAGGTATGTAGGGTTTCTAGATTTGAAAACATGACAAAATTTTGAAGTGACTGAAGTTTCAGGAGTTGAGGACCACCTGGTGAAGAACTTTTTAAGCCATTGCAAGGAGCTTAAATTTTCTACTGTAAGAACTTGGGATCCAGCAGAGACTTTTAAGGAGAAATGACTCAGATGGTACGTGGAGGGCTGAGGTGCTGACCTCGAGGACACCAGCACTCCTTATCAGAAATCTCTAGCTAGCTGATCACCTTTATTTTGTAGTTATGTCAAATGCAGTTGCAAGCAGTTTTGTTGATTTGTTTTTCGTTTTTGTTTTTGATGTTTGATTTTGTACTGGGCCTTATGCATGATAAGCACACATTCTACCTCTCAGCTACCCTCCAGCTTCATCAAATTCAGTTATTTTTCATTTCACAAGTTCTACCAGAATCAATATTTTAAAATATAGGAAATTTATTGGTTGAAGACATATTTAAACCTAGGAAAAAAATTACTTTCCTCCCTCCCAGAAACAAAAGCTAAGGTCAGGCAGAAATCTTAGCTTTGCTGCCAGAGTGGTGCTGATTTCAGCATAAAGTCATCCTTCAGTTGAGAGGCCCTGCCACCCATCAATGATGTTCACTTTGGTTAATTAGAAATACTAAAACAACATGGGAATAATTTTGCTAGCCTAAAAGAGCATGAATAAATTATATAAAAGCCATGAGTAAACGGAAGATTCACATTAGCTTTTCATAATGGTTCCCATCTCAACTTCACAGACTTGAAAAGACTCCAACATTCAATGTAATAGAAAATCAGAAAAAGAATCAACTAGGCCCAACCACACTTCAGATATACAACTAGCTCTTGTGAAAGAGACAGCAGGCTGTGGGGGTAAGGGATCAGTTTTGCTGAAACATATTTTGGCCATGTTATCATATGTACTTAAATGGAAATAAGGAGTAAATTTTTGGTCAAGGATGCAGAGTGCCCTGTCCTTAAGAATAAATTATTTTCCCTCAAGGACCCATTTCAGAGGTCAGAGGTGGATGAGGGAGACAACAGTAAACTACCCTTCTTTCAGATATGGAAGGATTAAAAAAAAGTAGCTGTTCTCTCCAGACTGAATATTTTCACAAAGGGGAGAATAAAATTGTGTTATAATGTTGTTTACCTCCTTCCCTAAGGGCAACAATTACATATTTGGTCAGGGCTGTTATTAGGGAATACAGGATACTGAGGAAAAAAAATATATAGGACTTCTGTCTATATAAATAATTTAATTAACTCAAAATCAGGCTATCAGAACAATTCTAGTAGCTCAATATCAGGCAATTCCATAAAAGAAACATCTTGCTGGCTAGAGAGTATCCAAACTCCAGGCTACATTTCTGGAACTTGGAGCCAGCCATGGGACCCAGTATGACCTCACAGCATAAGTCCATAGTTCCTCAGAATATTTGATCAACTCCATGTATAGGATAGAAATAAATAATTAGAAAGTGAGATTTAAAATGGTTCAATTTTCAGTAGCATCAAAACCATAAAATACTGAGGTATAAATTTAACAAAGCCTAAGTAAAATCTATACCCTGAAAACTACAAAATATTTTTCAGATATATTTTAAATTTTTTTTTTAAAGAGAGAGTGAGAGAGGAGAGAGGGAGAGAATTTTTTTAATATTTATTTTTTAGTTCTCGGCAGACACAACATCTTTGTTGGTATGTGGTGCTGAGAATCGAACCCGGGCCGCATGCATGCCAGGCGAGTGCGCTACCGCTTGAGCCACATCCCCAGCCCCTTCAGATATATTTTAAAAGACTTAAGTGAAGGGAGAGATTTAACATATTCATGAATAAGAAAACTCAATATTGTAAAGTGAAAATTCTCCTTGAATTTTACTATAGATTTGATCAGGTTTTTTTGTTTGATTGTTTTTAAATATTTCTTAATTATAGATGGGCACAGTAACTTTATTTTGCTTATTTATTTTTTTATGTGGTGCTGAGGATCAAAGCCAGTACCTCATATGTGAGAGGCAAGTGCTCTACCACTGAGCCACAACCCCAGCCTTTTGTTTGTTTGTTTGCTTTTTAGTTGTTGATAGACCTTTATTTTATTTATTTATATGCAGTGTTGAGGTTTGAACCCAGTGCCTCACACATGCCAGGCAAGTGTGCTACCACTCAGACCCGTCCCCAGCCCAGTTTGTTTTTTTACAGTAGTTTTTTAAAACTGTGGAAATGCAAAATATCTAGAACTAGAATGGGCAAAAAAAAAAAAATTCTGAAAAAATAAACAAGCTGGAGGATTTATACTGACTTCAAGACTTACATTAAAACTATAGTATTAGGACTATGTGCTATTGGCATAAAAATAAGCATACAGATCACTGAAACTGAATAGAGAATCCACAAATAGACTCACGTGTGTATGATGATTTAAAAGCACCAAAGATTCTAATAGAAAAAGGAAACATTTCCACCAAATAGTACTAGAATAGATGACTATCTATATAAAGGTAATGAACTTCAATCCCTATCTCACACCATACATAAAAATTAATTCATGACAGACCTAAAACTATAAAATTTAAGGGTGAAAAAGGAGATTCAAGAGTAAACAAATACCAATACTTTTCAAACTATTTCAAGAAATAGAAAAAGAAGGAGCTCTTCCAAATTCATTCTATGAGGCCAACATCACCCTGATCCCAAAACCAGACAAAGACACTTCAAAGAAAGAAAACTACAGACCAATATCTCTAATGAACTTGGATGCAAAAATTCTCAATAAAATTCTGGCGAATCGAATACAAAAACATATCAGAAAACTTGTGCACCATGATCAAGTAGGATTCATCCCTGGGATGCAAGGCTGGTTCAATATACGGAAATCAATACATGCTATTCACCACATCAATAGGCTTAAAGACAAGAACCATATGATCATCTCGATAGATGCAGAAAAAGCATTTGACAAAATACAACATCCCTTTATGTTCAAAACATTAGAAAAACTAGGGATATCAGGAACTTACCTCAACATTGTAAAAGCTATATATGCTAAACCTCAGGCTAGCATCATCCTAAACGGAGAAAAACTGAAGGCATTCCCTCTAAAATCTGGAACAAGACAGGGATGTCCTCTATCACCACTTCTATTCAATTTAGTTCTCGAAGTACTAGCCAGAGCAATTAGACAGACAAAAGAAATTAAAGGCATAAAAATAGGAAAAGAAGAAATTAAATTATCGCTATTTGCAGATGACATGATAATTTACTTAACAGACCCAAAAGGATCTACAAAGAAGCTGCTAGAGTTAATAAATGAATTCAGCAAAGTGGCAGGATATAAAATCAACACGCACAAATCAAAGGCATTCCTGTATATCAGCAACAAAACCTCTGAAATGGAAATAAGGAAAACCACTCCATTCACAATATCCTCAAAGAAAATAAGATACTTGGGAATCAACCTAACAAAAGAGGTGAAAGATTTATACAATGAAAACTACAGAACCTTAAAGAGAGAGATAGAAGAAGATCTCAGAAGATGGAAAAATGTACCCTGTTCATGGATAGGCAGAACTAACATCATCAAAATGGCGATATTACCCAAAGTTCTCTACAGGTTTAATGCGATGCCAATCAGAATCCCAAAGACATTTCTTGTAGAAATAGATAAAGCAATCATGAAATTCATATGGAAAAACAAAAGACCCAGAATAGCAAAAGCAATTCTAAGCAGGAAGTGTGAATCTGGAGGTATAGCGATACCAGAGCTCAAACTGTACTACAAAGCAATAGTAACAAAAACAGCATGGTACTGGTACCAAAACAGGCAGGTGGACCAATGGTACAGAATAGAGGACACAGAGACTAATCCACAAAGTTACAACTATCTTATATTTGATAAAGGGGCTAAAAACATGCAATGGAGGAAGGATAGCATCTTCAACAAATGGTGCTGGGAAAATTGGAAATCCATATGCAACAAAATGAAATTGAATCCCTTTCTCTCGCCAGCCACAAAAGTTAACTCAAAATGGATCAAGGAGCTAGATATAAAAACAGAGACACTGCATCTGATAGAAGGAAAAGTTGGCTACGATCTACATATTGTGGGGTCGGGCTCCAAATTCCTTAATAGAACGCCCGTAGCCCAAGAGTTAATGACAAGAATAAATAAATGGGACCTACTTAAACTAAAAAGTTTTTTCTCAGCAAGAGAAACAGTAAAAGAGGTAAATAGAGAGCCTACATCCTGGGAACAAATTTTTACCCCTCACACCTCAGATAGAGCCCTAATATCCAGAATGTACAAAGAACTCAAAAATTTAAACAATAAGATAACAAATAATCCAATCAACAAATGGGCCAAGGACCTGAACAGACACTTCTCAGAGGAGGACATACAATCAATCCACAAGCACATGAGAAAATGCTCACCATCTCTAGCAATCAGAGAAATGCAAATCAAAACCACCCTAAGATACCATTTCACTCCTGTAAGATTGGCAGCCATTATGAAGTCAAACAACAATAAGTGTTGGCGAGGATGTGGGGAAAAGGGCACACTTGTTCACTGCTGGTGGGACTGCAAAATGGTGAGGCCAATTTGGAAAGCAGTATGGAGATTCCTGGGAAAGCTGGGAATGGATCCACCATTTGACCCAGCTATTGCCCTTCTTGGACTATTCCCTGAGGACCTTAAAAGAGCACACTATACGGATACGGCCACATCAATGATTATAGCAGCACAATTCACAATAGCTAGACTGTGGAACCAACCTAGATGCCCTTCAATAGATGAGTGGATAAAAAAATTGTGGCAGCTATACACAATGGAGTATTATGCAGCACTAAGAAACGACAAAATCATAGAATTTGCAGGGAAATGGATGGCATTAGAGCAGATTATGCTAAGTGAAGCTAGCCAAGCCCTAAAAAACAAATGTCAAATGTCTTCTTTGATATAAAGAGAGCCACTAAGAATAGAACAGGAAGGAAGAGCATGAGGAAAAGACTAATAGTAAACTAAGACGAATGGGGGGAGAGAAAGGAAGAGAGAAGGGAAAACATATGGAAATGGTAGGAGACCTTCAGTGATACACAAAATTATAAGAGGTTATGAGGGGCAAGGGGGTGGGGGGAAAAAAAAGGGGAGAGAATTGAACAACAGCAGAGGAGGTAGAGAGGGAAGATGGGAGGGGAGGGGAGGGGAGGGGGGATAGTAGGGGATAGGAAAGGTAGCAGAATACAACAGTCACTAATATGCCATTATGTAAAAATGTGAGTATGTAACAGAAGTGAGTCTGTATTATGTATTTGGGGAGTTCAAAACCCAATTGAGTCGAATGTATGAAAGATGATATGTCTTGAGCTCTGTAATGTTTTGAACAATCAATAAAAAAAAAAAAAAAGAAAATCAAAAAAAAAAAAAAAAAAGAGTAAACAAATTTTCTTAGATATAATACATAAAGCAGTAATCATGAAAGAAAAAAGTAATAAATTAGACTTCATCAAAATTAAAATTTCTGTCATCAAAAAATATCAGTAAAAAAAATAGGCAAGCCACAGACTGGGAGAATATATTAACAAATCTGATAAAGGACTAATATTCACAATATATCAAGAATTCCTAAAATTAATATTTAAAAACAAATTATTTGAATAGGTACTTCACAAAGGATATATCAAAGACAAATATAATATGAAAAAACATTCAATATCGTTACTTATAAAGAAAATAGATACCATTCAACACTAACTAGGTTGGCTTAAATTTTTTAAAACTGGCATCACCAAATGTTGGAAAAGATATGAAACAAATAGAACTCTTTGTACATTGCTGGTGGGAACACTAAAATGAAACAATCACTTTGGAAAAAAGTTTGGTTATTTCTTATAAAGTCAAACATAAACCTACACTTTGGCCTGTAATTTCATTCCTAGGCATATATCCAAGAGAAATTAAGATATACATTTACAAAAAGATTTGTATAAGTATGTTCATGACAGGTTTATTCACTGTAACATAACACATCAAACAACCCAAACATTCTTCAGCAAGCAAATGAATACACAAATTATGACATATTCTTGCCATTGAGTAATTATTAAAAAATAAAAAGAAACAAACTATTGATAAATGCATCAACACATGGAAAAAAATCTCACAAACAATGCTAAGCAAAAGAAGCTATTCATTAAAGAATACATATATAATTGCATTTATATGAAGTTTTAAATCAGGCAAAATTCACTTAAAGTGAAAATAATAATCAGAATAGTGATTGGGAGTCAGAGAGAGGAACTGATACAGAAAAGACACAATATCATGATAAGGATGTGGGTTATAAAGGTGTATCTTCTTGTCAAAATTATACAATTCTTTTTAAAATTTCTTTTTATAGGTAAATTTGCCTTAAAAATAACTGCAAAAACAAAAATATAATAACAATTGGAGATGAGTGGATGGAGACAGATAAAACAAAAGTAGAAGAAAGTTGATAATCACTGGAGGCAAGTGACACCAAGTTTGTTATATGATCTGGTTTACTTTGTATATGTTTGAATTTTTCATACTAAAAAGCCTTAATATGAATGGATAAAGAAACTGGCATATAAAGAAGAATGAAATTATGGCATTTACAGGTAAATGGACAAAGTTGGAGAATATCATGCTAAGTGGAGCAAGTCAATCCCCAAAAAACAAAGGCCAAATGTTTTCTCTGATAAGAGGATGCCGATCCATATTGGGGTGGGGGGGGCAGCAAGGGAAGAATGGAGGAACTTTAGATTGTGCAGAGGGAAAGGGCGAGAGTGGTGGAATGAGATGAACATTATTACCCCTATATATGGGTATGATTGCATGAATGGTGCATCTCTACATCATGCACAACCAGAGAAATGATAAGTTGTGCTCTTTTTGTGTAAAAAATAAAGTAAAATAAATTAATTTTAAAAATAAAGAGCCTTAATCAGGGTGGGTATTTTTTTCCCCACAGTTTTTATTGGTGCATTTCAGTCGTACATATGGATGGGATTTGTTGTTACATGTTTGTACATATACACAATACACAAAACAACAATATAATTTGACTATATATACAGGGTGAGTGCTTATGGGTTATGCCTATAATCCCAGCTACTCAGGAGGCTGAGGCAGGGAGATTACAGGTTTGAGGCCAATGTCCAAAACTTAGCAAGATCCTGTCTCAAAAATAAATAAATAAGAGTTTAAAATCAGCTGGAACGGCAATATTTCCCAGTTAGACCATTGTGGTTTATCAAACAGTTCATTTTCCCATCACCTAAGGATTATTTCAAACCTCCTCTTCCTCTCACTTCAACCCTTTCTCCTCCTAAAACTTTTATTCTCAGAAGATGACCTAGTCTCCTCTATCACACAGAAAATAGTCATCACATAGGGACTCTTTTGACATCCAACCACTAAACTCAACAGCATTTGCATCATGCCTTTCTCCTTCCCTCCTATTCCAAATAAAGGGAAAAGCAACATTTCTTTTGTCCAGTGTCAGTCCCTCTACTGAGGCCCTAGAGCTTCCCTCTGACTCCTCTCTCACTTTCTCAGAGACCTTGTGTCTTTATTACTTTTTCCTGTTCTCTGCTAGCTCCCTCCATTAATATCCAACCACTCAACTCTCTCCATCCTAAAAACAAAACATAAAATGTTGACTCCACATTTCCCTCCACCACTGCCTTCCTCAAGCAAATTTCTTTTTCTTTTCTTTTCTCTATCTCTATTTGTTTGTTTGTTTGTTTGTTTATTTATTTATTTTTGGTACCAGGATTGAACTCAAGGGCACTCAACCACTGAGTTACATCCCCAGCCCTATTTTGTATCTTATTTAGAGACACGATCTCACTGAGTTGCTATGCGCCTTGCTGTTGCTGAGGCTGGCTTTGAATTTGCGATCCTCCTGTCTCAGCCTCCCAAGCTGCTTTTCCTCTCTTTTTTATTTGTGTGTAGGGGCAGTACTGGGGATTGAATCTAGGGGCACTGTACCACTTAGCTACATCCCCAATTCTTTTTATTTTTTATTTTGAGACAGAGTTCACTAAGTTGCCCTGGCTGGCCTTGAACTTCTGATCCTCCTGCCCCAGCCACCCAAGTAAACTGGGATTACAGGTATGTACTACTGTGCCTGGTTACAATTTCTTGAAAGAACTGTGATACTAATTGTCTCAACTTTTTCCCATTTCATTCAACTTTAACCACTTTGTTTAATTTCTACTTCCATCACTTCATTCAAATAGCTCTTACTGAGAGCACCAATTTTTCAGTCCTTGCCTTGCTTGAACACATGACAGCATTTGACATCCCCTCCTTATCAAAAGCCTTTTCAAGATTTCTGTGACACTGTATTCCCTGACCTAAGTCTCATTTGCTAACCTAATCCCCTGTCAGAACTTTACTGGCTAGAGTTTCCTAGGTCTAGGTCTTACACTTCTCTCAACACATAGTACCTCTCCTAAGTATTCTCATTGCCCCCATCCATGTGCTAATGACTCCATGGACATCTCTACCCCATACCTCCCTTTTAAACCCCAGAACTATATATTCAACTTTTACAGTGTCCTTGGATGCCCTGTGAGCATCTCAAACACTGCATATCCAAAGTTAACTCTCTATTCCCCCTATAAGCCTGTTGCTCTCTAAGACTTCCTGAATCAGCATCTGGAACCACTTTCCATATAATTGCTCATGCCAGAGTTCTAGGCATTCATGGTTTTTATATTTCCCTCACCATTCATCAAATTTTAGAGATGCTACCTCTTAAATACTTCTCAAATCTTCCTTATCTTTGGTTCATCCTACTCTAAGCCACCATCCCCTCTTTTAGTCTCTAGCTTGCCTATTGACCACCCTGCCTTCAGTCTCAGACTTCTTCAGTCTTTGCTATGCACAACAGTCAGAGTATTAGGTATTTCTAGATTTCTATTTGATCATTTTCTCTATCCCTTGGTTAATATCCACATACTTAGTGAAGAATTGAAATTACAAGGTCTTGTCTTTTCTTTTCTCCTAAGTTTACTTCTCTTAGCTGAATTTACTTATTCTGTAGTGTTGGGAAAGTGTTTCCAAAAACACAGTAACACTCTTAAGGAAGTTTGTATTGCCTTTATAAACTCTCCAGTTTTTGTGAAGATTTGAATAAAGTGTTTTGACGTTTCTCAGATTTCTTAGGGCCTTCATTTTAAGTATTTCTTCTTAAAGGAGCTCTTGACACCTCTCACTCCTCTTTCTGGCCCTGGAGTCTTTGTCTTGTATTCTCCCTCTTCTCCTAACTAATCAGACATCAAAAGGCTCTTTGTCAGAGCAGATCTCTGACAGAGAAAGAAGATAAGGGAGTACCTTATATTATATTTTATAGAGGAAGATAACAAAGAGTGAGACTCAGCCTTTAGTCCTAAGAGCTGGGGCTGGTGTTCTGCAGAGATGACAACAAAGCAAGACAATGAAACAATAAAGAAGGGCTGGGGTAATGGCTCAGCAGTAAAGCACTCACCTAGCACCTTTGAGGCCCTGGGTTCAATCCTCAGCACCACATATTATGCTCAACTATAAAATAAATATTAAAAAAAAGAAACAATAAAGAAGCATGGTTACCTATGAAACTTCTGTTGTACAGTCTATTCTTCTAGACCCCTGGTTAAATATCCATTCACCACACACACTTGTGAAATGGTCTTGCCTCCATTCTGAGAGCACCTATTTAACACTGAGATTACCTACTTGTTCATACTTAATACAGAAGAAAATTAAATGAGCTATAATAATATTTAGAGTAAATGCTATGTTGTTAATATATGAGACTTGGGCTGGGCTTGTGGCTGCTTGCCTTGCACAGATGAGACACTGATCCTCAGCACCACATAAAAATAAATAAATAAAATAAATGTCTAAAAAATATATATGAGACTTGTTTTTAGAACTCAATTTTTGAGTTGTTTTCAACATCCAGAAACCTCTATCAGTTATGAGTCACGAAAACAATATTAGTAGAAATCAAAGAAAGAGAAAAATTATTCTTATCCCATCATGGCAACAATCAAACTCTTTGTTGTTTCCTGTCCTGTATCTTTGCCTATGTATCTACCAGGCATTTCAGTTGCAAATATCTAAATAAGAAAGGCATTGCCAAAAAGTCTAGACGTCGGACTAGCTTCAGAAAAGGCTTAACCCAGCTGTACAAACTAAATCACCAAGTACCCGGTTTCTCTCAGCTCTTCTATTCCACTTGTCACTATGTTGACTTTATCTTTGCATTCTTCAGTTGCCCTGGAGAGTTGCAGTCTAAAGATAAAAATTGTTGTTGTTGTTGTTTTTCCCCTTTACTCTCAAACTCAACATGGTACACTTTTTCCCACACTATAAGCAATTCTCCAGGAGACACCAACTGGGAATCCTATAATTCAATTTAATTCTTTTTTTAAATTTATTTTCTTAGTTGAAGTTGGATGCAATACCTTTATTTGATTTGTTTATTTTTATATGGTGCTGAGGATCGAACCCAGTACCTTGCACGTGCTAGGCAAGCACTCTACCGCTGAGCCACAACCCCAGCACCTCAATTTAATTCTTAAGCTGTTTACCTGAGACAGTGTCAGATCCCACAGGTTGAAGGCTCAGTTGCATAAGAAGAGTGCTCCCCTTCTGACACCAGTAGCAATATTTCCCATTATCACACATTACCAAAACAGGAGATTATCTTTGTGACTCCCAGAGAACTGAAAGTTTTTCTTTCCCAGAAACCCTAATAAATAGGCTCTGAAGGGTTACCTGCTCATCTAATTTGGCCAGGAAGAAGTTCAGATTGACCTGAGTCATCAGGACTCCCTCCCATGGCTGAAAAATAGAGATCATTTCTTCCCACACAAAATCTACATGATTTTAAGGTAAAAAAGAAGTAGGAATGCTTAGCAGTATGAACAATATGTACTTGTTGCCACATACCAACTCAATTTGTTTTGCATGGTTATAATCATGACTTGGCTGTGATATTCTATTCTGTTTTTTAAATATAATATTTTATAGAATTATATTTCAATGTTTGAGACTGATAATATGAATACTTTCAATGTTCTTACATTTATGTCATTTCTGTGATTCTGTCATTATTTAAACTTAACTGTGAAATACGGTTTACACAAATAAAAATTCTAGTGACAAATTGTTTAGATAATATGAGCAAGTAAAATAAATCAAATCTGGAAACTGGTGTATCATAACAATGATCATAACATATCTTTTGTGTGCTAAAATGTTTAAGGCCAAGAATTTAAGTTCAATATGCATTCACTGAGTTATTCATTTATTTAACAGACATTCAATGAATGCTCATGTGTGCCTTTGTGTGCTAGAGCTGTAGGAAATACATAGATGAATCAAACCTGGTCCCTAACCTCAAGGGCATGCCTGGGTTTTATCAGCATTTTCCCCAAATCTCATTCTATTTCATAATCTTATTTTCAGTATGTTTTACTTTGATGTAGCAAAATTAAGTAACAGGCTGGGCATGGTTGTGCACGCCTGGAATCCAGTGATTCAGGAGGCCAAAGCAGGAAGATCTTAAGTTCAAGGCCAGCCTCAGCAATTTAATGAGGCCCTAAGAAACTTTGAGATCCTTTCTTAAAATAAAAACATGAGGTAGGAGGGAAAGGGAGAGAAAAGGAAATTGCATGGAAATGGAAGGAGACCCTCATTGTTATACAAAATTACATATAAGATGTTGTGAGGGGAATAGGAAAAAAAGAAACAAGGAGAGAAATGAATTACAGTAGATGGAGTAGAGAGAGAAGATGGGAGGGTAGGGGAGGGGGGATAGTAGAGGATAGGAAAGGTAGCAGAATACAACAGTTACTAATATGGCATTATGTAAAAATGTGGATGTGTAACCGATGTGATTCTGCAATCTGTATACGGGGTAAAAATGGGAGTTCATAACCCACTTGAATCTAATGTATGAAATATGATATGTCAAGAGTTTTGTAATGTTTTGAACAACCAATAAAAAAAAGGAAAAAAAAAGACCTCAAAAAAAAAAAGAAAAAACATTATGTTAATGTTATTAGGAAATATTTAAAATAAGAGGAAAGAGATATAAATATAGAATTAAAGAGTTTAAATAATATTCATTTTGAATTAGAAATGTGGAATTCATATTTTCCCTTTAAAGAATATGTATTTCTTAACTCTGATATAAAAGGCCTAAAAGCAATGACATCCAGAAAAAAAAAATGAAAAGGTCTAGGCATGTGGCTCAGTGGTTAAGCACTCCTGGGTTCAATCCTCAGTACTCCCCCAACCCCAAAAACAAAACAAAATAAAACGGTTTTCAGTAACAACCTCAAGTTTTATCTCTGATAATTTTTCTTCCCTAGGACAGCCTGGACATTATTTCAGTCTTCTTCAGACTGACTGTCAAGCCACAGGATTTTGTGTCTGATTGTAAAATAGATCCTCACATACTTGTTTTTATGCTTCCAGAACTTAATTATCAGCACATAATAGACTTCATTAGATGGAGGCAAATACCATACTCCTGGATGCCACTCCTTCACGAATTAATATATTTGTGTGTGTGTGAATTTGTTTTCACTGTGTTTTAGAACATGGGGTGAGAAGTTACTTTGGCAAAATTAATGTATTGTTAAGTGCAATTCTAATCAACCATCAAATTAATTGTAAGTATAACATAATTTTAAAATAATTTAAATATCTTCTAGAAGACTATAAAAACAAATTTTTAAAAATGAGTGAATTATTTGGGCTGGGGCTGTAGCTCAGTAGCAGAGTGCTTGTCTGGCATGTGTGAGGCACTGCGTTTGATCCTTAGCACCACACAGAAATAAACAAACAAAATAAAGCCATTCTGTCCATTTACAACTACAAATTTTTTTTAAAAAATAAGTGGATTAAACTGGGCAATGTGGTGCATGCCTGTAATCCCAGCAAATCAGGAGGCTGAGGCAGGAGGATCACAAGTTCAAAGCCAGCCTCAGCAATTTATTGAGACTCTAAGCAACTTATCAAGACTCTGCCTCTAAATAAATATAAATAAATAAATAAGGGCCAGAGATATGGTTTAGTGGTTAAATGTCCCAGGTTCAATCCCTGGTACAAAAAAAAAAAGTGGATTAGCCTGTCATAGAAACTTTAAATATGTTATAAAATTATAACTAAAATAGAGGTGAATCTTCTTTCCAAATGATATATGTAGATAGTCTCAACTTTAGGAGGTGGGGGTGAGGCTTAAAGGAGCTGCTTTTAGAGTGGGTTAGACTTAGTAACTCTCTGTGAAAGGAAGAACAGAATATAACAACTTTACAGTAGAGAAACCTGACAAACACCACCTTAATTAAGTAATGAAAGTTAATATCATGGGTGATGTCACCATGGATTTCATCTATCATCCCTGATGGGATATGATGAGAAGGGCACTTGCCCTCTGGGATATTCTTTCCAAAAACTTACAAGCTCATGACAAAACATAAGACAAACCAAAATTAGTAAGCATTCTACAGAATATCTTGCCAGTACTCCTCTAAACTGCCAAGGTCATGAAAATAAGACTGAGAAACTACATTACAAACCAGAGAGACTCTGAAAACATAGCATTTAAATGCATGTAGTACCTTGCATTGGATTATGGAACACTAACGGAAAAACTGGTGGAACTCAAAGTCTGGCGCTTATTCTAATTGTCATAATAATGTAGCAATATTAGTTATTTAACTTGGCTAATTTACCATGACAATATAAGATGTTAACAATGGGGACCACTAGGCAAGGGATTTGCTGTATGCTTTTTGTAACTTTTCTATAAATCTAAATTACTTACCAAATTAAAATGAAATCTTGGGCTGGGGTTGTAGCTCAGTGGTAGAGTGCTTACCTAGTATGTGTGAGGTACTGGGTTTGGTTCTCAGCACCAAATAAAATAAATTTTAGAAAAAGAAAAAGGTCCGTTGACAACTAAAAAATATTTTTAAAAAATGAAATATTTTTCTCATTTAAATATTTATTGAACACCTAATATACATCAGACATTATTTTTTAGGTATTAACACTGCCCATGTTTTCAAGGTGCTTACCACTGAGTGGGTAATGAGACAGGTGCAGCAGCATTCCATCATCAAATGGAAGTAAGAGGTATTGATATGTCCCTACCACATGTATGAACAGCCTTGATTAGAACTAAAGATACAAATGAGTTGTTGAGGGCCACAGCTGAGTCGGGATGATGCATGGCATTTTTGCCAGAAGTAGTGGCTGAGAGGTGACGCCAGCAAGCCATTAAGATGATGACTTTTGAGTTCTTGCAGAGTTCCCATTGAGTTCCGGTTGAGCTCTCGCGGGAATTCCTGAAGAGTTCTCATTGGTTGGGGAAGTGCCAGAGGAGGGATTTTCCAGTTGGTGGTTCCTGGAGGAGCTACGTGGGTGGCGTTCAGGAGAGTTCCCAGGGAGTGTGTGTGGACTGTGCTGGTGGAGTTCAGAAATAAAGTTTGTTCCTGCTTCAGTGGCTCGTGATTTGTGCCCAGCCAGACTGTGGCAATGAGTTACATGAGCAAGTGACTCAGATGCCTATGGTACCTACTCTTGCTACACTTATACCTGTCCTTTAACATATAGCCTATGACTAGTTAAATGAGGGAGAAAAAAAATACAATCCTGGTTTTCTGATGAAACTGACAGTGTTGTGGCAACACCTAAAAGTGAGTGATCACAGTATTACATCCCCATCAGGGGTGGTACTAAAAGAACAGAAAATTCTCCCATGTGCATAACTTTAAGCAGTGCAACAAGTTGTTCCCTTTGCCTGGAAAGAAAGATGGTCAAAGGCATGTATTTACACTAATTTAAGGACACAATGAGTAGTTGGGATTTGGAAAAAATGAGCTTGAGGCTGGGAATGCAGATCAGTGGTAGAGTGTTTCCCTAACATGTGTGAGGCCCTGAAAAAGAAGATGGAAGGAAATCTGAGGAATAAAGAATATAAGAATATTTGTATTGCATGTGAATGCCCATCACATGACAACCATTTCAAAGAAGGCTCTTAATCAGGTGAACAATGTGACATACACTATAGATGTCAATCAGATAACTGTATGTGGGTTTGTCTCTGTGTCTTCTATTCTGTACCATTGGTCTACATGTCTATTTTGGTGCCAATACCATGCCGTTTTTGTTACTATAGCTTTGTAGTATAGTTTAAGGCCTGATATTGTGATACCTCCTGCTTCACTCTTCTTGCTAAGGATTGCTTTGGTGATTCTGGGTCTCTTATTTTTCCAAATGAATTTCAAGATTTCTTTTTCTATTTCTATAAGAGATGACATTGGGATTTTAATTGGAGTCACATTGAATCTATATAGCGCTTTGGGTAATATGGCCATTTTGACAATATTAATTTTGCCTATCCAAGAGCATGGGAGATCTTTCCATCTTCTAAGTTCTTCTTCAATTTCTTTTTTTAGTGTTCTGTAGTTTTTATTGTAGAGGTCTTTCACCTCTTTTGTTAAATTGATTCCCAAGTTGGTTTTTGTTTGCTTGTTTGTTTTGTTTGTTTTTTGAGGCTGTTGGGAATGGAGTAGTTTTCCTAGTTTCTCTTTCAGGGGATTCATCACTGATATACAGAAATGCATTTGATTTATGGGTATTGATTTTATATCCTTCTACTTTGCTTAATTCATTTATTAATTCTAGAAATTTTCTGGTAGATGTCAATCAGCCTCTTTCTCCAGCACCTACTTCCTGGCAATCTTGCTTAATAAATCAAAATGGCCCTGGAGGCGGGGATAAAAGTTATGCATGGAGTTATGAATATTGGCTTTCCCTTATCAAGACTTTAGTCATTGGGGCTAGGGATGTGGCTCAAGCGGTAGCGCGCTCGCCTGGCATGCGTGCAGCCTGGGTTCGATCCTCAGCACCACATATAAACAGAGATGTTGTGTCTGCTGAAAACTAAAAAAAAAGGAGCTGGGGATGTGGCTCAAGTGGTAGCGTGTTCACCTAGCATGCATGAGGCACTGGGTTCGATTCTCAGCACCACATAAAAATAAAGTGAAGATGTTGTGTCCACCTAGAACTAAAAAATAAATATTTTTTAAAAAAAGAAAAGAAAACTAAAAATAAATAAATAAATATTAAAAAAATTCTCTCTCTCTCTCTCTCTCTCTCTCTCTCTCTCTCTCTCTCTCTCTCTTGCTCTCACTCTCTCTTAGGGCTGAGGATGGGGCTCAAGTGGTAGTGCGTTCGCCTGGCATGCGTGCGGCCCAGGTTCGATCCTCAGCACCACATACAAACAAAGATGTTGGGTCTGCCAAAAACTAAAAAAATAAGTATTAAAATTCTCTCTCTCTCTCTCTCTCTCTCTCTCTCTCTCTCTCTCTCTCTCTGTCTTTAAAAAAAAATTTTTTTTTAAATTAAGTCTTTGATATGACACCATTCTCTGGCAAACCAGCCAACCACCTTATGGCAGAATAGTTATATTGACCCCTTTCTTATAAACGTGCAACAATTAATCTTAACTGAAATAGATATTTATTCTGAACATGGAATTGCCTTCCTGGCCTGCAGTGCTTCTGACAAAATCATAATCCTTGGACTTATACAATTTTTAATTCACTAGCATGCTAGTTCACATAGTACTTCTGGCCAAAGAACTTAACTGTAGCAAATGAAGAACATCAGTGGGTTCATTCCCATTGTCCTTAAGCAGTTGACTTTAAAGAACAGCAGGAGTGGTCTACTGAAGACTAAATGATATGCCAGCCAAGTGGCATCTTGCATGGTTGGGATGCATCCTTTGGGATACAGTACATGCACTAAACCATCAACCAATATTTGCTGTTGCTTTCCCCTTGGCCAGAATAGAAGGGCCTGGGATTCAAAGGGTAGAAGTGAGGGTGGCTTCTGTCACTGTCAGCTCTAAAATTTTATTTGAAAATATTTGCTCCCTATACCTATAAATTTGGGATCTATAAGTTTATAGATAGTAGTTTCAAAAGAAGGATACACTCTACTGGATAGCAAGACTATGCTTGATTATTTTAGGTCTCTCTGAGCTAATAATAAAGAAGATAGTTAATACAAAGCTACTATGAATAATATTGATTATCATGGGGAAATATCATTGTTTACACATAATAGGAATAGAAAGGAATATATAGAGAAATCATAGGATTTCAAGGTACCTCTCAATACTCTGATATTCAGTGGGAAAGTTAATGGAAAAATACAAAACTGAATATAGGGAAGATCATTGCTGACATTGATCCTTCAGAAATAAATGTTTTATCATCCCATCAAGTAAAAGAACCACAAGTAGCTAAGGTAACAACTAAACACAAAGAGAAATGGAATAGGCAATGGAAAAAAGAAGTTAAAAATACCAATTATGGTTACATGACCAGTTGTAAAAACAAGAACTATGCTTGCCGTGCATATTGTCTTTCTTGCTTCCTTAACTTAATTTTATAAATATTAACCACTTCTTACTATTTCTTACCTATGCTTTTCTCATTTTCTTCTATTTAGTATAATGTATGTTAATACTGGTTATGTAATTTCAGGATATGAAAATGATATAGAGTATAAAAGGGATGGATACCACCCAGAGGTGACTAAAGGAGGATTTTATGCCTTCTCTTTTGAGGAGAGAATGAGTACACTGTTGTTATGAGGGATACTTGCATCATGCTAGAAAGAAGTATAATGATTTTTTTTTTTTTTTGGTTGACAGTGCTGGGAATTTTTAAACCTAGGACCACTCACATGCTAGGTAGTTCTCTACCACTGAGCTTCACCCTTAGCCAATGTTGTTATTTTTATTTTGGAATGAGTTGCAGGTAAAAGAAGTGTGGATTTTTGCTGAATTGACAGTACATAGATTGTAGCAGTTCTGTTATCAACTCAGCATCACTACTACCCTCTCTCAACCCATAAGCATCACAGAAAAAGAAGCCAGGAACCACGTTTTCCAGATCCTCTTCTCTGTCTGGTTCCAGGTTGTAGTTTACCAATAAGATGCACTTGGATGATATTTGGAGAGTAGAAGAGAACAAGTAACTGTTTTCTAGTGGTAGTTGCAACCATATATGTGGGCAGACATGAGAGCCATACAGTTTCCCAGAAGCTCTTAAAACTTACCTACATCCACTCACTGCTTCAAACTCTTAAGACAATTGGAAGAAGCTTCTCAGATTCTTGAAATTTGTGGTGCCTTTGTAGCAAGCTCTTGAGAGCCACTTACTTATTGGTGCTTCAGAGTGAGATATTCAGTGGCACTTTCCTGATCTTCTTCAGCTTTTATTCCCCTGATCTTCCAAAGGTTGTATAAGTTCCTAATTCACATGTTCAACGGTTTCTGTTTTCTGATTCACTTGAATTCCAAGTGGTTACACCAATTTATGCTACTAATAGTTTGGGAACCCTCATTTATGAATTAGCCATTATTATTATCATTTGCCCACTTTAATGTTTTCTTAGTTTAATGTTTCGCTTTATATGTCAATTTGGTTAGGCTATAGGATACAGGTTTTTGTTTTGTTTTGTTTTGTTTTTTTATTTTGGGGAGAGGTACTGGGGATTGAACTCTGGCATTCAACCACTGAGCTACATCCTCAGCCCTATTTTGAATTTTATTTAGAAACAGGGTTGAGTTGCTTAGAGCCTTGTCCTTGATGAGGCTAGGAGATCCTCCTGCCTCAGCTTCCAGAGCTGTGGGGATTACAGGCATGTACCACTGTGCCTGGCTAGGAAACAGTTTTTAAATCCAACACCAAGTGTTACAGTGAAGACATTTTATAGGTATAGCTAACATCTATAATCTGTTGATTTAAGAAAAGGATATTACCAGTCAGGCATGGTGGTGAGCACTTGTAATCCCAACTATTAGGAAGTCTGGGTTTGGAGAATTGCAAGTTCAGGACCAGCCCAGGCAACTTAGTGATATCCTGTCTCAAAAATAAAATTACAGAAAGAACTGGGGACATAGTGCATTGGGAGAGTGCTTCCCTAGTATGCATGAGGCCTTGGGTTAATCCTTAGTACTGCAGAAAGAAAAGGAAAGGAAAAGAAAACTTAGTACCTTTGATGATGTGAATAGACCTCACCCAATCAATTGAAAGGCTATCATATCAAAATCTGGGGCTTCCCAGAAAAAAAAGAACTTGTCTCAGCATTATCTATCTATCCATCTATCCATTCCATCTACCCATCTACTTATCGTTTATTGGTGATTCTGGAAAATCCTCACTGATACAGATTTTGGTATCAGGAAATGGGGTACTGCTGTAACAAATATCAAATTTATGAAAGTGGTTTTGAAATTGGGCAATGAATAGAGGATGGATGAATTTTGAGGCACATAAAATAAAATTTCTAGATCTGTTGGAAATATGGAGATTAAGGTGCTTTTGGTGAGGTCTCATATGGAAATGAGAAACATGTTACTGCACATTGGAGAAAAGATGATCCTTTTTATAATGTGGCATACTTAACTTTCATTGTTAGGTGGAAAGTAGAAATTGGAAACAATGAACTTGGCTATTAAACTCCAGGGGATTTCTAAGAAAAATGTGGATGGAAGTGCTTGATTTCTTCTTGCACTTTATAGTAAAGTTTGAGAATAAAGAGATAAATTGAGGAAGGAACAGCTATTAGTGATCTGGAAATTTCTCATCCTATTTAGATAGTATGCACTGGAACCAGAGCCAAGCATGGAGCAGGACAAATTTCTGCTGAAAAAATTGGAGTGTGACTTATGGATCTAATCAACCATGTCAGCAGAAGCTATGAATAGAGATGGAATAATTCAGGAAGGGTCTGTAGAGAACTCTCTATGCAATGGTATAGATCCCCTTAATATACATGGAAGATGAACAAGGCTTTTAAGAATATTCTATCAGTAGAAACACCGACATCTTTGACATAAGGGTACAGAGACAGAAAGAAATGAAGGAGGACTGTCAGACTTCAGGGATTACAGGCAAGAAACAAGCTGATACAATTACTCAGCTACACATATATTATATGATTCAATAAAAAGGAAGAATAATACTAAGGCAGAAGACAGAGAGGCAGCCTTAGGAGCAGGGACCAAAGAGGCCACCTCAGGCACAGAGAGTTAATCAATTTGCAGAGGATTATTCTCAAATCTTGAAACCTAATGGAATTTGTTCTGCTGGGTTTCAAACTTGTTTGAGACAAGTGATCCTTTTATTCCTTCAATTTTCTCCTTTTTAGGATAAAAGTGACCTACCATTATATTCTAGAACAAGCAACTGATTTTCTAATATAATAGGTGCACAAATGAAGATTAATTTTGCTCAAGAACAGACCATGTGGGGCTGGGGTTGTAGCTCCGTGGTAGAGCGTTCACCTAGCACATGCGAGGTACTGGCTTCGATTCTCAGCACCACATAAAAATAAATTAATAAATAAAGGTATTGTGTCCAACTACAACAACAACAACAGAACAGACCATGTAAAGTGTCACATGTATATTTGATTAGGTAATTTAGATTACGAAATTTGTATTTTTTTTTTTTTTAAGCAGGAACAAACTTTATTTTTTTTTTTTTTTAACAACTAAAAGATATTTTTTTTTTTTATTGGTTGTTCACAACATTACAAAGCTCTTGACATATCATACTTCGAACAATAGTTTCAAGTGAGTTATGAACTCCCATTTTTACCCCAAATACAGATTGCAGAATCACATCGGTTACACATTCACATTTTTACATAATGCCATACTCGTGACTGATGTATTCTGCTACCTTTCCTATCCTCTACTATCCCCCTCCCTCCCATCTTCTCTTTCTATCCCATCTACTGTAGTTCATTTCTCTCCTTATTTTTCTTCCAATTCCCCTCACAACCTCTTTTATGTAGTTTTTTATAACAATGAGAGTCTCTTTCCATTTCCATGCAATTCCATTTTTCTCTCTCTTTCCCTCCCATCTCGTGCCTCTGTTTAATGTCAATCTTTTCTTCCTGCTCTTCCTCCCTACTCTATTCTTAGTTGCTCTCATTAAATCAAAGAAGACATTTGGTATTTGTTTTTTAGGGATTGGCTAGCTTCACTGAGCATAATCTGCTCTAATGCCATCCATTTCCCTGCAAATTCCATGATTTTGTATTTTTAAGTTGATATATAGATGAAATGTGAGATTTAGAGTTGATGTTGAAATGAGTTAGGACTTTTGGGGATGTTGGGATGGGATTTTGTGCATGAGACATATTTGAATTTGAGGGGTCAAGAGCAGACTACATGGACTTGAACAATGTCCTCCAAAAATCCATATCCAGGGGGCTGGGGATGTGGCTCAAGCGGTAGCGCGCTGGCCTGGCATGTGTGCGGCCCAGGTTCGATCCTCAGCACCACATACAAACAAAGATGTTGTGTCCGCCAAGAACTAAAAAATAAATATTAAAAAAATTCTCTCTCTCACTCTCTCTTTAAAAAAAATCCATATCCAGGAAGCTGGGGTTGTGACTCAGTGGTAGAGTGATTGCCTAGCAATGTGTGAGGCACTGGGTTTGATCCTCAGCATTACATAAAAATAAATAAGTAAAATAAAGATATTGTGTCCATCTGCAACTAAAAAAAAAAATTTCTTAAATCCATATCCACTAGAATCTCAGGATGTGGCCTTATTTGGAAACAGAATCTTCAGAGATAGAGTCAAGTTAAGATGAAGTCATTCTAGATTATAGTGGGCCCAAAATATGATCAGTGTCCTTGTAAGAAGCTCATGATGTATCATCCTTAAAGAAAACGGGAACAGGAAAACACCATGTCCCTAAATGTCCCCTTTCTGTTCCCAAAAATGTAGCCAAGTTAAAGGAACAATGATAGCAAGCTTGGTATGGACTGTCCAGATACATATTATCTTGAAGGACACTGCTTTCTTTTGTACGCACTGGAAACTAGGGCAAGGTAGAATTATCTGTAGAAAGCTACTTTCTTGCATGTACACCAGGACAGTTACTTCTTGGGATGCTGGCCGCACAAGCAAACTAAGCAAGCTATTGCTGATGGTGTTGCTGCTTTTACAGCCCAACATACAAAACTCTGCTTTCAGTGATTATTGGCACGGAACTGAGAGCACTGTGGAGAAGGTATGTGTCACTTGTCAGTTGGCTGCCACTGGACAAAATGCCTTGAAAAGGAGTAGGCACTACTTGGTTGGTAAAGCACCTTGAAGGATGGAGGTACTCTGTTCAGTCTATTTGCCACTGAATTCTTCTTACATTAGTCACTGGTCTCTTATAAGCTTTCTCCAGTAATTCATGTGTCCCATATGCTGTCTCCAGGCACTTTCTTTGCCTTTCAGAAACATATTCCATTGCCCTGGAACAACTGAGGTATGTCTGTGACATAAAGAAAGACTCAGACATGTGAAGACAGAGGTAGGGATTGGAGTAATATAGCAACAAGCCAAGAAACACCAAAGAAGGGAAGCAAGTTCCATTACAAAGAGCTAGTAAACAGCACAGAATGATTTTCACTTAGACCCTTCAGAAGGAACCAGCTCTATGGACACTTTGATTTTGTACTTTAGCCATCAGAACTATGGTATAATAAACTTCTGTTGTTTTAATCCATCCACTGTGTGGCAATTTATTACAGCAGGCCTAGGAAACTAAATTATAGGCATTTAGTATTGATTGGAACTTCTTTGCTGTATTCTAAATATATTTTTTAAATATCTGGGTCAGAAATAATTTCTTTCAATTTGTCACTTAGATTTTTCATTTTGTTGAATATTTTTACACTGTTTGGTGGAACTGGAAATTAGTATTACTGCCATGGAAATCAATATGGATGTTCCTCAAAAGACTTGGCATGGAACCACTACATGACCTAGCTATACCCCTCCTTGGTATTTATCCTGAAGAATTAAAGTCATCTTACTATAGTGATACATGCATACTCATGTTTATAGCAGCACAATTCACAATAATCAAACTATGGAACTAATCTAGTTGGGTCCATCAATGGATTATAAAAGAAAATGAAATTATGGCATTTGTAGGAAAATAGATGGCGAAATAAGTCAAACTCAGAAAGTAAAGGGTTGTATGTTTTCTCTCATGTAGAAGCTAGAGAATAAGAAGAAAAAGAAAGGTGGGGGTAGATCTCCTAAAAATCAAAAGGAGATCAGCACAGAAGAGAGACCAATGGGTAAAAGGTGGGGCAAGATGGGGGAAGTGCCGAGGTGTGAAATTGGCCAAGTTATATTGTTATATTGTGTGCTTGTATGAACATGTAACAACAGTATGTACAACATCCCATCAGTATATACAACCAGAATGTACCAATAAAAAATGTGGTGGAAAAAAATATTCTCACTTTGTCTATGATGCCATTAATGTATGCTGCAGATTAAACCCAGGGCCTTGTACATGCTAGGTAAATGCTCTATTCACTGAGCTATGTCCCCAACTGATGTATACAATTTTTTTTTATTTAGAATTGAACCCAAGGGTACTCTACCACTGAACTGCATCTCCAATCTTTCTAATTAGTTAAACATGACAGCAGAATGCATTCAACTCATTATATACAAATGGAGCACAACTTCACACAGTTCTCTGGCTGTACACGATGCAGAGTCCCAGTCCTTATTTTTTATTTTGTGGCAGGGTCTTGTTTAGTTACTGTGGGTCTTGCTAAGTTGCTAAGGGTTTAGCTAAGTTGACCTCAAACTTGTGATCCTCCTACCTCAGCCTCCCTGCCAGGAGCAAATGCCTGGCTGATGTATGTAATTTTTTATGTAAAAATGTATGAATGCTATCCTTCAAGTTTTATGCTTTTTGTGTCCTACTTAAGAAATTCTTACTCTGAAACAGCAAAGATAATTTCCCCTACTTTCTTCTAAAAGCTTCTATGAATGGTGTGAGATAGGATTGTATTTTTTAATCAAAATGCCAGCATTTAGTACATATCCAATATCTTTTTCACCAATTTGTAATTCTACCTTTATCATATATCCCATTCCATATATACAGGGGTATGTTTTTAGCTTCTGTCTTCTGTTCCATGGGTCTATTTATCTATCCTTATATTAATATCACATTAATTACTATAACTTGATAGTAGTGGTTCTTTTTTTTTTAACAGAATGGCTTTCTTTATTTTTATGCCGTACTAAAGATCCAACCCAGTGTCTAGGCAAGCGCTCTGCCACTGAGTTATAGCCCTAGCCCAGTAGTAGTTCTTGATCAGAGGCAATTTTACCTCCTGTGGGATGTCTGGAAATATCTGGAGCATTTTTGGCTGGCAGTAGGGAAGAGAGGATGCTAATATTATCTAGAGGGTAGAAGTCAGAGGTGCTGCTAAACATCCAACAATGCATAGGACAGTTCCCCAGAACCAAGAACTATCCACCTTAAAATTTCAATGGTGCTGAAGTCCAGAAACCCTATTTTATAGTAAGAATTGATATCTAGTAAGACATTGCTTTATCTACCTGAATCCTCACAATAACTCTATGATATGTACCATTACTAGTTTCACTTTACAAATGGGAAAACTGAGGCCCTAAAAGGCTGAGTAATGTGTTCTACATCATATGTTTTTTCTTTTTCTTCTTCTATTAGCTCTTTTTGGTTGTACATGACAGTAGAATGTATTTTTTTTTAAGAAAGAGTGAGAGAGAGGGAGAGAGTGAGAGAGAATTTTTTTAATATTTATTTTTAGTTCTCGGAGGACACAACATCTTTGTTGGTATGTGGTGCTGAGGATCAAACCCTGGCCGCACGCATGCTAGGCGAGCGTACTACCGCTTGAGCCACATCCCCAGCCCAGTAGAATGTATTTTAACATATCACACATATATGGAGTATAACTTCCCATTCTTGTGGTTGTACATGATATGGAGTTACATTGGTCATGTATTTGTACATAAACAGGAAAGTTATGTCTTATTCATTCTACTGTCTTTCCCATTCTCATCTCCCCTCCCTTCCCTTCATTTTCCTTTATCTAATCCATCATACATTTCTTAATAATTATTGAAACTAAGTACAAACTTAAGTAAAACTCCCTATAATAAGATAGTTCACACCATGTCCTAAGATGGGGATTCCAAATCCCAGCAATTTTTATACTGATTGATTGATTTTAAAGAAAACTCACTGTGTATCCTTTATATGCCAGCTCCTCAGATGAATAGTGGAAAGGCCAAACAAATAAACCAAAACTCCTACTTTCATGGAGCTCATAGCCTTGTGGGAAGACAATAATGGGAACAACCTACAGGTGCTATGGCAGGAAGTCACTTTGATTTCTTACCACAAGACAGTGTTTTAAAATCTTCAAGGATATTTGTCATCCTATGTATTCTCAATTTTTGTTTAATGCAAGTTTTACTCTATGATGAAAGGGGTTTTTAATTAAGGTTCAACTTTAACTCATCTCTATTCAAATTATTATAAATTCCCAATAAACTTACCAAGTGGAATCTTACTTTGTATAGGGGCATGTAAAATAATGGAAATATTCATTTAAAAAATCAACAATTTCATCTCTTTTTTTGTTTAGAAAAAATACTTGTCAATTGTATCTGAATTAATAGTAGGGCTTCTATGATCAAACAGCAGAATTAAAGCACCATTTAATCTTCCTCTGCTTTTCAGAAGTTTGGAATGAAGACCTGAGGGGTCATTAAGTTCTCTCTGTGGTAGCAGGATGGATGTGTTAGTCTCAAACCATTCATAATAGATGGGTGTCTAGTCTAGCCTTAGAAATCTACTCATATGATCATCTCTCCACAGCCTCCCTCAGCAGTTCTTAAGTGTTCTTAGAATTTTAATATTTATTAAATCCAAACCTCATCAACTTATTTTCAAAGCCCAGACAATGGTAGGAGGAATCTGTTATAATTGATTAGTCACCTGTCCCTTCCTTGCCAGATGCTCATCTTGCAGCCAGGCACTTTCCATTGCTGAACTACTTCCTTTCTCTCCTCATTGCCAGACTTTCTTCTGTTTAATCTTACATCACCTCCCCATTCCACATCCTTCCATTCAGATCCTATCTCTCCTTTTCTGGCTGCTTGACTCTCAGTCTCCTCTAGAATCAATTCTGGGAGTACTCCTGATTCCTGATGCTGGGTTTTGAAACTTTTCAGTTGCTCAGCTTGCTTTTTCTAAACAGTAATGCATTAGTCATAGTAACCCTAAACATAGTAGCCATACTATCTAATTGCCTATTACTGTACCTGCCTAAGAGAAATGAATGCCTATATTGTAATATTACATTTATGGAAAACAATCTAGCTTTGATGCTTACGTTACCTATTTAGCCATTTTGTGCCACTTTAGCTATATATTGCTTTTGTACTTAAGTAGATTGACAAAGAACATCAACTTTCCTTAGGATTGTTTGGCCAGTGTTTAGTTGGAAAGTCAAAAAAAAGAGCAATTCAATTTTAAATGTTCCTACCCCAAGCATTCACCCAACAAGTACTCAAAAATACCTGCTGTGTTCCAAATACTGATACTTTAGCATGACTAGGACCCAGACACAGTCTTCCTGAAGTTCATCTCCTCAGTGGGATGTCAAGGCTTTTGACTAGTAATTATGATAAGATGTAATAACTGCTTTAAATGTCATGGGAGCCTAATGGAAGTCATCTTGCTCATGAAAAGTTTTCTGCACAGCTCAGCTTGATGCAGTTGCTATGATGAAAGGGGCTATAAGATGAACAATATCTGGTTTCTACCCTAATGAACTCACAGTCTAGTGGGGAAGACTGAATGGGGCAAATTCTGTCTAAAAGCATTGAAGTTTATAAAAAGAAAATGCTCAGCTGAATTTGAAGGATAAGAAGACTGTGGAATAGAAAAAAGTAGAAGGAGAAACTCTTTCAGGTAGGGTAAGAGTCAGAATAAAGATTAAGAAGCATCACCCACAGGGTATGCTCAAAGAACCATAGGCCATTTGGTACTCATAAGGGTAAAGAATAAGCTCAGGAGTGGTAACAGATGAGACCAAACACACACGCGTGCCCAAAGAAGCAGAAGCCTGAGTAAGGATTTAATATAGCTATAACAATGCTGATACATGCAGGTTTGTGTTTTAGGAAGATCCCTAAAGTTGTGAAATGAAAGGTAGGTTTCTATTTTGAGCAAATGGATAGATTTGGTGCCATTTCTGAGCTAGAGACCATTGTTAAAGGTAAAGATATGGGACACACAGGAAGTAATAAAAGGGAAATGAAAAATTAAGTTTGGGATATGTTATGGTTTGGATGTGAGGTGTCCCCCAAAAGCTCACGTGTGAGACAATGCAAGAAGGGTCAGAGGAGAAATGATTGGGTTGTGAGAGCCTTAACCCAATCAGTGAATTAATCCCCTGGTAGGGGTTCACTGAGTGGTAACTGAAGGCTGGTAGGGTGTCGCTGGGGGAGGTGGAAATTGGGGGTGTGGCTTTGAGGTATATACTTTGTATTTCATAAGTGGAGTCTTTCTCTGTTTCCTGATCATCCTGTGAGCTGCTTCCCTGTGCCACACATGATGTTCTGCCTCACTTTGAGCCCCAAAGAATGGAGCTGGCCTTCGACTAAGACCTCTGAAACTGTGAGCCCTCAAATGAACTTTTCCTCCCCTAAAATTGTTCAGGTCAGATCTTTTAGTCACAGGAGTGAAAAAGTTGATTTAAACAGCATACATTAAATTTGAAGTGCCTTTGAGAAATCAAAGGGAAAATAGCAGAAACTTGGATAAATTAATGGGGAGAGGTCAGGACTGGAAGAGACTTATGAGTCATCATCTCTATAGATGTTAAAACAGGAGAAGTGATAGGACCAAATATTCCCAAATATTAAAATATTAATGGATAAAAAGTAATGCTGATCTATGATAATCTTTGTCTCAACAGATGAGTAACCTAAATTTCAATAATATAATTTTTCCCACGGTGTCTAATGAAACTTTGTTAAGTTTTCCATTTCATTTTTAAAAAATATTTTTAGTTGTAGATGGACACAATACCTTTATTTTGTTTATTTAGTTTTTTTATGTGGTGCTGGAGATTGAACCCAGTGCCTCAAGCATGCTCTACCACTGAGCCATAACTATAGCACTCCGTTTTATTATTATTATTATTTTTAATGCAGCAGGAAAGGAGTAGGAAATAGAAGCAACTTTATACTGAAGAAATTTATCAAACACCAATATAGCTAGGCAATCAAGGTTAACATCATCAGTGATAAGTCATGCTAATAGCATGTACCCTTGATATTTTATGAAGAGAAATGGCATGTGACTTCTGTGATCTTTCTTCCCAAAACATATTTTCCCCATATAACCATGAGAAAAACTCAGAGGAACTCAAATTGAGAGACATTTTGAAGAAAAAAAAGGAAAACAACAACAGTAAAATCCTAGTCAATGCATCTTAAAAATGTCAAACTAATCAAGGGCAAGAAAGTATGAGAAACTGTCAGACTGGAAGAGGACAGGGAAACATGATAACTAATATAATGTGGTATCTTGGGTAGGATTCTGGAACATAAAAAGAACTTTTGGAGTGAGGGGACTAGTGAAATCTTTTTTTGTTGTTGTTCTTTTTAGTTATACATGACAGTAGAATATATTTTGATACATCATACATACACAGAATATAACTTCTCATTCTTGTGGTTGTACATATGTGGAGTTTCACTGGTCATATATTCATATATGAACATAGGAAAGTTATGCCTGATTCATTGTACTATCTTTCCCATTCCCATCTCCCCTCCCTTCTCCCCATTCTCCTTGTCCAATCTGGTGAACCACCACTCATCCTTCCCTCCCTGGTGAAATCTTTTTGGGGGGCAGTGGGGGAGAGTTTACCAGGCATTGAACTTAGGGATACTGGACCACTGAGCCACATCCCCAACCCTATTTTGAATTTTATTTAGAGACAGGGTCTCATTGAGTTGCTTAGTTCCTCATTTTTGCTGAAGCTGGCTTTGTACTCATGATCTTCCTGCTTCAACCTCCTGAGCTGCTGGGATTACAGGCATGTGCCATCACGCCCAGTGTTCCTGGTGAAATCTTAATAAGTGTTCAGTTAATAGTAATCTACCAATGCTGTTTTTTTTTTTTTTTTTTTAGTTTTGATACATGTACCATGGTTATATAGAATGTTAACAATAAGGGAAACTGGGCCTGAAGGGTATTCAAGAATTCTTTGTACTACCTTTACAAATTTTCTGTAAATATAATGCTATTCTAAAATAAAAATCACTTTAAAAATATATTCAATAAACTTTTTTTCTTGAAACAGCTTTTAGGAAAAAAACTATTTCTCCCCATGTGTGTAAAAGCTATGGACAGAGAATAATCCATGGGATAAGCCAATATTTATTATAATACAGTCTAAGAAAAAGGAATGACAAGAACTGAGATCAGAAAATATAATGTTTAGGAGAGAGTAGTTAGGATCCAGTGCTAAGTAGTATAGTAAGATAAGGGCTAAATGTCTACAGGAAATAGAATAAAAAGCCTAGTAACAGGTCTAAATCTAAGTGAAAACGTGGTATGTTCTGCCATGGCTGTAACACTAAACCAGTGGTAGAAATGAATTATTTAATAAATGATTTGGGGACAATTAGTTATCTACTGGAAGATACAATAAGTCCCTATTTATTATGGTTTCAATCTGGAATGTCCCCCAGAAGCTCATATGTTGAAGATTTGATCCCCAAAGTAGCCATATCCAGAGGTGAGGCTTCTGGGAAGTGATTAGATCATGAAGCCTGTAACCTCATCAGAGCATTAATTCATTTTATAGATTAATAAGTTGAATGGACTACTGGGAGGAGGTGGAAACTATAAGCAGGTGGAACATGGTGCAAGGAAGTAGGTCACAGGAGGTGTTTTAGTCAGCTTTTCTGCTTCTGTGATTGAAAGACCCAACCAGCACAACTCCAAAGGAGGAAAAATTTATTTGAGGGCTCACAGTTTCAGAGATCTCAGTCCATGGACAGCAGGCTCCATTCCTTGGGACTCAAGACGAGGCAGAAGAGTGTGGCACGGGGAAGTGTCTCACATGATGATCAGAAAGCAGAGAGAGACAGACTCTACTTACCAGATAGAAATATATACCCCAAAGCCACACTCCCAGTCACACCTTACCTGCCTTCAGTTTCCACTCAGTTAATCCCTATCAGGGGATTAATTCACTGATTGGGTTAAGGCTCTCACAACCCAATCATTTCTCCTCTGATGCTTCTTACATTGTCTCACACATGAGTTTTTGGAGGACACCTCACATCCAAACCACAACAGGAGATATGCCCTTGGGGACTATATCTTATCTCTGGTCCTTCCTTGCTCACTGTCTCTCTACTTCCTGGCAGCCATGAACTGAGAAGCTTTTCTCTGCCCACTCTTCTGCCATGATGTTTTGCCTTGCCTGAGGCCCAGAGCAAAAAAGCCAGCTGACCATGGACTAAAACCTTTGAAATCTTAAGCCAAAATAAATATTTCCTCCTCCAACTTGTTTGTGTCAATTATTTCAGTCATAGTGACAAAAAGTTGACTAAAACACTACCTGGAGTTGATAGATTTGATGTGACTCCAGCCAGACCGGGTTTAAAATTCCGGTAGTCCAGCTACTTAGGAAACTGAGATAGAAGAATCATGTGATCTCACAAGTTTGAGATTAGCCTGGGCAACATAGAGAGATCCTGTCCCAAAAGAAAAAAAATCAATATGAAAAGGTATATGAATATTTCAGAAGAAAATATAGATGAGTCTTTTTACCCTTAGGATATGTTTATCAGAGGGCAGGGGATGTAACTCAATGTAAAGTGCTTGCCTAGAATTTGCAAGGCAATGGGTTCTACACACACACAAAGTTATGGGACCTATTCTAAATTTTATCCAACAGTAAGAGAAGAACTAACTGCAAAATAAATTAAAGGGGCCAATAGAAAACAAAAATAAGGCTTCTTGAAAATAACCTTCCCCCACAAAAAATAATAATAATAATAACCTCCCAAATGTTGTGCTCCTTCAAAGTGAACTTACTCTGCAGAAGGGCGTGCTACCAAAGAAAATCCAGCAAGCAAGTACATTGGGCAGGCAGTCTGCCTATTTTTATCCCTAACACAGCTCTGCCTCTGGATCTGATAGGAAGAGCTTTGGGTTACAGTCTATATGATTAGCAAATTTTAAAATTGGGGAGGGCAAAAAGAAAGGCTATAATTAAAATAGCTACAATGGTTCTTACATCCCAATTAAGGCTAAACACTATATTCTGAAAATGGACTACTGAATTTTATATTTCTCACAGCAGGCAAAATGCTTAAACTAGAGGAATGTAGCTAGGCACAGAGGAGCACACCAGTAGTCCCAGGACTGGGAAATATAATAAGAACCTGTCTCAAAAAACAACAAACAGCCATGTGTGGTGGCACCCACCTAAATCCCAGCAGTTTGGGAGGCTGAGGCAGGGGAATCTTGAGTGCAAAGGCAGCCTCAGCAACTCAGCAAGGCACTAAGCAATTCAGTGAGATCCTGTCTCTAAAAAAATACAAAAGAGGGCTGGGGATGTGGCTCAGTTGTTAAGTGACCCTGAGTTCAAATCCCAGTACCAAAAACAAAAAACCTAGAGAAATGTATATAAATTTTTTTTAAAGAGAGAGAGAGAGAGAGAGAGAGAGAATTTTTAATATTTATTTTTTAGTTTTCAGCGGACACAACATCTTTGTTTTTATGTGGTGCTGAGGATCAAACCTGGGCTGCACGCATGCCAGGCGAGCGCGCTACCACTAGAGCCACATCCCCAGCCCCAGAAATGTATATAAATATAGGTAAATCTCAAAACTGGAATGTTACCAGGTGTGGTGACACAAGCCTGTAATCCCAGTGGCTTGGAAGGTTGAGGCAGGAGGATCACAAGTTCAAGGGCTTGCCTCAGCAACTAAGGGAGGTCCTAAGCAACTTAGTGAGACCCCGTCTCTAAATAAAATACAAAAATGTGCTGGGGATGTGGCTCAGTGGTTAAGTGCTTGTGAGTCCAATCCCCAGCACCAAAAAACAAACAAACAAACAAACAAACAAAAAAACCTAGAATGTTGAACAAGAAAAGCAAATTGCAGAAGGATGAGTAGATGCCATTTACATGAAGTGTGAATATATGCAAAAAAAGACACTGTATTGGGGTACTACAGAGACACAGAATTTATTTATCTATGTATGTATGTATTTACTTATTATGGGAATTGACTCACATTATTATGGAGGCTGAGAATGCCCATGGTCTACCATGACAAGCTGAAGAACAAGAAAGTTGTTGTTGCCATTTAGTCTGAGTATAAAGGCCCAGGAACCAGGAGCACTGATGTCCAAGTAGGAGAAGATGAATGTCTCATCTCAAGCAAGAAGCAAATTTGCCCTTCCTCTGTCATTTTGTTCTATTCAAACTCTCAACAGACTAGATGATGCCTACCCTCATTGGTGAAAACATATCTTCTTCACTCAATATACCAATTCACATGCCAATCTCTTCCAGAAACACACAAATATACCCAGAGAACATCTATTTACTATTTTATATATTTTATGTATGTAAATGTATAGTATGTTTAGTGTATGTATGTACATATACACTAAACATACCATTTCATATATACATGTATATGTGTATATATACATATGTATTCATATATAACATAAATATAATATTTTATATATATGTGTGCTGTCATTTTGTGACAGCCTGCTATAATCTGCTATAATCACTATATATAAAACACCTATTATAAGCCAGGAACTTTATAGATACTTTTTTTTTTTTTTTTGGTACCGGGATTTGAGTTGTTCAGGGAACAGAAGCCAGGTATGGTGCATCCAGGGTGGCAAGGGCAGGCCAGGATGCTGAGATGGAAATACGCTTTAGGGTCAGATGAACCTGGGTTCAAATCTCAGTTCTACCATTTCCTGAGTGACCTTGAATATGATATCTAAGTTTGGTTTTCTTATTTGTGAAATAAGAATAGCAATACTTACTTCATAGGTCTGTGTCAGGAGTAAATAAAATAGGGCTGGCAGTGTATCTCATTGGTCGAACATTTGGCTAGCGTTTATAATGCCCTGAGTTTATTCCCCAGTATCATCCAAAAAAGAAACAAAGGATTTTAAAAAAAATAGTGTCTGGGACGGGTGTGGTGGCTCATGCCTGTAATCCCAGTGTCTTGGGAGGCTGAGGCAGGAGGATTGTGAGTTTAAAGCCAGTTTCAGCAATGGCGAGGTGCTAAGCAACTCAGTGAGACCCTCTCTCTAAATAAAATACAAAATAGGGCAAGGGATGTGGCTCAGTGGTCGAGTGCCCGAGTTCAATCTCTCGTACCCAAAAAAAAAGCCAACTTCTTCATCTTCTTATTCATAGCTATTTATTCATTCATTTATTGATGGTGTAACAGAAGGTATTGGTGCCCTATTTATGTGCCAGAGGGCTCCTGCAGCTTATAAGAATAGTAGAGAGTTTGTATCTCAAACACTGGCATCTCTTGGCCTGAGGACTTCATCTGGCTGTAGGAGGATTCAGACCATGTGCAAGGCAGCCTGAGATTCTAGGAAATTAGCACTGTCTGGAGCAAAACCCAACCAATATGGGATGGGAGTTGGAGGAAAATACCCTAGTTTCCTTACCCCTTGGTGGGACAATCTGGGATATGTTCTATAAATGTATAGAGGGTATCTAGCAGGATACCTCTTTTGCCCCCACTTGTACCCTCTCACTAATGTACCTTTTTGTGCATTCTTTCCTTCTCTGACTCACTTTCCTACTCCCTTACCAAATTTTGGGGGATCACCCGCCAATAAGTTACACATGCTTGTCTCAGAGTTTGCCGTAGAGGAAGACTGAGACCAAAATCTTCCTTTGCAGTTTCAGCAAATCCTTCTCTCAGGTCTCAGACTTGGTTCATGCTCTTTGCTCTCCATTGCTCCAGTTTTTTGACACCTTTTGTCACAGGATCCTGGAGCCTTTCCAATTGCAGTTCTGACTGGGCCAGTTCCAGCAGCTCAAAGTTAACTCCCTGATGATCATTGTCTTCCTTACTCTCAACACACCAGAACATCACTGAATGTCTGCTTCATGGGCTGAATTACTGAGAGTCTTTCTTACATTTTAACTGATTAATCCTCACCATCTCCCAAGAAACCCTGTTGTTGAGAATAGCTGCTAAAATCAAGACAAAATGTTGTGGCAAAGTCAATATAAATTCTTCCCTAGTTCAAACCAGAAATTAGCTAAGAAAAAAAATCCAACAATTTGTTAGACTTAGTTATTAATTTCTGACAATTTTCATCTTTTAAAAAAACATTTTAATTTGTTGGGCACAGTGACACATGCCTGTAATCCCAGTGACTCAAGAGGCAAGAGGATCACAAGTTTGATGTCAGCATTGGCAACTTAGTGAGATCCTATCTCAAAACAAAATAAAAAGGACTAGAGCTGTAGTTCAGTGCTCCTGAGTTCAATTCCCAGTACAAAAATAAACAAAAACTATTCAATTATACAGGTGCTTTGTTTAAGAGTATGTAGATGAATTGAGGCAATTGTTAAATATAGTTGTTCCTTGTCATCTGATTGGCTCCAGAACACGTCCTTTCCCCTCAGATACTAAACTCTGTGGATGTTCAAGTTCCTTATATGAAATGGTACAGTATTTTCATATGACCTATGCATCTTCCCATATACTTTAAACCATCTCTACATTAGTTATAATACCTAATATAAGGTAAATGCTACATAAATAATTGTTATACTGGGTTGTCTAGAGATCATGACATTTTCAGTACAGATGCAATTTTTTTTTTCAATACTGTATTTGTGTGGTTGGTTAAATCTGCAAATGCAGAACCCACAGATGTGGCAAGCTGACTGTAATTTCTGCTTTTTTTTTTTTTTTTTTTGTACCAGGGATTGAATCCAGGAACACTCGACCATTGAGCCACATCCCCAGCCCTATTTGTATTATATTTAGAAACAGGGTCTCACTCAATTGCTTAGTGCCTTGACTTTGCTGAGGCTGGCTTTGAACTCGCAGTTCTCCTATCTCAGCCTCAAGCTTCTGCAATCCCAGGCAAGTGTCACTGCGCCTGACAATTTTTGCTTTTTAATAAAATGAAAATGAGGGGCTGGGGATGTGGCTCAAGCGGTAGCCCGCTGGCCTGGCATGCATGCGGCCTGGGTTCGATCCCCAGCACCACATACAAACAAAGATGTTGTGTCCGCTGATGACTAAAAAAAATAAATAAATATTAAAATGAAAATGCATTGCTGAAATGAAAACAAACAGACTGGTCCAGGACCCAGAGATATCTAAAGAAAAACAGGCCCCATTGTTTTAGTGAGGTGCCTTTATGAGACAGCATAGAGTATATAAGTGCATAGATTTTGAAGCTAGGTTACTTGTCTTCATCTTGGCTCTAACACTGCCTAGTATGTGACCTGGAGCAATTTACCCCACCTCTCTATTTCTTGGTCACCTTAATTATGAAATGCTGATAATTAAAGTACTTACCTCATAAGATGGGGATGGGGGATGATGATTTTGCTGTTGTTGTAGGCTGATCCCTGCTAGCTTTTCATGGTCATCTTCTTCCTCCTGCCCACCACTTCCTCCTCCTTCCCCTAATCAGCCACTTTCTCAGTCCCATCCCTCTTCCTTTACTGCCTGAGTTCAGGTCAGTATCTTCCCTCATTCACTTGTGCTCTGACGCTTCCATTGCACTCCACACCTCCCTGTCTCAGCTTTCTTCTTCAGTTTCAGGACATAGGTATACAGGAGAGGCATATTCATAAGTCTAAGAAATGAAAATTCAAGAAGATATAAGAGAGCTAAGCATGTAGCTAAGGGTGGAACACTTGCCTAGCATGGTGAGGCCCTAGATTCAATCCCTACTTCTGTCAAAAAAAAAAAAAAACAAGGGGCTGAGGTTGTGGCTTAGTGGTAGAATACTTGCCTAGCACATTCAAGGCACTGGGTTCGATCCTCAGCATCACATAAAAATAAAATAAGTAAAATAAAGATATTGTGTCCAACTACAACTAAAAAAAAATATTTAAAACAAAACAAAACAGTGAAATGATTGAGGATCAAAGCAAGGCAGGAAGACTGGGTCAGTTGAGGGGTTAACAGGTGGGAAGGAGAGTTAGAAGGTAAAGTAGCCTACTGACTGTGATTTATTCCCAGAGTCCCTCAAAAGGGAAGCACTAATCTTGACCCTTGACCTCTTTTCTCCCTAAGGAGGTTTTTGTTTTTTTCAGGGCCTCAGGTGTACTCTTATTCCAGGTGTCTGGAAGGAGTAATTGAATCACCTGTCTCTCCCAGATAAATATGGCAGGCTTGTTGCTTCTGAAGAAAAGGTCCTAGGAAAGGAGTTCTGCTCCTCTGGTTTTCAGCCTGCCTGATCTTGCAGTATCATCTTGGCTATATCTGGCATGTGGGAGATAAGAGTATTCTGCTTCTTATCTACAAAACACTGGCTCTCTGGCGGTAGATCTAATTTAGATTACAATCTCCTAAAATCATGTCTAGCAGTGCAGCATAGAAGAAAACATAAACTGTAGCGTCAGAAAGATATGAGTTCAATTTTCTGTTCTGCCACTCACCAACCATATGACTTTGAATGAGTCATTTAACCACTCTGAGCCTCAGTTTCTTCAAGGAGATTAAAATATCTACCTAAGAGGTTTGGGAAAGAGTTGGATGATATATGAAAGCTCCATAATACTGTGAAGAGTGCTATTGTGACAATTTGCTCATCGTTATTGTCCAATGCCAGGCATAGAGTATGCCCTCAATTGAATGAATGTGCCAGGTATCCCTTTGTCCAGGGAACGTTTAGTACGGATTCTGGCTAAATGGAATGGCATTGTGCCCTAATATAATAAAAAAAAAAATCACTACATCAAACCAAAGGATCGTAGCACACTAATGTGTCTGGTGTACTGCATATGCCACACAGGCTAATAGGGGCTGGTGTGAGATTAAATTTTTAATAGTATTAATTGTGACCACTGAAGAATTTAATACAATGCTGCTCATGCTTCAATGTGTCTTTGAGTCACCTGGGGATCTTGTTAAAAAACAAGTTTTCATTCAACAGTTCTAGATGGAGGCTGACAGGGTGATGTCAATTAATACTAAGGTGATGCTGAGAATGAATGGCATACTCTGGGGTGTGCAACTTGGATGAACTGGGCTGGGCTACTCATAGACTTTCCTTAAGATTTTGGAATTGAGTCTATGATGTACCTACCTCAGTCTGTCTGTCCTATTAAATGAAGAAGAATCAGAAAAAGTTAGCAATGAGAAAGAATGCAGGAGATACACAGAGAAAAATAAGGGTGTTAGCTGGGTTCTCTTTAGCACTGAATTCCTTTGTTCTAAGCCATTCCTGAGGTCCAGATGCATCCTGTCCTTGAATTCCATGAGATGACCTGTATCCTTACATAAATTCATTTTTCTTTTAAGTCAAGTAGAATTCTGTTGCATGCAAACCATAGTCCCAAAAGAATTAGCAAATAGTACTTCAATAGAATTCAAATTTGGTAGGATTTTTTTTGTGTGTGTGTGTGTGTGTGTGTGTATGAGTGTGTGTTCCTGGGGGGTGAACCCAAGGGCACTCTACCACTGAGCTACATTCCATTCCTGTCTCCTTTTTGTTTTGAGATGGGGCCTCACTTATTTGCTGAAGCTGGCCTCACTGGCCTCCTATCTCAGCGTCTCAAGTCACTGGGATTTTAGGCATATACCAACATGCCCAACAGTAGGCTTTTTTTCAAATTGACTTTTAGATTGCTGTAGGAGTATGTATTTTTGTTTGAAACTGGATCTCTCTGATAATTGAGTATGTGAAATTTCATAAATATTAAATTGCACCTGTATTCCAATGATCTATATAGTAATAAATCATGTTGTCAGTTTTATAGTAACTCCTAACCTCTTGCTTTGGTTAGAATTCAGTGACAGAGACAAAAAAAATTACTCCTTTGGGATTTATTGAAAGGTATCAAATGATTTCCAATATTATTAGATTAACTGAAGAAACAGACTCTAAGTTGATCTTCCAGGAACAACTTTCCAAGTCAAACCACAGAACTAAGTTTCAAGGAAGCTGTTTCTCTTCCCAAGAACAAGAAACTACCAGCTGAATAAAATTTATCACTAGTAGTTACTATCTTTGTAATCATGCCACCTTCTTCACATCAGAAAGCTACTTGACAAATTAGAAAACCATCATCTGCTTTTCAGCTCCAGACCAAATTGCTTTACAACCATCAGGACCAGCAAGATAGGATCCCTTAAACTCTTCCTCTCTCCCCTCCTTGCCCAGCTCAGTTCATTTTCAGGGCCAATATGAATGCATTTGTTTGAAGGAACCTACATCTCCTTCATAACCCTAGCAGCAAAGAAATCTGGAAAATGAAGTTTTCAGCTTTTCTACCTCCGCATTCCAGGAAGACACACTATAGTGAGACTGGAACAGATGTGGAGTGAACTAGCCCACAGAACAAGCCACACCCCTAATTGACAACACAGTTGTAAAACAAAAATTATACTTTTGTGAAGAAAATATAAACATAAACAAACAATAACACAGTAGGTAACTGTTCTTGTTGAATTGATACTACACAATTCAGACTTTCCTGTTTTTGCCAAATAGTGTTAGTTATGTATTCATTACTACTTAGGCAACTGGAATAGCATTTAACATCTGAATGATTATGATGAATAAAGAGATTTATTGACTCATTCATTTATTCAACAAATACTTTTTGGACACCTGCTGTGTATGTGCCAAGCATTATTTCTATGCTCTGCTACAACAGGAAATAACAGATGTTACCTCTTACCAGTTCCCTATCAAAATTCTCTCCTTGTTTTCTGTGAAGTTGAAAGAATTCAGGGAATTCTACTGACAAGCAAAGACAAAGCAATTGCAGTAGTGAATAACTCTTAAATATTTGGCTTTTTTATACCTCAAAAGGTGCAAATGTTTGGCCAACGCATATAATAAAATGTAAGTCAAGTTCATTGCCTTAAAGACTTGGTAAAAATATACATTAAGTTTTATTAACAACAACAAACTACTCTTGGCCAAAATTTTACCTGTGATTTGATGATCGAGTTTTGCCTCATCTGCCAACTAACTTTTGGCAATGTGTTATGGAAGAGCAATCAAAATTAATCTTTCCTCATACTGAAATCACTCAACAAAACCCAATCTTTCAAGAGTTAATTGTTTGTGCTGACTTGTATTTTTTACTCCAGTTCATATTAATGACAAAGTTCACAAACTAAAATGCAGAGAATATGCAAAAGAAAATTCCATGCACCTGTTAGAATTATTACTGATGTGACTACTGATTCATGCCAAACCAAAAGAAAACAAAAAAAAAATTATTCATGAATCTACTGATTCATTGATTCATTCAGTATTCATTGAAAATGTGTTCTATCAATTTTCTATTGTTGCATAAAAATTTATCCCAGAACTTAGAGGTTTAAAACAATAAAAATCATTTATTATCTCATACAAGGAGCAACTTGACAGAGTGGTTCTGGCTCAGAATCTCTCATGAGGTTATTGTCACATGTCAGTCAGAGCTGAGCCATCTGGGGGCTTGATTGGGGCTGGAGATCTACTGTTACAATGGCACTATTTTTGGCTGGCAGATGATTCTGGTTGGTGGTAGGAGGTCTTGGTTCTTCTCCAGGTGCTCTCTGTCATAGGTTTTCTCCAGTGATCTCAGAATATGGCATGATCGCCCCCAGAGGAGAAATCCAAGAGTGAGAGCGGATGTAAGGGCAATTTGGCTGTGACATCTGTCACTCATTGATTTCCAGGATTGATTTGACTGATCTGGCTAGCTATATGAGTGTTCCCTTCCTCTTCTAGCTAGCTCCATGTGTGTCCCTCTGGAAACTACACTTGAAAGAAGAATGATATTCCCCAATAGAGAAGGTCTGTTCTGTCAAGTGTACACAAGTACTGTGCTCCTGTTACGGTTGAGATCTGGTATGTCCCCCCAAAGCTCATGCATTGAAAGTTTGGACCTTTGTGTAGCAATGTTCAAAGGTAGGGTTTGCGGGGGGGGGGGGGGGGGGAAATAGAGCATAGGGTACAGACCTCATCAGTGGATTAATCTATTGAGGGATTCATATTTGATGGATTATTAACTACAGGAAAGTGGAGCATGGTTGAATAAAGTGGGTCACTGAAGGTGTGTCCTGAAAGGGTATTTCTTGTTCCTGGCCTCTTCCTCTTTCTCTGTTTCCTGGCTGTCATGAATTGTCATGAGCTAAAGCAGCTTTTCTGCGCCATTCCCTTCACTTCGATGTTCTGCCTCACCTTATTTCAGGCCCAAAGCAATGGAGCTGGCCAATCATGGACTGAAACCTCTGTAACCATGAGCCAAAATAAGTCTTTCCACCTTTAAGTAGTTTTTCTCAGCTATTTTTTACAGTGACAAAAAGCTGACTAACATAGCTCCTCTGCTAGAACCTCCAAATAAGTTCTCAAGAGTGAAAAAGTAATAGGAAGGAGTTGCTTTTTTCTATAACCTAGCTTCAGATATCAAATGCTATGGAGCTGATGTATGGCTTAGGGGTAGAGTGCTTGCCTAGAATACACATCCCGGAACTACCAAGAGAGAGACTGGGAAGGCAGGAGGGATCAAACATGGAACAGAAATCAGTTTAACCACATTCTATTTGTTAAAGTGAGTCCCTACATCTGGCCTTTCTTCAACAGGAGGAAAATTAGGCTTCTGGCTTTGAAAGGGAGAGTGTCAAAACATTTTTTGATATATTTTTAAACTGCTACATTCATTATATGCAAATAGAGGGATAAATGCTGGGAGACCATATGTATAAAGTAGTCATGGTCCTTGTGGAACTAAAGACAAGAGGAAAAGAGGGTTTTTAAGTATTAATACATAAATAAATGTAAAATTACAACTGTGATAAGCTCCATTAGGAAAGATATATATCATGTGATAATAGTTAATGATAGGAGGAACTTAGGGTTCTCAAAAAAGTGATATTTTGATCAAGATCTGAAGAATGAATAAAAACATTCCAGGCAGAGGACAGAGCATATGCTTCCTGTGACAGGGAAGAATATATGGCAGAATAGAGGCTCTAAAAGTAAGTTCCAATGTTTGGAACACAAAGTACAATAAAGCAAAAGAGGGAGGCAGAGACTTGCTACAAGTCAGGCTCTGGATGGTTCTTGCCGGTTCCACATGAACCTGGAGGCAGATGCCCCAGGCTACCTATACCCTTGTTGCATGCTGCACCTCCATGTGAAGGTGTATGAGCCATGGAACCCTGTTGTTACCAAATAACCACAAGAAAGTTCCCAATCATATTTAGGCTATGTATACCTTTTTCATCAATAAACCCTTAGGTGGCTGCAGTTGAGGCTCAGTGGTAGAGTGCTTGCCTAGCATGTGTGAGGCACTGGATTCAATCCTCAGCACCACATAAAAATAAATAAATAAAATAAAGGTACTGTGTCCATCTACAACTAACACACACACACACACACACACACACACACACACACACACACACATACACACAAACAATTAAATAAAGAAATTCTTAGGATAAATCCTATTAAAAGAAGTCATGCCAGGCATGGTGGCAAAGCCCTGTAATCCCAGTGACTCAGGAGGCTGAAGCACGAGGATCGCGAGTTCAAAGCCAGCCTCAGCAAAAATGAGGCACTAATCAACTCAGTGAGATCCTGTCTCTAAATAGAATACAAAATAGGGCTGGGGATGTGGCTCAGTGGTCCAGTGGCCCTGAGTTCAATCCCTGGTACCAAAAAAAAAAAAAAAAAAAAAGAAAGAAAGAAAGAAAGAAGTCATTTTACCTTTCTAACACTCCTTGTAAATCTCTCAGTTTTATACATCTTCTTAACTAACCCAGTCCTTCTTTTTTCCTTACCCTGCAATCATTCCTCTGCATCCCCCTTGAACTTCTACTCAGAGACTTATAAAGTCCTTAAATGCTTATATTCCCAAGCTTTTGTTAGACTGGAACCTCTACCTTCTGCCTAATTAAATCTTACATAGGCATTTTGGGCAAATAGTGAGTAGGAAGAACCAGGAATCTATCTCCTCATCTAGACAACAATTGCACTGACAGAATCTGTCTGTTGTAACTATTTTGGAAAGATGAAGTCTATTGAAACCTTATATATTAGTTCATTTTCCACTAGTATAACACAAAACATGAGTCTAGGTGCTTTATACAGAGAACAGAGGTGCTAGGAGCAGTGGCGAATGCCTGTAATCCCAGCAGTTTAGGAGGAGGATTACAAATTCAAAGTCAGTCTCAGCAAAAGTGAGGCGCTATGCAACTCAGTGAGACCTTGTCTCTAAATAAATACAAAATAGGATGGGGGATGTGGTTCAGTGTTTGAGTGCCCCTTAGTTCAACCCCTGGTACCCACCTCCCCAAAAAGAAGAGAGGTTTATTTATCTCACTGTTTTGAAGACTGAAAATACAAGATTGGCAGCCCCATCTCTTTGGCCTCTGATGAGGGCCAAAGACACCATGACAGATGGCATAATGATAGCAAGAAAACATACAAAAAAAAATTACATGGTGATACAGGAAGCCAGAAAGATTTAAGGGCCAGGCTTGCTCTTTTTCTAACAACTCTTTTCTCATAGGAACTAACCAAGGTCCTCAAAAATTTCATTAATCCCTGCCATGGGTAGCCCCCCAATGACCTAATTACTATCCAATAAGGCATCACCTTTATAACAAAACTAAACTAAATAGTAGCTGGGCCTGGTGGCATCTACCTGTAATCCCAGCATGTATGGAGGCTGAGGCAGGATAAAATTCAAAGCCAGCCTCAGCAACCACGAGGCACTAAACAACTCTGTGAGACTCTGTCTCTAAATAAAATAGAAAATAGGGCAGTGGATGTGGCTCAGTGGCTAAGTGCCCCTGAGTTCAATCCCTGGTACCAAAATTTTAAATTTTTTAAAAAGAGCTGGGTGTGGCTCAGTAGTTAAGCACCCGTGGATTTAATCCCTGGTACAAAAAAAAAAAAAAAAAAGAAAGAAAGAAAAAACACTAAACAGTAAACAAAAACAGTAACAAATTCCAGCAAACCCTGAGGAATGAAGAGAATCTGATTTTGAGGACCAAGCTTCCAAAACATGAATTTTTGAGAAACACACTTAAACCATACTAAAATCATAACAGCTTGTAATTTCCAAGCAAAGGCTTTGATGATGAACTGCAATTGATTTTAGTCAATTTCAACTAAAATGTGTAGCATAGAAGCAGTTACACATCCCCTATCCTCACCCCATGGCAGGCAAATGTGTACATGTTCCTGGAGCAACCTGTATACATCTGTGGGAAATAAAGTATACAAAAAGGGCTCTTTCACTAAATTTTGGAGATCTGATCACAAAGTGCTCTTCTAATCACAAAGATACAAGAGTCAACAGCCATTGTTACTACATTGTTGCAGGATCCTCCCCTTCCAACTGAAGTGACTTCCAGAGTATTTTAAGGACTGGCATTCTTTTCTTCCCCCTTTTATTTTTCTCTTTTACTCCTTTTGGGAGCCAGATATTAAGAACCAAAACATTAAAAAAAGCGATACAGGGAAAATTGGATTTGTATAAGATCAGAAAGCCTTGAAAAGACCTTAAGTTTATGCATCATTCTGATCCTTGGCATGGTCATAGCCTATAACAATTAAAACAATCTGAACAATAAGCAAAAATAGTAACAAATCTCAGTAAATCCTGAGGAATGAAAAGAATCTGATTTCCAGATTTACTGTATTATTACATTCAAATGTCCAACAAAAAGAATCACACGGTATATAAAGATAAACTATAGCCAATTCAAAGGAAACAAAATAAAGTAAAAAACCATCCCTGAAAAAAATCTGAGGCTGACCTACTAGACAAAGACTTTAAAATTACTATCTTAAGGATGTTCAAATAACTAAAGGGACACACTTAACCATACTAAAATCATGACAGCTAGTGATTAAAGAAAGATGTGGAGAAAGTTATAAAAACCAATAAATTAATAAAATAAAAACAATAATAAAACCTGAAAAGAAATCAAACAAATCATGGAGCTGAAAGGTATAATAACTGAAGCAGAACATTTTCTGGACAGATTCAAAGGCAGATTTGAGCAGACAGAATAACATGAAGATAGGTCAATGGAAATTCTTGAGCCTGGGGAACAGAAAGATAAAAGGCTGAAGAAAAGTGAAGAACCTAAGGGACCTGTGGAACACCATCAAGTAGACCAACATACATGTTGTGGGAGTTGCAGAAGAAGAAAAAGGGGAGGTGAGACTGTTGAAAGAAATAAAGACTGAGAAGTTGAGGGTGTAGCTCAGCATTATTGAGGTCATGGGTTGAATCCCCAAGACCACATGGGAAGGAAGGAAGGAAGAAAGGCAGAGAGGAAACTTTATACATTTGTTGGAAGGCATGAATATAAAGATTCAAGAAGTTCAACAAACTTCATAATGACTCAAAAAAAAAAAAGACTCACACTGAGATATAGTATACTCAAACTTCCAAAAAACAAAGACAAGAAATAATCCTAAAAGCAGTAAAAGAAAAGGCTATAAGCAGGAAAATAACATGATTAAGTTTGCAGTTTGTAAAGATTCTTCTGAACACAGGTAGATAAAAGATTTCATGAATGCAGGAAGACCATTGGCAATCAGAGCATTATTCCAAGCAAGAGTTGTGGTAACATAGATTAGGACAATAGTACTGAAGACAGGAATAATAAGAAGTGAATGATTTCAAGAGCATATAAGATGGGGCTGGGGCTGGGGCTCAATGGTAGCACACTTGCCTGGCATGTGTGAGGCACTGGGCTCGATTCTCAGCACCATGTATAAATAAATAAAATAAAGGCCTACCAACAACTACCAAAAAATATTTTTTTAAAAAAAAGAGCATATAAGAGGGAATACTGACAGCATTTGGTGACTGGATATGATATAAAATGAGGAAGAGGTTGAGGTTCCAGGTTACTGGCTGGTGCAACTAGCGGGGCATTTCACTCTGATAAAGGACACTAGGCAAATAAAAGATATGCAGGAAACTATGTGTTCAGGCTTAAATATGTTGAATTTGAGGTAAGACACTCAAGTAGAAAGAGGCAGTTGGATATGAGAGTCTGGAGGATATGAAGGTCAAAAAGAGAGGTGTGGAGCAGAGATGAATAACTGAAGCTATATCCAGGGCCAGCCTGTCCACTAGGCACATTAGTACTTTAATACTTTAAAGACTCACAAAAATGATTTAATATCCTTTAAAATCAGCCCAAAAAACTAACTTTTAAGTCAAAAGAGATGTTTTAATATATAATATTAATATACTCATCTTTAAACCAATTCAATAAAAAAATATATAATTTTTTAAATGGGGGGGGGGTGCTGAGGCTATATAGCTCAGTGATGGAGTACTTGCTTAGCATTCATTAGGCCCTGAGTTCCATCCCAAGCACTACAAACAAACAAATAAAAGTATACAGGAAAGGGCCCATAAAAATCATATCATTAAGAATGTATCTTATCAGAGTAAAATGTGTACTGCCCAGCTAATTGTACCAACCAGAAGCCTTCTTCATCCCGTACCTATTTCCAGTCACCAAATGCTGTCAGTTTCCCCTCTTATATCAGTAAGGATGCTTTTTGCTACAAATAATAGAAACCCCACTCTCAATGACTCCAACAGTGACCATATTTAATTTCCCTTGCCTAAGGAAGTTTGAGCGGCCTCCAGGGATAAAGTGCTTTTGGGGACAAAGATTCCTTCCAGCTATCTTTACATCACCATTCCTGTTTCTGGCTCCATCCTTGTATATTAGCAAAACAGTTACAAGAAGTTTGAGGCATTTCCAGATCTGACAACATTCCCAAGAAGAAGAGGAAACCTTGTCACTTCCGATGACTCTCCCTTAGGAGTGAGGAAACCTGTACCAGAAGCCCCACAGCAAACGTCCTTGTTAGAAACTAAACATTTGTGTCTCCCAAAATTTATATATTGAAATCCTAATCGCAAAGGTTATGGTATTAGAAGATGAGGCCTTTGGGAAATAAAGGGTAGAGCCCTCATCAATGATATTACAGCCCTAACAAAAGGGATCAGAGAGTTCTATAGTCCTCTTTCTACCATGTGATGTTTCAGTGAGAAAAATAGCAATCTATGAACTAAGAAGCAGGACCTCACCAAACATTGAATTTTCCAGTGCCTCAATCTGAGACTCCTCAGCCTTCAGAACTGTGAAAGATTGTTGTTGTTTAAGCCACTCAGTCAGTGGCATTCTATTAGAGCAGCATAAACTGACTAAGACAGTCCTATCAGTCTCACCAGGAAGAAACAAAGCATATCCTCATTCCTAAACCAATTATTGGCAAGAAGGATGGAATAAATATGACAGGTTCAGATTAATCATCTAGGGTAGAATAAAAAGTAGGGGGTCAACCATTTGCTTTCTTTAAAAGTCTGCCTCTAGGAAGTGGGAATTGAAGCTGAAAATATGAATAAACCTATAGGGCTGGGGTTGTAGCTCAGTTGTAGAGTGCTTGCTTAGCATGTGTGAGGCACTGGGTTTGACTCTCAGTACCACATATAAATAAATAAGTAAAAATAAAGGTCCACTGACAACTAAAGAATGTATTAAAAAAATTATTTTTTAGTAGTAGGTTGACACAATACCTTTATTTTATTTTATTTTTTAATGTGGTGCTGAGGATCGAATCCAGTGCCTCATGCACTCAATCACTAAGCCACAATCCCAGCCCTAAAAAAAAATCTATTTTAAAAAATGTGGATAGAGGGCTGGGGATGTGGCTTAAGCGGTAGCGCGCTCGCCTGGCGTGCGTGCAGCCTGGGTTCGATGCTCAGCACCACATACAAATAAACATGTTGTGTCCGCCAAAAACTAAAAAATAAATATTAAAATTCTCTCTCTCTCTCTCTCTCTCTCTCTCTCTCTTTAAAAAAAAAAAAAAGTGGATAGGCTCCCAGTGGCTTGGGAGGCTGAGGCAGGAGGATTGAGAGTTTAAAACCAGTCTCAGCTAAAGCAAGGCACTAAGCAACTCAGTGAGAGACCCTGTCTCTAAATAAAATACTAGGGATGTGACTTAGTGGTTGAGTGCCCCTGAGTTCAAACCTCAGTACCCACCAACCCAAAAATATAGTTAAGCACAGTGAGTATTCAGAGGGAGAATACAAGAGGAGCCAGGAGCTTCAGAACTCCACTACTAGAAGGCTTGAGCAGCAGAGTTTAATAAGTTGTTGTTCCTGCTACAGAGGGGCCTCCTATCTGATCGAAGAAACACATCATTAAACACCCAAGCTAGAATTGGGTGAGCCTGTGAGAGCAGGTGGGGTTGGAGTCCCCATTATGTATTAATAACCATGCAATTGGACATGTTGCTTAAGCTCTGTGCCTCACCTTTCTCCTCCATAAGCACCTTACACATAGTAAATATCAAATTAGTAGTTATTATTGTCTACATCATGATCAGATTTAGGAGGCAGGAAACCACTGGAAAGGATTTATGCAGAAGTGTCCTGGTCAGATCTGTGTCTTCGTTAGATGGCTTGGGCAGTCTGTTCTTTGTCCCTGCTCTGAGTTTCCTCTTCACTAGGTCAACATGAGCAAATCTTTTCCCTTCATTGAGTTTCCTTATTGCTGCCCCCATAACTGAGCCTGCAGGCCCCAGTAGCATCTTCACAAAATCTCTGCTGATTTTAGCTGTGCTCCTGTGCCTTGGAATCAGGATAAATTACTGTCTCTCATTTCACCCCTGTCCTCTTGTATTGTTGCTGCTCAAAGAAATTAATCAGGTTTATTAAGCATGACCTCTCTTGTGAGCCCTGTCCCAGTCTGCTGATCTGTACCTGTCTGCTGCTCTCCTAGCTCAGTTCCAATCAAAGCACCCTCAGCCTCCATTAGTGCTCTGATGGGGGCAGGGATAGCCAGCCGGGTGGCCACATCTTTTGTTGTTTGCAGAGACTGATGCACCCACCGGGGCTGGATGGGACAAAGGCAGGATGCTATGCTATAGAGAGCGCAAAGCCCTTTGTTGCCATGGCTGTAGAAAAAATAGAAAAAGGATAAATGTTGCATCCAAATATGCTAATAATTAACACTTAGTTCCATGAATATAAAAAGCACTCAATGCTAAATTACAATGACCATTAATAGCTATTCTTTATTCAGCCCCACTCCATATGGCACCATGGCTTGGTAGCTCACTACATGTAAGCTAAAGCCTAACATCCTGGGTCTAAATCCCAGCTAGTTAACAATTTAACCTTGGGCAATTTAATCAAGTGCTCCAGTCTCAGTCTTTGTATCTATAAAGCAAAGACATTGTTTTTACAGACAATATAAGTATACAACTCATAAGGTCATATGAATTCATACTCTGTTTATAAAGCACTTAAACATAACCTGCCACACAACAATCACCACTAAACATATTTTTATATACCAAATTTGGGATTATCTCCATTTATTGGTTGAAGAAACCCAATTATTTTTTTAAAAAAAATTTGTAGTGGTAAATGGACAGACTGACTTTATTTTGTTTATTTTTATGTGGTGCTAAGGATCGAACCCAGTGCCTCACACATGCAAGGCAAATGCTCTGCCACTGAGCTATAGCCCCAGCCCTCCAATTATTATTTCTATTTATTGATTAAAAGGTTGAGTAACTTTCCTAAGGTCACCTAGCAAGAAAGTAGGAGAACCAAATTCTGTTTGACTCTAAAGTCATATACTTTTTACTATACCAGATCACTGCCCTTCACGAGCCCCTGGCAAAAGGTCCTGTATCAATGTAATGGTACATGGATAGTGACTACCTCACAAATCCCTTTTTTCTTTAGTCAATGTTGTAACATACTAGGTATTTTCAGAATGAAAGGCAGAGGAATCCTGTGTGATAGCTTAATTAATGATTTCCATCTTCTCTAGCCCTACATTATGCCCAGGTCCTCAAAAACTGCTCTAGAACGTGCAATGTGCAGTTCTCAGGCAGAAGGTGGAAGTCCAGCTGACACTGACATGGTTTAGCTCAGATAAGAACTTTGCTAATGTTCTACTTGTCTGTGGACTTGCTGGCAGAGTGGAGCCATAGGTGGAAATTGATTACAGGGTAACAGGTTGCACCAGCTGCTGGAGTTGAGCAGGTCTAGGACCAAGGTGGCTCAGGACAGATCTTTCACCCTGAGTCTCTGTATCCTGGAAAATATGCAATGAAATCATACAGCTCAAATCCCACTGCTTCTGAATTGCATCTTCTTGTAAGAGAATTTAAGATTCTAGAGGGAGCCGCGTGCAGTGTCGTACGCCTCTAATCCCAGCAGCTCAGGAGGCTGAAGCAGGAGGATTCCAAGTTCAAAGCCAGCTCAGCAATTTAGCAAGGCCCTAAGCAACTTAGTCTCAAAATAAAAACTAAAAATGGTTGGGAATGTGGCTCAGTGGTTAAGCACCCTGGGTTCAATCCCTGGTACCAAAAAAAAAAAAAAAAAAGAATTCTTGAGGGATGTTTGAATTTTTTTTTAAAGAGAGAGAGAGGGGAGAGAGAGAGAGAGAGAGAGAGAGAGAGAGAGAGAGAGAGAGAGAGAGAAGAGAGAGAGAAAGAGAGAGAGAATTTTTTTAAATATTTTTTTAAAATTTTTCAGCAGACACAACATCTTTGTTTGTATGTGGTGCTGAGGATCGAACCCGGGCCGCACACATGCCAGGCGAGCCCGCTACCGCTTGAGCCACATCCCCAGCCCTGAATTTTGTTTTTAATGTAAATAAATACAGAAGTAGTCTAGTTTATTATACCTTCCATGGACTGGATACCTTCCTGTCAGACTGATGCATGCCCATCGGGTCTGACCACTCCCCATCTCAGTCAGGCTCCAGTCCTTACCTCTACACAACTCTTGTTTAGTTTGATTCCTAGGTGACCATTTGGATAAAATAAAATTTAGCCTCATAATATCACTGTGAAGAGAGGAGCCAAGCCATATCATTAACTGCAGCCATTCACTGAAACTAAATTTTAGGAAAGGCATTGTATTTAATATGACCCTTGTCAAAGTCCCCACATATCTCTCCACCCTTCTCTTGTCCCTCCAGTTTATGGCTTGCTCCTGCTAACTTTTCCCTTTGCCTCTCTCATATTCAGATGAATCAGAGAAGACTTAGATGGATCCATCATGGACTCTGAGAAACACAGTCTAAGCTTCTCAGTGAGGACACAGACTGGTGTTAGGATAATGGCCCCTGAAGGGCTTTCTCTGGACATCCCAAAGCTATGTCCATATCTAATTCAGGAAAGCAGAGACCACTCATATGCAAATATGCAAACTGTCAATGCTAGGTGCCCCCACCAAGCCCTAATCATATGTCCTCTTCCTCAAACCTTCCACCTGCATCTGCCTCTTGCCTCCCAGTCCTTCCCTATACTCCTAAACAAAGACAAGAGTAGGAGAAAAATGCTCAACTGAAGATTCAATAAAAAGTGCAAGAGCTCGATAGGCAGAGAAACATAGTGCCAAGACCAATGTCTCGGCTTGGCACCAGAATCACGAGCCACCACACACCTTTGTAGGTTCAAACAGCAATTCTTTATTCCCGCTCTCACACCGCCTCCACACAGGTCCAGGGGCAATCCCGTTCTGCAGTCTCCCGCACAATTCACCTACTTCACGAGGCTCTCTCCAAATCCCATTTTAATCTCACGAGAACTCAACGGGAACAAGCAACAGGAACACCCTAATCCCAGCAATAATCTTCAACCTCTAACTTCCCTAAAACCCATATTCTTAAACTGGCAACGCCTTAAACTCAAGGAGCCGGTTACTTCCTCAAACCTGATCAGCTCTAAACCCGGATCCGCCTTGGTCCTTGAGCAAGGTCACCTTATTAAAGCATGCATGCAATGTCCCATCGAATGTCCTCTAAGCAGCATGGGGTACGCTTGGCAAGGAAATTTCGATGCGTCATTCCTACTTGGTAATGGCCCTCAGCAACATAGGTTTGAAATTTACCATGCTGTATGACTTAGGCTAGCCACTTAACCTCTCTGTCTCCTCCTTACCCAGCCCCCTCCTTCTCTTCTTTTTTATACAGGGGATTGGACCCAGAGCCTTATGCACATACTCCATCACTGAATTACACCCTTTGCCAGTTTTCTCTTCTGAAAAAGATAACCATATGTTCTCTTACGTTTCCAAATAGACTAAAAATAATATTTACAAGGGTCATGCCCAGTGACACTCGATAAATGGTAACTACAATCAGACATAGGTGGATCTCTTCATATTTATTTAAAGTGTATATACTTTCCCTAAATTTTGACAGTGCCCATTAATCAGTGATAGTACTGGGGTTGGAGTGGAATTAACTTCTATTGGGCCTAGACCTTAGTCAGGGTAGACTTAAGAGTTTTTTGGGGGCTGGGGATGTGGCTCAAGCGGTAGCGTGCTTGCCTGGCATGCGTGCGGCCCGGGTTCGATCCTCAGCACCACATACCAACAAAGATGTTGTGTCCGCCGAGAACTAAAAAATAAATATTAAAAATTCTCTCTCTCTCTCTCTCTCTTAAAAAAAAAAAAAAAAGAGTTTTTGGACCTTCTGTCTATGGTTGGGTGACCAACCCTTCCAGACTGAGATTGCCCCAGTTTTAGTACTGAAAAATCCTTGCCCTTTGAGTTCTGAAGTTCAGCCCAGAAAAAAACTAGTCACCCTATCAAAGCATTTAGCCAAAGCAGATGGAGGTGTCAGACCAGGAAGAAAAATCTGAGCTTCCCATAACCCTTCCCAGCTTCTGGGTAGATAGAACAGGTTGGGCATCACTTAGCATTCCTTCTGGGTCTCCAGCCAAGACCTAGTTAAACTGAGGCCAATGATGACACCTAGGGATCATACAAAAAATGACAGTCTTGGAATCACTTGGTCCTTAAGACCTTGGTTCATTAATAAATATCTACTGAGCTCTTAAAACGTGCCAAACCTTGTATTAGACACTGGAAATAAGTCTCAGGGATGGTGGAAATAAAATTTATACTGAAGTATACTGACCAAGAAAATGTTAGCCAAATCAAGACAGGAGGGAAAGAAAGAGTATTCCACGTAGGAGAGAATAGTCGTGAATGGGAAAACAAAAATTGGGGGTGGGAAAAAACATGAAAATATCAATAAATTACAGTATGGAGGAGGAGGACAGTGGTGATAAAAAAGCTGGAAAGTTGAACAGGGTCTATTGACCACTGGAGACTTTTCTGTTATGACCTCAAGTGTAGTTGGAACTTATTAAATTGTTGTAAGCAGGACAGTAACATAATTAGATTTGCATTTCCCAATGCTAATGTTGGTTATATATTGGAGACTGGTTTGGAGAGTAGCAATTCTGCTTTCAAGAATTTGGCCTACGGGCTAAGGCTGTAGCTCAGTGGTAAAGTGCTTGCCTTGCATGTATGAGGCACTGGGTTCAATCTCGGCACCATATAAAAATAAATAATGATACTGTGTGTTCATCTACAAATAAATAAATATTTACAAAAAAAAAAAAAAGAATTTGGCCTACAAGGCTGAGGATGTTGCTCGGTGGTAGAGAGCTTGCTTTGCATGTGCAAGATTCTGACTCCCAGCACAACAAAAACAAATAAATAAATGAAAGGAAAAAGAGATTGGTCTATAAGTGTACTTCACATGTGCCAAAGATTTATGGCAAGACTTATTTATGGTGGCATTTATAAACAGCTAACATGGAATACAACTTGCATGTTTATTAGAGAGTGCTGGTTAATGTAACTATAACACATGCACATATCATGAAATTATATAGTCATTATAAATATTATGGAAGATTTATTTGTAATGAAATGGAAATGTATCTAAAACTGGACATGTTGAGAAAAACAGCCAGGCAATTTTTTACCTCATGCACATCAGATAGAGCACTAATCTCCAGGATATATAAAGAACTCAAAAAAAAACTTAACACTAAAAAAAAAAAATCAATAAATGGGCTAAGGAACTGATCCACAATGGGGGTGGGGGATCCATGGGAAGAATGGAGGAACTTTGGAGAGGGCAAAGAGGAGGGAGGGGGCATGGGGGTAGGAAAGATAGTAGAATGAGATGGACATCATTACCCTAGGTACATGTATGAAGACATGGATTGTGTGACTCTACTTTGTGTACAACCAGAGAAATGAAAAATTGTGCTCCATTTGTGTACTGCGAACTGAAATGCATTCTGCTGTCACATATAACAAATTAGAACAAATAAATAAATAAATAAATTTTAAAAAGAAAAACAGCTAGGGACTGGGAATGTAGCTCACTAGCTCTGGGCTCAATCCCCATACACACACACACATATACACACATACTAACACACAAAGATAAACGGATAGCTATGTATATGTTTGAATAAATGCATATGAGATGCTTTTAAAAAGAATGCATGAGAAACTTTTAGTAGTGGTGACCTCTGCAGAGTGATCAAAGAAGAATAATTGTCCATATTTTCCTACGTTTGGGTTTTTATATTGAGCATGTTTAATGAACTTTTTATAATTTGTCTATCTTTAAAAACCAATTTTGCTCAGCACCGGTGGCAAATACCTGTAATCGCAGAGACCATGGAGCCAAGGCAGGAGGATTTCAAATTCATGTCCAGCCTGGGCAACTTTAGCGAGTCCTACAGCAACTCAGCAAGACCTTGTCTTAAAATAAAAATAAAAAGGGCTGGGGATGTAGGTTAGCAGTAAAATGCTCCTGGGTTCAAACCCTGGTACAAAAAAAAAGTGACAAAATTAAATTTTAGCCATGCACAATGACACAGTATTGTAATCCCACCTACATAGAAGGCCGAGGCAGGAGGATTCCAAGTTCAAGGCCATCCTGAGCAACCTAACAAGACCCTATCTCAAAATAAAAGGGCTGGTGATACAGCTCAGTGGTGCTCTGAGTTCAATTCCCAGAATAAAACAATAAATATAACAATAATTTTTATTAGAAGTCTGACTGTGGAAGTGAGGAGAAAGATACCATAGCAGTTTCAGAAGTACACAGGACAGAAAAAGATTTTTTTTTTTAAGTAAAGGAGACCTCAGAATTCTCTTTTTTTAAAAAAAGTTTTTCTTTTTTTAGAGAGAGAGAGAGAGAGAGAGAGAGAGAGAGAGAGAGAGAGAGAGAGAGAGAGAGAGAGAATTTTTTTAAATATTTATTTTTTAGTTTTCCGCGGACACAACATCTTTGTATGTGGTGCTGAGGATCGAACCCGGCCACACGCATGCCAGGCGAGCACGCTACCGCTTGAGCCACATCCCCAGCCCAAGAATTGTCTCTTAAGAGAGTGAAAATACTAGAAAGAGGAGGAAAAATCAGTAAAGTGGGCTTGTTTTCTTTCCCTGGAGAATGGTTCTTTCCCTTAAGAGCCACTGGGCTCACTTCTTCACCTCCCTCAGGGCACAACATTAAGGACATTATGCTAAGTGAAAAAAGTCAATCATAAAAACACAAATACTGTATAATTCCACTTGCATTAAGTTCCTACAAATTAAAATGAGAAACAGTAGAAAGCTGGTTGCCACTGGGATAAGGGAAAATGGAAACCCACTATTTCTTGAGTACAGTTTCAGTTTGGGAAGAAAAAGTTCTGAAGATGGACTGTGGGATTTGTCGCACAACATGAATATACTTAATACCACCGAACATGGTTGTTAGTAAATAGTATGTGTATTTTACCACACACAAAAAGCTTAAATATCATCATCCCTGAAATTTTCTAGGTCGCGTCCAGTAAAATGTCAAATCTCCACAATCGCAGTGGGACAAGGTCACGTGAGGACAGACACCGGTCCAAAAAGGCTGGAGCTTCCGGGGCTGCTTCCGGCAGAAGAAAAGAAGGAGGAGCTCGGGGTCAGAACTAGGGAAGGGCGGGAGAAGGGGCGGATCCAGAAAGGGGTGAGCTTCCGGCTTCTTCTCGCAGGAAAACAGGGCGGAGAGATCCGGAGGGATTGGGTCTGGAGAGCTTTACGCTCTCAGGGAGAGGCGAGAGACAAATCTGAGAGGATTTTGGAGCCAAACGGACGGTGCCTCCGCTAGCTGTTAGGCTTAGGCCGAGAGCGGCAGGAAAGACGTGGCTCCGCCACTGGGCTCCTGGACCCTCCATAGTCCTCGCCACCGTCTCTGTACACCCTGTGGCCAAGGAAGGCAGAATTAGCAGGAAACCCCCAGCAGCGCCAACACCTTGCAGCTTGATCTGGCGCGCTCTCCAATGGTGTCTTCCGGTTCTCTTCAATCTCTAGCTGCATATCTCCCCTGAGCTATAGCCGCAGCAGGAAGGCTTTGAGAAAAGTCCGGCAGGTTGCTGACAGTAAGGAAACAAGGAGTTTCGTGGGCCATGATCTGGAATCCAGTAGAGCTGCAGGAAATGGAATCTGCCTCGGAGGGAGACCAACATGCACAACCACTTCTACCCTCAGCCCGAGAGTCCAGTCTGTGCCCTGGCAAACCCTTGCAGAGCAACGTACTCCAGTGAAAATCACCCTTATCTTTCAGACAGCTCCCGCTTAGCCTCCACAAACCTTTCCCCTCTGGAGCAGGTGGGAAATGAATGGCCAGGGTTCCTGTTTCTGCTATTTTTAAGTTGTAGATGGGCACAATACCTTTATTTTATTTATTTATTTTCATGTAGTGCTGAGGATCGAACCCAGTGCCTCATAAGTGCCAGGCAAGTGCTCTACCACTGAGCCACAAACCCAGCCCCTGTCTATAACTGGGACTATTGAGTGCAAACTCCTGAGGCTAGGCCAAAGGTCTGTAGATTCTAAAGCTGCTCAGTGGGGCTCTGACTCTGAGGGGTCAAGGTAGTCCATTCTGTCCCAGCTCTTCCAGAGTCCTACTCCCAGGGCTCTGTGTTCAGACTCCACTAAAATCAGAGGCCCACAGACAGCCAAGTCGGAGGCACTGTTAGTACCATTCCAGGCCCTACCCAATTCAGAGGATAAAACCTACACCTCTTGCCTGGCTGCAGTTCCCCCATGTCACTGTACAACCTGAGAAATTCAGCACTATCTAGGATCTGGTAACCGTTATACTTTTGGCAAGGAGGGATGACAAGGCTTCTGTCTTTCATTGCTTCTGCAGTCATTTGAGGATTAAGTACAAGACCAAAGTTCAGTATCAACCTGTTCCCATGATATATCCTAAGAAGGAAGCTGAGTTGGTATTATACAATCTTAGTTTGACATGTAATAAGGAAGAACATTACTCAAGGTCATGTAATAAATAATCAATAAAATGGGGCCAGGCAGGAGATAGGGCACTCTTTCCCTAAGGTAGTCCCTATACTTTCCACAGTGCCTGGGGGCTAAGAAGTCCTTTGGAGATGAGGGTGAAGAGAGTTAATGCGACCTGGGAATCCTTGGAATGAGCCAAAGCTTTCTCTGGGCCATTTATTGAGCTACTCTGACTAAGCAGCTTGTGCTTTGACAGTGAAGTGCCTGCCCCCTTATCTCTAGCAGAATACATAATACCCTCTGGGAAGTGCCATGACATTGTATAATGAGAAAAAATAAAACAATACAATAATCTCAGTAGCAACTGCTACTATTTACTGAACACTTACTCTACCTCATTTCATGACTACCTGATGTGGTAGTTACTATTGAGATAGGAATCTAGAAATAAAGGGAGAAAATGAGTCTCAATGGAAGTTCCCATAAACCATTGAAATGCAGAACTGCAGCCTTGATAAACTTCTACCCCTGAGCTGTACACCTTTGGCCAATGCCCTTGAATCATTCCCTGGTGAAAAGAGGATAATGAGGAAGCACAGGGAAAACTGGCACAAAATTGTGTAACTCTACTTCCACTTATAGACCAGCCCCTAGCTCCAGCCCTCTATAAACATTAACACCCTACCCAACAGGTTGTTGTCTCTGCCTCTGGAAATAGCCCACATTCTCCCTTGAATGTGTATTCCTCGATTTACCCCAAAGGCCTGCCCTCATTCTCCCTTGAATATGTATCTGCTTTCCTAAATAAATCTGTCTATGCCTCTGACCCACAGTGCCCAAAATATTTTCTGTCAAGTATGTCAAGAACCCTCCTGATTCTGGGTCAGTTTCCCTCTTCTCACTGGTAACTCCTTGGAACCCTCTTCAGAGATGTCTTCTCCTGTGACATTATTTATTTATTTATTTAAATAAGTGCCTTTTATTTATTTATTTTGAGAGAGAGAGAGAGTTATTTATTTTAGTTTTCAGTGGACACAACATCTGTTTGTATGTGGTGCTGAGGATTGAACTCCGGGCCTCAAGGCATGCCAGACGAGCACGCTACCGCTTGAGCCACATCCCCAGCCCTTCCTGTGACATTATTATCTCCATTTTTTTTTTAAGAGAGAGAGAGAACTTTTTGATATTTTTTAGTTTTCTGTGGACACATCATCTTTATTTTATTTGTATGTGGTGCTGAGGATCGAACCCAGCACCCAGTGTATGCCAGGCAAGCGCGCTACAGCTTCAGCCACATCCCCAGCCCTATTATCTCCATTTTTGCAGAAGAGGAAACTAAGGCTCAGAGAAGTTAAACAACTCACCAAAAGTCTTGGTAATAAGTGCTAGGGGTGAATTTTAAACTCAAGTTTGTCTGTGGAATTCATGTTCTCACATTCAGTGGTTTGCAGAATAACACCCAGTGCCTTTAAGCAGCATTGGCCAGCTTCCAGGTACTCTCCTCCTGTCTACAGTTTTGAACACCCATCCAGGCCTATTTTTCTAAGCCCTGTTCCCTTATGATAGCCTCCTCCTTTAAAAAAAAAAAAAAAAGGTTTTTTTAGTTATAGGTGGACACAATATATTTTTATGTGGTGCTGAGGATTGAACCCGGTGCCTCACACATGATAGGTGAGCGCTCTGCCTTTTTCTTCTTGCCAGTGAATCCCTACAGAGAAGGCTTCCTGAATCTCTTGCAATGCCTCAAACCTTGGTGTTGAAGCTAGAATTAGGCAGTCAGTGTAGATAGGTAAATCGAGTCAAGTAGGATCTAGGAGGCCAATTGTGAGCAAGTCTGGGAAGTTGGAGACTGTCTCCTGAGGAATCTTATCAAGAACCTGCTCCTGCTCCAACTTGTTGCCAAGGTAACCTGTCCCAGGAATTTCCCCACCCTACAGGGAGCTATAAGGTTAATGTGTCCTTGTCTACTCCCCCCCTGCCCTTCCCCCTTCAGCCCACCTATTTCCCACCTTTTGGCCTTCCCATCGAGCATTCTTGGGCCTAGTCTCCTCCACTGGAAGGAAAAAGATAAGGGGGGAAAGCAGGAGAACAAAGGAAGTCTAGGACATATAAAAAAGGCAGAACATGGGGCTGGGGATGTGGCTCAAGCGGTAGCATGCTCGCCTGGCATGCATGCGGCCCAGGTTCGATCCTCAGCACCACATACCAACAAAGATGTTGTGTCCGCCGAGAACTGAAAAATAAATGTTAAGAAATTTCTCTCTCTCTCTCTCTCCCCCCCTCTCTCTCTCTTTAAAAAAAAAAAAAAAGGGCAGAACACCTTGCTTCTTGGGATACCAGGATACCAGCTATGGCCCCATTCTCCCTCACAGGAGAAGTCTATGTTACCCCTTTTTAAATAAACCCTGCTTCATATGCTTGCCTCGGCATGCTTTTTTTTTTTTCAGAGTAGAAATTAGAAGTTTATTAAAGGACAGCAGAAAAGACTTCTCCCGGAGGAAGAAGAGGACCCAAGAGGTGGAATCCCTCGGCATGCTTCTTTAATGTTCGAACTTCAACATGTGGGGAAGCAGGACTCATCACCGTATTAGTGTCCATACCAAATGCCTCCCCAATGCTATTTCTCCCGAGTTTAGCTTAATACTCACTGAGCTTTTTGCTTATGCCTTTTGCCCTTCTTGAATGCCCTTCCTTAACCCTTAAAGGGTCATCCAGTTGAAGCCAGATTTTTAATTTCCTCCTTTCACTGATCTCACATAATCCTGGGTCTCAAGGCTAGAACCCCCACTCACCCCCAAAGCATTGGCTCAAGGCCAGTTAGGAAGCTTCAAAGAGCAAAGAGGACTTGATTTCTAGTCCTGACAGGGTGGGGTGCAGCTGTTCTTTTCAGGAACAACAAAATAAACAACAACAAAGGGTCCCCCTCCCTACACTTCTTGGGAAAAGGGAGCAAAAGATGTTGAGAGAAGTAGGCTTAGAGAGATAAGTGTAGCTGAGACATGTAGATGGCATATTGGTGGTCCATCTTTTTATATCAATTTTTCTGGACTGTTTAGGGGAATGAAGGTCTTCTAAACATTTTAATATTAAAAAAAGAACTTCAGGCTGGGATGGTGGCTCAGCAGTAGAGCGCTGGCCTAGGGGGTCGGGTGGGGGGTGGGGGTTCAATTCTCAGCACTACATAAAAATAAAGGCATTGTGTTGTGTCCATCTACAAAAAAGATTCATATTCTCTCTCTCTCTTTTTAACAACAACAACAAAAAAGAACTTAAAGGATAACCCCTGAATTGTGAAGAAAAGCATGAAACTGCTAAGAAATCACTTGTTTGTGAAGGAAGGATTCAGGATCCTTCACCAACAAGGGCTGTGTCCTTTGCTTTGAGGTCACGGGTAGAGTGTGAATCCAGTTCCTGGCATTAAATGAAGGTGACTATTGTGATTTCCTAGGCCCTGAAAAGGAGCAGTGTCCCCACTGTATCCTAGGCGACAGACCTGGAGGAAGGCGTGTCAAAGGCGGAGTCATAGGCCCTCCTTCGGTCGCGCTCCGCCCAGTACTGGTTCCTCGTGGCCTTACTACTCGCCCTTGCCCCCAGAATCCACTTTGGATGACACTGTAAGGTGAACCGAGCTCCCAAGGCCACCCAGCTTAAATTTTAAATTTCTTCCCTAGAAAAGAGCAAGCGAGGAACACGATCTCTGGGAAGAACTGGACTCCACCAGTTTCCAACCGGCTCTGGACAACCAACTTGGGACCAAAAGTCTTGGGAGTTCTGAACGATAAGGGAGCTGCCTTAGAAGAAGAACCGCCCGGCTGGCCACGAGGCGCGTAATGGCCGTGCACGCCCGCCGCCTGTGTCACATCGCCTTCCAAGTGGCTGCCGGGCAGCCCCTAGCCCGGGATCTGCAGTGCCTCTTTGGCTTCCAGCCCCTGGCGGCGCGGGAGGCAGGTGGCTGGCGGCAACTGGCCCTACGCAGCGGAGACGCCGTCTTTTTGGTGAATGAGGGTGCGGGGCCCGGGGAGCCGCTGTACGGTCTAGACCCACATCATGCTGTGCCCAGCGCCACGAACTTGTGTTTCGATGTGGACGATGCGAGCACCGCTGCCCAAGTGCTGGCATCCCGGGGCTGTCGTGTGCCGGTGCCCCCAGTTAACGTTCGGGATGCTCAGGGCGCCGCCACCTACGCTGTGGTTAGCTCGCCGGCTGGCAACCTCAGCCTGACGTTGCTGGAGCGTGCCGGCTATCACGGGCCCTTCCTACCGGGCTTCGGACCGGTGCCCTCCAAGCCCGACGCAGGTTGGGTCAGCCACGTGGACCACTTGACCTTGGCTTGCACACCCGGTAGCTCCCCAACACTTAGGCGCTGGTTCCAGGACTGCCTGGGCTTTCACCACTTGCCGTTGAACCCAGGGGAGGATCCTGAGCGGGGCCTCGAAGTGGTAACTGAGTCGGGGAATGGGGGGCTGCGGCTCATGGCCCTGCAGACTCCACCCGGCAGCATTGTCCCCACCCTTGTGCTGGCCGAGTCTCTGCCGGGGGCTACCTATAGACAGGACCAGGTGGAGCAATTTCTGGTTCGGCACAGGGGGCCGGGCCTGCAGCACGTAGGACTGTATACGCCGAACATCATGGAGGCCAGTGAGGGTATGGCTTTGGCCGGAGGCCGGCTCCTGACACCTCCCGAAGCATACTACCAGCAGCCAGGCAAAGAAAAGCAGATCCTAGCTGCGGGGCTCATACCTGGCGTTCTGGCCCGACAGGGAATACTGCTAGATGGAGATAAAGGCAAGTTTCTGCTTCAGGTCTTTACCAAGTCCCTCTTTGCTGAGGATACCTTCTTCTTGGAGCTGATTCAGAGGCAAGGGGCCACAGGGTTTGGCCAGGACAACATTCGAGCACTGTGGCAATCCATACAAGAGGAAGCTGCCAGGAGCCAGAAAGCCTGAGGACAGCCAGAGCTAGATGCAGCCACTTTCTTGTAGCTTGAGACACACCCAGAGGAGGCCCAGCTATTGAAATGCAATACCCTCAGAGGCCAGGTGTGCCCTGCTTCTCCTTAGTACATGCCAGCAGTTAAGTCTCTTACTGGGCTTCAAAGAAGTGTTGTTTTTTGTTTGTTTGTTTAAGTATAAAACATTTCTTACAATTTAATATCTAATACATTCACAAGATACAAAGAACAATAAAAAATTACATGATTAGGTCACAGACATAACTAATACAAGCCTTTGTGTTCTTTTTTTTTTTAATATGAGTAGGACTAATTTATTTTTTGCAAGATGGGGATTGAACCTAGGACCCTGCACATGCTAGGAACATGCTCTATTACTGAGCTACACTCCCACTCCTTTGTGTTCCCCTATGATAGTATTTCCCTCTCTGCCCCAGATTTGTGATTTTTTTTAACCCTTTGCATTTCTGAATTTTCACTATATGTGAAATGTATCCCTAAATAAATGACTTAGTATTTGAGGTAGGTAATTAAGACAAATTCTTCTGTGCTTCCCTTCTCCCTAGGGAGCAACCCATGTAGGTAGAGACAGGCTGGTTCAGGGTTAAGCCCAACCACCTGCTTTAGGATAATACCACTGCTCCAATCAAGCTGACCTGAGACCTAGAAAGTGTTGGGTGTCAACTCTTGGCAGGTGCTCCCTGCAGCAGCCATCACTTCCTGGGGAAAGGAGAACAGATTATGTGGACAGAACACACCCTCCTCTCTCTGCCTAAAGCTGTATGGAAGCTCAACCAGTGGAAATCAGGACCCAATACTTCCTGGGTCCTCAGAGATGTGGAGTAAAGGGGCTAGGGAAAGGATGCAACTTTTCCAAAATGACTACAAAAATAAGCACTTTAGCTGGGTGCAGTGGCACACGCCTGTAATCCCAGCAGTTTAGGAGGCTGAGACAGGATGATCACAGGTTCAAAGCCAGCCTCAGCAATAGCCAGCTGCCCTGAATGCTCCAAGGTCATGGATAAGAACTCCCATAGTCCTGCCAGTAGACCTGAGAGGGAGAGCAGCCAGTTATGGGTCAGGCCTCAGCTGCTGACTCCTTTCTCTACTCCTCCCTGTTGATTGTGCTACTTTGCTTCCAGCATCCAGATATCTGAGTTAGGCCTCTGCACCAGCAGAATGCGGGTACCCCCAAGGGCTCTGGGCTGCTCCAGAACCCAGTGAGACCCTGTCTCTAAATAAAATACAAAATAAGGCTGGGGATGTGACTTAGTGATTGAGTGCCCCTCAGTTCAATCCCTAGTACCCCAAAAAATTTAAAAAAAATAAGCACTTTATTAAACAATAGGACTCTCAGGGATAGGGACTTTCAGAGGCATCACTGGGCTACACTGTTGAGGCTGGGTGTGTCAGTGGGGATATGAGGCCAAAAGAAACTATCCAGGACTTGCTGGCCCCGGTTGGGCTTTTTCCAGCTGGGCTTTTTCTGGCTGGTTGGAGAAGACAATTGGGACCTTTTGGAACCCTGTGTAGAAGCCAAAAGAGGGAGGTACTGAGGAGAGGACATCATGGAATTCTTTCCAGCATCTCCTCTTTATCAATCTAGCTCAGGTTCTATCCTGATATGTAGAGCTGCCTCCAAATATCTTATCTGTGCCTAACTCTACAAAAAGCAGCCTGAGGAAATCTTCCCGAGGTACAAATTTGGCTCCTCTCTTCCACCTTAAATGATTTGGCAGCTTGGTTTTTATGCCTTGGCTTACCTGGGCAGGCTCTGCCAACTTCTCCAGCTAACCAAACGTTCATGGCTCCTTAGGCATTGCAGACTGCATAATGCCCTACCTTTGCACAAACATTTCACACTGTTTTGCCCTCATTACTTTGCTCTTGTCCCCCAACCCTGTACCCAACAAATGTAAAGTCCTCAGATCAAGAACTATTCCTCTGACCCCATGAAAGCCTGGAATGGAGGATGTTCACCCAGACCTGAACCAGTAAATGACTGAAAACCCACGGATTCAGATCTGGAGACAGAAGGATGGGTAAGGGCCATGAGACTTACCTTGCAGGTCCCTGGCTGATGGTCCTCATATACACGGAACACCTAGCCAAGAGTAAGGGGTAAGGACAGGGCTGGCATCTTCTCCAAAAGAGCCAAACTTCTATTTTCTGCCCTTGACATTATGCCCCAGTACTTTAGCTTAAAATGTGTGTGTGTGTGTGTGTGTGTGTGTGTGTATGTGTGTATTCCTATTTACACAGTAATCGGTTCATATAGACAATGTAGGAAACAAAAGGGGAAATGAAGACAAAGGTAGTACCTTTTTCATGGCGGTAGAAACAGCTGCGGTGTGAAATTCCTCTCGGGTCAGCCATCGAGCACCAGGTGGTGTGGTCACTGGGGTCTGCCCTTCCAGGGCCAGACCATATACTTGATATGTTAGCTTGATATGAGAGAAAGTGTGGCTCACCTGGGAGGAGGATCAGGGGGTTGAAATAGATCTGTGGATGTGGCCACAGAGGTCATCAGTCCTGGTCCCTCCACTTTTACTTACCTCTCCAAGGTACTGGAGGTGGGTAGCAGGGAGAGGCCCAGTCCAACTCTGTAGTTTCTGCAGCAGGTCCTTGTGCTGATGCTGTCCTGAGTGCTCCAAGGTCACGGACGGGAACTCCCATAGTCCTGCCAGCAGACCTGAGAGGGAGGGCAGCCAGGTATGGGTCAGGCCTTAGCTGCTGACTCCTCTCTCTACTCCTCCTTGTTGATTGTGTCACTTTACTCCCAGCATCCGGGTACCTGAGCTAGGCCTCTGCACCAGCAGAATGTGGGTACCCCCAAGGGCTCTGGGCTGCTCCAGAACACAGATGGCCAGGTACTCCTCCCTGGGGGGCCTGCGGCTGGCCTTTCTGGGAAAGTTGGCCACTCCCAACGTGTAGTTCCAGGGTTCTGTGGATGGCAGGCACAGCTGGCACTTTCCAGTGATGGGAGCTGGAAACAGAGATCCCCAAGCCCTGCTCAGTCCAGGAAGGCTTGGGTGCCAAGCCCAGAAAGCAGGCTTGGCCTGGTTCAGCAGGATCTTGCTCAGCAAGATCTTACTAGTTCAGAAAGAACTAGTACTGAGGCTTCTATAGGCAGCTCCCTGACAGGGGCAGGAGAGGGTGAGTTTGGGGGGTTAAGGCCGCACTCACTGCAGTCCTCCACGTCAGGAGTGCCTTGCAGGTTCCATGAAGCTGAGAACTGTTCCTTCTCTACCTGAGAGACAGGGTGGGGTGTCATGGGGCAAGGGCCATACCCTAGGATTCCTGAGTGCTCCCTCCCCAGGAGGCTCACCCTCTGGCGTGCCCTGCACAAGCTCTGCACAGGGCACTGGCTGCAGAGAGGCCGCTGTGGGGTGCACACTGTGGCCCCCAGTTCCATGGCTGCTTGATTAAAGTCCCCTGGTCGGTTTGGATCCACTAGCTGCTGGGCTAGGCTCCTACAAGAGAACACCTCTGTGAAGAAAAGACCCTTTGAAGATACCCCTCCCATAGTCCCCCATTATTCCAGTATCATACCAGAGATGCTGAGAGACAAGGGTGCTCTTGGAATCAGCACCAATGGCTCGGACACGGCACAGCACCCGTACTACATTCCCATCCACCACACCGGTTGCCTTGTACAGAGAAGTTCAGAACTTAGCCTTGGCTCGGAGATAGCACACACAAAGTATGGGTGGGCAATGGTCTCACCTGACCAAAGGCAATGGAAGCAATGGCTCCAGCTGTGTACCGCCCCACACCAGGTAGGAGCTGCTGTAGGGTGTCTGCTGTACGAGGCATGTGGCCCCCTAGCTCTTCTACCACCTGATTGGGGTAAGGTTTAAGGTTATGAAACACTTGAGGCCCCAGGCTTCTACACCCTGCCCTTGGCAACCCCTTACCTTCCGAGCTCCCTCCTGTAGTCGCCGGCCTCGAGAATAGTAGCCCAGGCCAGCCCAAAGTTGGTTCACCTCCTGTAGGTGGCGTCACAGGTCAAAGAGATAAGTGGTCAATCCCTCAGTTGTCCCCATTCTCACTACCCAAGGATAGCTTTTACCTCCAGAGAAGCATTGGCCAAGTTCTGCAGTGTTGGCCATTTCTATAGTTCCAAAGCAGAAAAGAAGAAGAGATCAAGGGTTAGGGCAGTGAAGGAAGATTTCTCTACACACATCCCAAAGTATAGGCTCTTTTCTGGGGTCTGGCCCAACCCTCCCCTCTTTTCCCTGGTGTCACCTGCATCCACCGGGTATAGTAGTTGATCACTGTGGCAACCTGGGTCTGCTGCAGCATAACCTCTGACACCCACACTAGGGGAGAGGGGTTGGCATGAGAGTACTGCTAACCTGCCTTGCAGACCTGTACATTTCCAGGCAAGGTACCCCTGCTTTCAGGAGATGTACTGACCTGCATATGCTCGCCTATCCAGGTCCTCCTCATCCTCTGCCTGTCAGTGCAAGCCCAGGTGGGAAGTTAGTATGGAAGGTCCTGGATGCCATTCTCCTGCCCAACCCTTCTTGTTCCACATCTGCTTACCTGTCTTCTCCAGGGTAGGTCCCGCTTCTCTGTGTCATACCAGCTCAGTAGACTCTTCCTGAAGGCTATTATTTCAGTTCTATTTCTGAATAGATGGTACGGGGAGACAGAGGCCTGAAATATCTCCTCTTCTTGCTGACTGGCTAGGTCTGCAGGAGTCCCAGGACACTCAGAGATCCTCCCTGCATAGGGAATCCACCTCAGGAGGAACCCAGGACATAGAAGCCTGTGGCGGTGTACTCTATACAGGACCTCCCCTACTCCCAATCTAGTGCTTAAGCTTTGGAGCTAGAGTCAACCACAGTTCTCTAGCTGTAAGTAGCCTTGACCCAATTTATGGCCTTAATTTTCTCAGAGTGATACTGCTGGCTCTGTTGTCTCTGGGCCATGATGAAAACCCAACAGTTTTAGTTAGACATGACAAATATCTACGCAAGGTCCCTATTTACAAAACACTTTCAAGCTCATAAACTCATTTGATCCCATGAAAGTCACATGAAGGAAGAAAAGCATAGGCTATTGCTCTGTATTATTGGTAAAAAAAAAAAGTAGGCAATTAGAGCAATTATCCCAAAGTCACACAGCAACACAGAATTATGCCCTTAAATAGTGTCTTAATGCTTTAAGTCATACCAGGCTCCCTTCTCAGTCCAAATCTGCACCCTTTCACAGCCAATGAAACCAGCCTCTGGAGTCTTTGGCTAGGACCAAGCTTCTTACCCTTAGGAGCAGAAGGCTTGGCCTGGCTACTATTGGGGGCACGTTTCTTCCTTCTCTCCTGGCTGGCTGCCTGCTTTCCCAGATTACTTCCCACAGCTGCTCGAAGTTTCCTCATGATGGCCTGGAAGAGAAAGACCCAGCCCAAGTAGTTGGTCACAATGAGACTAAATCTTGGGGCCTCACAGTAGTTACAGTCACTTCTATCTCTATACCACTTACAGAGTATCTAATTTTTCTCATGCACTCTCAAGACACCTAGGGTTTGCTCTTGGCTCTCTGTGGCACTGAGAGGTATGACCAGCACAGGAACACTAGCATGAGAAATTCAGAGTAACAAGCCAGGGTCAATATGGGCCAAGGACCAAAGTCTTCTGTTGGGGAGTATTTACGGGTTCCTGATGCTTATTATGATGTTGTTGTTTCAAGGTATCTGGGGGCATAGGGTGGGTGGGAGGTTTCTCCACTTAGAAATATTTCATGGTTACACTAAAACCTTTATTTGATAAAAAGGAGAAACCAAGGATCAGAGAGGGAAAAAAGATTTGCCTAAGACTAGATGGCAAATCAATGGGAGAAGAGATGAACTACTTTTATTCCTAATAACTTTCTGATCTAGCAATTATTACTGACCATTAGCAATAAGATCACTGCTCTGACTGTTCTTCTGGCTGCCTTTTCTCTAACAGAAAAAAAGAGGCTAACAGTGTTTATGTAAGACCCCATGAAGTGTTTCAATTTCCTGATGGCTCCCCAAGGCAGGTACTACTACTGCCTCCATTTTATTTATTTATTTACTACTACTGCTTCCATTTATTTATTTATGGTCTGGGAATTGAACCCAAGAGTGCTTAGCCACTGAACTCCATCCTCAGCCCTTTTTATTTTTTTTTCTTGCTAAGTTGCTGAGGCTGGCTTTGAACTTATGATCCTCCAGGATTATAGGCATGCACCACAGTAGCTGGCCTACCTCCATTTTAGCTATGAGAAAATGAAGGTTTGTAGAGTTTAAACAACTTGATCTTTCAAACTGAGTGTGCACTCTTATACTCTGGCTATGCTACAATCCCAAGCCTATTTCAAACTCTTACCTCAAGGTTTCAACTTTACCATCTCATTTTCATCAAAAGAGCTTGCTTCCTGGGGCTGAGGTTGTGGCTCAGTGGTAGACTACTTGCCTAGCATGTGTGAGGTACTGGGTTCAATTCTCAGCACCACACATAAATAAATAAAATTAAAGGTCCACCGACAACTAAAAAAATAAATAAAAGAGCCTCCTTCAGTGAAAAAAACAATACAAACCTCCCTCCATTTGCATTGACTTCCTTCTTTCTCCTTTTATGTGAAGGAGGGATCTCTCTTTTTCCCCAGGGTCCTGTTCCTCCAATCTTCCAACCAAGACCCACTCTCCTCCCCTTCATGGCCAGACTTCTTTTACCAAACTCACTCCCACAATTTATTCTACAATTTTCCAAAGAGCAAAGTAACCTTTTCACGACATGATCATGTCAATTCCTTTCTTACAACCTTTAATGACTTCCCATTAATTCCTTAAACAAATATATATAGATTGTCTACTATGTGTCAACCTGTTTATTCAGTAAACAAACCACAAACCATCAAAGATTCCTGGGCTGGGGTTGTGCCTCAGTGGTACAGCACTTGCCAAGCATGTGTGAGGCCCTGGGTTTGATCCTCAGCACCACATATAAATAAATGAAATAAAGGTATTGTGCCCACCTACAACTGAAAATAATAATAATAATAAATAAAAAATTCCTGTCCTCATGGAGCTTATATTCTAATAGGGGTAGGCAATACAAACACATAATAAGTAAATTATATGGGATGTTAGAAGGCAATACTATTAGCATAAAGAGGAAAAGTAGAGAAAACGAAGGGCATAAAATGCCAGAATGGGAATGAAATGTTGCAATTTTAAATAATGTGGTCAAGGTAGGTCTTATTAACGTAATATTTGGGGCTGTGGTTGTAGCTCAGTTGTAGAGTGCTTGCCTAGCATATGTGAGACACTGGGTTTGATGCTCAGCAACACATAAAAATAAATAAAGATACTGTGTTCATCTACAACTAAAAAAAAAAGTAATATATATATATTTTTTTAAAGAGAGAGTGAGAGAGGAGAGAGAGAGAGAGAGAGAGAATTTTTTTAATATTTATTTTTTAGTTCTCAGCGGACACAACATCTTTGTTGGTATGTGGTGCTGAGGATCGAACCCGGTGGGCCGCACGCATGCCAGGCGAGCGCGCTACCGCTTGAGCCACATCCTCAGCCCAGTAATATTTGACCAATAACTTAAAGCAGCTGGAGTTAGCTATGTAGATACACAGAAGAGGCATTCCAAGAAGCTAGTGGAAAGACTCTAAGAAGGGTGACTGGCATGTTTGTGGTACATTAGGCAGGCCAATGTGGTTAAATAGAATGAGTGAACAGTAAGAGATGGGAAGGTGGGATAGGATCACTAAGAACCTTTTTGAGGGCTTTGGCTGTCATATCTCTTGCTCTTAGAATGAGCCAATACTGGGGATGGGGTTGTGGCTCAGTGGTAGAGTGCTCGCCTACCATGCATGAGGCACTGGGTTTGATCCTCAATACCACATAAATGTAAAATAAAGATATTGTGTCCACCTAAAACTAAAAAATAAATATTAAAAAAAAAGAATGAGTCAATACTGTTAATATAGCCTTGAAGGTCCATGTGCCAGGGCTGTACTTGTTTCATCCTCTCCTCTTACTATGCTCAAGCCACATTTACCTGAATTTAGTTGCTTAAATCTCCAAAGTTGTCTGTCCACTTTGAGGCCTCATACACTCCATTTCCTCTGCTTGGAGAGAGCTTTTCTATGTTTTTCCTAATATCCAATCATTTTTTAGGTTTTGGCTTAAATGTTCAAGCACCTTACTCTCTTAGGTCTCCATTATAGCTCTTATTTTTTAAAAATATTTTTTAGTTTTGATGGACACAGTACCTTTATTTTATTTATTTTTACGTGATGCTGAGGCTCACAAGTGTGAGACAAGCACTCTGCCACTGAGCCACAATCCCAACCCTCCATTATAGCTGTTAACTGTAATTTCACACTTAATTGTGATTCTTCCAGTTAGTGTCTGCTTACCCTACTTTAAAATATATATATCTTTACTTGTAGATGGACACAATACTTTTATTTATTTTTACGTGGTGCTGAGGATCAAACCCAGTGCCTCTACTACTGAGCCATAATCCAGCCCTGCTCACCCTACTTGACTGTAAAAAACAAACAAAACAAAAAACAAAAACAAAACAACAACAACAACAAAAAAAAACCTCCAGGAGGACCAGGACTAGATCTCTTCTGTTAATTGTCGTGTTCTCAAAGCCAAAGCCAGATAAACACTGTAAATGTTTGTTAATTTAATTAATGGAATGGAGGACGGTGTTTCTTTTTTAAAAAGAAGGGGATAAGTCCAAGCAACTCAATAATGACGAAAAGGACTCAGTAGGGGGAGAAAAGTTAAAAGACGCCCTAGAAACAATAAACAAGGAGAATCGGTTGCTGGGCCCAGGGAATGAAAACTAGAGTCCCTGGGGCTGGGGATGTGGCTCAAGCGGTAGTGCGCTCCCCTGGCATGCGTGCGGCGGTTCGATCCTCAGCACCACATACCAACAAAGATGTTGTGTCCGCTGAGAACTAAAAAAATAAATTAAAAATTCTCTCTCTCTCTCTCTCCTCTCTCACTCTCTCTTTAAAAAAAAAAAAAGAAAAAAGAAAACTAGAGTCCCTGGGAAGAGACTACTACTCCTAATACCTCTCTCCTCTCTCACGGTAGTAAGAGTCATGCCCAAACACCGTGTAGGTCAACTGTACTTTCTAATTGCTTTCCAAATGGAACCTTCCTCATCATCCCCACTACCAGAACCTTAATTCTATTTTACTTCATCGCTTGGACTTTTTCAAATGCTTCCCTCTTAAAAAGTCAGTCGCTTTATAACCTCAACATCCTTGTTCTGTGGAATGCTCTCCGCCCGCACTAAGCTCTCCATCTTCCCAGGGAATTTGCCCATGCCCAGAACACCTTTCTTTCCCCCAATGCCCTTCTTCTGGCCTAACTCATTAGCATATTTTAAGCTCAGTTCAGGAAGTGCCCCCTCTTTTGGGAATCCCGCCCTGCCCACCCAAAGCATTCCGGAACGGTGCAGACAAACACCGCAGGCGTTAAGACTGGGTTCCCACCCTCCCGAGGCCACGCGTGGGAAGAAAAATTACCTCCTCCACCGGCTCCCGCGCAACACCAAGGGGCGTGGCTCCGGCCAATCCAGGCGGGGAGTCCGCAGCACCAGCCAATAGGCTCTCAGCGCGGGCCGGGCCCACTTCCCTGCACAGGGCCCGGGAGGTCTGAACGGAAGTCCAACCCTACTGCGACCCCACGCGTGAGACCCCGCCCCATCCTCGACCGCCGGAGTCGAGCCAGGAGGCTAAACGGAAGTCTTCCGGCAGCTCAAGAGAGGGACGCGCGGCACGCTCTGCGTCATGGCTGCCGACAGTGACGATGGCGCAGCTTCAGCTCCAGCGGCCTCAGACGGTGAGCGACTTCCCAAGGGCCGCCCTAGAAGTTTATGTGCTCTGGGGGAGGGGAAGACCTCGGGCTGGTTGATACAGATCTTAACCTTCAGAAAAGTAACTCTTTTCTTCGGAAGCAGCCACGAGCTGCGCGCTCAGCTGCAAAGCTTGGGAGTGTTGAGAACGTAGGGCTGGTGGGGTCTGTCGGGAGATGTGGTCTGGATGGAACTCTTGTGATTCGTTTAAATGGGGCAAGTTACACGTGATGGTCGAAAGGAAGTAGGACGTATTGAGAGCTCTGGTGTGGGCCAATATTTATCAGGCGATGGGGCATGCTAGGAACAGCTTGTGGCTGCGGGGGCACCATAAGAACAGTAGTGAGGCGCCTTAAGGGAGTTTAAGGGAACTCATCCTCAAACCCTGCGAAATATTGACTAAAGGGAGCGGGAAAAGAAACCTCGAACATCTTGTTTAGCTTTCTACTGATTTATGCTGAGGAGGAAGTCTTACTTTAAAGACTTTCCCCAAATTCAGGGCACTGTCCATTCCAGTGAAGCACTTTGGACATAAAGGTTTAAGAGAAAAGCTAACATCGGAACCCAACCCCTATGGCTAGCTTGGTGTCTGTTCACCTGGGAGCACGCACATTGATCACCATTCTTATACCCAGGTTGTATCAACAAATGCACAAAATCTGGGGATGAGTTAATCCAGGTTCCTGTGGTGGATGTGCAAAGTGACAACTTCAAGGAGATGTGGCCATCCCTCTTGTTAGCCATAAAGACTGCTAGCTTTGTGGCTGTGGACACGGTATGAGATGGGAAACAGGGAGGACAGGTGGTTTTGAAGGGACTGGTACTGGGGGGCCACTCACAGCCCTTCCTTAATCCACCCATAGGAACTGAGTGGGCTTGGAGACAGAAAGAGTTTGCTGAACCAGTAAGTATTAAGTCTTTAGTTCCAGCCCTGGCAGGAGGGGCAGATATCAACCCTGGAGTGTGTGGGGAGTCACAGTCCTGGGTGGTTTGGTTCTTTCATGAAATAATTCAGCCATAACTGCCCTCAAAACCAACCCCAAGGTGCATCGAGGAACGTTACAAGGCTGTGTGTCATGCTGCTAGGACCCGTTCTATCCTCTCCTTGGGCCTTGCTTGCTTCAAGCTGCAGCCTGACAAGGTATGAGCTGTCTCACTCCTGTCCCAAGTTTGTGGCTGTGGGGAGGAGGGTTGAGTTGCAGGGGAACATCAGGTGTGAGGATTTCTTCTTCCAAATCTTGATATAACAGATATCTTTCTCTTTCAGGGTGAACACTCTTACCTAGTCCAGGTGTTCAATCTTACCCTGCTGTGCATGGAGGAATATGTTATAGAACCAAAGTCTGTGCAGTTCCTGGTGCAGCATGGCTTCAACTTTAATCGCCAGTATGCCCAAGGCATACCCTACCATAAGGGCAATGACAAGGTAGGACTTCAGCTTCCTTAACCTTGAGTCTGGCGCTCAAGTGACTTTATTTCTTCCTACCCTAGGCTAGATGCCAGAGAAGAATTTGCTTATGTGAGTATGGGAAATCACTAATGACAATATGGGAAAACAAGACAAATTAATACAAGGGTGGGTAACATCGGGTTAGATAACAAGGGAAAATTTTCCAGGTGGGGAAGCCTGGGATTAATGTCCTGTAGAGGAGTCTATCTGACCCCTTCCCTTCCACCTAGGGTGATGAGAGCCAGAGCCAGTCAGTACGGACACTGTTCCTGGAGCTAATTCGGGCCCGTCGGCCCCTTGTGCTGCATAATGGCCTTATAGACTTGGTGTTCCTGTACCAGAACTTCTATGCACACCTGCCTGAAAGCCTGGGAACCTTCACTGCTGACCTTTGTGAGATGTTCCCATCAGGCATTTATGATACCAAATATGCTGCTGAGTTTCATGCCCGCTTCACGGCCTCCTACTTAGAATATGCATTCCGGAAATGGTGAGGGAATGGTTGAGGGAAAAGGGTGGGGCCTAGTATGAGTCTGTTTCATTCACTTAAGATGTTTGTCAAGCACTTACCATGTGCTAGGCACTGTTTTAAGATTCAGCAGACAAAAATTCCTGTTCTCTTTGATCTAGTGAACCAATACCTTCTTGCACTTTTGTAGTGAGCGGGAAAATGGGAAGCAGCGGGCAGGTAGCAACCCACACCTTACCCTGGAGTTCTGCAGCTATCCTTCTAGCATGAGGGCTCATATTGACTATCGCTGCTGCATGACCCCTGCAATTCACCGTCCTCATCCCACCAGTATCTGTGACAACTTCTCGGTGAGACCACTTGCTCATTTCCTGGGGGAGGGGAAGTTCTGATATTTGAAACTCCTTTATATAAGCCCTCTTTCCTACCTCTAGGCCTATGGCTGGTGCCCCATGGGACCACAGTGTCCTCGGTCCCATGATATTGATCTCATCATTGACACTGATGAGGCTGTGATAGAGGATAAGCGGCGGCGACGACGACGTAGGGAAAAACGTAGAAGGGCTTTGTTGAGCCTGCCTGGGACACAGACCTCTGGGGAAGCTGAGGATGGTCCTCCCACAAAGCAAGTCCATGGGGACCTAAAGGCTGAGGAAATTGAGCAGAAAGTGGCTGAGGTTGATACAAAGGACCAGCCTGGCTCTGATCAAGATCACAAAAATGACTTGGAGAAGGAGCTTAAAGCAACAAGGTATGAAACAACTGACATGGCTACCTCAGAAGTGCCAGGGGGCCAAGCCAGTCTTAACCCAGTGCCTGGGGATGGATTGCACCGGGCTGGTTTTGATGCCTTTATGACAGGTTATGTGATGGCCTATGTGGGAGTGATCCAGGGACCACAGTCCTGCAGCTCTGAACCCTGGCTACCCGAATGTCACAACAAGGTATATCTGAGTGGCAAAGCTGTCCCCCTCACAGTGGCCAAGAGCCAGTTCTCTCGTTCCTCCAAAGCACACAATCAGAAGATGAAGCTGGCATGGGGCAGCAGCTGACCCAATTTATGAGAGATACTCAGCCCAGGAAGAAAAGCTGAGAGTAGAAGGAGTTGTTTGGGTCTCTCTAGCCTGTGAATATCACACTCAACTACACAGAATTAAGGTGGGAGAACCTAACAGATACTGGCTACATTGCCCCTGGACCTTTTCCTTTACCCCAGAGGCTGAGGTATGAGGGTACAAGTAAGAAGGCTGACCAGCACCTGCAACACCAACTTTATTTTTAAATCTGAAAGTGTCTTGGGAGAGTTTTACAAAAAAATCAACAGAAATGAGTTATGAAAATATTTGACCAACTTCATTCTTTGGTTATTTCTTATTGCGGCTCTGTAAGGACAGACTGTTCCCGAAGCTCCAGCTATAGCAGGAAGGGAAAAAAAATCAGTCCAAGTATAAACCATTTAACCAATTGGGTGTTTATCACCTGTTGATAACATAGAGCAGGCCCTAGGGCCTACAAAACCAGCCCCACTCCCAACCACAAGGTTGAAAGTCTTAATGAGGCAGAACATTAAGACTCCTTTATAAATATGAAAATAGATTAATCAACTGGAAAAGTTCTTTGAATGGGTTAGCTAAGAGCCATGACCACCACGCTACCTTGCCCTCCCCCTGCATAGAAACATAGTGATGTGGTCTGACAATGCAGTAAGTGCAAACAGCAATTATTCAAGTGTCTTAGACATACTGGCAAGAAGCACCCCAGTCTTCAGCCCTTTATCACTTCCTGGTCAGCTCCAAGTTCCATCCGGTAGCTTATATGCCCCCAAAAAAGGCAACATAGATTTGGGATGGTAGAAGAACCAGGGTAATACCGCCTGCCAGCTCAACCTAGAACTAAGAGTTCTCTGGTCCTGTCTGGGGAACTATACTTGGGTCAGGTAGAAACTCGAGCTCCTTGTTTAACATCACCAGTTGGCTCTAACTAGGAAGGCCTCTCACTGCTGCCTTCCCTCTCATGCAGCCATTGGGTAAATAGGAACCCAAAAGTTTAGCCAGGCTCCAGGGATGAGTAGAGGATGTGCACCAAGGGGTCCCTATGGCTTCAGCTGAAGGTCCATCCCCAAGGTAAGACAGGGACTAAACCCCCTTATCCATCCTGTTCTCCCTGGACTTGCAGTCCTATGCTCGAGATAGATTAGGGTACTGCAGCCAAGTTTCTTGGCTTGCCTTCTTCTACCTCCATTTCCTCAGAGGCACTTCTGCAACATGGGCTTGTCTCCTGGGGCTTGAGCCCAAAACCGTTTTCTTCCTGGGGAATAGAGCAGTCCATGGCCTCATGGGCTGGAGCAGCTGCCCGGAATGGCGGGATCTCTCTTACCCTGTACTTGAGACTACTGAGTCGTGGTGGGGGCCCATCAGATAATGATTCTTCATGGCACACAAATGGACAGGCCTCCTGATGCAAGAACTCTGGTGAACCAGGCAAAGAGCGCCATCGGCGAGCAGGTGGGGCCAAGGGCTCTTGCCAGTCAGCTAGGGGTGTAGTTCTAGGCCCTGGTGCATCCAGGTCAAATACCAGGGAGATTACAGACTTGCTGGGTAGGTCAAAGAGCTTGATCTTGCCGCCTTTGAGGTCCTGACGAGCACTGAAAGGGTTGACTTTGGGGGTACGGGTAGCACCATCTCTTGGTGGCCGGTAATAGGGGTCCAAGACACTCACTGTACGTGGGGGTTTACGAGAAAAGATGTCTGACTGGCTTCGAGACAGCCAAATAGTACGTCTTGGACGTGGTGACTTGTGGGGGATCTTGTCATCCAGTGAGCTCAGCCTCTTCCCCGAAGGCACTTTCTCTAAGGGTCCTAAAGAACAGTGAGTCAGGTCTGGGTTATTCTCAGTAGTCATAATCAACAAAAGTACCACTTCATTAGTGTTTTCACTCAGGAAAGCAAAGTAGGACCTGATGTCCCATTTCATCAATGAGGAAACACTCAGAAGGAAAGCAGTAAGTCAAGTCACAACTCTTTAATAAAAAAGAGTCCAGTACTTTTTTTCCCCGTGATCTCCTGCCCCTCTTCCTTCTAGACCCAAGTTCTTGCAATCACAGCCCTGGGGGGTAGACCCCATAGACTAATTTCTTCTGTTGGGGTCAAGTTGGATTGTCTATGATCTCTTACCCTTTGCTGTGGGTTGCAGCTTCTTGTCCCTCTCCAGCTCTTCTTCCTGTAGGCGGTTCATAATTTCCTCCAGGGTCTTCTCAATCTCCACAAAGGATGGACGCAGTTTGGGGTCCATCTGTAGGCATCCACACCAGTCATGAGCTCCGCCCTCCTCCCACTCCACAGGTGGAATTTGAATGTGTTTCTAGCATCTTTTAAGAGGCAGATGTGCAGCTTTGAGATTTTCCCGAGGCCCTAGGCCATGAGAATGATTCCCAGGGATAAGGCAGGAAAGATGCTACTGTCATTATCTTTTACTATCTTAGTTCTTTTTGTGTGTGTGTCTTATCCCCTTGTTTGGAATACAACCCTCCAAAAGTGTACGCTCACATTAGTTTCTTCTGTTTTTCTTGAGTTCTGATACTGATGTATTTTGGGGAGTTACCTGAACAAAGCCTAGCTACTCTTTGGTCCTAACAGATCTAGCCTTGCTATCTAACTATATAAAACGAAGGTCAACAAGCATTTCCCCCATGTGCCTCAGAACAAGCGTAACCCACAGTCCAACAATAAAACCTGACCAAAGTTCTTTCAATACCCAAATGCAAGGAGTGGTAGGTCTGCCCTGCAAGCTGAGGATTATTGGGTAATACAAAGCTGTTTTTATCTTCCCTTGGTCCAGGGCTCCGGAGACCCTGGCCAGGCCCAGAAGAGGCAGTGCAGTTGGTGTTATACATCCAGTGAAAATGTGTCCCCTCATGAGGCTAATCAGCTGCCTCTCCCTATGGTCTTAACCAGGTGAAAAGGATTCAGACAGCCCCTGACCAAAGCCACAGGGAGAAAGACACTCACATTACAGCAGTTGAAGGTGAGCTGCAGAAAGTCTGGGGGACAGTCTCCCACCATGTGCTGGAAAGCGTCATAGTCCAGCCCGAAATTCTGTGGATGGGTATGGTGGGGTGGGTACAGGGACATGGGTAGACAGGTCATTAATCCCCCACCCATCCTGGCCTGTTCAAAAGAGGAGGCTGGGAGCTGCCTCTCAGAAGTAGCCACAGAATGAGTACCAGCAACTCCACCCCAAGGACAAAATAGTTCTATAGGCTCAAACCAGCCCCATCCCAGTGGCACTGGGTCCCAAGCCTGTAGCTCACCTCTGTGCGGGGAAGATAGTCTGGATCAGCCTGGATGCGGGCGATGATTTCGCAGAGGATGATGCCATAAGAGAACACGTCTGCCTGGTGGGTAATCAGACCTCAGTTGCCCTCTCATTGACAAGAAGATAAGGGTATCTTCCCCTATGTCTTAAAAGCCCAGACCTAGGACTTATAGCCCATATAAATCATTCACTGGGCGATTGCCAGATGCCATCGTTGCTCTTGGCAAAAAGAATGTTCCTTAACCTGAACATAAAGGTTGACCCTTAGTACCTTCTGCTAAAAGTGGATTCTAAAGAGAACTAGGTCTCCAGATCCTCCAGACTTACCTTCTCATTATAGGGCTCATCTCGGAGAACCTCGGGTGCCATCCAGAAGGGTGATCCCACCACAGCCAGCTTCTCATTTCCCATGCTGTGGGGTGAGATTATAAGGAAAATGAATTCACCACTGCCTGGCACACTGGAAATTTTTTGAATGTTGGAAATTCTTATCTCCCATGGATGGGTACAGAGTAGGACTGACTGAAGTCAGTCACTGAACTGACACTAAACTATTGTGATCAAGTCCTAGCCTCCAGGGAGGAAGCTGGATTTTCCCTTAGCTTTAACAATCTCCTCTGCAGCTCTAGCATCCATTAGGGCTACTCACCTGGCATCAGGAATCTTCTCAGCTAGGCCAAAGTCAGCCACCACTGCAGAATAACCATTCTCATCTCTCTTTATCAGGCAGTTCTAGAGATCCCAAAGAAAAGAAGATGGCTCACAAGTGGGAATTAGCCAGCTATAGAGTTATCACCTATGCCTCCCTAATATAGGGCTTCTTGGTGAACTACATTCTACACTGACTGACTTCAGTGGTCAGAAATGGAGGCTTTAAGATAGCCATAAGAGATGAGTTACCTCTGGAACTTCAGTGGCTACCCTAGGTGTCACTTCAGTCTCCAAACTCAAATATTTACCCTTGCTTTTTATGTTCTTAGCACAGTCGTTTAAGTGCCAGAGATATCTCAATAAACAAAATAGAAATCCTTGTCCTCTTGAAGCTTATAGTCTAGTGTAGGACAGACTATCAGGTCCTTGGCCTCCCTTCCTCTTTTCTCAGAGTGCACAGACCCTAGTCCCAGGCCTTAAATTGCCAAGTGAGGTAAACTAGGACAAGTACTCTAGCCTACACTAACTTTCACTGCCCACCAATTACAAGTGACCTCATTTCCTGGGATGAAAAGTTTGATCTGGCTGGGGGTATAGCTCAGTTGTAGAGTGTGTGCTTAGCATGTGTGAGGCCCTCAGTTTGATCCCTAGCACTGCAAAAAGAGATCTGGCTCCTCCAATTGGCCTACCTCTACCTGCCACCTCCCTGCTCCTGGAATCCCTATGCATTTCCCCCATCCAATTTGTCTTAAACAAGTCTGACTTCAAGATTGAACAAGCCCTCCAAACCTTTGCCTTTGCTTAAACCATTCCCTTTCATTTGGGATGGTCTCAATTCATTCTTTCTCATGTAGTGCTGGGATCAAACCTGGGGTCCCATGAGTGCTAATTATGCACTCTACCACTGAGCCACACCCCCCCCCCAACATCCTCATCCAGTTCTCCCTTTTACCTAAGAAAATTTTATGTCTTTTTAGGCAAATTGCTCTTAAGTCCTCACCTTTATATCCCTCTTTTCTCAACTTCTTTGGCTCCTGTATGCTATTTTCTCTTACAGTCTAGCAGAGGTTATGAACACCTCAGGAGCAGATTCTGGTTTGGTCCTTTCTTCCTCCCCATATTTAATTCATAAGTCAGACTAAGGGTATGTTCACTGAACAAATGCTGTTGTCGGCAGAGAAAGAGTGTATCCAAATGACCTATAAACAAACATAAAGCAGCAACCAGCTCTCCCCAAATAGCTGCATTCAAAATAACCCTAAGCCACTCTGGCTTAGGAGGTATCTCGCCCCACCCCTTCCTCCAGAGGCAGCAGAGATCAGGAATCCTTGGCTTATGGAAACTTTTCTGGGGCCAGTAAGGCCCGATCTGACCAAAACCAGCCCCCTTTCCCTTGCCAACCTGTTGTCTAGTTGCCAAGACATTGTCAAGTCACCTCTTGCTTACTCAGCATCAAGTACACATTAATTATTCTGGCCTTGATGCGATTACACCATTCTTCCTCAAGCTGGAAGTTAGGAGCCTGTGATTTCACCACACTTCCTACCCTGGATCCCAAGTACATATACGTCGTCTGGCTTCCAAGAAGGACTGTCCTTGTGCTTGTCCTGGCTTTGACTCTCCCATCAGTCCTGCCGAATCAGCATCCCAACTCCCTGACTTGATAAGAAATGGGCCCTAGGCCAGTCTGCATTAGCCAAAGCCATGGGTAAAGGGCACTATCCTATCATGTCTCTTTTCTTTTCTCCTCCTATTTCACCAACAACTCTTTGTCTCTAAGGCTTGGACTAAAGTCCTATTTACTATTTGCTTTATGGTACTTAGAAACAACCCTATTAAAGCCAGCTTGGGAGCAGCAGGATAGGAATAGAATGTGGCCATAGTATACCACCCTTGTCAATGCTGTTCAGTTTCTATCCCATATTCATATTCATAGAGGCCTGTTCACTTTCTGCAAATCACCCATCTAGTAGAAAGTGACTTCTGAGTAGCATCTCCAGCTAAGAAATGGCTAAGGCAGGAATGATCATGGACCTATAGTGTGGGTTAAGGCTGCATAGCCTAGTGTTCCTAGAGTGGGAATGGACCGCCGCTTCTCTTAAGGTTTCTCCATAGCCAGTAGTTGGTCATTGGAACCAAAAAAAAGTCAAATAGTCTACATCTGAGGTGATAAGAAAAATGAGGAGCCCTGACCAGGATTAGCTTCAAGTTTCCCCAAAACCCCCTGAGCCTGCCCTTTAAAAAATCTAAGCTAAACCAGCCATAGAGGTGCATGCCTGTCTTTCCAGTGACTCAGGAGGCTGAGAGGCCTCAGCAACTGAGACACTGCCTCAACAAAAGGACCGGGAATATAGTTCAGTGGTAAAGCATTCCTACCCAGTACCAAAACAAACAAAACACTAAGCTAATCAGGTTTAGCTTGTGACATTTTTTTCTTCCTTTTCTTCCACTCAGTGGCTTCTGCTGGAAATATTCTCATTGAAGATCCCAGTGAGTTCCCTAACAGCTCAATAGACAAAAAATAGTTCTTAGGTTATTTGGTCTTTCTGTTCATGCCACAGCTAATTAACTTCTTCATCTGTGTATGATTCAAGAATTGTATTAGTATTGGTTATATACAGAATATGGCAATCAGAGCCATGCAGCTAAGACTAGCTATTAGCACCTAGTTGGAGACTATTCCCACTACTTTTTTATTCTCAACTGGCTTCTATGATTCTACAGTTTTGGGTTCCCTTCTCTACCTTTGGCTACTCTGTAACTCCAATGGAGGCTCTTCTTCCCATCCCATAGATGATGCTTTCAAGAGTACTGTCTTGGACCTATATGCTCTTCTGGTACTCCATTTCTAATTACCACCTCTGTGCTGATGACTCAAATGTATATACTGAGCCCTAGCCCCCCACTTTTTTTTTTTTTTTTGGTAAGTTGCATATCTAATCTTCTGGACATCTCCTGGATTACTCATATTGAACTCCATTCATACAAACCTGAACTCATTCCCCCCCCCCCAAAAAAACCCCAATATTTTACTTAGAAAATTATTTTTTTATGTTCGTTTTGTTTTTTAGTTTTGTATACATGCACACATGTGTTGGTAATTGAACCCAGGACCTCAAGCATGCTAAGCACAGGCTCTACCACTGAGTTACACCCACAAGCCCCTAGCTTTTGTTTTTATGTCTTTTGGTATTGCCACTTTCTACCCAGTTTACTAAACTAAAAACCTGGAATTCATCCTAGACTTTTTACTCTTATTTTCACCAATTTTAACTTATAAACATTTCAAACTGGTCCCTCTCTTTTTATTCCTATTACTGTTGCCCTAGTTGAGGGCCTTATCATTCTTCCTCTGAATGTTTCAATACTGTGCTAACTGGTCTGTGTGCTTCCAGAGTTGGTCTCCTGTAACTCATCTTCCTCATTTCTGCCAGCATTATCTTACTGAAATGTGAACCTGTGTTCTATTTAATAGCAGATAATGACATGTTCCATTGGTATGAAATGTCCAGAACAAGCAAATCCGTAGAAATAAAAGATTAGTGGTTGCCAAGAGCTAAAAAGAGAGAGAAATAGGGTGAAGTTTCTTTTTGAGGTGATGAAAAGGCTCTATAATTGGATAGTGGTATGGGTGAATATATTAAAAATCTCTGAAGTGTATACCTTAAATGGGTAAATTTTATTTGGTGCATTATATATTTTTAATTAATATTTGTTTTTAGTTGTAGATGGACACAATACTTTTATTTATTTATTTTTATGTGGTGCTGAGGATTGAACCCAGTGCCTCACACATGCGAGACAAGCACTCTACCACTGAGCCACAATCTCAGCCTGCATTATATCTTAATAAAGCTGTTATTTTAAAAAAGCTGGCAATGATTCTTTCTTTCCTATCTACAAAATAACATCCAAGTTAGATAGTCTGATATAGTCAGACTTTTCTGTCAACCTAATCCTCTGCCACTCCAACTTCACAGTGCAAATCACATTTTTTATACTATGCCTTTCATCTGATCTGGAATACTATTCATTCTCTACCATATACTTATTAAGGAGAATTCATTTTCAAAATTCAGCTCAGGCATTATCTCTTTTGAGAAGACTTCTCTGCACCTGGAGGTTAAATATCCCTTCCTCAAAGCATCCTATGCATTCTTATTTCTCCTCTCTTAACATTTGCCACATTATAATGAAAATGTCTATGTTTCTATAGTACCTTACCCAACTAGACTGTAAGTTTAGGAAAGTGGGGATGTCTTTGGAGGGAAGTGGACTACAAAATACTTTCTAACCCCTCAGGTAAGTCAATGATTGCCCAATTCTCTACATGTCTACATTTTTCACAGGTATAATACCATTATTTTTTCAAAACAACACTATCAGAAAGACAGATCTGAGATTTTTAAGTTTAATGAGAAAAGTGAGGCTTTTAAAAAGTAAAGACCTCAATCGCCTAATTCTAAGAGGGTCTCTCCTAATTCTTTAGCCTCTCCAGAGGGTCAAGTTTAAAAGCTTTCTGCTGGAGACAGCAAGTCCATGGCAGGAGCAATGTATACTTATGAAAGCAGCAGGAACTAGGGTCGATGACAAAGGGATACTGTTTGTGGAGGCAATGTTATAAGGCCTCTTACTTGGAACCTAGTCCCTATCTCCAATGTTGGCTAATTTCAGGACATCTAGTATAATGCTTGCATTTCTGACTCAACTGTGGCTACAAAATATGACACTCAATTAGACTAAGGAGCCAGCCCAATTTTTAGGCTGTTTGGTATGCAATACACAAAAGGAAGACTTCTGAATGAAGTAATTTTGCCTAGAAAAGCACATGTATAAGAGGCCCAGCCAGAGTCCCCTGAGGTGAGAGGTTAACCTTTTTAGGTTCAAAAAGTAGCACAAACACTGCTGATGCATGGTGCCAGTTCCCCTTAGTATAATACATCACATTGCATCAGAGTGGCTTACAGATTTGCCTTTTCAAGGACAGGGGATGATCCCACTCATCTCTATATCTTTTACCTAGCAAAAGAACACAGAAAAAAATCCTGGTAAAAGTTTATTAAATGAAAGTTTGGCCAGATGATCTGGGCCACTATCAAAAAGCATGTGCCAAGTGCATATACTAATCATGTATTCAACTCTCCATAGGGACTGAGCTGACAAGGGGATCAAAAGTGTGGCCAGGAGTGCATTTTTTGGAAACGTACACAAAATTTTCAGAACTGGGCCAGAATAGACATCTGAGAGAAATTCCTGAGGTGTCCTGGAATTGGCATTGAATAACACCACCCAGAGTGGAGAAATACCAAGAATATGTGCAGTGTTAGCTTTAGGTAACAACAACAATTAAAAAAAAAAGGTTCTCAGTATGCCATCACCTCTCTCCTCACTTCAGTATACTCACTCCACAAACCCAGCTATGACCAGATGAAAAAAGAATTTATTTTATATCTCAAGAAAGGTTAAATGGTTCTTTTCACAGCAAAGGCAAATCAGAGAGTGAACTGCCCTCCTAAACACCTCAGGGATTTCTGTAGTCCAAGTCTCTTAGGTCTCTTAGGTTATCTGCTTTAAGTGGGTGCAGTGACATATGCCTGTAATCCCATCAATTCAGAAGATAGGCTGAAGCAAGTTCAGGAACTTAGCAAGACTGTGTCTCTGGGCTGGGGATGTGGCTCAAGCGGTAGCATGCTCGCCTGGCATGCGTGCGACCCGGGTTCGATCCTCAGCACCACATACCAACAAAGATGTTGTGTCCGCCGAGAACTGAAAAATAAATATTGGAAATTCTCTCTCTCTCTCTTTAAAAAAAAAAAAAAGACTGTGTCTCAAAAAAATAAAGAGCTGGGGATGCAGCTCAGTGGCAGAGTGACCCTTTGTTCAATCTCTGGTACTGAAAAAAAAGTGTGTTTTGCTGTAATATGTTCCATTTCTTGCCCTCTATCACACCATATGATCCTATATCTTTACCCCTGGTGCCTGTGTAATGAATGATCTGCTCTGACATCTATCCCCCTGATTAGACTTAAGAGCTCATGGAAGTTACAAGACTAAATTTCAGTCATTTCTATGTCCCCAAAACTGTGTCCTCTGATAGCACAGTATAAATGGTTCCCTGAAGCTGTTGATAATTCTCATTATAAAAAGTAACTTCATTCAGGCATGGTGATGCATGCCTGAAATCCCAGCCATTCAAAAAGCTGAAGCAGGAGGATTGCAAGTTCAAAGACAGCCTCAGCACTTAGCGAGGTACTGAGCAATTTAGCAAGATCCTATCTCTAAATATTAAAAAGGGTTCAGTGGTTAAGCACCCATGGGTTCAATCCCTGGTACCAAAAAAGAAAAAAAATAATAACCCAACTCCAAGATGTCCTAAAATCCCTCTAGCATTCATATTTGTTTCTTTTCTTTTTTCTGTCTTTTTTTTTGTGGTGCTGGAGATTGACCCCAGAGCCTCATGCATGCTAGGCAAGTGCTCTAACATTGAGCTGCATCACAGACTCTGTTTGTTTTTTTTTTTTTTGTAGTTAATAAATACCTTTATTTTGTTTATTTATTTTTATGTGGTGCTTTGCATGTGCAAGGCAAGTTTTACTCTGCCACTGAGCCACAACCCCAGACCCTATTTTGTTGTTTGTTTTTGGCACCAAAGATTGAACCCAGGGGTGCTTAACCACTGAGACACATCTTCAGCCCTTTTTATATTTTATTTAGAGACAGGTCTCTCTAAGTTGCTTAGGACTTTGCTAAATTGCCCAGGCTGGCTTTGAACTCAAGATCCTGCTGCCTCAGTCTCGGGAGCCACTAGGACTGCAGGTGTGCATCACTATTTGTCGATCTGTTTTTAAAATGTTTTTAGTTGTAAATGGATACATTACCTTTATTTACTTATTTTTATGTGGTTGTGAGGATTGAACCCAGTGCCTCGCATGTGCTAGGCAAACACTCTACCACTGAGCTACAACCCTAAACCACCATTTGTTCTTAATTCATGCTCTTTACCCTGAAAATCAGCATTTCCTATTTCTAGCTGTGTGGCCTACACCATACATGGATAGGCTTTTCACTCAGGAGGAATCAACAGGGTGACTTCAATGGAGTCAATATTAATACCACCAAAAAAAGAACAATAATCACCAAGAGCTAGAGATACAATTCACAACGCACAATCTCCTAAGGGTAGCCACAGATCATCAGTCGTGCTTTCCTGATGCCAGGTAGAATTAAGCAGAAACTAACTGTTCTCTCAGTTATCCTGAAGAGTCAAGGCTCACATACAGTTCTACTGGTTGCTACTGGAGCTCCAATAAAAGCCTGTGTGTGGTACCAGGGATTGAACTCAGGGGCACTCAATCACTGAGTCACATCTCCAGCCCTATTTTGTATTTTATTTAGAGACTGGGTCTCATTGAGTTGCTTAGTGCCTTGCTTTTGCTGAATCTGGATTTGAATTCTCGATCCTCCTGCCTCAGCTTCCTGAGGCACTATGATTACAGGTGTGCACCACCATGCTGACATTCCCACTATTTTCCAATCTTCCTGTTATCTCTGATCTGGGAATACTGAATTGATTACTGTTGCAAGGACTGAATCCATTTTTGCAGATAGAACACTTAAGGTCTCAAGAGCATTGAAGACATCAGAAGAGAGGGAGCAAAACTTGGTCTAGAACCCCAAATCTTAGTTCTTGAATAGATGTTTTGGCCTCTGTGCTATCAAGTCTCTTCCCTGAAACAGGGCCAGAAAACTGTTTACAAAGGCAAATAAGAGGAATACTTGAGAAACACAACAGAATAATCAAACACTATGAAGTGTAAACCACAGAAATGTAAGGAAACCTGACACCATCCTTAAAAGAAAGCCAACTCAAACCCAAGGTTGATAATGAAGACATAATTTGAAAACCTCAAAGCCCTGTACTCTGTCCCTTTAGACTTAATTCTCCCTTTGGGGATTCTAGTTCTTATGGTCATTGTCCCCTGCCATACAGGTGTCCTTGGTGGGGCTGGTCTCGGCATGAACATACAGTTCTCTCCTTAGTCCTTGCAATACAGTTAATCTGATGCTGGAATGTTCAGACAAAACTTTCCCAGAAAATAATCAGAGATTAAAAGAGGACACTGATAATACATTAAATTGGATGATCTGGTTTATAAGACCCTTGATAATCTTCAGTTTGAGATCCCCTACGATTTACTTTCCAACCTGCCAGTAGAGCTTTCAAAAATCACTTGTTCTCACCACCTAGGAGTATACTTAACATCTCCTTAAAGTCTAGACCCAATGAAGCATAGCCCAGATACATGGAGTTATTTCTCCTAAGTTCCTAGTTTCTCCTCCCAAGTCAAAAGACACTGGAAATACTTCCTATAAGGAAAACCAGAGATGGTGGTCTTACCCTATAGTAAAAAAAAGTTACTCATTTTTATAGCACAACACAATAGGCACAGACAGAACCACACTTGGACAAAGTGCCTTTGGGGCACAGAAGAGAATATGAAGAACTGTTAAAGGTGAGCTTTCTTCCAGAAAGTCTAGTCCTGGTCTAGAATGATCTCCCGGGCTCTGAAAACTATAGTCTATGTAGCTAAACACTCAATTTTAAAATGCTGTATACTGTTCTTTAGTTATTTCCCAACAAAAGTATAAATACCTCTAGGTCAGAAATCCTCCTTTTCTAATATTCCTTCACCCATGGAGCCAGACATAGGAGATATTTATGTAGGTATAGGGAAAATACCTATCTGTATGATTAATTAATAATGTCACAAATTCCTATTAGCTTAGAAGAAATGGTCCTCTATGAGTAGGAAGCAAAGATCTTGTTTTGGCTGGATGCCTAAAGTGACAAAATCAACTTAAGACAATATCTAAAGTGTCCCATCCCACCCATTTGCCTGGAATATGTGCAGAGTTTTTTTGTGGTGCTGGGAAATGAACCCAGGGTCTTGAGCATGCAAGGCAAGCACACTACCAACTGAGCTATATCCCCAGCCCACGTGTGGTTTTCTTACTCTTGATTTTCCAAAACATTCTGGAGGGAGAAAAATGTCTAAGGAAGGGATAAGATACTGCCTTCCAGATCCAAACTGACCAAATATTCAATTCTTACAGGTCTAATATAAATAAAGAGTTCTTCATAATGAGGCCTTAGTTGGTTCCCAGTTCCTACTTCCTAGTCTTGTGCTCCCTTCAGGAAGAGTACAGCTGCATATAAATGCCTCTGCCACACCCAGAAGCCTTATGATCAGCAATTTTTCTCTACAGTAGTTTTTAAGACAATGGCCATGGTCCCTCAGGAACAGTACTATTGTTAGAACACCAGAACCACTCCAATGTGAAGGAGCTAGGAACTTATGTTTTAGTCCTTATTGACTTTGAAAGTATATAGCTCTTTTGTTTCCTTTGGTAATTTTTTCTTACAACAGAAAGGGTTTAGGAATATGTATGCATGCATGTGGGGAGCCACATTGAGTAACCAAGCCTTCCAGTCCTGATGCATCATGGGGATCTGAAAAATCACCGAAGTCTAGCTTGGTAGTGCCATGATTTGTGACTTGGTCCCCCACCCCCACCCACCTCAGATAACAAGAAGGTTCTCTTTGTGGGGCATGCCCCTAGGGTTGAGTTACACTCACCTGTTCCCTTGTAGTCTTGCCCCTTCTGCCCTTTTTTGGATAGAACTTTTTAAGAACAAGAGTCCCCCCCCCCCAATAAAAGCTCACTTCTGATCCTGTTCCTTCTCTTGTGACTTTCTCTTGCTCTTCCTTTTGGGGAGCCTGAGGCTGAGATCTGGGGAGGCCCTCCTGAAGCTTGTGTAAAGGTAAATTGTGTCTTTGTTTTATTTTGTGTCCCTGCAAATTCACAAGAGCGATCTTAGTTCAGCTGCCTGCACTGGTCGGGGGCAGCACACGCATTTATGTATGTGTGCATATGTATATGTTAGGTTAGGAGATGAAATAACAGCTATTCTTGGTCAGGTACTACATTAAATCCTTTCCTGAAAGACTTTAATTTGGCTCTTGTGCAGAAGTCACATTAGGTATATTACATGGCTTTATAGTTCCCCCAGATTACTTATATCCCTTGTCATGGTGATATCCTGGGCTATTTGACCCTGAGGTACCAGTTTTGGAACCTGGCCAACTTCTGAAAGCAACTTTTTTTCTAGCTTGGTCACACAGAAATTCAGACAGCAAGAGACTACTACAGAGACCAGTTGATGCCAAAAAGGAATTGGCAGGGTGGCAGAAACTTAATCACACAAACAGAAAATGGGTCAGTACATTATGACCTACTAAGTACTCAAAAGCTGCATCAACCTGGGCACAGTGGTACACACCTGTAATCCCAGGGACTTGGGAGGCTCAGACAAGAGGATTACAAATTCAAGGCCAACCTTGACAATTTAGTGAGACCCTGTCTCAAAGTAAAAAAGAGCTGGGAATGTAGCTTTAATCAAAGAGTGTCCCTGAGTTAAATACCCAGTACTGCCAATTATTATTTTTTTTACACAATACCTTTATTTTATTTTTTTTATTTTTACGTGGCGCTGGGGAACAAACCCAGTGCCTTACGCATGTAGGCAAGAGCTCTACCATTGAGCCACAACCCTGGCCCAGTCCTGCCAATTATTAAAAAAAAAAAAATTAAAAAGAATAGTGAGATTAAATCTATAAGAAATTTCAATAATTCTAAACTCATTAATAATTGGTTTCTTATTATGGCTTTCTTGGTAAAACAGGATAGTGTCTCTTAAAATTTTATGAAAATAAAGCTTTCATACCTTTGATGTGAGGTCCCGATGGAAAATGCCTTTGAAGTGAAGGTAGCTGAGGCCCACTGCTATGTCATAGGCCAGTTTCACCCTCACAGTCCAGGGCAAATGCAAGTTACTGTCTAGCAACTGTTCCAAGTTCCCAGAGTTGATATACTGTGAAACAGAAGGAAAAACCAACTATACTTATCACTGGAGAGTAAATACCTAGAAAATAGAGGCTACATGTTTATTTATTTTTTATATTAGATGTTGATGAGAATTTATTTTTTTTTATTTATATATGGTGCAGAGAATCAAACCAAGTGCCTCACACATGCTAGGCAAGCGCTCTACCTCTGAGCTCAGCCCCAGTCCATATTTACTTATTTTTTAAAAAGTTACCAAGGGCTTGGTCAGTGTTGCACACAAAGATATCTTCCTTCAAAGAGATCACAATATATTAAGGAATATAGACTAACAATATCAAGGGGTAAAAACTAAAAATATAGGTATGAACAGGTATGAGAGTACCATGCAGTGCTGAGGATACACATATTTATTTAGTCTGGGCATGTCAGAGGAAATAATCAGAAAGGATGACCTGGGTAGCATGAAAGGAGAATAATCTACACAGAAGAGAGCAGCACATGAACTACAGGTTAAGTACATGGTGTATTTAGGAAACTAATTTACTCAATGTGGCAAGAGTGCATGAATGAGGGGCTAGGGATGTGGCTCAAGTGGTAGCGCTCTCGCCTCACATACATGAGGCACTGGGTTCGATCCTCAGCACCACATAAAAATAAATAAGTGAAATAAAGGCATGATATCCATCTACAACTAAAAAATAAATATTTAAAAAAAGAGCGTATGAATGAACAAGGAGGTGAGGCTGATATGTTTTGCTAAAATACATGGACTTTATCCTGTCTCTAGGGAATAAAAGAGGAATTTTAAGCAGAGGAATAACATGGGTCATATTAACTTTTTGAAGACAAGATCATTTTAGCAATGATATGATAGGTGGATGAGATTGCAGAACACAGAGAAGGGGAAACAGGACAGTAGTATAATAATCTCAATAAGAGAAAGTCTTCTGAGTTAAAAAGATAGAGGAGGCATTAGAACAAGGCAAGATTCAAAAATATATTTACATGGCAGGATCAAAAAAAAAAAAACCCTTCATGCTGGGCATGGGGGCACTCACCTGTAATTCCAGAAGCTCCAGAGGCTGATGCAGGAGGATCACAAGTTCAAAGCCAGCCTCAGCAACTTAGTGAGGCCCTAAGCAATTTATTGAGACCTTGTCTATAAATTAAATATTAAAAAGGGATAGTGGGGCTAGGGACGTGGCTCAAGCGGTGACGCGCTCGCCTGGCATGTACAGGGCACTGGGTTCGATCCTCAGCACCACATAAAAATGAAATGAAGATGTTGTGTCCACCGAAAACTGAAAAATAAATATTAAAAAAATTCTCTCTCTCTCTCTCTCCCCCCTTTCTCTCTTTTAAAAATCAAATAATAATTTTTTAAAAAGGGATAGGGATGTGGTTCAGTGGTTAAGCACCCTTGGGTTCAATCCCTGGTACCAAACAAAAAACCCTTCATGTTTGCCTGGATTGGGGGACAAGAACAATAAAAAGCTGTAGGATGATCCCAGGCTACTGGTACCTGGATATCATTATTTATAGTTATAGATGGACACAATAGCTTTATTTTATTTATTTATCTTTATGTGGTGCTAGGGATTGAACACAGGGCTTCACACATGCTAGGCAAGTGCTCTGTCACTGAGCCACAACCCCAGCCTTGGATATCATTATTAAACATCCAGAATATGGGGAGCAGAATAAATATTAGAAGCAGCAGCAGCAAAGTTAAAAGACGTGAGGTCAGCTGGGCCATGTTGAATTTAAGGTACTTGTAGGACAACTGAAGTAGAGATGGCCTTTAAAGAGTCAGTTTAAAATTGAGAAAGAGGGCAGAAGACTGTCATTTACGAGGCAACAACATTGAGCTGAAGCAGTCATTGATGCCCAGGAATTCAAGACATTGTCCAGGGTTAACACATAGGTATAAGAAATTAGAGTCCTGAGGGACAAGAAAATATAAAGCAGCAGCAGAAAAGGAAGAACCAAGCAAGAAAGTCATCTCAGGCTGGGTGTGGTGTTGCACACCTGTAATCCCAGGGGCTCAGGAGACTGAGGCAGGAGGATTGATCGAGAGTTCAAAGCCAACCTCAGCAAAAGTGAGGTGCAAAGCAACTCAGTGAGACCCTGTCTTTAAATAAAACATAGAATAGGGCTGGGGATGTGGCTCAGTGGCCAAATGTCCCCGAGTTCAATCGCTGGTACCCCTGTCCCCCTGCCAAAAAAAAAAAGAAAGAAAAGAAAAGAAAGTCATCTCCGAAGACAAGAACAACATTCCAAACAAGAAATGACCAACAGTATCAAATGCTATAGATCAAGTAAGATGTGCTTGAAAGAGTTCACTAAATTTGCAATTACAAAGTCACTGGCAACTATGATCAGAGCAATTTCAGTGAAATGGGTAAGACCAAGGAGTGAATAGGGGATAAGGCTATGGAAAAGCTACATGAAGATGTACTCTTTCAAGCAATTTGGTTGTGCTGGGCACACACCTGCAATCCCAGTGGCTCAAATGGCTGAGGCAGAAGGATTGCAAGTTCAAGGCCAGCCTCAGCAACTTAGCAAGGCCCTGTCTCAAAATAAAAATTAAAACAGGCTAGATGTGGCTCAGTCGTTATGTGGCCCTGGGTTCAATCCCTAGTACCACACCCTGCCCCCACACACAAAAAAAATCAAGTAATCTGGTTGTTCTTTGTCATTTCTTCATGGTCATGAAGCACTTCTTTGATTGAATCCATGCATATTCTACCACTGAACTACATCTCTAGCCCTTTTTATTTTTGATTTTGAGACAGTGGCTGACTAAGTTGCTGAGGCTGGTCTTGAACTTTCAATCCTTCTGCCTCAGCCTCCCAAGTAGCTGGGATTACAGACATGTGCCACCACACTTGGCAACAGCAAGTAATTTTTGCAGCTAATATTTATAAAGTGTTTATAATGTGTCAGATACTATTCTGAGGACTTCATGTATATTATCTTATTTTATCTACACAACAAACCTATGAAGTAAGTGTACTAAGAGACTTAAGTATCCCTTACCTGCAATGTTTGGGACCAGAAATGTTTCAGATTTCAGAGCTTTTCTAATTCTGGAATATGTGTATAGTGTTTATCTGTGTTACTCTCATTTTACAGAAGGCATTTAAAGGTTAAGCAACTTATTCAAGGTTACCCAATTATTAAGTGGCAAGTCAGGAAGACAATACAATCTGGCTCCAGAGAAAAAGCTCTTTACAACTACATTACATTGAAGAGTTAAAGACAGTGGTGACCGAGTCAGAGAGCTTCATGCACAATAGGAATTAAAAAATAAATATAACTCTATAGGATGTATTATTTCCAATATTCTCCCAAGTAGAAAAAAGGGGCAGATTCCTCTAAGAGTAAAATTTGTCTCTAATGCTTTTAGGGTGGGGATGACATTGAATTTACAAAGGAATGGGGAACCTAAAAGGATAAGAGGTGAGAGATTTGAATTCTAGTCTAATTTTGCCTCCTGCTAGCCCCATTTAACTCTGGACAAATCAACTAAAAGGCTGTATCTCCTTAGGTTTTCCTATCTATCAAGTAGGTTTGATAACCTCTGATTCACCTATTTCATGAAGTTACTATGAGAATCTAATAATTTTTCTGATGTGGTAACATAAGCACCAAAAAGAACCAGCTGGGGGCAGCATCATGCAGCACATCTGATTCCTTTAAGAGATGGATCAGGTTTGGTGGGGTGGAGAGAATGACTAAAGATACACCTTCTTACTTCTCAAAAGGGAAACCTGTCCATCTGCTTCATCCTGTTTGATAACTCATCTTTTAAAATCTTAAAATCATGTGTAATGAAGCACAATATCTTCTTTTCTTCACTCTAGCTAAATCTGCCCAAGGTTTATATTTAAGGTGTTTATTAGCTGGAAAAAAACTGAACTGGTCAACTCCAAACTATATGGGGGCAACAAAGCTGACATCTAATCTTGCAGTCAAGTTTCTTTAGCTCTAAGAGTCAAAATGTCTGAAGAGGTAAAAGTTCACTTTTTTGGCACAGTGAGAATGTGACATAGAAGGCTAGTTTTCAGGAAACACTCAGGTTCACCCCCAGTGAGTGTTAACACTGTATAGCCTCATTCTGACTCTCTGAAGGCCAGATGAGGCCAGGACTCTTGGTTTGGTTCAGAGAAACACAGGGTCTGTTCAGCCATGTCTCTGAAAATCTAAGAAATTCACAGACCAAGCCAGAAGATAGAGAGCATAAGAAAAGGTGGGATAAGATGAAGAATCATACTAAAAGACTCTGGCCTTTCCAGACAAGATGGAAAAAGCACAAACCAGGACCAAAGAGGAAAACAAATGAAGTTTATTTTTAAAACCCATTTATTTTGCTTGCCTGTGATGAAGACATTGGTAGAACTGATAAGCCTTCGGCACTCAGAAACCACAATTTCTCAACTTCACAATGTCTTAAGACCTGTACATGTATGAAGAAAGGAAGTTTGTGATCTGCCAGCAAGGAAGATTTCTAGGTTGCTACAATGCTATGTGCCCATTAGTTGGAACACTCCCTTCCCAGAAGCAACTCCTATTACAGACTCAGCTGTGTAGCCTCTAAACAAAGGCCTCAGTGGGAAGCAAAGGTAAGAGCAATTGCACTAGCACATTCAGCTTTCCCAGATGGGGATAACAGATGCTCAGCTTGTGTTTTCTTCCAAACTACTCCCTTGGGCAGCCCTATGGGACAATCTAAGGCACTAGCCATTAAAAAAAATTTAATTAATTAATTAATTAATTAACTAATTAACTAATTAATTCATTTTATTTTTGCAGTACTGGGGATTAAACCCAGGGGTACTCTACCACTGAGTTCCATCCCTGCCCTTTTTATTTTTTGAGACAAGATCTTGCTAAATTCTCAGGTTGGCCTCCAACCTGTGATCCTCCCGCTTTAGCTTCCTGAATCTGGGATTACAGGTATGTGCTATCACAACCAGTGCATTGGTAATCTTTAAATAATTTAGAGAAGCTTTATCATTTTTTACTTTTTTAATTTTTTATTTTTGGAGTTGTAGATGCACAGAATGACTTTATTTTATTTGTATATGGTTCTAAGGATCGAACCCAGTGCCTCACAGATGCCAGGCAGGTGCTCTACCACTGAGCCACAACCCCAGCCCCTCTGAGATGTAGTCTTCATAATTTAAAAAAAAATTTATTTGTTCTAATAAGTTATACATGATAGCAGAATGCATTTTGATTCACTGTATTTATTTGTGTTTAATATCTGGCTTCAATAAAGGTATCTTTTCCTAGAAAGCACTCAATAACCAAATATGTGCTGTTAATTAAATAATGTTATGTAAATAAATTACTAAAAATGTAAAAAATCATTTTTTTATATCAGATGCCAATGTCCTTCCCCCAAAAAAAAATCACCAGAAGGAAAGGTTAAGTAGACACTGAGTTTTATACTTAGGAATATAAATTCAGGTTATTTCTACAACATTTTTTGTTTTGTTTTGTTTTTTGAGACAGGGTATTTCTATGTTGTCCAGGCTGGTCTCAAACTCACAGACTCAAATAATTCTCCCACCTTGCAAGCTTAGTCCCAGGCATGTACTACAATATCCGACTTACTTTAATAAAAAAACTCCTCTTATTCCACCTCCACATGAAAATAAGAACCTGTCTATTTACATGAACATTGTATCTCCCTGTGTTTAGAACAGTGCCTGGCATATAGTAAATGTGGGAATATAAAGATAAATAAGACTTGGTTTACACCTTTAGAAAGTTCAGTAAGAGACACAAGGCTAAGCAAATACCACCAATAACTCTATAGCACAAATAAACACTGAGGGTATGACAATGGAGACTAACTCTGCCTAGGAGTTTAAAAAGTTTCAAAGGGAAATAACATCTGTGTTAGATCCCAAAGGATAGTTAGGAGTTGGTGCTATGAACTGAATTCCTTGCCCAAATTTATATGTTGAAACCTAATGCTCAAAATGATGGTATCAAGGCCTGTGGATTTGGGGAAGTTAAGGGGTCATCAGGGTGGAAGCCTCATTAATAGGATCAGTACTCTAATTATTAAAGAGGGGGAAGTTGAGAAGACAGCATGTTGGTACCCCTAGAATTCTTTAGAACCTTCTATTATCTAGGGACACAGTGAAAGGTTGTCCATCTATGAACTATTGCAATGGGTCCTTAACAGATACCAAATGTGTCAATGCATTGATTTTGGACTTCCCTGCCTTCTCAAGTATGAGAAAAATACACTTCTGTTGTTTATAAGCCACCCAGTCTATTGTATTTTGTTATAGCAGTCCAAATGGACTAAGATAGTTGTCTATACAGAAGAGTATAGGTTCCTCCCATGTACCCCCAGTAAGGTCTGGTGGGTACCAACTTAGGTGCGGGCAGACACATAAACATGTTCACACACAGAATATTCTGGAACAGCTCTAGGCAATGTTCACTGCCCCCTGAGATAATATTAATTATAGCCAGGATTTCTGTTCAGCAAGACTAGTAGCCTCACCTAATCATAACCAACCATTTTCAATGTACTGATACCTGTAACCAATCAAGTTTACTTCTGAACAATGGTTTAAAGGCATTCAAACAAGGTTTGAAGAAAATATCAACTGTAAGAATTATTCCTTTTTGAAAAACACCCAACTTGATTGGAGCTAGAGCACTTACCCATGGTAGATAATTGCTGTAATTCACACAGCAGAAATTATTGCTGCCACCTAATTTGCAGGGTTGTGCTAAGGAAGATCTGTCCACCCCTCTATCTACCTCCCTACACAAACACTGAAAATCTGCTAGGTAAAAACACAAAGACAAATGGGGCTAGTCTCTGCACTTAGTTCACAGTTTAACTCAGATCATATCTAGAAAAGATGACACATAATCAAAAAACGTTCTTTCCACACTTGCAAATAACACGATCAGACATTTTACACAGAAATATCATTTTAAGTCTTTTTTCTATAGGTATATTCCAATTATTTTTAAATTTAATTTATTTACTTTATGTGGTGCTGAGGATCAAATCCAGAGCTTCACACCACTAAGCCACAAGCCCCAGCCCTAGAAATATAATTTTTTTAAACTTTTTTTAAAATATTTATTTTTTTAGTCATCAGCGGACACAACATCTTTGTTTTTACGTGGTGCTGAGGATCAAACCCGGGCCGCACACATCGCAGGTGAGCGTGCTACCACTTGAGCCACATCCCCAGCCCCTAGAAATATAATTTTAATAGTGGTATAAAAGCTGTATGGAAAGGCCAAGAAGGAATTGAGGCTGGGAGTACAGTTAGAAGGCTTCAGGAATCATCCAAGTGGGAAGTAACAAAGGCCTCAATAACACAATGGCAGCAAGAATGAAAAGAAGGTTAATATCAGAGAGACATCTTAAAGGTAGAATCAAGGGGCAGGGGTTGTGGCTCAGTGGTAGAGCGCTTGCCTAGCATGTGTGAGGCACTGGGTTTGAGTCTCAGAACCACATATAAATAAAGAAAATAAAGGTGCGCTGCAAACTAAAATAAATACACACACACACACAAATAAATAAATAAATAAATAAATATATTTTTAAAGGTAGAATCAATAGAATTTGGTGTTTGGTCAAAGGCAGGAAATTATTTTATTTATTTTTAAAAATAATTATTTTTTAGTTGGACACAATATCTTTATTTATTTATTTTTATGTGGTGCTGAGGATCGAACCCAGGGCCTCGCATGTGCTAGGCAAGCACTCTACCACTGAGCTACCCCAGCCCAGGAAATAATTTTAAAAGAAAGGTACACAAAGTTAAGTCCAGCACAATGCTTATTATCCCTACCATAAATATATTACATCATTACCCTATCACTTAGGTTATTCTATTAACTTTCTAACTAATCTTCTTGCCTCCCTTTTCATCTTTTTTTTTTTGGTGGGGGGGAGTAGCAGGTAATGAATTCAAGGGCACTCAAACACTGAGCCACATCCCCAGCCATTTTTTGTATTTTATTTAGAGACAAGGTCTCACTAAAGTTGTTTAGTGTTTCACTTTTGCTGAGGCTGGCTGTGAACTCTTGATCCTCTTACCTCAGCTTCCCAAGCTGCTGGGATTACAGGTGTGTGCTATGGAACCTGGCTTCCCCTTTTCATCTTTTTTTTAATATTTATTTTTTAGTTGTAGTTGGACACAATACCTTTATTTTATTTATTTACTTTTATGTGGTGCTGACAATCAAACCCAGGGCCTTGCATGTGCTAAGTGAGTGCTCTACCACTGAGTCATAACCCCATCCCTCCCCTTTGTATCTTAAAAAGATTTAGTCCTTGGGCTGGGTTGTGGCTCAGTAGAGCATTTGCCTAGTACGTGTGAGGCCTTGGGTTTGATCCTCAGCACCACATTAAAAAATAAATAAATGAAGGTATTGACAGCTACAACAACAACAAAAAAAGATTTAGTCCTTAATTCCAATTGACTTTTCACTATATAGCCAAGATAATTTTTCTGAAATACCAATACAAAGCCACTCCTTTATAACAATTATTCAATGATGCTCTCTTACTTTTAGTATAAACCCACAATTCTGAGCATATCATACAAAGCCTTTCACTCCTATTTATGAAAGTCTGATCCAGTTTACCTGCATGTTTGTCCACATTGCTGATCACTTTACCTAGAATACCCTGCCCCCACCTACACCTGGCTAATATTCACTCATTCGTGAGGATTCAGTTCCATTTCGTGGAAACCCACAGGCAGGGCTGCATTTAAGAATGACCTTCTAGGCCAGACACAGTGCATTCCAATAATCCCAGCAATTTGGGAAGCTGAGGCAGGAGGATCACAGTTTCAATCCAGTGATACCCTATCTCAAAAAAATAAAAAGGTCTGGGGATATAGCTCAGTTGTAGAATACCCTTGGGCTCAATTCCCAGGACTGGAAGAGAAGAAAAAGAAAGGAAGACATTCTACACAAAAGCAACACACAGTTAAGAAAATGATGCAGATGTTGGTAGTTCTGCTTTCTTTTTTCTTTTTTATTAACCCTTTCTGCATAAGTAGGGGAAAAGGAATCTGTAAGTTGAGATGGGAAATTTAGTATAATAGAGAAGTCCACAGAATACAGACTTAGACTACCTAGAACTAAATCTCATCTCTGACTACCACTAATTGAATGGATTACCCAATTTCTTTAGTAGACTTTTATAAAATGGGAATAATCATAGTACCTAATCCAAAGCATTATTATGAAGATTCAAGGAGCTGATGTACATAAAAGGTGAAGAGTAAAAGTGAGCAGTTGATATATATAAAAGGTGCAGTGCTGGGAATCAAACCCAGGGGCCTTATATATGCTAGATGAATGCTCTACCACTGAGTCACACCATAACCCTGTTGTTATTATTATTATGTTTATTATTAGTGCAGAAGTTTTGGAATACCAAGATGAAGCATCTATAGTTAATTTGGCAGACAGTGAAGGCTACTTAAGATTTATAAATAAAGGTATAATATATGTGATGGGGGTTGGAATATGTTTCCCTAAAAGAATATACGCAAGTCCTAAACTCTAGTACTTGTATTGGAAATAGGGTCTTTGTAGATGTAATCAAGGTAAGATGAGGTCAACAGGAGTAGGATGGGCCCTTAATCCAATATGACTGGTGGCCTTATGAAAAGAGGAAGAAGAAAGTGGTCTTGGTAGTGCATGCCTGTAATCCCAGTGGCTCAGGAGGCTGAGAGGTAAGAGGGTTGAGAGTTCAAAGCCAGCCTCAGCAAAAGTGAGGCAATAAGCAACTCAGTGAGACCCTATCTCTAAATAAAATACAAAATAGGGCTGGGGATGTGGCTCAGTGGCCAAGTGCCCCTGAAAACTCAATCCCCAGTACCGCCCCCCCCCAAAAAAAAAAGAGGAAGAAGAGACACAAACATAAGGGAAAATATCACGTGATGATGGGAGTAGAAAACGAAGAGGAAGAATCTAAAGGATTTAGCAACTGAGTGGTAGAAATGACAACTGAGAAAAAAAGAGTCAAAGGCAACTCAGAGATCCCAAAGTTAGAAGTTCAGAGCATCAATGAAGAGAGATCCCAGAATCTTATCTTACTTATTGTGCCATCAATAAGCCAGAAAACCTAGCATCAGTGTCAATAATCATAGTAGCTAAATCAGTGGTTTAGCAGATCCCGGCTCTGTGGCTGGGTCTGGGTCCTGACCTAGTTCTCACTGTATCCCAATAATGCCTTTGTGCTGGCCACTGTATGTTTGTTGGTCAGCTCTAAACACAAAGACTAGCAGATATCCCATCCTGCTGGTTTGGTTTAAAGAAGAAAAGATAGCTTTGTTACCTCCCTGGGTAATTCCAGGACAGGCATTCCAAGAGCACCCTGTGGGAGGCTTGTGCTCCAAAGGATCTTCCTGTTCTCAGTTTAGAATCCACAGCCACTGTAAGAATACATCCGCCAAAGCCTGAGTTTGCCTTGATATATTACCTTTCCTTCTAGGTTGTTCACTCAGGCCTGCCTGACTTTAAACAGTCAGTAGTAATGAGGTGATTCAAAAAAGAAAAGGGCCATTAGTTCTAGCTACAAAGTAAAAGGATTTGACTAACCCAAAATGTTTCAGAATATTTAAATGTTTCATTCTTTCTGACTTCACATGTGCTTATCTTACTTCCCAGGATACCCTTCTTCCCCATTGTAGCTTTTCTAATTTTTTTTTTTAACTGAGGATAGAACCCAGGAATGCTTTACTACTGAGCTACATACCCAGCACCACCCTCCCTTTATTTTTAGATTTTCTTATTTGAGACAGATTCTTGCTAAGTTGCTTAGGGTCTCACTAAATTGCTGAGGCAGCCTGGAACTTGCAATCCTCTAGCCTCAACCTCCTGAGTTGCTAGAATTATATATGTAAGCCACCACTCCTAGCCGTTTTGCTAATTTTTATTTATCCTTCCAAACCCAGCTGAGACTTCTTATTCTGGAAAACATTCCCTGATACTCCATTACTCGATTCCGTATTTTGTACCTTTTATGCCACTTCTGCATCCTGTAAATATCTCCACGCCTGCTTTTTTTTTTTTTTTTTTTTTGTGTGTGTGTGTGTGTGTGTCAGGGGTGGTACTAGAGATTGAGCTCAGGGCCACTTTATCAATAAGCTACATCCCAGCCCTCTTTATTTAATTTTGAGACAGGGTCTCACTAAATTGCTGAGGCTGGCCTAGAGCTTGCAATCCTCCTGCCTCAGCCTCCCAAGTTGCTAGGATTATAGGTATGCACCACTGTTCCTGGCTCTACTCTTCCTTATCATGTACTAATAACTTTGGTTATAGGGACCAGGTCTCACTTTGTAAGCCCAGAATCCACTAAAGTGAATAGTAAACAGTTGAATGAACAAACGTATAATAAAGTGCATTTAAATAAAAAGTTTTTAATTTCCTTTTTTATTGGAATTTCCCCAACTCCAGCTTAGAATTACTTATGAAAAAAAATGTAATTTAAGGGCTGGGGGTGTGGCTCAGTGTTAGAGTGTGCTTGCCTAGCATGTTAAAGGCCCTGGGTTCAATTCCCAGTAAGATAAAAAGGAAAAGTACACTTTTAGAGGAATTTTCTGATAAAATGTCATGCAAAAACAGACATAATGCCTGCTATATGGTAGGCACTGAATATAAAGTGATAAAATAGTGTGTTTGGCCAATCAATAATATAAAGTTCTAAAGATACTTTTACCATTACCCTATCATAGACTCCTCAAAATAGTTAGTATCCTTTAAACATATGGAAAATATAACTGAGATCTCCTTTTGGAAAGTATAGAAGATATTTCTTTTATCAGCAGTTTCTAAAAGGCAAGTAGAAGGCAGACATAGAAATATCTCCCCCTCTTTTTTGGCGGGGTGGGGTGTACCATGGATTAAACTCAGGGGCACTCAACCACTGAGCCACATCCCCAGCCTTTTTTTAATTTTATTTAGAGACAGGGTCTCACTGAATTGCTTAGCACTTCACTTTTTGCTGAGGTTGGCTTTGAACTTAACGATCCTCCTACCTCAGCTTCCTGAGCTGCTGGGATTACAGGTGTGTGCCTCAGCACCCATCTCCCCCTCTTTACTCATACTTCTTACATACAGATACTGAGTATGACCCATTCACCACTAGTCTTTGTGTTTGGAGCCAACCAACAAAAATACAGTGGCCAGCGCAAAGGTACTTTTGGGCTATAGAAAAAAAATGGTTATATGCTTGTTCAGCATACCTAAAGTAGTATATGTGTTTTTCTGTGCATTTAAATGTTTATATAAGAAGACCCTTTATGCACAAGATTCAAAAAATATAATTGCTGGCTGAAGATATAGCTCAGTAGTAGAGTACATGTTTAGCATGTACAAGGCAATGAGTTCTATCCTCAACACTGAAAAAGATTACACTTTCTCTGCAGATTATAACTCTTATATCAAACATTTCACAATCAAAATAAAAATATTAAAGTAAACATTAAAAGATAAACCTGCAAGGGCTGGGGCTATAGTTCAGTGGTAAAGCACTTGCCTTGCATGTGTGAGGCAATGGGTTTGATCCTCAGCACCACATAAAAATAAATAAAGATACTGTGTGTTCATCTACAACTAAAAAAACAATTAAAAAGATTATTAACCTGCAAATCAAATCTTAAAGAAATAAGCCAGCAATCAATGGGTTAGGCATTTTAAAAAATTAATTAATTCCTCTTTTAAAAAAAAAAATTTTGGCAGGGGGTGGTGCTGGGGTGATGTGGTAATAAGCATCCTCTTTACCACTAAGCTACAACCCAACTTCTAGACATGATTTCAGTCAGGCCAGATCTTTCAATTATTCCATTCAGTCTGCTTTTCTATCTCAAAATCTAGGAGAATTTCACCTCAACATACTAGTTGGGATCAAGTTCTAAAGCACTGTTCCCTTCAGCCTGCTACCTCACATATACAACCCTTGTACTCTCTCTGGGTCAAGACAGGAACCTTTGATACTTAGTACTGGGCTCAGAATGAACAAAGCAATCTGTTAAGGAACACAACGTACCCTGACCCAGCCACACTAGATCTGAGGAGTAGGGTCTTGATAGTAGTTAAAATGAAAAGAGAAACCAAAAGAGGTTAAGTTTACATATATATAGACGATGGACCTTTATATTCATTTATATTCACTTATATGTGGTGCTGAGAATTGAACGCAAGGCCTCACACATGCCAGGCAAAAGGTCTCTACCACTGAGCCACAACCCAGGGTTAAGTTTTTAATTAAGGTGATTTATATCAAAGGAGACCCTGTCCTCAAATGAACTAATCCTTTCTTCTGCCTCCTTAACTACTATTTAGCCTCTGTTTAAGGAAAAAGTCAAGCAAAAGTTTTAAAAGAGCTGGAAATGCAATTAAATGGTATAGTGCTTGCTTAGCAGGTGTAAGGTTCCAGATTCAATCCCCAGTACTACACACACACACAAATTAAAGGAAGTAAACTCCAAACACAAATGGTATTTTATAATGGTAAGTGGTAGGTAGAGAGAGGGAACAAAGATTTCCAATTTGCCCTGGAAAGATCCAGCTTCCCACAACAGTTGTCCCTGTAACTGCAGGCAGAAATTTCCTCTAAGGGGGCTGGGGATGTGGCTCAAGCGGTAGCGCGCTTGCCTGGCATGCGTGCGACCCGGGTTCGATCCTCAGCACCACATACCAACAAAGATGTTGTGTCCGCCGAGAACTAAAAAATAAATATTAAAAATTCTCTCTCTCTCTCTCTCCTCTCTCACTCTCTCTTTAAAAAAAAAAAAAAAAGAAAAGAAATTTCCTCTAAGGATAGGTAACCAAATTCCCTCAAGTTCACAGAAGTTCAAAAAGACTACTTGGAATTATCTACCCAAATGAAAGAGTGGGAAGAGAGAACCCAGCCAGTTCCAGTTCGACAGCACAGAAAAGATTTCAGGTCTGGGACAGACAGAAATATAAGGGCCATCTACACCCTAAAAGAAAAACAGAAGAGTCTTTTCTTTTACTCAGTTTCAGACCATCTCAAGTGTCAGAATGAAAGAATAAATGAGTGAAACCGGAAGGATAATTTTGTTGAGGGAGTGGTGTTGGTAATCAAACCCAGGGCTTCACACATGCTAAGCATGCAATCTAACACTGAGCTATACTTCCAACCAGATGGATAATTTTTTTTTTACAGTTTTATGACTTTATTTAACTATCAGCAGTTAGTTCTCATCCACATTGACTGTCTGTAGATTTTTGAATGTGGTAACGGGGACCCAGGTTACCAAAGTATAGAGCCTGTTTGGTGAATCTTCATTCCAAGCGGCATGTGATCCTATGGATAATTTTTTGAATGTAGTAAATCTAGATTTATTTTACCTTTTTTTCTCCCCAATTAACCATTTCTCTACTTTTTTGTTATTGTGGTGGGGACTGAACCTGGAGTGCTCATGATTTGTACGATACCACCTATATTTTAAAATTAGCATTTTGGCTGTTCTGTAGAAAATTTACTATAGCAGGACAAAAGTGGAGACAAGTAGACCACTTAGGAGGAACTTGACTTACTTCTGATGAGAGAGGAGATAGCTTGAATAGGGGTGGTGTCTGTGAAGATGCTTAGAGATCTGTTTTTGGAGATAGGAATGCAAGGTCTTGGTAGTGACTTTGATAAGAAGGAGAATGTGGGGCTGGGGTTGTGGCTCAGTGGTAGAGTGCTCTTCTAGCACACATGAGGCACTGGGTTCGATCCTCAGCACCACATAAAAATGAAATAAAGATACTGTGTCCACCTACAACTAAAAAATAAAAAAATTTTTTTTTTAGAGAGAGTGAGAGAGGAGAGAGAGAGAGAGAGAATTTTTAATATTTATTTTTTAGTTCTCGGCAGACACAACATCTTTGTTGGTATGTGGTGCTGAGGATCGAACCCGGGCCGCACGCATGCCAGGCGAGCGCGCTACCGCTTGAGCCACATCCCCAGGCCAAAAAAAAAAAATTAAAATTAAAAAAAGAAGGAGAATGTGAAATCAAATGATGCCATTGCATCATCATTTACTGAGATATGAGGAATATTTGGGACAGTACAGCTAAAATACTTCCCTTACTTAGCTATGTGCTCTTTAACATTGTAATCAGCAAAGCCTCTTCATTATAGAAAACCAGACTCAGCCTTTGTCTGAGCCTTTCAATGACAGCACAGCATTGCATTCTAAGGTTCTTCCTTGGACAAGATCTTACTGGTGTGAGGCAGGTGGTGAGAATAGTATTTATTATTAGGCACTGATGTACAAATGGCATTGGACCTGATCTTACTGAATTTATCTGGAAAGGGTTTCCAAATTCAGTGGCTAGGGGCATTCCCTGCTTCTAGTCATTTAGAATATTTTTGAAATAATTTAACTCAAACTCCTTAAACCCTTCTAGTGACATTATATCTAGATCTGCTGCATTACTTGAAAGTTGGCCTTGTGGTTAGGGATATTGTTTAGTGATAGAGCACATGTTTAGCATACATAAGGCCCTGGATTCAATCCCCAGCAAGAAAAAACATAAATTGGTCTTAGCTGATTCTCAGAGAGTACCAATGACTGATAGAGGAAAGATAAAAAGTAGGTAAATGGATGGGCTTGGTAGTGTACATCTGTGACCCCAATAACTTGAGAGATTGAGGCAGGAAGAGTGCAAGTTTAAGGCCAGCTTCAGCAACTTACCAAGACCTTGTCTGAAAATAAAAAATAAAAGAGTCAGGAAATATAGTTTAGTGGTAAAATACCCTTGGGAAGGAAAAATAAAAGCTATCCTTGATATTGCCAAATACAATAAATTTTTGGTTAAAAAATATTTTCTCATTCAAAAATCTTAGTGGATTGCACTTAATGGGTAACATGTTTCTGTGTATATTTGTGTATGTCTCCAAAAGCCCCAGTGCTCGTTTTATTCTTTTTTAGTACATCAGAAATATGTATTTGACTAATCGGCTAATTGGATAGAAAATGAAATGTTAGTCAAATTAGTTACAAAATCAAAGATGACTATGCAAGAGGCATTATAATTGAACAATGCAAAAATCCATTTAGAAGTTATTCATGAGGCAAAAATTCCAGCCAATCATATAGATACTAAAATGCATTCAAAAATTTACCTCAGCTGGGCACAGTGGCACACAACTGTAATCTAAGGGACTTGGGAGGCTGAGGCAGGAGGAATCAAGTTTGAGACCAACCTCAGCAACTTAGCAAGACCCTGCCTCAAACAAATAAAAAGGGCTGGGGATGTGGCTCAGTGGTTAAATGCCCCCAGATTCAATCCCCAGTACCAGAAAAGAAAAAAAGAAATAAAGAAAATTTACCTCTATTTCACTTTTTTGATAGTATAAACCGTTTTATTAATTTCCCCCCATTCATTCAGCCTGTATGTGTGTGCACAGGCACAGGGCAGAGCAGGCTACTAAATACAAAGTATTGCTGGGAGAATAGGAGTATACAAATGAGTAACGTATTATCCTTGCTAACCACCAGCAACTAAGTGGTTTACAAATCATCTTCACCACCTCATTTGGGGCTGGGGTCAGCTGCAGAGCAAATGCCTAGCATGCAGAAAGCTCTGGGTTTGATCCCAGCACCACAAAATAAAAACAAAAAGAAACAAATATAGATACCTCATCCTTCTTTTTTTCTTATTTTTTTTTAAATAAACATGGAAATCAAGCTCAGAGAATTTAAATGACCTGTTCATGAATATTCAACTAGAAAATGGTGGAGTCTGGATATGTACCCAAGCTTTTTGATCTAAAAACCTGGTCCTTCCTACTTTAAAACTTTATACTCTTTTTTTAAAAAGTTGTAGGTGAACAGCATGCCTTCATTTGTTTAGTTGTTTTATGCAGTGCTAAGGATCAAACCCAGTGGTTCATACATGCTAGGATAGCACTCTGCCACTGAACTACAGCTCCAGCCCAGAACTTTACACTCTTCTGCAGGGAAATTGAAGCAAAACAACTTTACTACATGTAAGATAAAAGTAGTTCAAAGATACTATAAGAGGAGATAAATGAAGGGAAATATTATGACCAAATAAATAGTGTGTGGGGGTGGGGTGGGGGAGGGGTTTGGGGAGGGAAAGAAAGACAAAGTAAGAATCAGAGGAATGGTTTTCCGAGAGATAAGTGTCTTTGAGCCAGGGTGTGTGTGTGTGTGTGTGTGTGTGTGTGTGTGTGTGTGTGTGTGTGTGTGTGTGTCTTGGTGTGTGTGTGTCTTGGTGTGTGTGTGTGTGTGTGTGTGTGTGTGTGTGTGTGTGTGTGTCTTTCTTTCTTTCTGGAAACTAAGCCCAGAGGTTCTCTACTACCAACATCCCCCACCCACCCACCCACTACCCTGTCAGCCCTTCTTTTCTTTTTTTGAGATGGGGTCTCTCTAAGTTACCCAAGCTGGCCTTGAACTTGAGCTCTTGAGATTCTCCCATCTTAGCCTCCTGAATTGTTGGGATTACCACCAGGCCCAGCATGTTTCTACTTTTTTTAAAAGTAAATTCCATATTGTTTCTCATAAGGCTATAATAATTTATATTCCTACCAAAAGTGTATGAGAGTTAGCCTTTCTCTGAATCCCAGCCAGCATTTGTTATGGTCTTTTTGGTGACAGTCATTACAACTGGGGTGAGATGATATTCCACTGTAGTTTTGATTTGCATTTCCTGATGATCAATGATGGTGAACATTTTTCATATAGCTGTTAGCCATCTGTATATCATCTTCGAGAACTATTCAGATTTTTTGCCATTTTGTTGTTGTTGTTGGTACTGAGGATTGAAACTAGGGGCATTTTACTATATCCCTAGCCCTTTTGATTTTTTTTTTTAAGACAGAGTCTTGCTAAATTGCTTGGGGGCCATGCTAAATTACTGAGGCTGACTTGTGATCCTTAGCTTCCCTAGTCACTGAAATTAAAGGTGTGTACCACCACACCCAGCTTTTTTGCCCATTTAAAAATCATCTTTATTTATTTATTCCTGAGTTGAGTTCCTTATATTAATCCCTTGATGAATGAATATTTTGTAAATATTTTCTCTCATTCAGTAGGTTGTCTCCTTGCTGATTATTTCCTTTGCTATGCATATTATTCATTTATTCAATTAACAATTATGATAAACAGCTACCATTTGTCAGGCACTCTGCTAGGAATCAATAGATGTCACAGTCCTTGCTCTCAAAAAATTTATTGCTGGGGCTGGGGATGTGGCTCAAGCGGTAGCACGCTCGCCTAGCGTGCGTGCGGCCCGGGTTTGATCCTCAGCACCACATACAAACAAAGATGTTGTGTCCGCCGAGAACTAAGAAAAAAAAATAAATATTAAAAAATTCTCTCTCTCTCTCTCTGTCCCCTTCTCTCTCTCTTAAAAAAAAAAAAATTTATTGCTGGGGTTGTGGCTCAGAGGTAGAGCACTCACCTAGCGCATGCAAGGCCCTGGGTTCGATTCTCAGCACCACATAAAAATAAAGGTATTGTGTTCAATTACAACTAAAAAATAAATATTAAAAAAAAAGAAATTTGTTATTTCCATATACAAGCAAATGATCAACTGAAATCAGCGATAAAAACTACTATATTATAGGAGCATAGGAGAGATGCAAAATTATTCTTGGGAGACCAAAACAGGCTTTCTAGTTCATAAGTGATGCATGCCTGCAATCTCAGAGTCTCAGGAGGCTGAGGAAGGAGGATCACAAGTTCTAGGTCAATCTCAGCAATTCAGTGAGACCCTGTCTCAAAATAAAAAAAAAAAAGGGCTGGAGAATATAGCTCAATGATAGAGTACCCCTGAGCTCAGTCCCCAGTTTCCCCACTGGTAAAAAAAAAAAAAAAAAAAAGAAAAGAAAAGAAAAGAAAAGAAAGGCTTCTTATAGAGAGTGGTATCTAAGTGGGGTCCTGAGGAATTGATTGGACTAAGAGGAGATGGAAAGGTGTGTTGTTTTAAGCAGAGGGGAAGAACTAGTGTGGGAGCCCAAAGATGGAAAGGGTCACATACATTTTGTGAAAATGGAAGAGGCTCAGTACAGCTATAGTGCATAGTTCATACCAGAGCAGAGATGATAGAAGTGATTAGTGAGACCCTTAGAGATAAGCAGTAGTAAGATCAGATGTTTTGACTTTATTCTGAGAGTACTGAAAAGTTATATAATATTTCATAGTTTATGCAGAAAGAACGTTGAATCAGAGCTGCTATTAGTGACTTGTTGCCCAAAAAGAATGCAGCTTAAGCAACAATGGAACTTTCCAAGCTAGATCATAATAAAACTTTCAGTTTCCACTTGTGTGGCCTGAACCACTCACCTGTTACCACACTGTCTATCCTAAGATCACCATGCTGTAACAAGTCCAAGCTATATGAAAATGACCTAGAGAATAGAATAAGATACCATGTGGAAAAAGGGGGGTGGGGATAAAAGAGTACCACAGGACTGGACATGTAAATAAAGAAGTCATATTGAGAGTGGGTCCTACTGGGTGCAGTGGCACACACATGTAATCCTAGTGGCTTTGGTGGCTGAGGCAGGAGGATCATAAGATTGAGGCCATGGGGCTGGGGATGTGGCTCAAGTGGTAGCACGCTCGCCTGGCATGCGTGCGGCCCAGGTTCGATCCTCAGCATCACATACAAACAAAGATGTTGTGTCCGCCGAGAACTAAAAAATAAATATTAAAAAATTCTTTCTCACTCTCTTAAAAAAAAAAAAAAAAGATTGAGGCCAACCTCAGCAACTTAGCAAGGCCCTAGGCAACTTAGTGAGACCTTGTCTTAAAACAAAAAACAAAAAGGGCTAGGGATGTGGCTCAGTGATAAAGAACCCCTGGGTTCAATACCCAGTGCCAAAAAATAAAAATAAATTTAAAAAGTGGGTCCTCTAATTTAGCTACCCTCACTGATAGAGATGGCTTACAATCCAGCAAAGCCCTTCTAAATACCTGATCTAGAAAATCACATGCAAAATAAAATGGTTGTTTTGGAGTAGTTTGTAATGCAACAATAAATAAGGAGAACAGGAATCTTTCTTATTCTAAGCTCAGAGCTTAGTAAAGTGCCTAGCCAGGGGCTGTGATTGTGGCTCAGCGGTAGAGCGCTGGCCTCGCACGGGCACGGGCGGGACCTGGGTTCAATCCTCAGCACCACATAAAAATAAAGGCATTGTGTTGTGTCTATCTACATCTAAAAAAATAAATATTAAAAAAAGTGCCTAGCCAATAGCAAACCCACTCAAAGTAATATGTATCAGGTGAATCTCTTTTTTCCTTGTTTCTAAATCATATTTTGTCATTTCCCCCATCCTCGATAGTCCTTAAGGAAATCCTGAATCATAGGGGCAATCATTGGTACCTTAAGGGTGCCCTCTTCAACTTACATGGGGTAACAGCAGCTTCCCCATACTGCCACCAAATTAATGCAATTCAGGGCACCAGGCAACTTTGCATCTGGCTCAAGGTAAATTAGGCCAAAAGACTACTTTGTACTGGGACACACACACACAAAAAGGAAAGCAGCAGGTACAACTAATGGCAATGTCACAGCACACCAAGAAACTGGAATCAGGGTTTGGCTGTTCATTTTTATAAATAATGAATGAGGGCTGGGGATGTGGCTCAAGCGGTAGCACGCTCGCCTGGCATGCATGCGGCCCGGATTCGATCCTCAGCACCACATACAAACAAAGATGTTGTGTCCGCTGAAAACTAAAAAATATATATTAAAAAAATTCTCTCTTTTTTAAATAAATAAATAAATAATGCATGAGTTTGGTCCCTGAACCCAGAGAGTTTCCTTTCATTAAAAGCTGTCTGATTATATAAGGCTTCTTATAAGTCCAACAAAACCAACTCAGAAGCAATAATATCAACTCACATAAACAAGAAATTCCCAAAGCAATAAAGAAAGAAGGTGTATGGCGGGGTTCTGTAGCAGTCCACAGAACTGATCCACTTCATTACCTCATGAACTAAAAGCATTTCTTCAGTAACAAATACCTGCTTGACTGAGGTGTTTGCTGTAAAAAGACAGTATCACCTAAGCAGGTCAAAGGAATATTCTGCAATTTCAGAATTAGTTGAGTGGTTCTTGTTGCCACAGTGGGGGGAAAATAGTTTTTCAGTGGCAGAAAAGGCAAGAGATAACCCCCCACCCTTAATTTATTTGCTGGCTCCTTTGATCAGGAGATCCCACAACTATTTACCCAACCCAGTCTCCAAATCTCTAGTCTTCTAGCCACTGAGACATCCTATACTAATAGGTCCTCACACTACTTGATTGTAAGGACATTCTTTGTGCTTTTCTTATCAAGCTTAAAAAGAAAAATATTATGAGATGGCACATAATCTGTCTAGAAGCATCCCTTCTCCCTGCCCAGCTACTTTTAGACTACTCCAACCCCCATCCATTTTAGATACAGAAAACATATATCATGCAAATTGGTGGCAAGTTGTTTTTTTGTTTGTTTTTGTTTTTGTTTTCTGCTGGAGACTGAACCCAGGGTCTTGTGCATGCTAGGCAAGTAGTCTACCACTGAGTCACTACTACTATCCCCAGCTCAGTCACTACTTTTTTATTATGAAGGACAGCCAACTTTAGGATGATGTTGATAATGTAAAGACAAAGTATAGAGATGTAAAGAGTAGGGTCTTTAGAAATCATCTATTTTGCTGCTGAATTAAATCAACACTTTAACTAATAAGTGCTGAAATTTCATTTATATGAGTTTTTTGTTGTTTAAGGCCACTTAACTATTTCCTGTTACTTATATCGAATATACCCAATAACCAGAAAACATATTTTTCAAATAACCCAGAATACATAAAGAGTTAGTCAGAACCTAATTCTACAAATATAACATATGCTACACAAAGCCCTGTTGTTTAGCCCTGTTGAATATAAAAATAAATTCAGAATAGCATACAGTGGGAAGGGTATAGACTTTGAAACCAGACAAACCTGTATCCAATCATACATTTCTTTAAGCCTTAGATTTCTCTTCTATAAAACAGATGACACATAGGACTACAGAATTTTAAATTTTTTTTCGGGGGGGTGGGGGTGGGGCGCAATACCAGCGACTGAATCTCACTAAGTTGCTTTGCGCCTTGGTTTTGCCGAGGCTGACTTTGAACTAATGATCTTCCTGCCTTAGCCTCCCCCAACTGCTGGGATTACAGGCATGTGCCACCACGCCTGGCAAATTTTTTATTTCAATTTAATTTTTTTCCCTGCAGTACTGGGGATTGAACCCAGGGACACTCTACCTACCACTAAGCTACATCCCCTGCCCTTTCTACATTTTATTTTGAGACCTGTTTCAAAATAAAAAGGGCCGGGGATGTAGCTCAGTGGTTAAGCGTTCTGGACTCAATCCTTAACACCCCACCCCCACCCCCCAAAAAAAAATAGAAGAGAAAGAAAGAAAGAAAGTCTTTACCCTCAACTGAACCAGAAAAGAAAAATTAGTAATGATCTATTCATTGGGATATTTAGAGTGCAGGAGATTGCATCAAGAGTTTTAATTCTTCACTCTTTACTGAATCCATGCCCTTTGACACGTAACATTGGAATACACTTCTTTTTTTAAGAAATATTTTTTTAGTTGCTAGTGGATCTTTTTTATTTTATTTATTTATATGTAGTGCTGAGGATCGAACCTAGGGCCTCACACATGCCAGGCAAGCACTCTAACACTGAGTTTCAACTTCAGCCCACTGGAATACACTTCTAATTTGGGCAAGGCATAATTCCCACTCCTGGGCTCAGGCATGTGACTTGCTTTGTCTAATAGGATGTTAGTCAAGCACACTTGAACATGTACAGAGTTGTGGAACACATTTACATAAATAGACTGGATACTCTTGCTGATACAGGATCACCCCTAAAAGAGTATATTCAAGTTAGACTACTAGTCCCAGAAGGAAGAAGAGAAATAGCTAGAGCAAAGCTACTCCAGTAAATCCCAGGATAGAGCAGATCATCAGCTGACCTGCAGATGCATGAGTAAGCATGTGACCAGTAGAAGTGTCTAATCTAGCCAAATGGATGCAGTTGTGCACACTTAATCCCAGCATCTCAGGAGACTGAAACAATAGGATCACATGTTCAAAGATAGCCAACTTAGTGAGACCCTAAGCAATTTAGTGAGATCCTGTCTTAAAATAAAAAAGGGCTGGGATGTGGCTCAGTGTTTAAGTACCCCTGGGTTCAATCATTGGTACAAAAAAATTATAAACTCACTTCTGAGAAAAGATATACACAGAAAATCTTGATATAGAATGCTGATTAAAGTGTGCTCCTTTGGAAAAATTAGTGAGCTATATTTTTCTTATGTGTGTGTTTTCTGTTCATAACTCAGTAAAAAGCTTTTTAAAACTTCAATGACATTAACAGAATAGAAAAATATTGACAATTTAGAATTCAGAGGAGGGACTAGTCACTGTTGATAATTAAAGTTGAAAACAGTTAACATGTATTAAGCAATTACTATATGTGCCGAGCACTGTGCTAAATAAGCATTTTATAATTCATACTCACAGCGTCCTTTCGGGGTCCTCATTTTATCAGCAGCATTTGTCACAATTAATTATTCCCTCCTCTTGAAACACCTTTCTTTCCACCCCAAGAACATGCTCTTCTGGTTTTCTTCCTACCTCAATAACCACTCCTCAGTATTAACCTCCCTGCACTTTAAAAGTGAATACTCTAGGGTTCAACTCTGGTACTCTTCTCTACATTTCAAAAAGCATGTACTAATATTCTTCTTTGCATTCGACAGATTAAAACATTGAGGTACAAGCACAGAGATTCAAACCTAGGGGGATCAATCTAGACTTCAGAGATCATGCTCTTAACTTCCTCACCATTCCATCATTTTTTGGCCTTCCAGATAAGAGGCAGGATATAGTTATACCCATTTTGCATTCCAGTGCCTTTGGTAACAGAAAAGAGACACAGAGTGAAGCATATAGGACTTTCCTTCAAAATATACTAAGGATTACCAGGCAACAAGTCAGCAGGAAATTAAACTCTTACAAATTCTGTTAAACAAATTCCCTAATTCTTCACTCTGTACTTTAGTAGTAACTTCTCAAAGAGGAATATGAAAACATTCTGGAACATATTCTCAAATCTATATTCTTATTAAAATGATCTCAGGAGGTGTGGGGATACAGCTCAGTGATAGAACATTTGCCTAGTGGGTGTCAGGTGCTGGGTTCAAATCACAACACGAGAAAAATCAATCAATCAATCAATCTGGGGAGCTTTTAAATAAACAAATGGGGATGAGTACAGTGGTGTAGGCCTTTAGTCCAGGCTACTTAGAAGGCTGAGGCAGGAGGATCAAAATTTCAAGGTCAGCTGAATGGTAAAGCACTTCTGGGTTCAATCCCCAGTACCAAAAAAAAAAAAAAAAAAAAAGGAATAGTGGGGTATAGCTCAGCACTAGAGCACTTACATAGGATGTATGAAATCCCAGGTTCAATCCTCAGTGATGCAAATAATTTTAAAATTATGCCTGGAACCTATGTACCTATTAAACCTAGAAGATTCCAGGAATCTGTGTATCCAAGAAACTCAAGCATATTCTGAAGCTCATAACTTGGTACCTGACTTTGGGACACCTTTGCTCTAGAGAGAATTTTGTGGCCCTCAGAAGACAAGTAATGACTATCACATATTTCTCTAACAAAGGCTGGAAATGAAATGAGAATGGAAATGTAATCTGATATCAATAAGTAATAAAACCAATTAGTAAATCAGAGCAGTGACTGTGGAATTCTAGAGTAGGACCCCAAACATTTCCCAGATGATCTGAAATTTGGTGCCAGGAGAGTTCATAGTTGAGTGATGCCTCCATCCTTCAGCTTAGAAGGGAGTCCTCCAGGGAGCAGGGACAAATTTAACACTTCAATAGTCATATTCTCATAGTACTCACCACTACTATGAAGGAACATAAAGGTATAAAGAGATATGACCATTGTCCCAAGGGAATAGAAGAAAGCATTGTCAACATTGTCTTTTTTTTTTTTTTTTTTTGGCACTGGGGATTGAACCAAAAGGTGCTTGACCACTGAGTCACATTACCAACACTTTTTTTATTTTGAGACAGGGTCTTAGTTGCTGAAGCTAACCTCAAACTTGCAATCCTCTTGCCTTAGCCTCCTAAATTGCTGAGATTACAGGAGTATGCCACCATGCCTAGCAAATACTGCCATTTTTGCATAAACATAAACATACATATTCTGCTTGCATACACACATAACACTTACTATACAACCATAAATGCTGAAATTAAGACAAAGAAGTCACTTCAACCCATGTATTAAAGTCTTACCTCTGTAAGTGCATGCAACTGTCCTTCATGTACACATACACCCAAATACCTGAAAAATAAAATAATTTTAAAACTAAAATGAAAAGAACATGAACATAAATTCCATATAGATAAACTATAGAGTTACCCAAGCATCAGAAACAACCCAATACCTGTGAAACACTGTGGGTTCCTATTCAATCCCATAGCCTCTTAATCTTTTTTTTTTCTTTAATGAAAGCTTTTTTTTTCTAAAGGGAGAGAGAGAGAGAGAGAGAGAGAGAGAGAGAGAGAGAGAGAGAGAGAGAGAGAGAGAGAGAGAGTTTTTTTTAATATTTTATTTTTTAGTTTTCGGTGGACACAACATCTTTGTATGTAGTTCTGAGGATCGAACCAGGGCTGCATGCATGCCCGAAAGCTTTTTTTTTTTAATCTTTATTTTATTTAATTTATTTTTAGGTGGTGCTGAGGATAGAACCCAGGGCCTCGCACTTGCTAGGAGAGCGCTCTACTGCTGAGCCACAACCCCAGCCCCTCTTAATCCTAATTAAAGTGCCAGACTGATAAAACTCAAAGTTTACCATGAAACATCAACATTAAAACATCTGGTTTTAGCAATATGTAGTTAAAAAAAAAACTCACAAAACAATGATGGACATATGACCAAATTATCCCATTCCTTGGTATTTTCCCCTAAGGTGTACAATTGGCATACTATAGCAATACAGCCACTTCAATGTTTATAGCAGCACAATTCACAATAGCTAAATTATGGAATCAACCCAGATCCCTGTAAATATATATAATGGATTAAGAACCTGTGGTATAGGGCTATAGTTGTAGCTCAGTGATAGAGCACTTGCCTAGTATGTGTGAGGCACTAGATTCAATCCCCAGCACCAAATAAAAATCTTTTAAAAATGAAACTGTGATACACATACACACACACACACAATGGAGTTCTACCCAGTTATAAAAAAAGAATGAAATTATGGCATTTGCCAGTAAATGGAAATAGAGAATATGATGCTAAGGGAAATAAGCCAAAATCAGAAACTCAAAGGCCAAATGTTTTCTCTCATATGCTAGAGTAAAGGAAAAGAAAGGGGAGGAAAGTATAGGATATAATAAAGATAAAAGGAAGATCAATAATGTAGAAGATCGAATGTGTGAGGCCCTGGGTTCAATCCCCAGCACCAAAAAAAGGAATAGGAGATTGAGAGGCAGAGTGGAGGTAGGGCAATGCAGAATGAATTCTTTTATCATGTTATGTGCATATATAAATACATCACAGGGAACTTCACCTTTATGCGTAAGTAAAAAGAACCAATCAAATATAAACAAATAGATGAGCATAAGGAAAGTCTAGCCGAGTAGAGGAAGGAGAATGGGGGAAGGGAGGGGAGGAGGAATGGAAAAAGGGGGATCATGAATTGAAATTGAATTCCATGCATTTGTTTGTCTGGATAAACCCAACTACTATGATACTTCAACTTTATAACTATAAAGCTCTAATAAAAAATATTTTTTAAACTTAAAAAACAACAATAATAGAGGAGGCAAGGGGGGATAGGAAGGGCAGCAGAATACAACAGACACTAGTACTGTTGTATGTATAAATGTGGCTGTATAACCAATGTGATCCTGCATTCTATACACGTGGAAAAATGAGAATTCATACCCCATTCGAATCAAATGTATGATATGTCAAGATCATTGTATTGTCTTGAGCAACTAATAAAAAAAACAATAATGGTGGATCAGATGTGGTAACACATACCTATAATCTCAGCTACTTGGGAGGCTGAAGCAGGAGGATCATAAATTCAAGCCCAGCCTGGGCAACTGAGAGGTAGAGCATCCCTAGGTTCAATTCCCACCATTGCGCGCGCGCGCGCACACACACACACACACACACACCACAAAACTGGGGAAAAGAGAGGACAGTAAGTAAGCCTTATAGATATCATGGTATAATGGACAAATCATCAAACTGGAAGTAAGGAAGCTTGATGTAGTTTCAGCTCTGCTACTAGCTGATACATACACGCATACTCACACACTCAAAAAAGTTAGAAAAGAAAAAAGTCAATAAATCTATTAGGGATTCAGTTTCCCCAAATAAAGAAATAGATAAATTGGATTACCCAGTTTGAAGTCTATAATTTATAAACAACAAACTGGGAGAGAAAAACATTTGGTGGATGATAAAGAACTAACTTCTTTAACTTACAAAAAATTCTTCCAAATGTATAATAAAAAAATAGAAAAATAAGCAAAAGATATATACATAATTTCCAGGAAAATTACTGTTAATATCAAAATGTGATCAAATTCACTCAAAACTAAAAATGAACACTAAAGAATGAACACATAAAGAAATTAACACTAAAAAATGAGACACCACGTTTAAAAATTTATCAAAGGTTATGACTGATAATTCTTAGTATTGACCAGAAGGTGAGGAAACAGGAACTTACACTGTTGTGTTCTTGGTACAACTTTTTTTTTTTAATATTTTTTTTTAGTTCTAGTTGGACACAATGCCTTTATTTGTTTTTATGTGGTGCTGAGGATCGAACCTAGCGCCTTGCACATGGTAGACGAGAGCTCTATAACCGCTGAGCCACAACCCCAGCCCCGGTACAACTTTTTCAAAGGGTAATTGATATTATCTAACAAAATGTTTAATTAATCCAATAGTTCCACTTCTAGAAATTTATCTTGCAAATATATGCAACTTGGGTGAGCAAAAATACTTGTAAAGTTATGGTTTCAATGTTTGTATATCCCTAAATTCATATATTTAGACTTAGGCCCCAGTATGATCATAGTAAGAAATAGGGTCTTTGGCAGGTGATTGGGTCAAAAAGATTCTGCCCTCCTGAATGGTGTTAGTGCCTCTATAGAAGAAGCCCAAAGGACATTGCCCTTTGCACAATGTCAGGACATAGCAATGAGGCACTTTGAAGCAGAAAACCCTCATCAGATAGCGAAATTGTTGGCACCTTGACCTTGGGCTTTCCAGCCTTCAGAACTATGAGCAATAAATTTCTATTGTTTATAAATTATTCAGCCTTAAGTATTGTATTAAAGCAACCCAAATGGGCTAAAAGCAAGGACACCTACTTAAAATAGTATATATGAATCTAAATATTCGTGAAGCCTGCTTAAGTATTATTGGATTATTCATAAAATGGAATGTTATATAGCCATTACAGTAATGAAGTAATATTTTTACACTGACATGGTAAGATACTGAAAATATATTGTTAAATGAAAACACTGAGATGAAAGCATTGGTGCATGCCTGTAATCCCAGCAACTTGGGAGGCTGAGGCAGGAGGATCACAAGTTTGAGACCAGCCTCAGCAAATTAGTAAGGTCTTAAGCGACTTAGGGAGATTCTGTCTCAAAACAAAATAAATAAATAAGAAAAAATTTTTTTAAAAAAGGGCTGTGAATGTAATTCAGTGGTAAGCACCCCTGGGTTCAATCACCAGTACCCAAAAACATAAATAAAACACTAAATTATAAAACAGCATAATTCAAAAAGCATGTTTATATATTAGTAGAAAATATCTAGAAGCATTAATAATAAATGGTACTGGGCAAAGGAAGAAAAGATTGATTTCCATTTTTTAAAAATAATTTTTAGTTGTAGTTGGACACAATTCCTTTACTTTATTTATATTTATGTGGTGCTGAGGATCAATCCTAGCATCTCACACATGCTAAGAGAACGCTCTACCACTGAGCCACAACCCCAGTCCCTTGATTTCCATTTTTTTTTTTTAAAGAGAGAGGAAGAGAGAGAGAATTTTTAATATTATTTTATTATTTTTTTAGTTCTCGGCGGACACAACATCTTTGTTGGTATGTGGTGCTGAGGTTCGAACCCGGGCCGCACACATGCCAGGCGAGCGAGCTACCGCTTGAGCCACATCCCCAGCCCTTGATTTCCATTTTTAACTGTACACACTTCTATTGTATTTTTTTTTAATGGATACAGGGCAATGGGGTTGTGGCTCAGTGGTAGAGCACTTGCCTAGCATGTGTGAGGCACTGAGTTTGATTCTCAGCACCATATACAAATAAATAAAATAAAGGTCCATCAACAACTAAAAACTTTTTTAAAAATAAATGGATTAAGTATCTTTTTGTGTCTTTATTTTTATGTGGTGCTGAGGATCGAACTCAGTGCCTCAAAAATGTGAGGCAAGTGCTCTACCACTGAGCCCAGCTCCAGCCCTTGTAGTTTTTTCAATAAATAAATTTTAAATAAAAACAATGAATCAATGATTTCAATGATTATTATAAAGAAGATAAACATCATAAAGCCAGTAACAGTAGGAGTTTGGGTTGTCAAGAAGGAAGTTTCATCAACACCACCAAAGTCTCAAGTCAGTTCAAGTTTAGAATGGCAAAGAAAAGGGAAGAGACTGACAACAAGTGAGAGTGCAAGGCTGAACAATGATTGTGCTGGTAAAGACAATAAAATTCCATGAAGGTAGAGTCTATCATATTCTTTCATGTCACAGCCCTTAACAGCACCTAGCAAACAGTATGCAAACTTAGTAAATGATTACTAAGTGAAAAGAAATAGTGAGGAGAATATCTGGTCAAGCTGCAATACTACAGCAGAGTTTTAAAGACATGCTGCTACCACATTTCAATTAATGTGGAAATACCAGAATTTCCTCAAGGAGTGTTTTTGTTTTGGTTTGTTTTTTGTTTTTGTCCTAGGGATTGAACCCAGGGGCCCTTAACCACTGAGCCACATCCCCAATCCTTTTTTATATTTTATTTAGAGACAAGGTCTTGCTAAGGTGCTTAGGGCCTTGCTAAATAGCTGAGGCTGCCTTAAACTCATGATCCTCTTGCCTCAGCCTCCCAAGTCCTGGGATTATAGGCATTCACCACTGCACCTGGCTAATGGGTGGTTTCTGGACTGCTGGTTTTCTTTAAGTTCATCCAGAGCCTTGGGAACTTGAGGAAGGAAAGAATCTCAGGAAGATCTAGGTAATAAGGAAAATAGGGTGCAAGTTCCAACGACTCATTTCTAGAAACCTACTCTGCCTTAGGAAAACATGGTAAGCAAAATAGCAGGGTAGTTAAAAGGGCTTTGAAATTAGCATGGGTTCAAATTCCATCTCCACCCATCACTAGGCATATACTGGTTTCCCTCTCTATAAAATGGGGATAATAGTGTCCACAACATAAAATTGTGATAAAGACTGAATGAAATAATAAATGCAAAGTGTATAGCACAGTGACTAGACTATAGCAAGAGTTTTAAAAACTGTAAGCAATTATCATAATTACTTAAAAATAATCCAGACAAGAATCAAACTTGGTTATAGGTAGCTGGGAAGAAGCTAGTTTCTATATATCCACTCTCTTCTCCATTCCCCAACCCTTGTCCCTACTCCCATTCCTTACTTTGTAAAAGTGGGACATTTGACTATATTCATCTACCAGTTTCTTCACTATCAAACTCACTTCCTAATATGAAAGAAAGTGAAACAGTGGAATATGGAACAGGTAAAAATCTAACAAATAATGAATATAAATCAATAATACTGAGTGCTGAAGGACTGCCTCTAGAATGCTGAAGTTGATTAAGGCCACAAGGTACAGTGTCTATAGCAATATACTACTGATTTATTAAACAATTATTTAGCAGAGTGCAGTGATCTGTAGTCCCAGCTGCATGGGAGGCTGAGAAAGTAAAATCTCTTGAGCCCAGGAGTTCAAGGTCAGCTTGGGCAACACAGCAAGACCTCATCTTAAAAATAAACAAATAAATGCAAACAACTATTTGTTTATTGAGTGTCTGCTATGTGCAAGGCATTAAGGACATGAAAATGAATAAAACCAAGTCCCTGCTCTTATAGAAATTTCATTCTAAGGATTATTCTGTTGGAAGGTATTTGTATTAAAAGATAAATGGGTATAATGCAGAATGTGGTTAAACTATAATGCTTCTGAGATTAAATGGCAATTATATCCTTGCCTAGAAAAATTCTAGTCCCATTATCCCACCCATAGCATAAGAGGTAAAGGTAAAATATGATAAGCCATATTTTGTCCTTCACTGAGGCTTTCTATATTGTGATGGGCACTAGCAAGGGTTGGTTAACTGTTTTAATAAATTGTTTGGACTGAAGTCACAGTATTATCTATGGCTGCTCTGATATTATAATGGCATTGTGACAGAGACCGCATGGCTTGCAAAGACTAAAATATTTATTATTTAATCCTTTACATAAAAAAATTACTGACTTTTATACTACAACAGAGGTATTTATCCATTTTCACCTAAGAGACATTTAAGCAAGTAACCTTCCTCCCCACTCACATACTAATAGGGATTAAATACAGGGTCTTTCAGACTGAGCTACATCCCCAGCATTTTTTATTTTTTATTTTGAGACAAAATTTCATTAAAATGCCCAGGTTAGTCTTGAATTTGTGATCCTCTGACTCAGACCACCAAACAGTTGAGATCATTAGTGTGTGCCACTGCACTCAGTTACCTAATGCTTCCTCATCAGTAAAAATGGACATGAATGTAATTTTTTTTTCAGTGCTGGGGATTGAACCCAGGGCCTTGTGCCTTGTGCATATCAGGTAAGCACTCTACCACTGAGTATATCTCCAGTCCATATAATATATCTTAAAAGGGGTTATGAAGAGTAAATAGTATATTCCAGATGCAGGATATTAAAGTGTATAGGCTCAAATCAATGTTAGTGGTTTTTATTTTATTAAATACTAACAATCCTAGCCAGGCATGGCAGCACACACCTGTAATCCCAGTGGCTCAGGAGGCTGAGACAGGATCACAAGTTCAAGGTCAGACTCAGCAATTTATCAAGGCCCTAAGCAACTTAGTGAGACCCTGTTTCAAAATAAAATATAAAAAGGGACTGGGGATATGGTTCAGTAGTTAAGTGCTCCTGTGTCCCAATCCCAGTACAAAACAAAACAAAACAAAAAACAATCCTATGCTGGGCACAGTGCTGCATGCCTGTAATCCCAGCAATTCAGGAGGTTGAGGCAGGAGGATAATAAGTTCAAAGCCAGCCTCAGCAACTTAGTGAGGCCTGAAGCAACTAGCGCAGACCCTGTCTCCAAATAAATTAAATTAAATTAAATTAAATTAAATTAAATTAAAATAAATAAATAAGTAAGTAAGTAAGTAAGTAAGTAAATAAATAAATAAATAAATAAATGGCCAGAGATGTGTCTCAGTGGGTAAGCACCTCTGGGTTCAATCCCTACTACCAAAAACAAAAGGAATAGGTTACATTCTCTGTCTACATTTTTTAAGCCTTTATTAATTCCCAAACATTATAAGCTGCCATATCTGATTTTTTTTAAACTTTCCTCATTGTGGAAAATCCACTTTTATTTATTGCTGCATTTTTAGTACCTAGTAAACTCTCAGAAAAGATTTATTGAATGGCAAGAATGATTCTTATTGCCGGTTGTAGTGGTGCACACCTGTGATTCCAGCAGCTTGGGAGGCTGAGGCAGGAGGATTGCATGTTCAAAGCAGCCTCAGCAATTTAGCAAGGCTCTAAGCAACTTAGTGAGACCCTTTCTCAAAATAAAATACAAAATAGGGCTGGGGATGTGGCTCAGTGGTTAAGTGCCCCTGAGTTCAATCCCTGATACAATAAATAAATGAATAGGGCTGGGGATGTGGCTGAGTGGTTAAGCACAGCTGGGTTCAATCCCCTGGTACCAAAAACAAAAGCAAAACAAGAATGACTCTTCTTCTTCTTTTGTTGTTGTTGTTGTTGTTGTTGTTGTTGTTGTTGTGCTGGGGATTGAACCCAGGGCCTTGTGTACGCAAGGCAAGCACTCTACCAACTGAGCTATATCCCCAGTCCCAAGAATGATTCTTATTACTTGGAAATTTAGCTGAAGCTCTTCCCTTGATTTGGAATATTATATTTGACTAAAAAAAAAAATCATCATTCTAAGATCAGCTAAAATTCATCTTCTACTAAGGGATCTCCCAGATGTCCTCAGCATTATTCCTTCTCTTTCTCTCCCCCCTCCCTTCCTAGTTCATTCCCATAGTGCTGCTAGCACTTTTCACCCTCCTTTGACAACTGCTTCTCACTTAATTATTATTAAGTGAAAAGTTCTGGGTCTGAAGTCAGATTGCCTGGATTTAAATCTAGTTCTAACCTTACTGATAGATGACCTGTATATTTGTTTCTTAATAAGCAAAATGGTAATATTAATATTACCTAACTCATAAGATTGTTGCAAAGATGAAATGTGATAGGGCTGGGGTTATAGCTCAGTGTCAGAGCGCTTGCCTCATATATCCTCAGCACCACATAAAAACAAATAAACAGGGCTGGGATTGTAGCTCAGTGGTAAAGTGCTTATCCAGCAGGCATAAGGGACTGGGTTCGATTTTCAGCACCACATATAAATGAATAAATAAAAAATAAAGGTCCACAACAACTAAAAAATATTTAAAAAAACAAATAAACAAAATAAAGATATTGTGTCCATTTATAACTACAAACTATTTTTTAAAAAGATGAAATGTGATAACTTGAGTTCTTGGAACATAATAAATACCAGAAAATGTTACTCTTCTTTTTACATTTCTGACTCCTTTCCCAGTCTGGAATATAAATAGGTTTTTTTTTTTTTAAATATTTAATTTTTTAGGTGTAGATGGACACAACACAATGCCTTTATTTTTATGTGGCGCTTAGGACAGAACCTGGGTCCCGCCAGTGCTAATCGAGCGCTCTACCACTAAGCCACAATCCCAGCCCATATAAATAGGTTTTTAAGAGTTCAGATCTTGTTTTGTCATACAGTATCTGATATACAATCCTTCCTTATAGGACATTTAAAAAGCATTTACTGAATGAAGAAATAATAATCACCAAATTAGCTTCATAATGTAAATATATTTTATAAGAAAGAACATTTAGAGATAGGTACAATACTAGAAAGCCAGGAAGTATTGGATTTAATCAAATATTTATTAAGAAGACAGGCAATAGGGTTCCACTATAAAAGCAATGGCTACATTCTAAAATCAGGAGTTTTCTAGAAGCTGAAAAGATCTGGTTTGGGTGTGATATACCCTTACTTCTCTTCCTCCCAGGGCCATCATCACAAGAGGTGTCACATATCACACATACAGGCAACCAGGACAACATGATTGTTTAGAGCCACAGCCTAAGGGGCCCCAGCAAACTTCCTTCGGCTGTGGCTCTCAACACATGATGGTTTCCTTCTGCATTCTTCCCCATCCCCTATTGACCACACTACATTATCACAGTTCTGTCACACAACCCTCCTTCTATGTGCAACCTTTCTGCCTGACCTCTCCTACCTCATTCCTTGCACAGACAACCACCACCATTCACATTCAAAATGGTGTCATACAGCTGGCAAGCTGAGACAGGCATCAGCTTTATAGTGGAAGAAAAGTTTGAGCAGAATTAATCACTCCAGTTGCTAACAAAATATATTTTAAAGGGAAATATTACTCATCCTTGATAAGGAAGCAATAATGTGCCTAGAAAAGAATATAATATCAGCAGTAAATGTGTCTGAAATTGCTATTGCTAATTACATCAAAATCTAAGTCGTGGATGAATTCTTAAATCTTTCTTAGTTCAAGACAGAACTTTAAAAAGTACATCAATGATTCTTATTCCCATGCCGCAAATCAGTGGTAGAGAAACCCAAGGTTTAATCCCCAATATGGAAAAAAAAATAGTCTGAATTTCTAGTAAGTTTTCAGGTACATGCTGTCCATGGACCACATATGCAGAACTACAAAGTTCTTTCTAGTCCAAAAAACAGCTCATCACTGCTCTAAAGTTAGAAAGATCAATAGGAAAACTTCAGCTCTCATACTACTGGTACACTAGATTTTGGCCAAATAGTTAATTTGCCTCAGTCTTTCCCTATCAATAGGATTACCATGTTTTTCTAAACCTTTGCCTTTTTCAGGCTGTTCCCACTAGTAGTATGTCCTTCTCCTCATTTCCACATAGTTAGATTCTATCCATCCTCAAAGCCAAGTTCAAATACTTTCTTCCCATGAAACAATTTGTGGGAAGTGATTTCTAAACCACCATGCTTCTCAATTACCATAAAAGCTATCGTTATATTTGTTCTAGGAAGATAGAAAATGTAGCCCATTTCTTCCCACCTTATAGGCTACACCTTGACCTAACGTACTAATGTAAAATTTTCTGGCTTACTGTAGGACCTTTTTAGGGTTTGCTGCAGATGGCGGTATATAGGCTGATATTTGCTAAAGGTGGTGAGGTGTATCCAGGTTTATCGATTATAGAACAGGCTCCTCTAGAGGGGTATAAAGCACCGCCAAGTCCTTTGAGTTTTAGGCCATTGCTAGTAGTACTCTGGCGAATATTCTTATTTGTTGAATATTTATGTTTAGGGCTAAGCATAGTGGGGTATCTAATCCCAGTTTGAGTCTTAGCTATCGTGAATTCAGAAAGTTTAAGATTACTTTCGTATTTGATTTTCATTAATACCAAGACTTTTTACGGTTTAGTATAATTTTAATCTTATCTGATTAGTCTCAATCACGCTTTACGCCGTATTTCATTAACTAGGGTTAATCGTATGACCGCGGTGGCTGGCACGAAATTTACCAACCCTAAATTTAGCTTAACTTAGTCAAACTTTCGTTTATAGGCTTAATGTTAATTACTGCTGTGTCCCGTGGGGGTGTGGTGGAGCAAGGCGTTGTGAGCTACTAGGATTAGTGAACTTGATGCCTGCACCTTTTGATCAATTATAGATATAGAGGGCATTCTCACTGGGGCGGGGATGCTTGCATGTATAAGTTAACTAAAAGCTAATGAAAAGGCCAGGACCAAACCTATTGTTTATGGGGTACAAAATACCCATCTAAGCATGGGTATTCAGTTCTTTGCTTTATTGGATTAAGCTACATTAACATATGAATTTATAAACCATGCTTATATAGGATTTGGTAAACAGAGTTATATGTAAGTATTATTAGTGTAATATTAGTATAATAGTTATTTACTATAATTTGGTTCAATTAGAGTTTTAGGATTTATTTATAAATATTAAACTACTGGGAAAGAAGTTAATAAAATTTTAAGCAAATAAGAATAGGAATATAGATTTTTAAAAAGTAAATAATAAAACGTTTATTTTTGATTTGGGTCTTCTATGGAATTTCTGTTTTAACTTTTTTTTTGTCTATCGAGCATTTAGCCCGACTATGGCAGATAGTAGTTATGTAAAGCGAGAATATTGACTAATAAGTCCAGCTACAATTGAGTTGAATGGAACGAGGCCTCTGACGGCCAATGGTGAGTCCCCGCATCCCCCCAAAAATAAAACCACTAAAGGCATGACAGTGCAGTTATGTTGGGTCACGGGCTAGAATGGAACTAATCCATCGTGATGTCTTATTTAAGGGGAACGAGTGGGCGATTATGCAGTTCATGGCCCTGAGGTAGGAACCAGATGCCAGATAAAGATCACTATTAGCTACCCCCAAGTTAAAATGGGATCAGAGCAAGAAGAGGGACACGGAGTGGGCGAGTAGATGGTTTCACGGAGGGTGGTAGATTATGAGACCAAAATTGGTAGGGGATAGTCATTTGGATTGAGAAAGGTTTATGACTAAATGTGGTATGTACCGCCAGTGATTTTAATGTGCTATGTACTTTGAACAATAGCTATGGGTGAATCATAGTCGTGTTGGCGAGTGTGTAATGTGAAGTAATAAGTTACTGTATTATGTACTATGTGAGTATTATGAACGTGCTTAATATGCATGGTAGGAATAATATTAATGTTGATTAAACATATAATGTCCTATGTACATGGATTAATGGTAGTCTAATGGGGGAAAGCACTGAATGCACGATATACATGGGCTGAGCTGTTGGATGAAAGTTAATAGTGACATAAGTCAAGATTTGAGTAACTGGTCGAGTAAGAAATATCAGCTTTGGGAGTTGAAGGTGGAAAGTGTATTTTCTTCCCTGATAGGCTGCTCTAAGAAGTTTGTAACTTCATTTTTGGTTTACAAGACCAAGGTAATGTTTATACTATTAGGGCTCTTCATTTAAGAAGTTTGTTTTCAATTAGGCTAATGGTTGGTAAAATTAGGAGAATGATAGTGAAGTATAGGATTGATGCTAATTGACCAATAATGATAAATGGATATTCAACGGGTTGTCCTCCGATTCAGGTTAGTGTAAATAAGTCTGCTACTAGAATTCAGAACATGCATTGACTTAATGGTCAGAATATTATACTACGTTGTTTAGATAGATGAAGTAATGGAAAAAGTATTAGAATAAGGATTGAGAAGACTAAGGCTAGGACGCCTCCTAGTTTGTTGGGGATAGATCGTAGGATAGTGTAGGCAAATAGGAAGTATCATTCTGGTTTAATATGAGGCGGGGTGCTTAGAGGGTTTGCGGGTGTATAATTATCAGGATCTCCTAGAAGGTCAGGTGAAAATAGGACTAGAGTTATCAGAGCTAGAATGAGAAGGACGACTCCGAGGACATCTTTAATAGTGTAATATGGGTGAAAGGGGATTTTGTCTGAGTCAGAAATGAGGCCTGAAGGGTTGTTTGATCCAGTTTCATGAAGGAAAAGAAGGTGGACTATGACTAGAGCTGCAATAATAAATGGAAGAACAAAATGGAATGCGAAGAATCGTGTTAGAGTAGCTTTGTCTACTCAGAAACCACCTCAAATTCATTCTACTAAGGTTGTACCGATGTATGGGATGGCAGATAAAAGATTGGTAATTACGGTTGCCCCTCAGAATGATATTTGGCCTCAGGGGAGGACATAGCCCATGAAAGCTGTGGCTATTACTGCGAATAGGAGGATAACTCCAATGTTTCATGTTTCAAAGTAAGTGTGTGAGCCATAGTATAATCCTCGGCCTACATGAAGGAAGAGGCAGATGAAAAACATAGATGCACCGTTAGCATGTATATAGCGGATAAGTCAGCCGTAATTTACATCTCGACAGATATGAGTGACTGATGAAAAGGCTGTTATAGTATCAGATGTGTAATGCATTGCTAGAAATAACCCAGTGAGGATTTGGATGGCTAGGCAGAGGCCTAGTAGGGATCCAAAGTTTCATCATGCGGAAATATTGGAAGGTGCAGGTAAGTCAATAAAAGAGTGATTGATAATTTTGATTAAAGGGTGAGTTTTGCGAGTGTTTGTCATTAGTGTTTTTATAGTTGAATAACAACGATGATTTTTCATGTCATTAGTCATGGTTAGACTCCATGTAAAAATAATGACTTATGTAACGTATTTATTAAGTATACTTTTTGTTCTAGGTTTTGTAGGATTTTCTTCAAAGCCTTCTCCTATTTATGGGGGTTTAGGATTAATTGTTAGTGGAGGGGGCTGGGGATGTGGCTCAAGCGGTAGCGCGCTCGCCTGGCATGCGTGCGGCCGGGGTTCGATCCTCAGCACCACATACCAACAAAGATGTTGTGTCCGCCGAGAACAAAAAAATAAATATTAAAAAAATTCTCTCTCTCTCCCTCCCTCCTCTCTCACTCTCTCTTTAAAAAAAAAAAATTGTTAGTGGAGGGATTGGATGTGGAGTTGTATTATATTTTGGAGGGTCTTTTTTAGGTTTAATAGTGTTTTTAATCTATTTAGGAGGGATATTGGAAGTGTTTGGCTATACTACGGCTATAGCAACAGAGGAATATCCGGAAACATGAGGATCAAATGTAGTTATTTGAGGGGCTTTATTATTGGGGTTTTTAGTGGAATTTTTAATTGTTATGTTTATAGTTTTATATGATGAAGTAGAAGTTGTAATTGAATTTAAGGATTTGGGAAATTGGATAGTGTTTGAGGGGGATGAGTTGGGATTAATTCGTGAAGATTCAATAGGGGTGGCAGCTATATATAATTGTGGGAGTTGATTAATAGTTGTAGCTGGCTGATCGTTGTTTGTTAGTATTTTTATTGTAATTGAGATTACTCGTGGAAATAGAATACGACTATGATTGCTAGGAGTGTTGAAGTCAAGAATGATAGAAAGTATAGTTTGATGAGGCCTTTTTGGTTAGAGGTTATAGTGGAGGCTGTCGAATGAAAATTAGTGGTAAGCTTGGGAATGGATTTTTCTAGTCAGACTAGGTCTAATAAGGTTGATGAAAGTTTTTGGCTTATTACAAGATTAAGATGAGGGTTGAGTCGATGAATGATGGTAGGAAAGTAGCCTAGTAAGGTTGAAAATTTTGATGTGTTTGAGTATATCTTGGTTTTTAGATAAAGAGTTATTGAGTTTAGTTCTATAGCAATAACGAATCCTAGAATAGTTACTAATAGTGCAGTAAGTTTCAGGTAAATGGGTATGGTTAAGACTGGAATATTTATAGGTGGAATGTTATATGAAAGGATAAATCCTGCAATAATACTTCCAATAAGAAGGCGTTTAATTGAGTTAAGTAGCTGAGGGTTATTCTCATTGATTGAGGTTAGTGTAGAAAATCGAGGTCGTCCTATTAGAACATAGAAAATAATTCGTGTGCTGTAGACAGCAGTTAGAGAGGTGGCGAGGAGAGTAATAGTTAGGGCTCAGGTGTTGGTATACGACGTGTTTGCGGATTCAATAATTAGGTCTTTAGAGTAGAATCCAGTTAGGAAAGGGGTTCCTGTAAGTGCTAAACTGCCAATAATGAGTGAAGATGAGGTAAATGGAAGGGCTTTGAATAGTCCTCCTATTTTTCGAATGTCTTGTTCATCGTTCAGGTTATGAATAATTGATCCTGAGCATATGAATAATATGGCTTTGAAGAATGCATGTGTACAAATGTGGAGAAAAGCCAAGTGAGGCTGATTAATTCCGATGGTTACTATTATTAACCCTAGTTGGCTTGAAGTGGAAAATGCAATAATCTTTTTAATATCATTTTGGGTAAGGGCACAGATGGCAGTAAATAGAGTAGTGATAGCTCCTAGGCAGAGGGTAAGTTTTTGGATAGTTTTGTTATGTTCTATTAGCGGGTAGAAGCGGATGAGGAGAAAAACTCCTGCTACTACTATAGTACTGGAGTGAAGTAGAGCTGATACAGGGGTCGACCTTCTATAGCAGAGGGTAATCAGGGGTGAAGACTGAATTGGGCAGATTTCCCTGTGGCGGCCAAGAGTAAACCTAGTAGGGGAAGCAAGGATACATCTATTATAAAAAGTTGTTGAAATTCTCATGAGTTTGAGTTGAGTAAGAATCATGCTATAGCTAGTACAAATCCAATATCTCCAATTCGGTTATATAGGATAGCTTGAAGGGCTGCTGTATTAGCATCTGTTCGACCGTATCATCAGCCAATTAATAAAAAGGATATGATGCCTACTCCTTCTCAGCCAATGAATAGTTGGAATAGATTGTTGGATGTAACTAGAATTATTATAGTGATAAGGAATAGGAGTAGGTATTTGAAGAAGCGGTTAATAAAAGGGTCTGAGTGTATATATCATATTGAGAATTCTATAATTGACCATGTCACAAATAATGCTACAGGTATAAAAAGTATGGAAAAATAATCTAACTTGAAGCTTATGGAGAGGGTAAATGTTTGGATAGTTATTCAGTGTCAGTTCGAGATGATAAGTTCATAGTTTGAGTTGATAAATATTAGTGTTGGTACTATGCAGAGTGATAATGCACAAATAATAGAGATTTTTACGTAGTTTGGGTAGTTAATATGTTTATAGTGATCAGTTATGGTGAGAAAAATAGGAAATGAGAGAGTTACGAGTGATGTGAGTATAAGTGAGGAGAATATATTTATTACTTTTATTTGGAGTTGCACCAATTTTTCTATAACATCATCATTTCCTAACTCTATATTTTATCACATGCCTTATATCTTTTATACTAGACCACAGTTTCGTTTTCATTTTCATTTATTTTTTAGTACTGGGAATTGAACCCAGGGGTACTTTACAACTGAGCTACATCCCTGCTCCTTTTTTAAATTTTGAGATAGCGTCTCACTAAGTTGAAGGTTTGCTAAATTGCTGAGACTGGCTGTGAACCTGCAAGCCTCCTGCCTCAACCTCCTGAGTTGCTGGGATTACAGGTGTGATCCATCACACCTGGATAGACCATAGTCTCTTAACATCAAGATATCATTCTCTTGCTTGGCATATAACAGTACAGTCTGGGCAAATTTAAAATAACTCTGATCACTTAAAAATTTCTGAGTATATGGGCTGGGGTTGTGGCTTAGTGGCAGAACACTTGCCTTGCAAGTGTGAGGCACTGGGTTTGATCCTCAGCACCACATAAAAATGAATAAACAAAATAAAGATATTGTGTTCATGTATAATTAAAAAATATTTTTTAAAATTTCTGAGTATGTAATATGTGCCAGGCGGGTACTGGGGATTGAACATAGGGACTTGTACATGCTAGGAAAGTACTCTACCACTAAACCCTTTTTATTTTTTGAGACAGGGTCTCACTAAATTGCTTGAGGATGGTCTCAAACTTGTGATCCTACTGCCTCAGGCTCCTGAGTCACTGAGATTATAGGAGTGCATCATGGCACCCAGCCCCAACAGTTAACTCTTAATTAACACATACTTTTCAGGCATTGTTGTAAGTGCTTTACACTTCTTTTATCATTCAATTCTCACACTAACCCAATGAAATAGTTATTATGATTATTATGCCAACCATACCAATAAAGAAATGGGGGCACAGAGAAATTAAGTAACTTGACCAAATCACATTGCCAATAGCCGAAAAACAAGGATTCAAACTCAGAGTGTGGATTGCAGGGTCTGTGCTCTTAATCATGTGACATTACCTTTCCATATGGTTGTAAAAGGATATAAAGATGACTAAGGCACAGTCTTTCCCTAAGGGCTACTCCAAAACCTTTTATGGCAGATCTGTATGATCCTGATTAAAGTTCAAATTCCTTAGCATTTTATTCAAAGGTCTGAATTATCCGACCCTAACCTCTCTTGCCTTTTATTATATCCACTTGCATTCTCTATGCTTTAGTCATACAACCTGCCACTCCTAAACATGTCCTGAATGCTTTCATATTATTTCTAGAATGAGTCTTTATCTCAATGCTCTACCAATCCTTAAAAACTCAGCTCAAGAACATCTCCAAATAATAATAAACAGTTATACATCATTTAGTTTGCCAGGAAAGGTCACATCTCAAGTCATTAAATTACTAAAATTGCCTTTTGAAGCCGATTATAATAACCTCTGATTCAGAGATATAATTTTAAACATTTCTCTGATATTTCCAATCAAAATTAATTTTCTCTTCCCTATATATTCATGTAAGTACTTTGAAACTGATATTGTACTATTATCAGGCTTGCCTTCTACATCAGTTTTTATCTACACCTAGCTCTTTCACTAAATTAGAAGATTCTTGAGGGCAGGGATCCTGTGTTTGGAAGAGAATGTCTACTTGCTTAAAAAAATGCTTTCCTTTTCCTTCTATATTTCTTTCTTTTTTAATATTTATTTTTTAGGTGTAGATGGACACAACACAATGCCTTTATTTTTATGTGGTGCTGAGGATCAAACCCGGGTCCCGCCCGAGCTAGGTGAGAGCTCTACCACTGCGCCACAATCCCAGCCCTTCCTTCTATATTTCTGAACATTGTATTTTCCAATCTTCATTACAGCTGATTTAGACCATAAAAGTAAGTTCCAGGCAACGGTATATAGGTAAAGTGTCATTTTGAGGCCTGTCCCATAAAACCTCAACTACTGGCAAGCAGTCTCCAACATGGAGAATGAGGAAGAATATCTATTGTGGTGTGGGGGAAAATGAGAATTTTTACTTACTTTTTATATATAAAAAGAGAAATTTGGCTTTAATAATATTTAATTATTAGTTTTTTTTTTTTTTTTTAAAGAGAGAGTGAGAGACAGAGGGGGACAGAGAGAGAGAGAGAATTTTAACATTTATTCATTTTTTCTTAGTTCTTGGCGGACACAACATCTTTGTTGGTATGTGGTGCTGCTGAGGATCGAACCCGGGCCGCACGCATGCTAGGCGAGCGCGCTACCGCTTGAGCCACATCCCCAGCCCCTAATTATTAGTTAATAGTAGCATATGAGAAAGGGAAGAGCCTTTAAAAAAGAATATAACTCCGCTGAAATCTTGATTTTACACCAGTGAGACCCATCTCAGACCTCTGACCTACAGAACTACAAGATAATAAATTTGACTTATGTTAAGCTACTAGGTTTGTGGTAATTTGTTATGGCAGCCACAGAAAACTACTAATAGGTACATAATCAAAAATTATGGGTTACTATCCTGTGTTATAATGTCCACAGACCTAAGATAGTCTTTGGGCTTTGACTCTTTCTAAATAAGCAGAAGGAAAATAACATTAACATGTTCCTCCGTGGTATTCATATTCAGTTAGTCAAATATTTATTGAGCTTACAGTTCTATATAAAGCTCAGAGTTAAACATTGAAAGTTTAAATGTTGACCCTCTCCCAAAAGTTTAATACCTAAACAGAGAAGTGAAGAGTGAGGTATGACAGCAGTCTAAAACACATCTAGCTATACTCGTTTTGATTGAGAGGAAAAAAAAAAAAAACACAGACTACTGCTACGTACTACTGCTAGACTTGAACCTCCTCAAGACTGAATAGCATCACCTGGAAGGAAGAGTTCCATGGCCACTGTGTCAAAGCTGTCAAAAAATTACCACTTGGGCTGGGGATGTGGCTCAAGAGGTAGCACATTCGCCTGGCATGCGCGGGGCGCTGGGTTCCATCCTCAGCACCACATACAAATAAAATAAAGATGTTGTGTCCACCGAAAACTAAAAAAATAAATTTTAAAAAATTACCACTTATTGCTCACCTTGACATGCCTGGAATCTGAGTTAGGTGATTTATATGCATTATCTGAGAAGAAATTACATTCAAGTTCTCATCAAGGAAAATGAGTTTCAGAGCATTTAAGTGACTTGATAAAGTTTGGAGAGAATACCAGAATCTGGATGTTTGGCTCTGAAGCCTGTATTTTGCCCTGTGACAATGAATGAGGAAAAAAAAAAAAAAAGACCATTTGTTCAATAATAACTACATTTTTGGTTCACTTAAAAAAAATGTTGCTGGACTTGGTGCCACACACCTGTAATCCTAGCAGCTCCGAAGGCTGGGTTTCAAATTCAAAGCCAACCTCAGCAACTTAGCGAGACCCTGTCCTTAGATAAAATATTTTTAAAAGGGCTGGAGATGTGGTTTAGTGGTTAAGTGTTCCTGGGTTCAATCCTAGATTTAAAAAAAAAAAAAATGTTGAGCTGAGGTGCAGCTTGGTGGTAAAGCATCTGCTTGGCATGTCCAAAGCCCTGGGTTCAATCCCCAGCACCAAAATAAAATAATAAAACTAGTTTGTTTTATAAGCTCTTCTGCTGTTAACTTTGAGCAACAAGCAGCATCCACAGTGTTGGAGTTCTTCTGACCTGTACTGGTCTTTCTAGAAAAATGGCTGACTCTAAAGATTATGGTAGTAACAATTAAGGGACTTGAAATAATCCTACAATAGAATATTAAAATGTGGCATAATTTTGATACTAAAATGCTTTCCAAAAGGCCTATATCTAAAACACTGAAATCTATTTATTTATTTATTTATTTAAAGAGAGAGTGAGAGAGAGAGAATTTTAACATTTATTTATTTTTTCTTAGGTCTCGGTGGATACAACATCTTTGTTGGTATGTGGTGCTGAGGATCGAACCCGGGCCGCACGCACGCAAGGTGAGTGCGCTACCACTTGAGCCACATCCCCAGCCCCTGAAACCTATTTAGACTGGCTTTTTTTAAAAAAAAAATTTTGTTTTAGTTGTCAATGGATCTTTATTTTATTTATTGATATGCAGTACTAAGAATCAAACCCAGTGCCTCACACATGCTAGGCAAGTGCTCTGCCACTGAGCCACAATCCTAGCCCCATAGACTGGCTTTTTTTTTTTAAAAAAGGTGTTTTTCCAGAAGTTTTGATATATTTTTATTCCATGTCCTCCTACAATTTTAGAAGAAAGAAACGTACAACATACTGCATCAGACTCCACTAATGCTTTAACATGTGGCACTAAAATTAACTGCTTTGCATGTTACTCCAAATAAAGATACCATCACTCTCAGACTTGAAAAAAAATACCAATATCAAAAAGAAGAAAGGGGTTGGGGATGTGGCTCTAGTGGTAGAGTGCTCACCTGGCATGTGTGAGGCACTTGGTTTGATCCTCAGCACCACATAAAAATAAAATAAAGATATTGTGTCCACCTAAAATAAATAAATACATACATACATACATACATACATACATACATACATACATACATACATAAATAATAAAAAAAAGAAGAAGAAAGGGGGAAGCCATATTATGGAGAAGAGAGGTCAATGGGATGGATCTCAAATCTTAAAAGAACTATGAATGTAAACCCTTAAAAAAGGCAGTTAATATCCTTGGGTTAAGCTTGCTGAAGTTCAAAAGTGTTTTAAAGGTATTTTACCATGGAAAACTGGTTATGCTAGGGCCGATATGAGAACTCATAAGGAAAATTCAGCTGAGCAGATATTAACCATCATTCTCACATCAGGTAATACTAAATAGAGCTGGTTCTGTCTAGCTTTCTCTTTTCTGACCATGATTTTACAATCCAGTTTTACCAAGGCCACAGGCATAATAAACAAACATTACTTAGAAATCAGATCATGTCAATAGTACCTCACATAATAACAAGAGGACCAATCAAGCTCACAGTTTAATTTTATTTTTTTGTAGTTGAAAGCAATATAAAGATCTAAAAATGTGAAAATAGGGTCAAGAATATAGCTTAAAGGTACAGTTCTTGCCTAATATAAGTGAGGCCCAAGGTTTGCTCTCAAGCACCACAAAATAAATAAATATTCAAACAATTTAATAAATATAAAAACTCCTTACATTTCTAGGAGGAAAAACAAATACCCTCTATCTTGAATAACAACTGAAATTAAACTTAGGCTATGAATGAATTCATTCTACAAGTACTTTTTTTTTTTTTTTTTTTTTTTGGTGGTGCTGGGGATTGAACCCAGGGCCTTGTGCATGTAAGGCAAGCACTCTACCTACTGAGGTATATATATCCCTAGCCCTACAGGTACTTTCTTTAACAAAAAAAAATTTAAACCACATTGCTCAAAGCTTCTATATAAACAGCAAAATTCCAAGACTTCTGACAAAGGCAGAATACAGATACATGAAATGAGTTTAATATCTGTTAAAACGCACCCCCCCACACATGCACTTTTTTAATTCAGGAAGTTCAGAAGAGAAATAATACTCACAAACCTAAGGATCTAATTGTGTCCCCAGAGCCAAGTGTGGTGGCACACACCTGTAATCCCAGTGGCTCAAGAGGCTGAAGTAGGAGGGTCATGAGTTCAAAACCAGCCTTACCAACTTAGGCCCTAAGCAACTCAGCAAGACCCTGACTCTAAATAAAATATAGAAAAGGGCTGGGATGTGGGCTCAATGGTAAATCACCCCTGGGTTCAATCCCTGGTAGAAAAAAAAAATTATGTCTCCAAATCCTGAAAAAACTTCTTCCTCTGTCCCAAGTTTATCCTTTATCATAAACACACACACACACACACACACACACACACACACACCCCCCACAATTTATTTATTTGTGTATATATATTTATATATAAATACAGGTTTCAATTTATAGTGCATACTTCTGAAACAATGTTCTGACAGTGATTTATTTCTTCTCCCTCTCCCAATGTACTGAGAAAAGAAAAATTCAACAAGCAATTACTATGTGAAAGGTGGTACTCTCCATTGAAATGCAGAACACTTAATTTTTTTTTTTTCTCCTTGTAGTGCTAGGGATTGAACCCAGAAGCTCACACATACTAGGCAAGTATTCTACTATTAAGCTACATTCCAGTTTTTTTTTTTTTTAGTTGCTTGTCATTTATACTAATAAGCACAGGCCTGGCAAAGGTGATTATGAGGGATCTATAAAAATAAACACGATGGCCCCTTCTTCAAGAAGTTCATAAAAAATGATGATGATGTAAAGCCCCTGAGGGCTGGGGCTGTAGCTCAGTTGTAGAGTGCCTGCCTCGCATTTGTAAGGCACTAGGTTCTATCCTCAGCACCACATAAAAAATAAAGATTGTGTCCATCTAAAACTAAAATATATATTTTTTTAAAAAAGGAGTATTTACTGAGCACTTGAAGATGTGTCAAACACAAACTTTACAGGGATTACCTCATTTAATCCTCATAAAAACTACATAATAGGTACTATTATAATCTATACAGATAAAGAAAATGAAGACAGATTAAGTGACTTGCCCAAGGGTACACAAATAGCATATGGCAAAGTCATGTTTGGAACTTAAAGCTTTACAATCAGGCGTGGTGGCACATGCCTGTGATCCCAGTAACTCAGGAGTCTGAGGCAGGAGGAATGTAGGTTGGAGGTCAGACTGGCAATTTAGCAAGACCTTGTCTCAAAATAAAAAATAAAAAAAGGGTTGGAGGATATTGTTCAGTACCCCTAAGTCAATCTCCAGTATCAAAAACAAAAGTCATCAAAAGACAAAAGTTTAAGGCTTTACAGCCTCAATATATAATGCTTCAGATTATTATAATAGTAATAATAATAAATAAATAAATAAAAGTAATACTTAAGATTTCAAGTGGAATAAATTTGTTTTTTGGTATTGAGGATTGAACCCAGGGGTATTTTACCACTGACTGAGCTACATCCAGAGCCATTTTGAAGAAAGAGTTTTGCTAAATTGCTCAGGCTGGCCTTGATCTTGTGATCTTCCTGCATTATCTCCCAAATTGCTGGAATTATGGGCATAAACCACTGTGCCTGGCTTGCACTGGGATAAATTCATTTAATCCTCCCATCAACTTAGTATGGTAGTACTAATATTACTTTTAAAGATGAGAAAATTAAGTTTATAGAGGTTACAAAATTTGTCCAAGGTCCCCTAATTATTAATAGGCAAACCATCCTTAATCTTTCCTCTGAATTACTTGTTTATCCAACTGCCAATTTGATACTTTCTGATCTCCCATTCCCAAAATCTGTCCCCATAGTTTTCCCCAGTACAATCACTGGCAATTCAATTCTTCTCATTGTTCAAGTAAAAAAAAATCTAAGTAAAAGTCATTCTTGACTCCTCCCTTCCCTTGTGCTAATATTCCACACCAAAATCCATTAGGAAATCCCATTGCCTCTTTCAAAAGTAGACAAGGGCTGGGGCTGTAGCTCAGTGGCAGAGCACTTGCCTTGCATATGTGAGGCACTGGGTTCAATCCTCAGCACCACATAAAAGTAAACAAATAAAATAAAGACATGCTGTCCATCTACAACTATAAAAAAAAAAACTTTTTTAAGTAGACAGAATCCACTGGGTGTGGTGGTACATACATGCAATCCTAGTGACTCAGGAGGCTGAGGCAGGAGGATCATAATTTGAGGCCAGTCTCTGTAACTTAGTAAGGTCCTAAGCAACTTAGTGAGACCCTGCTTCAAAATAAAAAATAATAATAAAATAATAAGGGTTGGGGATGTGGCTTAGTGGTAAATGTCACCGGGTTCAATCCCTAGTACCAAACATACATACATACATACATACATACATACACACACACACACACACACACACACACACACACACTCCAACTGCTACTCTACTTCCATTGCTACCACATGGTCCCAGCCATCAACAACTAACTGAATTATTCCCATAGCTTTCTAACTTAATATTCATCAATTATATACTTACATAGTTTCAAATAGGCATATAACGGAATTAAGAGGCCCCTACCCTGCTCCATCCACACAGAATCCTACTCTACAGAAAGAACTGCTTTTAATTTTTTTTAGAAGAAACTATTTCTTCTATTTAACTTTACACATTTAGTTAACATACTTAAACTACTATTTCTGACCTTATCTATGACTTGCCAGTGTACAAGCTGAGGTTGCAGCACTCAAACTATTTCCATTCCAATGTTGTTATAAGACAAATCTGGGTAAGATGAATATTCAGGGAGGAAACATCAAGACTCAGAATTTATATGATTGTGACTACAATTACTACTAGGGCAAATACTATGTTTTATTTCTTTTGCAATTTTTTTTGCCTCACTTTTCATTTGCTTAGTTATCATGTGCCTACCATTATTTTCACCCAAAGCCTCCAACAGAAGTGTAAAATTCTTCTGAATATGAATTTCTACTCTGCTAAACATACCATGAAATCTCTTAACTTCTTTCCAGACTATTGCATAGGGGACTTCTTGGTTACCTTCTTATCCTCCTTTCTAAATCTCATGCCTTTATTTTTTACTTCCTTGTTTTATTTACCACTTTGTTTTAATAGGACACATCCTCCAGCAGTTTCATGAGAAAGGGGTACATGAGAGGCAAATGCTTTGAGATCTTTGTCTAAAAATGTCTTTATTAATACTACTCTCATGCTTGATTGGTAGTTTGGCTAGACACCTAGTTCCTAAGAGGAGGCTGGAGGTGAACCTCAGTGGACAAACACTTGCTTAGCATGTGCAAGATCTTGGGTTCAATGCTCAGCACTACACACATGTGTGCACACACAGAATTCTAAGCCTAAAAATCCTTTTCTCTCAGAAAGCACTGTTCTGTTGGTCTACTTCCATAGCTGACATTAAGATCTAATGCAACAGATTTTTCTACTCTTTTATGGGATCTAGTTTTATTTTTCTTTGTGGAAGTGCTTAGAATCTTTCTCTTATTATCCACATTCTAAAAATTTCATAATGATATGCTCTGGGTGGTATTTTTTCATTTATTGAATTGGGCACTTAATGGACCCTTTGCATCTGAAAGTTCATGCCCATTTGTTCTAGAATATGTTCTCTCGTTAATAAAAATAGTAAACTTTCTAGGTTGATCTTTTAATTTTCTTTTTTCTCTTATTTTTCATCTTTTATGTTTCCCTATAAGAGAGAATTTCTTCAAACATTTATCTCAAATTTCTATTAAAATGGTTTTATTTATTATATTTTTATTTATTTGCTAAGTAAATAAATAAATTCAGGCTAAATTCCCAGGTTCATTCTACCACTAAGCTCAGTCCTTTTTATTTTTTATTTTGAGATAGGGTCTCACCAAGTTGCTAAAGCTGATTTCAAACTTGTATTCCCCCTGCCTCAGCATTCTAAGTCACTGGGATCACAGGCATGCACCACCATACCTTAACCTCCTTTCTTTCTTATATATATATATATATATATATATATATATATATATATATATATATAAATAATTTATTTTTTAATGTGGTGCTGAGGATTGAACCCAGGGCCTCACACATGCTAGGCAAGCACTCTACCACTGAGCCACAATCCCAGCCCCTTTTTGTTTGTTTTGTATCAGGGATTGAATCCAAGGGTGCTTTACCACTGAGATACAACTCCACCCCTAAATTTTTATTTGTATTTTGAGACAGCAAAATAAAGTTAGTTGCTTAGGGCCTCACTAAGCTGTTAAGACTGGCTTTGAACTTGAGACCTGTGCCACCTAGCCTGGCTTTTTTTTTTTTAACTTTTAAAAATTGTCTTCCTTGGGGCTCAAGTTGTGGCCCAATGGTAGAATGCTCACCTAGCATGTGTGAGGCACTGGGTTCAATCCTCAGCACCACACAAAAATAAAATAAAGATATTGTGTCCACCTACAACTAAAATATATATGTGTATATGTGTGTGTGTGTGTGTGTGTGTGTGTGTGTGTGTGTGTATAAAAATTGTGTTCCTTGGACTGAGGTTGTGGCTCAGTGGTAGAGTGAATGCCTAGCACCCATGAGGCACTGGTTTCGATCTCAGCACCAAGTAAAAATAAATAAATAAAATAAAGTTATTATGTCCATCTACAACTAAAATTTTTTTAAATTGTCTTCCTTTTCTTTGGAGCTATTCATTTTCTCCAGGAAAAATATTCACCAATTTCCTGGCAAGTGGTATGAATGTGGATGGAATGAAGATAATTCCTACATGCCTGAGAGAAAGAAGACCAGAAGTCTTACAAGCCTCACCACTTAGTATGCAGTCTATCCCTCTCAGCTCCCTTTTTTCATTAGGAAATTCTTCCCTCATCTTATGCCACGTCAGATGCTTCTAGTATGAAGCATTTCTGGTTGTTTGTTTTGTTTTGTTTGTAGTACTGGGAACCAAACCCAGGAACATTATATTACTGAGCTAGACCCAGCCATTTTTATTTTTTAATTTGGTAAGAATAAGTTCAGAGATCATGAAGTAGGGCTGGGGATGTGGCTCAAGTGGTAGCGCGCTCGCCTGGCATGCGTGCGGCCCGGGTTCGATCCTCAGCACCACATACCAACAAAGATGTTGTGTCTGCCGAGAACTAAAAAATAAATATTAAAAAAAATTCTCTCTCTCTCTCTCCTCTCTCTCTCTTTAAAAAAAAAGAAATACAAAAAAAAAAAAAAAGATCATGAAGTAGGAAAAACTCAAGTGTGTTGGAGAAACAAGCAGATTAATCATGGTGGTTAGAATAGTGTAAGAGGAGCTGGGGTTGTGGCTCAGTGGTAGAGTGCTCGCCTAACACACACGAGGCACTGGGTTCAATTCTTGGCATCACGTTAAAATAAAGATACTGTGTCCACTTACAATTAAAAAATAAATATTAAAAAAATAGTGTAAGAAAAGGGAGGAATGATAAGAAATAGCGCCACAGGCAGGCAGGCCAAATCACTGAAGGCCTTTTAGATCAAAGTCTGGATTTTATTTTAAGGGTCACCAAAAAAAAAAAAAACAAAAACATACAGAAGGAAATTCAAGGAGATGATATGATCTGATTTACCTTTTAAAGATTCAATCTGGTTATTGTGGGTCAAGGAGAAACCAAAAGATCAATTAGGGAGGCTGGCCTAGGCAGCAGATATGGAGATAGTTAAGATGTAGTCAGGCTCAGAACACATTTTGAAGATAACGCTGAAGTAGATGGTTTGAAATGATATGTAAGAGAAAGACATTAAGGATGACTTTGTTTTTTGGCCTAGGTAAGAGATGAATATCCATTTTTTTTTTAACTAAAGTACGGATGAAAAAAAATGGAGGTAGGACAAGAATTGATCAATAGTGACCTCTAAATGGTATTCAATATTAAAAAACCATTTTATTTCTGAGTTGTAATACTTCACTCACTATCCACAGACAATGACATAAATATTACTGAAGATAATTTCTTATTTTATAAAATTCTTCTGCTTATATGAAATTAGAAGTTAAACTCAAGTCCTAAGTCATTGGAACATCTATCTTAGAACAGTGAAGAGGAAGAAAAAAAAAAAATAAGAATCCCTTACCAATAGGCTTGTGTTACCAAAAAAATGCTTTGAAAGCTCCCATCTCACATTTCACATGACTCCTTTACCTACTTACTAAGATTACAATGTTAAAATCAGAGAAATCAACTTCAGCCCATCATTTTAAAACATATTTATTCTGAAAACAAATACGCACTCCTAAAACAATATATTTTTAAAAGCTCATAATTTACCAGGTGCAGTGGCACATACTTATAATCCCAGGGACTCAGGAAGCTAAGGCAGAAGGATCACAAACTCAAGGCCAGCCTCAGCAACTTAGTGAGACCCTGTCTCAAAATTAAAAAATAAAATAAAAAAGGGCTGGGATGTAGCTCTGTAGTAAAGTACCCTGGGTTCAATCCCCAGAACTGAAGAAAGAAAAATAAACTATACAATTAAAGCTGTGCATCTGGAGTTTAAAAAAACGGTGGGCGGGGCAGCTGAGAGATGAGGGAAATAATTCACTCCAGGTAAAAGTGAAGAGGACTAAACTATAGCAGATACATACAAGAAGGAACAAATGCAAAAGTCTTTGAAGATTTAGAATCAAGGCTTAGCTTCTCATTAGAAAGAACAAAAGGCATTATAAAGATGACTGGGATTTTTCAAGATAGGTAACTAGAAAGATTATCTTAAAAACTGAGCCTGGAAAAATATCCTGCTATATCCTCAGGCACTAGCTAGTGCTATTCTTTTTTTTTTTGTGTGTGTGTGTGTGTGTGTGTATGTGGTGCTAGGAATTGAACCCAGGGCCCTGTGCATAGTAGGCAAGCACTCTACCAACTGAGCTACATCCCCAGCCCCCACCTGTTTCTAACATGTATAGTTTGCTTCCTAAGGAGACTGGAAGACAATAGGCCTATCCTTTCTATATTCATCATATGTCTTATTACAGGGCTGGACTGGGTAGTTTCAAGTAAATATTTGGTGAATTAAAGGGCATATAGTCTCCATTTTAACAAAATGGCACTCATATTGTTGTTAGTGAATTTCTGAAGAAAAACTAAAAAAAATTTGAACAAAATTAGATCAGAATGTGACCTAAACATAAAAATAAACAAGAGAATGTGAACAAAGAATCTAAAAGAAATATTAAATTTCTCATGGCATGAAGAATAACAAAGAGGTATGAGAACAAATCCTGGTACAGATCCTCAGAAAGGCCATTGGGGAATGGAAGTGAGCAGGACATGGAATTGGGTTACAGATCCTGAGCACAAGACTTCCTGGCATAAACAACCTTATTCACAGGAGGTCCAATCCATTCAACAAAGTACTTTATTCTTTTCTTTTTTTAAACTGATAATTTAAAACAATGGATAACAACAACCAATTTTAATTGTACCTCTGTATAAAAATGCATGCAAAATTTACATACCTACTACTTCTATGACTTTACAAATCCCACTCTTTACCTTCCAAATAAAAATCTGAGGGAGGGAGGGAGGGAGATAATAGGAAAAAGGAAAGTAGGGAGCTTAGGGTCAAGAAAAAGAGAAAAAAAACTGCAAAAGTTCGGCTTACTCTCTCCTGCTGGGCACATAATATCTCTGGCAGCTGAAGATGAAGAGGCATGCCCAGAGTATTAGATACTCTCCATCTGGCAGGTCACACAGATAGCCTTCTTTCCCAACTAGAATTTCCAAATCACTAACACAATAATTTTCAACTACTACTACTTCCTTTCTTCCTCTCTCTCATTCTCTCACTCTATTTTTCCCCCCCGTAAGCAGGAGACCCTTTCAAACTCTTATACAGAAGTTCAGTATAAAATAGATTAAAAAGGCCAGTGCAGTGGCACATGCCTGTAATACCCAAAACCTGGGAGGATGAGGCAAGAGGACTATAAATTTGAGGCCACCATCAGCAACTAAGTGAGATTCTGTCTCAAAGTAAATAATAAAAAGGGCTGGAAATGTAGTTCAAAGGTAAAGCACCCTTCGGTTTAATCCCCAGTACTCACCCCCCATCAAACAAACAAACAAACAATAAAAAAATAATCAGACAAAAAGTGGAGCTGCTCTGGCTAGATGAAGCCAAGAGGGGAACAGAAGCCTCATCTGCTCATCAACCTACATCCCTCCCAGGACCAGCTTCTAAAAAGGTGCATCTGTGAGGGCTGGGGTTGTAGCTCAGGCCCTGGGTTCAATCCTCAGCACCACATAAAAATAAATAAATAAAGGTATTGGGTCCATCTACAACTAAAAAAGATTTTTTTTAAAAAGTGCATCTGTGAAAATTGCAGGGTTCCAAAGGGATGGGTTCTTCCCAATTTCACTCTAATGATTTCAATGTAAAGGAAAACTGGCTCACATTTTTGCCTCAGCAGAAGAGAATTTATAGTAATTACAGTTTGAAAACAGACTAAGATATTAACAAATAGCAAGAAAAATTTTAAGTGTTAACAGTAAATTGCTAAGACAACTAGAAAGCATATAGGAAATAAAAATTCTAAGAACTCTGAGACTAGATTATAACTAGATTATACACCCTTAGACCTTTTTTATTTTTTATTATGAGACAGGGTCTTGCTAAATTGCTTGGAGTCTTACTAAATTGCTGAGACTGACCTTGAGTTTGTATTCTTCTGACTCAGCCTCCCCATTCCCTGGGATTACAGGCATATGCCACCATACTCAGTTTAGCTTATTATTTAAGGAGCCTTAAAGAAGTATAAAAAATGTTTCTAGGCCTGGCACGGTGGTGCACCCCTGTAATCCCAGCAGTGTAGGAGGCTGAGAGGAGGATCACAAGTTCAAAGCCAACTTCAGCAACAGCAAGGCAATAGGCAACTCAGTGAGACCCTGTCTCTAAATAAAATACAAAATAGGACTGGAGATGTGGCTCATTGGTTCAGTGCCCCTGAATTCAATCCCCAGTACCAAAAAAAAAAAAAAAAAAGTTTCCATTGCTATAACATTCCTCTGGGTAACAAAAGCCCAGAGGGACTTTGCTCTAGATTAAAATTGGTTAGGATAATTTCCTTTTGTTGTATTCAAAATATATACAATGAAAATAAAAACACAGGTACATGAAAGATATAAACAATTAGAAGCTTCTTTTAAAAAAGAATCCATTTTCAGGCTTTTAAACCACTATAACTTTGGGGGGGGGTGCGGGCTGAGGTTGTGGCTCAGTGGTAAAGCACTCGCCTAGCATGTGTGAGGCATTGGGTTCGATTCTCAGCACCATATATAAATAAATTCACTAAATAAAGGTCCATTGACAACCAAAAAAATATTTTAAAAAACTTTGAGACAGATGGCTTATGGAGAACAAAACAGTCAACATAGCATACAAGGTTAACAATAATTATTATTTCACATATTATACTTATAGTATGACAGTTCCTATGCCAAAAGCTTTGTTTTCACCATTGTATTTGTTGGCTACTTGTGAACATAAAAATAGTTAAAACTATATTTTTTAAGAGTAAGTACTGTTTTTATTTTTTGGATTTGACCTATAATTATTTATTCAGTCATCTTATGCTGGCTTTATTTTTCAATGTCTTTTAAAATGTAACCAAGAAAATCTATTTGGTGAGAAATTCAGTAATGTTCTACTAGTCTCAGTTCTTTACAGGATAAGAGACTGTCAATATGTCAGAATATACAGCCTCTGCTACAAATGCTCTTAGAAAGCAGATGCATGCATGCCAGCCAGTGCACATCCTATAATGCTATATCCTCTTCTCAGAGAAGCCACCATTTGTCGTTGAGGCAGTATTTTACAGTTTAAGAACTGGGTTCACCTAAAGAGAGAAATCAAAGACCTTAGAATCGGAAAGATCTACCTTGCTCTTGGATAGGCAGAATTAATATCATCAAAATGACCATACTACAAAAAGCACTACTTAGATTTAATGCAATTCCAATCAAAATCCCAATGGCATTCCTCATAGAAATAGAAAAAGTAATCATGAAATTCATCTGGAAAAATAGGAGACGCAGAATAGCTAAAGCAATCCTTAGCAGGAAGAGTGAAACAGGTGGCAATGCTATACCAGACCTTAAACTATACTACAGAGCAATAGTAACAAAAACAGCATGGTATGGGTACCAAAACAGACTGGTAGACCAATGGTACAGAATAGAAGACACAGAGACTAACCCACAAAATTATAATTATCTTATATTAGACAAAGGTGCCAAAAACATGCACTTGAAAAAAGACAGCATCTTCAATAAATGGTGCTGGGAAAACTTGAAATCCATATGCAACAAAATGAAATTAAACCCTTATCTCTCACCATGCACAAAATTTAACTCGAAATGGATCAAGGACCTAGGAATTAAAACAGAGCCTCTGCATCTAATAGAAGAAGAAGTAGGCCCTAATCTTCATCATGTGGGATAAGGCCCCAACGTCCTTAATAATTAGACTCCTATACCAAAAGAATTAAAACCAAGAATCAAAAAATGGGATGGACTCAAACTAAAAAGTTTCTTCTCAGAAAAAAAAAAAAAATTGTGAGGTGAACAGAGAGCCTACATTCTGGGAGCAAATTTTTACCCCTCACACATCAGACATAGCACTAATCTGTAATGTATATAAAGAACTCAAAAAGCTAAGCACCAAAAAAACAAATAACCCAGTGAACAAATGGGCCAAGAACCTGAACAGACACTTCTCAAAAGAGGATATACAATCAATCAGCAAATATATATTATACATATACAGCACAAAGAAACAATCTGGGGGGGTCAATAGAAAGCCTACATCCTAGGAGCAAATTTTTACCCCTCACACATCAGATAGAGCACTATCTCTAAAGTAAATAAAGAACTCAAAAAGCTAAGCACCAAAAACACAAATAACCCAATCAATAAATGGGCCAAGGACCTGAACAGACATTTCTCAGAAGAGGATATACAATCAACAAATATATGAAAAAATGTTCATCATCTCTAGCAATTAGAGAAATGAAAATCAAAACTAAGATATCATATCTCACTCCAGTCAGAATGGCAGCTATCATGAAGACAAACAACAATAAGTGTTGGTAAGGATGTGGGGGAAAAGGTACACTCATACATTGCTGGTGGGACTGCAAATTGGTGCAGCCAATATGGAAAGAAGTATGGAGATTCCTTGGAAATCTGGGAATGGAACCCACCATTTGACGAAGCTATTCCTCCCCTGGACTATACCCGAAGGACTTAAAATCAGCATACTTCAGGGACACAGCCACATCAATGTTTATAGCAGCACAATTCACAATAGCTAAAATGTGGAACCAACCTAGATGCCCTTCAGTGGATGACTGGATAAAAAAAAAATGTGGCATATATACACAATGGAATTTTACTCAGCAATAAAAGAGAATAAAATCATGGCATTTGCAGGTAAATGGATGGCGCTGGAGAAGATAGTGCTAAGTGAAGTTAGCCAATCCAAAAAAAAAAAAACAAACACTGAATGTTTTCTTTGATATAAGGAGGCTGACTCATAGTGAAATAGGGAGAGGGAACATGGAAGGAATAGATGAATTCTAGATAGGGAAGAAGGGTGGGAGGGAAAGGGACGGAACAGGGGATTAGCACCAGGATGGTGGAATGTGATAGACATCATTATCCAAAGTACATGTATAAAGACACAAATTGGGTGTCAACATACTTTATATACAAATGCAGATATGAAAAATTGTGGCATATATGTGTAATAAGAATTGTAATACTTCCACAGTCATTTTTTTAAATTAATTTTTAAAAAAAGAGCTGGGTTCATATCCATGCTCTGTGATTCACTACAACCTTCTTGCTTCCTATTGCAGCTTTTTTTATTTCTGTTTATTGTTCATTATGTTGCTGAATGCTCATTTTGGGCTGGGTACTATTTCATTCACTTCATATTTAATCCTAACAGTCCCAGGATGGATTTTTTTTTAACCCTGTTTAAAAATTTGTTCTTTTTAGATATATACATGACAAGAGTGTATTTTGACATATTATACACACATGGAGTATAACTTATTCTAAGTAGGATGCCATCCTTGTGGTTGAACATGATGTGGCATTTCACTACTATTGTATTCATATATGAACATAGGAAAGTTATGTCTGATTCATTCTACTCTTTTCTATTCCTCTCTCCCTTCCCTTCATTCCCCTTGTCTAATCCACTGAACTTTTTTATTCCTGCCCTATTGTATAACTCTATTTTTTAAATTTTTTTAAAGTTGTTGGTGGACCTTTATTTTATGTATTTGTATGTGGTTCTGAAACTCGAACCCAGTGCCTCACCATGCTAGGCAAGCACACTACCTCTGAGCCACAACCCCAGCCTTAACTCTATTTTTTATATATTAGAAAACTAAGAACAAAGAATGTTACTTTTTGTATAATTTATTTATTTAGGTACACAGGATTGAACCCAAGAGCTTTTTACTACTGAGCTACATCCACAGCCCATCTTATTTTTTTTTTAATTTTGAGATGGTCTCGATAAATTATTGAGGCCAACCTCAAATTTGTAATCTTCTTTCTCGTCTTGCCTTCAAAGTAGCTGGGATTATAGGTGTAGGCCACAGTGCCTGGTTTACTTTATAATTTAAAGGGTGGGATGGTGAGGATCAATTCTAAGCAATGGGACTAGAAAGAGATAAGCTTAAAAAATACAAGGAAATGACATGAGAAAAGCAAGGGTCACACTAATTATAACACTATCTATGTACTTCTAGGCTGGAACACATGTCTAGCAAAACAAGGGCAAAGATATATAAGTGAACTCTAGCCCAGCATTGTCCAATACAAGTGCTCTACCACCAAGCTACCTCCCAGCCCAATTTCTCCACTTTTTAAATTTGTTTATTTATTTATTTATGGTACTGGGGATTAAACCCAAGAGTGCTTAGCCACTGAGCCACATCCCAAGCCCTTTTTTTAAAAATTTTGAGATAGGATCTAAATTGCTTAAGCCCTCACCAAGTTGCTGGGGTTGGCATGGAACTTGAAATCCTCTTGCCTTGGCCTCCTGAGTCATTAGGATTATCACTGGGATTAAAGGCATGCACCACTCTGCCCAGCTTCCATTTTTAAAATTAGATCACTCATTATTAAGCTGCTTAAGTTCTTTATATATTTTGGAATATTATCCTCTTTTTAAATGTATGTTTCCTTTGCTGTGAAGCAGCTTTCAGCTTGATGCAATCTCATTTGTCTATTTTCACTTTAGTTGCTTATATCTATGATTATCCAGACCAATGTTGTAGAGCTTTTCCCATTTTCTTCTAGGAGTTTTACAGTGTCAGGTTTTAATATACTAGTTCTATTATGTGACAACTATATTTAAAGTGTTTTTATGTAATGGAATAAAATTTAATTAGGGTTAATCTCAATCTTCACCAAGAAAAAAAAAGGAAAAAATATACATACGTATGTATTTTTAAAATCAATCTTCCAGGCTGTGCATGTATCTCTGTGGTAGAATGCTTACCTAGCATGAGGCCCTGGGTTTAATTCCTATACAATCTAAATAAATAAATAAATAAAGGCAATCTTCCACAGGGTACAGTGGTGCATGCCTATAATCCCAGCTACTGGAAAGGTTGAGGCAGGAGAATTACAAGTTTGAGGCCAGCCTCAGCAGTTTAGTGAGAACTGGTCTCAAAATAAAAAATAAAAAAGGCTGGGATATATAGCACAGTGGTAAACTGTACCTGAGTTTAATCCCCAGTACTGGAAAACTAAATAATAAAATCAATCTCCCATGCATTTAGTTCACAATGAAGAGAATAAGGAAGATGAAATTAAAAAGATAGACAGGGGGCTGGGGTTGTGGCTCAGTTGTAGAGTGCTCATGTATCACATGTGAAGCCCTGGGTTTGATCTTCAGCATCACATAAAAATAAATAAACAAAATAAAGGTATTGTGTCCAACTACTTCTAAAAAACAAATATTAAAAAAAAAAAAAAAAAGATAGGCAGGCTGTCATCCAGCATCTCAAGAGGCTGATAAAGGAGGATCACAAATTCCAAGCCAGCCTTGGTAATTTAGTGAGTCCCTAAGCAATTTAGTGAGACCCTGTCTCAAAATAAAAAATGAAAAAGGTTGGGGATAGGTCTGGGATTGTGGCTCAGTGATAAAATACTTGCCTGGCACATGTGAAGCACTGAGTTCGATCCATAGCACCACATAAAAATAAAACAAAGGTATTGTGTGTCCATCTACAGCTAAAAAAAAAAAAAAAAGTAACTTTTTTTTTTTTTTTAAAGGGTTGGGGATGTGACTCAGTGGTAAAGTGCCCCTGGGTTAAATCCCCAGTACTCTCCCCAACACACACACACACACACACACACACACACACACACACACACACTCAAATATAGACAGTAAATATGCCTAAATGTTAATGCTAGTTTTATTCCTAAGTACTATGATTAAGGGCAAATTTTAAAATTTTTTTTTCTTCAGTTGTAGATGGACACAATATCTTTTATTTATTTATTTATTTTTATGCAGTGCTGAAGATCAAACCTAGTACCTCACAAGTGATAGGCAATTGCTCTACCACTCCATAATCCCAGCCTTAGAGGCAATTTTTATTTTCTTGTTTTTACTATTTTCTGTTTCTACAGTGACCATGTATCACTTCTATAATAATAACAAAATATTAATTTTTTAATCAAGATGAAAATATAATAATCTTCAAAATTCCTATGCAGAATATCAAATCAAGCTTCTTCTATCTAATTTTGAAACATGGTAGAAGCCTAACTGATCTCTCGGTCAGCAGTCTTCCTAACACTCAACTATTTTGCATCTTGTCACCTAACACTAAACTATTTTGTACCTTGTCATACTAGTCCCACCCAGAATTCAAAAGAGCATAAAATACAATCTTCTTGACTTTAGGCAAAGCATTCTTAAATAATTTGACAAAATTCTATCCTTCCACCTTTATCTACATTGCTATTCAATCAAACCCTGTTCTTTTAAGAGAAGACTGATAAAACCAGGCCTTACAGCCAGACCTTGACCAATATATAATCTCCTGGCCTTGGTTCCTTTAATGGAGAGTGGTGAAGATTAAATTTTCAAATAAGTAAAGTGTACCAGCATAAAAGTGGTGACTGTCATTATTGTCGTTATTGGGATTTTTCTTCACTGGTTCCTCAAAAAGCTTTGCATGTATACATCTAAACGTTATATGTCACTATTTTGTTCTCTTTAGAGTTCCTTTCCTTTCTTCTAAAAGCCCTTTAAGCCACATGCCTGTAATCCCAGCAATTTAGGAGGCGAAGGCAAGAGGATCACAAAGCCATCCTCAGCAACTTGTCAGGTAAGCAATTTAACATGACCCCAGTCTCAAAATAAAAAATAAACAAAGAGCTGGGGATGTGTCTCAGTGGTTAAGCACCCCTGGGTTAAATCCCCAGTACAAAAAATAAAATAAAGCATTTAAAATTCAAGGTCAGGGGCTGGGGTTGTGGCTCAGTGGTAAAGTGCTTGCCTAGCATGTGTGAGACACTGGGTTCGATCTTCAGCACCACATAAAAATAAATAAATAAAGGTTTTGTGTCCATCTACAACTAAAAATATTTTTAAAAAATTCAAGGTCCAGTTCAGGTCTCCCTTTTTTCCCCTGACTCTCTAAAGTTAATGTGACCGTCAGGAGTAAACTTTGAGCTTCTATAGTACTTACAAGTTACACTCAACCCAAATAAAGGCATCCTAGTTGATTTTAGTTAATGTTCCCTGCATGTAAGTCCTAGATTCACTGAGTATAAATTCCTTGTTAGCAGACACTCCATTTTATGTATACCTTCATAACTTTTTGATGTCTGAAACGTCATCAGGCATATATTATATGCTCAAAATACATGTTGATTTAATTTACATATTTAAATGAAAGTCATCACAATTAAAATACTGGCTGAATATTTTTAATAGACTTGGAAGCTAATGATTCTATATAAAAACAGGAAGTTTCAAGTAAGCAGCATAATTTAGTTCCATAATTTAGTATCACTGACCAAACATGTAAGCCATACATGTAAGGTATATGATTTATCTCTAGTTCGACAGATATATATAAAAATTAGCAATAAATGACCCTAAGAGAATAATACTTTTAATATTTCAAAACATCTTGTACATAAGCTCTAATTAAATATATATTCAATTAAATTGTCTTATTTGGTTTCATTTGGAAATATACTTGCCTCACTAAAATATCAAAAGAAATATTCAGATAATGATTACTAAAAGTGATAAGTATATAATTATATAACCTTATATATGAAAATATTCTCAAAGACACACTATGTGGACTGGGTTTGTAATGCAATGGTAGAGCACTTGGTTAGCATGGGTGAGGCACTGGGTTCAATCCTCAGCATGGCATATAAATAAATACAATATAAAAAGGTCCATTGATAACTAAATTATTTTTTTTAAATGACAAACTATGTTTCCTTGAGTGTGCTAAATGTTTAGGGTGGAAAGCTTGAGGGCACAATTTTGCTTTAATTTTCATTCACTGATTTAATTACAGTTCCTTATAAAGTAATTAGGAAAATTAAATAACCACATAAAGACCATTTTTTTCCTCTTTGATAAGTTACTAATGAGAAATAGGAAACAACTTTTGTAATGAGCTGCTACTAATGTTCTAATGAGAATAAAGCAACTTCAGAGATGGAGGAGATGGAGGATGTAGCCCTCTTAAATGAAGCTAATTACCAAGAAATTAAGTCTCAACAGGGACAAAAAGGTCTAGAGCACAGCTAAACTCCAAGAAGAAAAGATTCAGCTAGATATACCTGAATTTTTCTTTTAGCTATCAGCACTGTTCTAGCAAGCTTCCAATAATGTTTCAGGTTTCTCACTGATCCCCAGAGGAAGGAAAAGCCATTACCTAAGAATGTTGGGGTGGGAAAGTCTATTCATGAGCTGTACTTCTTTCAGCATATTTGCCCGGTTACTGCTTAATGTGTTCATCTTGAGAGCCATCACCTGACCAGAAGCTCGGTGGCGTACCTAGAAAATTAAATAGAATAGAAAAAAATGTCAAGAGCAGCATGTCACGAGATTCCACATGTAGAACATTCTAAGATTTTAGTATCAGTTTAGATAAAATTACTATCTGATTACATTAAAATATCACTTCCATTAATGAAGATGAATTTATTCCATCCAAGACCAAAGTCATTTCATGCTTAGCAATTAACAGAAAAACACCTAATGTGGGGTTGGGGTTGTGGCAGTGGAGAGATTGTGTGAGGCTCTAGGTTTGAACCTCATGACCACATAAAAATAAATAAACAAAATAAAAGTATCATGTCCATTTATAATTTTAAAAAAATAACACTTAATGATACCTCAAGAAATCATGTCTTGTTGGGCCCAGTGGCACAAGCCTATAATCCCAGGAACTCAGAAGGTTGAGGCAGGAGGATCACAAGCCCAAGGTCAGCCTCAGCAACTTAGTGAGACACTTGTCTCAAAATAAAAAGGATTTGGGATGTAGCTCAGTGGTAGAGCATTCTGGGTTCAATTTCCAGTACCTACACACCCTACACATGAAATAAGAAGGAAAAAGAAATTATGTTTTTAATACCTTAAAAAAAAAACCTAGTAGAATTTTTAAGGCTAGTTCCCCATAGCTGATATTGATAAGTCAGGATACCAACAGGAAAAAGTCCCATCAGTAGAATTTCCAGCATAATCCAAAAGATACATGGATAAGTTTTATATAACACTTAATGAACTATAAAACTATCTTTTTCCTACATCCTTGCCAACACTTATTGTAGTCTGTATTCATAATAGCTGCCACTCTGTCTGGAGTGAGATGAAATCTTAAGAGTAGTTTTGATTTGCATTTCTCTAATAGCTGGCAACGATGAACATTTTTTCACATATTTGTTGATTGTATATCATCTTCTGAGAAGTGTCTGTTCAGATTGTTGGTCCATTTATTTATTGGGTTGTTTTTTTGGTGCTTAGTTTCTTGAGTTCTTTATATACCCTAGAGATTAGTGCTCTATCTGATGTGTGAGGGGTAAAGATTTGCTTCCAAGATGTAGGCTCTCTATTCACCTCACAGATAGTTTCTTTTGCTGAGAAGAAATGTTTTAGTTTGAGTCCATCCCATTTATTGATTATTGATTTTAATTCTTACACTAGAGGAGTCTTACTAAGGAAGTTGGGGCCTAATCCCACAAGATGGAGATTAGGGCCTACTTTTTCTTCTATTAGACGCACACAGGGTCTCTGGTTTTAGTCCTAGGTCCTTGAGGATGTGGAGGGAAAGGTACACTCATACACTGCTGGTGGGACTACAAATTGGTTCAGCCAATATGGAAAGCAGTATGGAGATTTCTTGGAAAATTGGGAATGGAACCACCATTTGACCATTTGAGAGCTATCCCTCTTCTTGGTCTATAGCCAAAGGACTTAAAAACAGCATACTACAGGGACACAGTCACATCAATGTTTATAGCAGCACAATTCACAATAGCTAAACCATGGAACCAACCTAGATGCCCTTCAATAGATGAATGGATAAAAAAAATGTAGCATATATACACAATGGAATATTACTCAGCAATAAAAGAGAATAAAATCATGGCATTTGCAGGTAAATGGATGGAGTTAAAGAAGATAATGCTAATTGAATTTAGCCAGTCCCAAAAAACCAAATGCCAAATGTTTTCCTTGATATAAGGAGGCTGATTCATAGTGGGGTAGGGAGAGGGAGCATGAGAGGAATAAAGGAACTCCAGATAGGGCAGAGGGGTGGGAGGTGTAGGGAGGGGGCAGGGGGTTAGAAATGATGGTGAAATGTGATAGACATTCCAAAGTACATATATGAAGACACGAATTGGTGTGAATATATTTTGTATATAACCAGAGATATGAAAAATTGTGCTCTATATGTATAATAAGAATTGTAATGCATTCTGCTGTCATATATAAATTTAAAAATTAATTAAAAATTAATTTAAGACACTAAATTCACATATTTACAGTCTCCCCAAGCACCATAAAAATGTATAAGATAAAAGCAGGGACTTGGGGTGTAGCTCAGTGGTAGAGCAGTTGCCTAGCATGTACAAGGCCCTGAGTTTGATTCCTAGCCCTCAAAGGAAAAAAAGAGAAGTAAAACAAAAAAGCATTGCATGTTAAATATAGAAAGAAGTCACTGAACCTTTTGAAAATAATATTGTGGTAACTTAACTTAAAGCACCTTATAATCATATATATAAACAAACTGAATTAGACACAACAAACATAGGCCATTAACCATATGCACAGAGGAAAGTCTATTTAAAAGCATTCACACTCTAGAGAATTCAATTTATTTTACATATCTAAATATTATTTTCTCTTTTAAGGCACACTTCACAGATCTTTAAAACCATAATAATATACTTGTAAGAATATTAACTGTTTTCACCCTCTAAATGTGGTCTTGATTGCAACAAAATGAGACCACCAGGGAAAATATTTGTTTAACCCAAAAGATGCTCAATTATTCACTGAGATATGTGAGTTTCCTGCTAAGGAATTATGAATAAGGCAGCAGAAAAACCATAAAGTCCTAAATACCTCTTTACTAGTATTCTGTTTTTTATTTTTTAATATTATATATAAATAATAATATATATATTATTATTTATATATATATAAATAATAATATATTTATATATATATATAAAACGGCAGAATGCAATACAACTCTTTATTACATAAATAGAGCTCAATTTTTCGTATCTCTGGTTGAATACACAGTATACTCAAACTAATTCGTGTCCTCATACATGTATTTTGGATAATAATGATCATCACATTCAACCATCATTAATTACCCCATGCCCCCTCCCTTCTCCCTCACACTGTCTACCCTATCTAGAGTTCATCTACTCTTCCCATGCTCCCCCCTCCCTATCCCACTATGAATCAGCTTCCTTATATCAAAAGAAACATTCGGCATTTGGTTTTTGGGGATTGGCTAACTTCACTTAGCATTATCTTCTTTAACTTCATCTATTTACCTGCAAATGCCATGATTTTATTCTCTTTTATTGCTGAGTAATATTCCATTGTGTATATATGCCACATTTTTTTTTATCCATTCATCTATTGAAGGGCATCTAGGTTGGTTCCACGGTTCAGCTATTGTGAATTGTGCTGCTGTCCCTGTAGTATGCTGTTTTTAAGTCCTTTGGGTATAGCCCGAGGAGAGGAGCACTCTGTTTTTTAAAAAATTCATTTTAGATCTTGCACAATAGGGACTTGTTATGCAAAAGTTATCAGTCCATGAACTTTAAGAGTATTATTTCAGGGGCTGGGGATATGGCTCAAGCGCGCTCGCCTGGCATGCGTGCGGCCCGGGTTCGATCCTCAGCACCACATACCAACAAAGATGTTGTGTCCTCCAAAGACTAAGTAACTAACTAACTAAATAAATAAATAAATATTTTTTAAAAAAGAGTATTATTTCAGTATGTTATATGCTTAACCAAGTAGGAATTTCAGTAGAAAATATGACAATCTACTTAACTATTCAACCTCAGGTAACTGTAATGATAACAACCCCAGAAGTTTAATATATCTATTAATACAGACATCATAACTTATCTTAGAATTTAAAGCAACAATGTTTCAAAGTGGCCACACAAGAGAAAACACTCAGAGCCAAAGGAGTTCTGATCAGAAAAAAATGAGACAGGAGCTGGGGATGTGGCTAAGTGGTATAGCCGATGCCTAGTATGTACCAGGCCCTGGGTTCAATCCTGGCACCACAAAAGAAAACAGAAAAGAAAGAAAGAAAGCATTTCTAGATCACTTTGTGAGATCTGGAACTGAACTCTTTTCTCAACCCATCAATGATTCTGTTGTCATATACCTCGTGATTGATGAAAGAGAAGTGGCTTTCCTTTTCAGATCTTGCATGGATAAGTTAAAAGAAACATTTATACACAAAGAACTTGACCCAACAGTACTTTTCCAACTCTATTTACAGAAGACATCTGTGTTTTAACAAGGGTTCTCCATCTGAAAGCTCTTTCTTTCTTTTTTTCTTCCATCATCTAAAAATTGTCACTGGGTTTTTAACAAAATGTTCATTTCTAAGCAAGTTTGATATTGAAACAGTGTGTAGATTTCTGGAATAAGCAATCTGTATTTCATACTAATAAAAAAAAAGCCCAGTTCTTTAAATTTGTACTTCATCTGCATATAATTTTCTTTCCCCCACTTTCCTCTGGGGTAGCTAACATAACAGGTAATTACAGGAATGTGCCATCTGGCCCATTTTCTCTTTTCCTCTTGCGCTCCCTCAAATTCTACTTATCTTTCAAGGCCACACTCAAATAAACCCCCCTCTGAAGCCTTCTTTCACTCTGTAGAAACTATTTATGGTTTCTTTTGTTATAACACTTCAGGACTACATTCATAACGCCAGTATAACACTCATCACAAAGCTGTGTACAAAACATCATCTTACTAGACTATTAAAAATACCTGGATTTGGGGACAATGGTCACATCTGTACACTGAGCAACTCAGAGAGGCAAGAGGATCCCACGTAGAGGTCAGCCTCAGCAACTTACTGAGACCTCGTCTCAAAAAAAAAAAAAAAAAAGAGGGGAGGGGGGGCAAGGCACATGCCTGTCATCCAGCAGTTTGGGAAGCTGAAGCAGGAAGATCTCAAATTCAAAGCCAATCTCAGCAATTTAGCAAGGCCCTCAGGACTTAGTGAGACCCTGCCTCAAAACAAAACATAAAAAGGGGAGAGGGACTGGGATATGGCTCAGTGGTTAAGCGCCCCAGGTTCAATCCTTGGTACCAAAAAAAAAAAAAAAAAAAAAAAAACCCACATCCAGAAACCAGAATCTATACTGAATCCATCTTTGTCTTGCAGTGCGTAGAAAGTCTGACACATCATAAGAGCACAGTGAAAACAATGGTGACAACATTAATGATGCTTCTAATATACCTTCTATGTACCAGTAAATCATTTATTTATCCACATTTTTTTTATAGAGTATCTGTTTTTCATTTTTTTCTTTTCTTCCTTCCTTTTTCTTTTCTTTTTTTTTTGGTAGCATATTGGGGGAAGGAGGTACAGAGAAAAATATTATAAGATCTGTACGCCCACATTCATAGCAGTATTATTTTTTTTTAAAGAGAGAGTGAGAGAGGAGAGAGGGGGAGAGAGAGAGAGAATTTTTAATATTTATTTTTTAGTTCTCGGCGGACACAACATCTTTGTTGGTATGTGGTGCTGAGGATTGAACACGGGCCGCATGCATGCCAGGCGAGTGCGCCACCGCCTGAGCCAAATCCCCAGCCCCATAGCAGCATTATTGACAATAGACAAAAGGTGGAAATATCACAAATGTTTACTGACAGATAAATGGATAAATGAAATGTGATACAATAGAATATTGTTTATCCTTTAACTAAGGGGAGGGAATTCTGACCCATACTACAACATGGATGAACTCTGAGTACATTTTTGCCAAGTGAAAAAAAGTCAATCACAGAAAGGCAAATACCGTATAACTCCACTTATACCAAGTACTTAGCTGAAATTACACAGACAGTAAATAGAACTGTTGCCAAGAGATGGAGAGAGATAAGAATGGGGAGTTCTGGAAACTGCTTAACAATGTATATACATAACAGTACCAAACTGTACAATTAAAAATGGTTCAGATGAATATGATGGCACAAGCCTATATAATTCCAGCTACTCAGGAAGTTGAAGAGGAAGACTGGAAGTTCGAGACCAGCTCAGGCAACTCGGCAAGACCCTGTCTCAAAAATTTAAAATATGGGTTGGGGATGTAGCTCAGTAGTGGAGTACTTGCCTAGTATGACTCTGAGTTCAAGTCCCAATACCAAAAAGAAAAAAGAAAGAGAGGAAGAAAAAAGATTAAGATGGCAAATTTAATGTTTGTGTATTTTAGAACAATTTAAAATAGAGGAATATATGAAAACCACCAAAGAAAGAAAATGACTCTTGGATTGTGGAGGGGGATTAAACCTAGGACCTCATACTTCTGAACACATTCTTTTACCACAGAGTTACATTTCCAGACCTCCTTGACATTTATCATTTTTATGATCCTAGGGATCCAGGGGGTGCTTTAACACTGAGCTACATCCTCAATCCTTTTTATTTTGAAACAGGTTCTTGCTAAGTTGCTGAGTCTGACCTCAAACTTGCAAACTTCCTGTTTCAACCTGCTGGAATTACAGGTGCATACTACTGTGCCTGGCCCTCCATAACTTTTTTTCTTTTCTTTTTTTTTGGTACCATGAATTGAACCCAGGGGGTTTAACTACTGAGCCTTTTTTTATTTTGAGATAAGGCCTTGCTAAAGTTGCTTAGGGCCTTGCCAAGTTGCTGAGGCTGGCTTTGAACTTGCAATCATTCTGCCTCAGCCTCCCAAACCACTGGAATTACAGGCATACACCACAGTGCCTGGTCTCCTTCTTGATTTTTTTTTAATTTATCTGCTATTTTTCTTATATTATTTTTAGTGATGGACACAACATCTTTATTATTTATTTTTATATAGTGCTGAGGATCGAACCCCGTGCCTCATACTTGCGAGGCAAGCCTTCCACCACTGTGCCACAACCCCAGCCCTCCTCCTTGTCTTTTTAAATTCATCTGATAATACCACAGCATCTACAAATCCAGTCTCTAAAGAAGAGTACAGGAAAATGGTAAAGTGCTCCAGATTTGGGGCTAAAAAGTCTGTTATCTAAGCTTTAAAACTTAAATGATTAAAATGAGTTCACTTTGAAGTGTTTTAAAATGAAGAGTATGGGGCGCTGGGGATGTGGCTCGAGCTGTAACGCGCTCACCAGGCATGCCAGGGGCGCTGAGTTCCATCCTCAGCACCACTAAAATAAAAATAAAAATGTTGTGTCCACCAAAAACTGAAAAAACTGAAAAATAAATATTAAAAAATATTCTCTCTCTCTCTCTCTCCCCCCTCCCCCCTCTCTCCCCCCTCCCCTCTCTCCCTAAAAAATTGTATAGGGGCTGGGATTGTGGCTCAGGGGTAGCCTACGCTCGCCTAGCAAGGGTGGGACCCGGTTCAATCCTCAGTAACACATAAAAAAATAAAGGCATTGTGTTGTGTCCATCTACACCTAAAATATATATATCATAGAGCTGTTTGAGGATAAAATTCAAAAAATGAGACAATCTGGTTTGGATCATGTGTCGAACATAACATATCTTTATGTGTGTTCATCAGTGCAGCAATGTTCACATACAGGCCTCCTGGGAAGTGATTGGATCCTAAAGGTTCATCAGTGGCTTAATCCATTGGTGAGTTCATAGCTCATGGTATTATTGGGAGATGGTGGAAACTTCAGGAGGTGGGGCCTAGGTGGAGGAATATCTAAAATACATAATACTTGGAAGACAACTGGATAGTACTTTTCAACATATTAATGTTATAGAGAACAGACAAAATGTAGGGGAATAGTTTAGCTTTTTAAAAAATTAACCAGCATAACCATCAAAAGGAAATATATGAAAACTTGACTAGATTGTGGATCAAAAAATGTTTTGGGCAACAACTGGGGAAAATTTAATAGGGACTGATATGAAATGATTTTTACTGCATTAACTAAGCTCAGCGGTAAGCAAAGCCTAGTGTGCACAAGTCCCTAGGTTCAATCCCCAACACAAGCAAGAAAGAAAGGAGGGAAAGGAAAAAAAAAAACAATATAGCAAAATATTAATTATTAGTGAATCTAGGGGACTGCAGGAGGACTGCAGGAGGTTCTACATGATTCTTTCCATTTTCTATAGATATAAAAAGTTAAAGGGTTAGGGATGTGGCTCAGTAGAGCACTTGCCTAACATACACAAAGCCCTGCATTCAATCCCCAACAGTGGGAAAAAATTCAAAAAGTTGGAATAAATAAAATCTGTTAATTTCTCCCATAAATTTGGCAATAGGAAAAGAAAGAACTATTTTTTTTAACGCAGGAAAAAAATTTTCACATGGCAATATATCCAAGCCTATGTTAAAACAGAAAAAAGTAGAAGTTTAACAAATATTAATAGTGCTTAATAGTGGTTTACAGCAGTAAACTTATCATTTTTCTTCCTTTTATTTTTCTTCATTTTCCAATTCTTTCATAATATACTCATTTTAGTCTTCTAATAGAAAACAAAGCTTTACAATTTCAACTCATATTTCTTTTTAATTAAGTAATACATCATATATTTTCTTTTTAACACATTAAAACAATATAAACAAAGCTAAAGTCCCTTTTTAACTACTAGCTAAATTAATCCCTATCTTCTGTTCTCATTCCCAGAAGTAGTTATTATCCCGATATATAATAAGTAGCCTTCCGGGCCTTTAAAAAAAAAAAAAAAATCCACTGTCACAAGGCAAAAACTGACACATATATTTGGACCCAAGTATATATGCTATAGTATGATTTTAAAAACATAATATACAGGGCTGGGGTTGTGGCTCAGCGGTAGAACGCTCGCTTAGCATGTGCAAAGCCCTGGGTTCCATTCTCAGCACCACATAAAAGTAAATAAATAAAATAAAGGTATTGTGGGGCTGGGAATGTGACATACTCAAGCAGTAGCGTGCTCGCCAGGTATGCGCGCAGCGCTGGGTTCCTCAGTACCACATAAAAATAAAATAAAGATGTTGTGTCCACAGAAAACTAAAAAATAAATATTAAAAAATTCTCTCTCTCAAAAATAAATAAAATAAAGGTATTGTGCCCAACTACAACTAAAAATAAATAAATAAATAAATAAAAATAAAGATATTGTGTTCAACGACAACAACAAAAAAAAACATATTAAAAAAATAAGGGCTGGGGCGGTAGTTCAGTGGTAGAGTGCCCACCTCACACGTGTGAGGCACTGGGTTTGATTCTCAGCACCACATAAAAATAAAGATATTGTGTCCAACTACACCTAAAAAATTTTTTAAAATAAAAATAAAAAATAAATATAGGACTACTTATCATTTATGCCTTTTCATTCAAAGATCTCTTTATAATCTTTCCAAGTGTTATGGTTTAGATATTAGATGTCCCCCAAAAGCTCTTGTGTGAGACAATGTAAGAAAGTTCAGAGGTGAAATGCTTGGGTTATGAAGCCTTAATCTAATCAATACATTAAACCCCTAATAGAGATTAGCTAGATAGTAACTGTAGGCAGATAGGGTGTGGCCAGAGGAGGTGGGTCACTGAGGGTATGCCTGAGTATATATTTTGTCTGTGTTGAGGGGAGCACTCTCTCCCCAACTCTCCTCCTGAGCTGCTTTTCTCTGCCACACCCTTCTGCCACTTTGTTTTTCCTTACCTCTAGCTCAAAGCAATGGAGTTGGCCATCTATGGACTGAGACCTCTGCAACTGTGAGCATCAAATAAACTTTTCCTCCTCTAAAATTGTTCTGGTCTGACCTTTTGGTCAGAGCAGCAAAAAAGCTAACTAAAACTCCAAGTTAATACTAAAAAATGTACTCATTTACCCCAACAGAAAACAGATTACTGATTGCTTATGCTGAAGAAAGGAAGAAGCACAGGGGTAGAGATCAGCTTTTTTTGTTTTTTAATTACATAAATCTTTATTTATTTATTTATTTTATTTGGTACTGAGAATTGAACCCAGTGCCTCACACATGCTAGGCAAGTGCCCTACCACTAAGTCACAACCCCAGCCCAAGAGATCAACTATTTTTTTTTATTAATCTAATTTAAAATTAGATTATGGTGATGATTACATATCCCTAAAAGTATAAAAAAAACCTTGAATTTCACACTTTAAAAGGGTGACTTGTGGGCTGGGGATGTGGCTCAAGTGGTAGCGTGCTCACCTGGCATGCGTGCGGCCCGGGTTCGATCCTCAGCACCACATACAAACAAAGATGTTGTGTCCGTCGAAAACTAAAAGAATAAATATTTTTTAAAAATTCTCTCTCTCTCTCTCTCTCTCTCTTTCTCTCTCTCTCTCTCTCTCTCTCCCTAAAAAAAACAAATCTTCCAAAAAAAAAAAAAAAAAGGGGTGACTTGTATATGAACTGTCTGAATAAAGCTGGGTTATTTTTATTTTTTAAGTCATACTAGCAACACTGGTCAAAATAAATGAAAAAGTTTTAATTCTGCTAAGCAACATGTTATTCAATATGACAATAGGTTAAAAAAACTAAATAATAAATTCTTTTTAAAAAAATTGTAAGGATTGGGGATGTAGCTCAGTGGTAGAATACTTGCCTAGCATATGTGAGGCCCTGGGTTAAATCCATGGCATTGCAAAAAACAAACAAATAAACAAACAAACAAAAACCTGAAAGTACAGAATCCAACCTTAAAGAAAACAAAAGTTCTGCAGAATAGAGGATTCTATTCAGCATGCTCAAAGTCCAAGTACCCCAAAGGTTTTAAGGAAGTTTTGGCAGTACCACCAAAACAAGCAAAAAGAAGCCCAAAATACCATCAAATAACAATACTAAAGTCACTAGAAAAGTCTGGGCAAACAAGAGTGTCTCTACCAGCATGGCAGTGCTCTAATAATTGCACTCTACTGCCAGGCATGGTCTTACACCTACCTGTAATCCTAACTACTCTGAAGGCTGAGTCAAGAGGATACCAAGTTCAAGGCCAACCTCAGCAACTTAGTGAGACCCTGCCTTAAAATTAAAAAAATAAAAAATAAAAAGGGATGGGAATGTGGCTCAGTCACAGAGGGCCTCTGGGCTCAACTCCCAATACAAAAAATAAAATAATTTTTAAAAAAGTCTGGGACTGTAGCTCAGTGGTAGAGATGTACCCGAGTTCAATCCATGATATCTTGAAAAAGAATATTAACAAGGGCTGGGGTTGTAGCTCAGTGGTAGAGCACTTGCCTACCATGTGTGAGGCACTGGGTTCAATTCTCAGCACCACATATAAATAAAGGTCCACTAACAAAATAAAAAAAATTTTAAAAAGAATATTAATAACAATAATAATGGGGCTAGGACTGGGACTCAGCAGTAGCACTTGCCTGGCATGTGTAAGGCACTGAGTTCAATTCTCAGCATTGAATATAAACAAACAAAGGTTTATCAACAACTAAAAAAAATTTTTTTAAACAATAAAAATAATTTTATCCTATTATTCTACAATTACCCTGAACAGTCTGAACAAAGGGAAGATATAGGAAGAGGCCAACCAAGAGAGAAAAATGATATAAAGTATAATCAGAAGAGTCACAAATCACTAATTAAAGATACTGATTATAGTCACCAAAAAAAATTTATATATAAAGTGTCATTAGATAGACATCAATCAAGAAGAGTTTCTCCACTGATCAAAGACTCAGAATATATTCCAAAATTAGAACCAGGGTTGACAATAACTTAAAATTCTGCAAAAAACAGCTACAAACTACAAATAAAGGCATGCCAAATGTGTGAATGAAGCTTGGAAGTGACTGATGATCTTTCATTACTGTTTTTAGTTCCATTCAAATACTAGCAAATATCATCTTTTATATACAAGGCATTGTGCTAGATGCTAAGAAGACTATATAGATCAACATGAAACATCAGTTTACAATCAATTCTGCTCTTTAATTTTTCTTACTGCATAAACTTCTGACCATTTTTTCTTTTAAAAAAATTTTTAGTAGTAGATGGTCATAATACCTTTATTTATTTTTTTGTGGTGCTGAGGATTGAATCAGTGTCTTACACACGCTAGGCAAGTGCTCTCTCTACCACTGAGTCACAACCCCAGCCCCTGATCATTTTCTCTTAAATCTAAATTTAAGTCATTTGTAAGAGGGTAAAATCAACTAATTACTTCAATATAACATCTATAAAGGATGCAAAATTTGAATATTAAAATTTATATTTGGGGCTGGGATTGTGGCTCAGCCTTAGAGCACTTGCCTAGCGCTTGTGAGGCCCTGGGTTCAATCCTCAGCACCACATATAAATGAATAAATTTTTAAAAATAGAAGACCTTTAAAAAAAATAAATAAATAAAGCCTATATTTTTACTAATTTAATTTTCTTTTATTTTTCTTTCACCTTAGGGTACCATGGTCATCCTTTTTAAATTATGAGTAATGATAACCTAAATTACATGTCAATTTCATTTCAGAATAGTTAAGAGCATGAAAATGTTATAAAATAGCAGGGGCTGGGATTGTGGCTCAGTGGTAGCACACTTGCCTAGAACGTGTGAGACCCTGGTTAGATCCTCAATAACACATTTAAAAAAAAAAAAAAAAAAGGTGTTTGTGCCCATCTACAACTAAAAAATATTCTTTAAAAAATGTTATAAAATAACAATAACATAGCTAACCTTTTTTTAAATACTAAGGATTGAACCCAGGGTACTCTACCACTAGGCTATATCCCCATGTCTTTACTTTTTGAGACAAGATCCCACTAAATTGCCTAGATTGGCCTGAAACTTGGCAATCTTCCTGCTTCAGCCTCTAGAGTAGCTGGAATTATAGAGGCACTATGCTTGGCAATAGCTAGCATTTATACCATTTGCTATGTACTAGGTTTTGCTGTGTAACTGCTTTATATTTATTAATTCATCTAATCCTCAAAATAATCCTATGAGGCAAGTATTAATATCATGTTTTATAGTTATGGAAATGGAGGCACAGAGTGATAAAATAACTTTCTCAAGATCATACATCTAGGGGCTGGGGATGTGGCTCAAGCGGTAGTGCGCTCACCTGGCCTGCATGCGGCCCGGGTTCAATCCTCAGCACCACATACAAACAAAGATGTTGTGTCTGCAGAAAACTAAAATGTAAATAAAATATTTAAAAAAAAATGATACATCTAGTAAATGGCAGAGTCATATTTTGAACATAAACAAAGGATTAGGCCTGATAGGATTGAGATCAACTGATCTAAGGAAAAAAGCACTGTGTGGATTCACACAAAATTATTCTGTTAAGAAATAATAATCAGGATCTTGGATTTATCTAACAACATAGCCTTGAATACAGAAAGTGAAAACTGACAATATCAGGCAAATCTGACAAATCCAAGATCTTTATGAGACATTTTAACACTTTCCTTGGAAATTGAAAGCTTGAGAAGACAAGAAATGAAGAAGAAATGGAACATTTTAAGAACAAAATTAGCTTGCTTGATCTAATCTTGCTTCAAGAAAGGAAGGCTTTTGATTTTTTTCCAAGAATATTTGAAACATACACACACAAGGATTACATCATAAAGAGATTCTCAAAAAACTTCAAAGCAAGCCAGGTGTGGTAGTACACAGTTATAATCCCAATGACTCAGGAGGCTGAGGCAGGAGAATCACAAGTTCAAGGACAGCCTCAATAACTTAATGAAGCCCTAAGCAATTTACAGAGACCCTTGTTCAAAATAAAAAACAAAAAGGGCTGGGGAGGGGGCTGGAGTTGTAGCTCAGTGGTAGAGTGTTTGCCTCGCATGCATGAGGTACTGATCCTCAGCACTACATAAAAATAAATACATAAAATAAACATATTGTGTTCATCTACAAACTAAAAATTTAAAAAGGGCTGGGGGGGGGGTGGAGCTAGGGAGGTGAAGTGGCTCACTGATTAAGCATTCCCTGGGTTTAATACCCATTAACACACACACACACACACACACACACATACAAAAAAAAAAAAAAAAAAAACCACGAAACTTCCAAGTTATCAAAGTAGCTCAAGAACCACATTCCCAGAACACCATGAAATAAAATTAGACAAAAACAAAAAAACAATCAAAAAGAAAACTGTCTTTCTAGATATGCAAGACCCTGGGTTTGATCCTCAACACCACCAAGGGGGGAAAAAAGATAACTTGTTGAGAGCCACAGCCAAAGGGGCCCCAGCAAACTTCCAGCTGCCAGCAAGCTTCAGACTGCCCCAGCAACATCTAGCTGATTGGCTCCTCTGCGGTGATGTTCATTGGGCTGTTTCCCTGCCCTTCAGACTGCCAGCTGATGATTGGCTCACAGCTGCCCCAGCAACATCTAGCTGATTGGCTCCTCCACGGAGCTGCTCATTGGGTGACTTCTTTGGCTCTGCCCACGCAACCCAGCCAATCGGCCTCAAGAGGAGGAGGATTGTGGGAGGTTGAGAAGCTGGTGTGGGGGAGAGAGGCTTGTGGAAGCCGGTGGGACAAGGTTTTAGGAAAGGAAAAAGATTAGAAAGACAAGAACAATGTATAGCAGCACCAATACAAATAGATCAAAGAACAGACAGACATGGGTTGGATTTTCACAAAGGGCCACTGAGACAATAAAAATTACATGGAAATCAGAAAGACCAGTATGGGTTCCTCAGTGGCCCTTGACTAAAGAAAAGACACAAGTAGCCCATGATCTGGTCAAACAACAATTAGCGGAAGGACATATACAACCTTCTGTATCTCCCCATAATACTCCCATTTTTGTCATCAAAAAGAAATCTGGTAAATGGAGATTACTGCAAGATTTAAGAGCCATTAACAATGAAATGGTCATTATGGGACCTGCTCAATCGGGGATTCCTCAATTGTCTGCTTTGCCAAAAACTTGGTATGTTTTAGTTATAGATATTAAAGATTGTTTTTTTTCAATTCCAATTCATCCTGAGGATAGTCCACGTTTTGCATTTACTATCCCTGCACTAAATCATGAAGGTCCTGATCAGAGATATGAATGGAAAGTACTCCCTCAAGGGATGGCTAACAGCCCAACTATGTGTCAAATTTATGTTAACAAAGTAATCCAGCCACTTAGAAATCAAAATCCTGAACTACAAATATTTCACTATATGGATGATGTGTTATTGGCACACAAAGCTAAAAACACATTGCTAGAATGTTATGCCACACTTACAAACTTATTAAAAAATTATAATCTAGAGATAGCAATAGATAAAGTGCAATTAAATTTTCCAATTAATTATTTAGGAGTTCTATTATCCTCAACCATGGTCCGTCCACCAAAAATTCAAATACGAGTAGATCAACTCAAATCACTTAATGACTTTCAAAAGTTATTAGGAGACATAAATTGGATAAGGCCTTATCTAGGTATTCCAACAGGAGAATTGGGACCTTTATTTGATATCCTAAAAGGTCCATCAGATCCAAATTCACCCCGAATGTTAACGCCTGAAGCAAGAAAGGCATTAAAAATCATTGAAACATATATGGAAAATATGCATTTGGATAGAATTGATATAAGTTTGCCTTTATTATTTATTGTACTACCAACAAAAAATATTCCTACAGGAGTATTTTGGCAAGAAGGTCCATTATTATGGATACATTTATCTTATTCTCCTAACACTATTCTTACTAGATATCCTGAGGCTGTAGGACAATTAATACTCAAAGGAATAAAAACAGCAAAGGCAGTGTTTGGAATTTCTCCCCATAAAATTATTACTCCATATACTATGAATCAAATTGATGAATTAGCTAATGAGTTAAATACTTGGGCAATAATAATGTGCAAATCTAATGTTTCATTTGATAACCACTTACCATCTAATCCTTTATTGTCTTTTTGGTCATTGCATCCTGTAATTTTTCCAAAAATGACAAGAAAAACACCTATCATGAATGCTCCAAATATATTCACTGATGGGTCAAATAATGGTACAGCAGCAATAGTTACACCTGATCAAACTTTTACATTTTTAGTACCCAAACAATCAGCTCAAAAGGTAGAGCTTAATGCAGTATTACAAACTTTTGTGATGTTTAAAGATTCTGTATTTAATTTATTTTCTGATAGCCAGTATATAGTTAATGCTATAGTATCCCTTGAAGATGCTGGTAGAATTTCCCCTTCTTCTACTGTTTTCTCTTTGTTTTCCACTATACAAAGTTTAATCTGGGACAGAAAAGATCCATTCTTTATAGGACATATCAGGGCACATACAGGATTGCCTGGAGCCCTTAGTTTAGGCAATGATTTAGCAGATAAAACTACACGTGACATACATATTTTCTCTGTACTAGAAGAAGCTATAAATTTTCATGAAAGATTCCATGTCAATGCTAATACTTTACAAAAGCGTTTTAAAATAACTAAGGAACAAGCTAGACAAATAATAAAACAATGTCAAAATTGTGTGACCTTTTTACCACAAGTTAATCTTGGAGTCAATCCTAGAGGATTGATGCCTAACCATATTTGGCAGATGGACGTCACACACTTGCCAGAATTTGGAAAATTAAAATATTTGCATGTTACAATTGATACTTCTTCTGGATTTTTGATGGGCTCCCTTCATGCCGGCGAAAAAACTAAAGATGTTATAGCTCATTGCTTACAAAATTTTGCCACTGTGGGCATTCCAAAACAGTTAAAAACAGATAATGCCCCTGGTTATACGTCTACTTCTTTTAAACAATTTTGCTCATCATTTGGCATTACTCATATAACAGGAATCCCATACAATCCACAGGGTCAAGGCATAGTTGAAAGAGCTCATCAAACTATTAAAATGTACTTATTAAAGCAAAAAGATGGAATTGGGAAGGGGTATATATTCCCCAAAGATAAACTTAAAATAACGCTTTTTACTCTAAACTTTTTAAATTTGGATTCATCAGGACTTAGTGCTGCAGAAAGGCATATGTGTCCAAAAAATGTACATAAGCCCAAGGTACTTTGGAAAGATATTCTAACAGGACAATGGAAAGGTCCTGACCCAGTAATTGTCTGGAATCGGGGGTCTGTTTGTGTGTTTCCACAGGAAGAACAGCAGCCGATTTGGATTCCAGAGAGATTAACCAAGGTTCTGACCCAGAACAGCAGCCGATTTGGATTTCAGAGAGATTAACCAAGGTTCTGACCCAGTGATTGTCTGGAGTCGGGGGCCTGTTTGTATGTTTCCACAGGGAGAACAGCAGCTGATTTGGATTCCGGAGAGATTAACTAAAATCCTGACCCAGTGATTGTCTGGAGTCGGGGGTCTGTTTTTGTGTTTCCACAGAGAGAACAGCAGCCGATTTGGATTCCAGAGAGATTAACTAAAGCGATTTCTACAGACCAAAAAGAAGATGATTTAGCTCAAATCCATAATAGCTGATATCCAAAACTCCAATTTGGCTATCCTTACATCTGCGACAGAACCAGGATGCTTTTTTCAATATCTATTTTATTATTGCCCTTTCCCATATCATGAAGTTCTATTTTATTTTTTTGAGCTCATACAGACCTAGGTTAATGTTTTGCTGATCAGTTCTATTTTTTTTTGACTATAGAGTTTTTAAACATTGCAATAGAGATTTTACCTGTAAAAAGTTATAAGGCCTTTACTATTGTGTTATGTGTTGTATGTATTATATTATGTGTGCACACTTGTGTTTTGTGTTATATGTTTGAATGTACGTATGTCCAATGTACGTATTTCTATATATCATATATGATGAGCGCTCATGAAAAGATGGATCCAAATATTTTTTTTTTTTTATTCACGTGATTTAAATGGTTTAATTTAAATTGGGTAAATAACTGTTAAGAATTGTTTTAATATGTAAACAAAAAAGGAGGTTAACAGATCTGTTTGTTTACTCTCACCTTTCGTTTTCATTATATTTAATAATTCTCTTCACTATAATGTAAATTGTTAAGAAAATTGTTTTCTTTTAGTGCCTTCTGAAATGTTACCTAATTTTTTCTTTAGCCATTATTGCCAGAATTTCTATCTTCAGATGAAGATAATATAAATTGTTAAGAAAATTGTTTTCTTTTAGTGTCTTCTGGAATGTTACCTAATTTTTTCTTTAGCCATTATTGCCAGAATTTCTATCTTCATCCCAGTGCCGATGAAGATAATATAAATTGTTAAGAAAATTGTTTTCTTTTAGTGTCTTCTGGAATGTTACCTAATTTTTTCTTTAGTCATTATTGCCAGAATTCCTATCTTCATCCCTGGGCCGGTGAAGACAAAGATAAAACTAATCTACAGTTTCTGCAATAGCCATCACTGAACTGCTTACAGAACTTGCACTGAACTGCTTACAGAACTATGTGTCATTTGTATGCATTGTGAACTATCTGTTGGTGCAGCGACTTGTGGTAGTGTTGGGGTATTTTTGCTGATGATATCATCGGTGGTACAATTTTCCCAAAAGGAGCCGTCAATTGACTTGGTATATCTTCCTCCCTTCTGCTTGTCATGATCATTCAGCTAAAATTTGGGGGTCAACAGAGGTGAGGCAAAGAACCTCACCCCCCCCCCCCCCGCTGAGACCTCTCCACAGGTGTGGCTGTACTGGACCGGTAGTCAATGACGGGTAAGATCCAATTACAATGGTACCAACCTAAGACAGGAGGCTGACGCCCTGAGGTCAGCTCATCCGAAGACGGGTAAGGACCATATGTATTGGACAACCTAAGGCAGACACGGTCCATAAGCCACATGCTTGTTGTTTAAACAGAGAGGGGGAGATGTTGAGAGCCACAGCCAAAGGGGCCCCAGCAAACTTCCAGCTGCCAGCAAGCTTCAGACTGCCCCAGCAACATCTAGCTGATTGGCTCCTCTGCGGTGATGTTCATTGGGCTGTTTCCCTGCCCTTCAGACTGCCAGCTGATGATTGGCTCACAGCTGCCCCAGCAACATCTAGCTGATTGGCTCCTCCACGGAGCTGCTCATTGGGTGACTTCTTTGGCTCTGCCCACGCAACCCAGCCAATCGGCCTCAAGAGGAGGAGGATTGTGGGAGGAAAAGGCTGGTGTGGGGGAGAGAGGCTTGTGGAAGCCGGTGGTGGCAGTTGGGCTCTGAGGGTTTTTCCCTGGAGCTGTTTTGTTTGGCGTTTGTAGTTCTAAAAATAAAGTTAGTTTCTTTTTGACAAGTGGCTCCTGATTTGTGCCAAGCCAACAAGAAAAACACCTATCATGAATGCTCCAAATATATTCACTGATGGGTCAAATAATGGTACAGCAGCAATAATTACACCTAATCAAACTTTTACATTTTTAGTACCCAAACAATCAGCTCAAAAGGTAGAGCTTAATGCAGTATTACAAACTTTTGTGATGTTTAAAGATTCTGTATTTAATTTATTTTCTGATAGCCAGTATATAGTTAATGCTATAGTATCCCTTGAAGATGCTGGTAGAATTTCCCCTTCTTCTACTGTTTTCTCTTTGTTTTCCACTATACAAAGTTTAATCTGGGACAGAAAAGATCCATTCTTTATAGGACATATCAGGGCACATACAGGATTGCCTGGAGCCCTTAGTTTGGGCAATGATTTAGCAGATAAAACTACACGTGACATACATATTTTCTCTATACTAGAAGAAGCTATAAATTTTCATGAAAGATTCCATGTCAATGCTAATACTTTACAAAAGCGTTTTAAAATAACTAAGGAACAAGCTAGACAAATAATAAAACAATGTCAAAATTGTGTGACCTTTTTACCACAAGTTAATCTTGGAGTCAATCCTAGAGGATTGATGCCTAACCATATTTGGCAGATGGACGTCACACACTTGCCAGAATTTGGAAAATTAAAATATTTGCATGTTACAGTTGATACTTCTTCTGGATTTTTGATGGGCTCCCTTCATGCCGGTGAAAAAACTAAAGATGTTATAGCTCATTGCTTACAAAATTTTGCCACTGTGGGCATTCCAAAACAGTTAAAAACAGATAATGCCCCTGGTTATACGTCTACTTCTTTTAAACAATTTTGCTCATCATTTGGCATTACTCATATAACAGGAATCCCATACAATCCACAGGGTCAAGGCATAGTTGAAAGAGCTCATCAAACTATTAAAATGTACTTATTAAAGCAAAAAGATGGAATTGGGAAGGGGTATATATTCCCCAAAGATAAACTTAAAATAACGCTTTTTACTCTAAACTTTTTAAATTTGGATTCATCAGGACTTAGTGCTGCAGAAAGGCATATGTGTCCAAAAAATGTACATAAGCCCAAGGTACTTTGGAAAGATATTCTAACAGGACAATGGAAAGGTCCTGACCCAGTAATTGTCTGGAATCGGGGGTCTGTTTGTGTGTTTCCACAGGAAGAACAGCAGCCGATTTGGATTCCAGAGAGATTAACCAAGGTTCTGACCCAGAACAGCAGCCGATTTGGATTCCAGAGAGATTAACCAAGGTTCTGACCCAGTGATTGTCTGGAGTCGGGGGCCTGTTTGTGTGTTTCCACAGGGAGAACAGCAGCTGATTTGGATTCCGGAGAGATTAACTAAAATCCTGACCCAGTGATTGTCTGGAGTCGGGGGTCTGTTTTTGTGTTTCCACAGAGAGAACAGCAGCCGATTTGGATTCCAGAGAGATTAACTAAAGCGATTTCTACAGACCAAAAAGAAGATGATTTAGCTCAAATCCATAATAGCTGATATCCAAAACTCCAATTTGGCTATCCTTACATCTGCGACAGAACCAGGATGCTTTTTTCAATATCTATTTTATTATTGCCCTTTCCCATATCATGAAGTTCTATTTTATTTTTTTGAGCTCATACAGACCTAGGTTAATGTTTTGCTGATCAGTTCTATTTTTTTTTGACTATAGAGTTTTTAAACATTGCAATAGAGATTTTACCTGTAAAAAGTTATAAGGCCTTTACTATTATGTTATGTGTTGTATGTATTATATTATGTGTGCACACTTGTGTTTTGTGTTATATGTTTGAATTTATGTATGTCCAATGTACGTATTTCCATATATCATATATGATGAGCGCTCATGAAAAGATGGATCCAAATATTTTTTTTTATTCACGTGATTTAAATGGTTTAATTTAAATTGGGTAAATAACTGTTAAGAATTGTTTTAATATGTAAACAAAAAAGGAGGTTAACAGATCTGTTTGTTTACTCTCACCTTTCGTTTTCATTATATTTAATAATTCTCTTCACTATAATGTAAATTGTTAAGAAAATTGTTTTCTTTTAGTGCCTTCTGAAATGTTACCTAATTTTTTCTTTAGCCATTATTGCCAGAATTTCTATCTTCATCCCAGTGCCGATGAAGATAATATAAATTGTTAAGAAAATTGTTTTCTTTTAGTGTCTTCTGGAATGTTACCTAATTTTTTCTTTAGTCATTATTGCCAGAATTCCTATCTTCATCCCTGTGCCGGTGAAGACAAAGAAAAAACTAATCTACAGTTTCTGCAATAGCCATCACTGAACTGCTTACAGAACTTGCACTGAACTGCTTACAGAACTATGTGTCATTTGTATGCATTGTGAACTATCTGTTGGTGCAGCGACTTGTGGTAGTGTTGGGGTATTTTTGCTGATGATATCATCGGTGGTACAATTTTCCCAAAAGGAGCCGTCAATTGACTTGGTATATCTTCCTCCCTTCTGCTTGTCATGATCATTCAGCTAAAATTTGGGGGTCAACAGAGGTGAGGCAAAGAACCTCACCCCCCCCCCCCCCCGCTGAGACCTCTCCACAGGTGTGGCTGTACTGGACCGGTAGTCAATGACGGGTAAGATCCAATTACAATGGTACCAACCTAAGACAGGAGGCTGACGCCCTGAGGTCAGCTCATCCGAAGACGGGTAAGGACCATATGTATTGGACAACCTAAGGCAGGCACGGTCCATAAGCCACATGCTTGTTGTTTAAACAGAGAGGGGGAGATGTTGAGAGCCACAGCCAAAGGGGCCCCAGCAAACTTCCAGCTGCCAGCAAGCTTCAGACTGCCCCAGCAACATCTAGCTGATTGGCTCCTCTGCGGTGATGTTCATTGGGCTGTTTCCCTGCCCTTCAGACTGCCAGCTGATGATTGGCTCACAGCTGCCCCAGCAACATCTAGCTGATTGGCTCCTCCACGGAGCTGCTCATTGGGTGACTTCTTTGGCTCTGCCCACGCAACCCAGCCAATCGGCCTCAAGAGGAGGAGGATTGTGGGAGGTTGAGAAGCTGGTGTGGGGGAGAGAGGCTTGTGGAAGCCGGTGGTGGCAGTTGGGCTCTGAGGGTTTTTCCCTGGAGCTGTTTTGTTTGGCGTTTGTAGTTCTAAAAATAAAGTTAGTTTCTTTTTGACAAGTGGCTCCTGATTTGTGCCAAGCCAGACTTCGGCAATAACTGAAAATAAGTTTACCTATTTGTAGAATGGAGACTAAAAATATACTATTAAATAACTTGTGGGGCAAGGTGTGGTGGTGTACACCTATAATTCCAGTGGCTCAGGAGGCTGAGGCAAGAAGGATCACAAATTCAAAGCCAGGTTCACCAAAGGCCAGGTGCTAAGCAACTCAGTGAGATCTTGTCTATAAATAAAAAACAAAGTAGGGCTGGGGATGTGGCTCAGTGGTAAAATTCCACTGACATCAATCCCTGCTATGCATTCCACCCCCACCCCCACACCAAAACAAAGAAATAATTCATGGGTAGGTGAGTGCAATGGTGTGTACCTGTGGTCCCACATACTTGGGAGGCCGAGACAGGAGGATCACTTGAACCTAGGGGAGGATTGAGGGCAACCTGAGCAGCACAGCAAGACCACATCACAAAAACCTCTTAGGTTTAAAAAATATATATACAACAAATTACAAAATATATAGAATTGATTGACAAAGCACATACAGCAAAACATTAGAACTAACATGGTCCTTAAGAAGTAGTTTATGGGACTGGGGCTGTAGCTCAGTGACAGAGTGCTTGCCTAGCATGTGTGAGGCAGTGGGTTCAATCCTCAGCCACACATAAAAATAAACAAATAAGGGCTAGGGTTGTGGCTCAGCGGTAGAGTGCTCACCCCGCATGTGGGAGACCCTGGGTTTGATCCTCAGCACCACATAAAAAAAGTGAATGAATAAAATAAAGGTATTTTTTTAATAAACAAATAAAAGAAAGGCATACTGTCCATTTACAACTACAAAAAAAATCTTAAAATTTTATTTTAAAAAGAAGTAGTTTATAGCCCTTGACCCCATCTTTTTTTTTGGCGGGTGATACTAGGGATCGAACCTACCACTGAGTTACATCCCCAACCCTTTTTATTTATTTATTTTTTTAAGAAAGGGTCTCACTAAGTTGCTTAGGGCTTTGCTGAGTTCTGAGGCTAACTTCAAACTTGCAATCCTCCTGCCTCAGCCTCCCTAGTGGAATTACAAGCATGAACTACTGTGCCCAGTTGAACCTATCCATTAAAAAAAAAAAAAAAGCAGAATAGGCAATGCTAATTATCTACCCAACAACTATTTCTTTCTTTCTTAACTGATCAAACCTCAAGTTGCTCAGTCAAAACATCCAATTTGTAGGACTAGGGTTGTGACTCAGTGGTAGAGGACTCACCTAGCACGTGCGAGGCCCTGGGTCTGATCCTCAGCACCACATAAATGAGTAAAATAAAGGTACCGTGTCCAATTACAACTAAAAAAATAATTTTTTTAAATCCAATTGTATTCACATCACATCAGGTAACTCTCAAAACAATAAAAAATAATCTATTAATCTTCCTTGCAGCCAAGAGAGCCCATGTAGCATAGTTCTAGTAGAGAAGCTCCAAATAGGAATTGCTATGTGAGGCTTCTGAGAATGCCATTGTTTTCCAATGAAATTGTCCTTTATCCTTCCTCTTTTTTATAGCCTAGAGCAAAGATTCATGATGTCTGCATTAGGAGTAGTATCTAGTGCTATGGTTTGGATATGGTTTGTTCTTCAAGGATTCATGTGTTTGGGGATTGATCCCCAGTGTGGTGATGTGGGACATAGTGGAACTTTAAAAGGTGTAGCCTAGTGGGAGGTATTTAGGTCACTGGGGGCATGCCTTCAGAAAGGATAACTATTAATAGCTCTCAGAGGACTCCTGAATTAATTCTCTCATAGTTGAGCTCCTCCATAGTCCCAGCAACTCCAGGAGGATCACAAGTTCAAGGCCAGCATGAACAACTTAGCAATACCCTATCTCAAAAATAAAAGGGGTAGGGAGTGTAGCTCAATGGTGGAGCACCCACTGGGTTAAATCCCCAGTACCACACACACGCACACGCACAGCAAGTTGCTATAAAAGACTAAACTTGATCTGTAAAGATGCTGTAATCTCAGAGGCTCAAGAGGCTGAGGCAGTTTGGAAAGCAGTATGGAGATTTCTTGGAAAGCTGGGAATGGAACCACCATTTGACCCAGCTATTCCCCTTCTCGGTCTATTCCCTAAAGACTTAAAAAGAGCATGCTACAGGGACACTGCTACATTGATGTTCATAGCAGCACAATTCTCAATAGCAAGACTGTGGAACCAACCTATATGCCCTTCAATAGACGAATGGATAAAAAAAAAATGTGGCATTTATACACAATGGAGTATTACTCTGCATTAAAAAATGACAAAATCATAGAATTTGGAGGGAAATGGATGGCATTAGAGCAGATTATGCTAAGTGAAGCTAGCCAATCACTAAAAAACAAATGCCAAATGTCTTCTTTGATATAAGGAGAGTAACTAAGAATAGAGTAAGGACGAAGAGCATGAGAAGATTAACATTAAACAGGGATGAGAGGTGGGAGGGAAAGGGAGAGAGAAGGGAAATTGCATGGAAATGGAAGGAGACCCTCAGGGTTATACAAAATTACATACAAGAGGAAGTGAGGGGAAAGGGAAAAATAAAACAAGGGGGAGAAATGAATTACAGTAGAGGGGATAGAGAGAGAAGAGGGGAGGGGAGGGGAGGGAGGAAGGATAGTAGAGGATAGGAAAGGCAGCAGAATACAACAGACATGAGTATGGCAATATGGGGTAAATCAATGGAAGTGTAACTGATGTGATTTTGCAATCTGTATACGGGGTAAAAATGGGAGTTCATAACCCACTTGAATCAAAGTGTGAAATATGATATATCAAGAACTATGTAATGTTTTGAACAACCAACAATAAAAAAAAGATTGTTGATGAGAATTACATTATAGCCATAAATTAATTTAGGCAGAATTGAAACATTTACAGTATTTTGTTTTCCCTCAAGGGAAAATAACTGTTTTCATTCACTCACTTATTTATTCTTTTGTTAGTAAAATTTTGTAATTCTTTAAATGTGAGTATTACACATTACTTGTTAAATTAGTCTCTAAATAATTATAATTTTCATTGCATCTTGCAATGAGAAAATATTACGAGTTTGTTATCTATCTATTGCTGGCATGTAAGAATCTATTGGTTTTTGCATGTTTTTTGACTTGTATCCTTATTAAAACTGTTATTACTTTAAAAAAATAAAAAGAGGCTAAGGCAGGAGGACTGCAAGTTCAAAGCCAGTCTCAGCAACTTAGCAAGACCCTGGACAACTTAGTGAGATCCTGTCTCAAAATAAAAAATAAAGGAGCAGGGGATATAGCTCAGTTAGTAGAATACTTACCTCATACACCAAAGGCCCTAGATTCAATCCCCAGCACCACAAAAATAAATAAATAAAAATAAAAAGGGGTGGAGATATGGCTCAGTGGTTAAGTGCCCATGGGTTCAATCCCTGGTATAGAAAAGAACCTTATCTGTGAATCATTCTCTGGTTTCCTGTCTGGTTATGTGCTTTCTTTCTCCCTCCCACACTCCTGCCATTATAATACCATTTGCTGTGATCCTTTACCAGAACCATATTGATGCCAGTGCTATGCCCTTGAACCGTGAGCCAAATAAATCTCTATAAACTGGCCTGCCTCAGGTATTTTGTTATAGGAATGAAAAATGAACTAATGCATCTTATACCCAAAAGGACAAAGGCCACACACTAAAGATAGAAGAGGTAAATACTGGGCACAGTGATGCATGCCTGTAATCCCAGTTACCAGGGAAGCTAAGGCAGGAAGATTACAAATTTGAGGTTATCCTGGGAAACTTAGTGAGACCCTATCTCAAAATAAAAATAAAAAGGACACTCTTCAGGCTGTGGTTATAGCTCAGTGGTAGAGCCCTTGCCTAGCACATATGAACCCATGGGTTCAATCCTCAGCACCACATAAAGATAAATCAATAAAATAAAGGTATTGTACCCATCTACAACTAAAATATACATATATTTTTTTAAAAAAATTTTTAAAGGGCACCCCTTGGTTCAATCCTCAGTATCTCTCTCCCTCTCTCTCTCTCCTTTCTCTCTCTCTCTCTCTCTCTCTCTCTCTCTCTCTCTCTCTCTCACACACACACACACACACACACACACACACACAGAAGCAGCAGCAGTTTAGATTGTACATGACTTCCTTAAAAAGCTACACAGCAGGAGCTGAGCTTGTAGCTTGCCTTGAACATATGAGGCACTAGGCTTAATCCTTAGCACCACATAAAAATAATTAAAATAAAAGTATTATGCCCATCTAGAACAACAACAACAAAACATTTTAAAAATATATAACACAGGAATATTTTTTCTAAGATTTCTAAGAAAAATTAATCTCTAGTCAGGAACAGTGGGGCAGGCCTGTAATCCCAGGAATTTGGAGTCTGAGGCAGGAGGGTTTCAAGTTTGAGACCAGCCTCAGCAATTAAGCAAGTTCCTGTCTCAAAATAAAATCTAAAAAAGAGTTAGGGGTGTAGCTAAGTGGTAACTTGCCTTTGGGTTCAATTGCCAGTACCACAAAAAAAAAAAAAAAGGAAAAGAAAAAATATGTATCTTATTTGAATAAACAGCTTGTTCATGTTTCTGTAACATACTGCCAAAGACAATATTAACTCATTTGCAAAAGATTAGAAACAGAGGGGTTAAAGGTCAACTACAATGCTAAAAAAAAAAAAAAAAAAAACAGGAAAGCAAACTTAAAGAATGTATACTAAGAAAGATAAAAGCAAAATTATAAACTAGAAAACAAAGATGATTCAACAAACCAAAAGTTAATTTGAGGAAGGAAAAAAATAATAAAATACAGAACTATAACTCCAAGTGACTGAGATCAAGAAAAAATATTTATCTTTGGGACCCGACCTACCTTTCTAGATTCATCACAGGTCTGTCACTCCTTTTACATGCACACCAAGTTTGAACCAAATATAATTTCTCACCATTCCTAGTCCTTACTCCTTTGTGCCTTTACGCATGTTTTTACATCTGCATGATATATCCTTTCCCTGCTTGTTCTGCCTGACAAACTTTCTTTTATTCTTCAAGAAAATGCAAGGGTGGGGCTGGGGATGTGGCTCAAGCGGTAGCATGCTGGCCTGGCATGCTTGCAGCCCGGGTTCGATCCTTAGCACCACATACAAACAAAGATGTTGTGTCCGCCAAAAATTAAAAAATAAAATTAAAAAAAAAAAAAGAAAATGCAAGGGTAATTTTCTCTGGACACCTTTTTCTGATCTCTTCAAACAAGATTTTATACCACTGCTTACTACTACATTACCTAGCATCCTATGCATATTTTCACACACTTACCAACTGTGCATTGTGCAATTTCAAGCCATTACCAAACATACTGTTTAGCGGATTTTAAAAGAATTTCCTGTTTTCCACCCTAACCAAGGAACTCTTTCAGAGCAGGACTTTATCTTATTTTTCTATTCCAAGCACCTAGAGCTCAATATCTTACTCCAATGAGCATTAACTAAATATCTATGAAGTAAATAATGAATAAGAGAAATAATTGCAGTGTTTATTACATGCTAGAATACAAGTATCAGCTGACTGCTTTGAGATCATAAAGGACAAGCAACCAACCAACCAAGCAACCTCAACACAAAATAATACACTCTAGAATCATCTTTTTGTAGTTTTGTAGTTCATGTGACTTTATATATATCATTTGCAGAAATATTTCTAAGTATTCTGAGTGAATCCAAGATTTACATACAACGTTTTGTTATTCCAGTTTAATAAACAATAAGGTGAAGGATTCTTGGGAGATAATTCTTTATGGCAGTGCTGCACACAGTAAAATTTTCTGCCTGATAAATAAATCTCTTGATGTCACTTAGAGCTGAGCTTAGCCCACAAGAGGCATCTACAAAATTCTTTACTCAAATAGGGATAGACAAGTGCTCTACCACTGAGCTCCATCCTCAGCTAGAAAATCTCACTTAAACACAGCAATTCAATTCACACACCCCAAAACACTGAACCTTTCCAGAAAAGCTTCCTCCCTGAAACCTTTATGCTTCAAGGGTGTTGCAAAATCCAAATAAATGCAACAGGGAAAACAATAGGAAATTTAGCAAGCAGCAGCTTTGAAAGGCCATGTCTAAAGTGCAGAACTCTAAGAAGCACTAGACTGTTACCATCTTCTTCCTCCCAAGCTATTCAATGCTGAACTCCTTTAAATAGAATAGTGGCTTTCTTTATTAAAAAATTTACATATGACAACAGAATGCATTACAATTCTTATTACACATATAGAGCACAATTTTTCATAACTCTGGTTATATACAAAGAATATTCACACCAATTTGTGTCTTCATACATGTACTTTGGATAATAATGATCATCACGTTCCACCATCATTTCTAACCCCATGCCCTCTCCCTTCCCCTCCAACCCCTCTGCTCTATCTAAAATTCCTCTATTCCTCCCATGCTCCCTCCTCCATCCCACTATGAATCAGCCTCCTTAAATTAAAGAAAACATTTGGCATTTGGTTATTTGGGATTGGCTAACTTCATATCTTCTCTTACTCCATCTATTTACCTGCAAATGCCATGATTTTATTCTCTTTTATTGCTGAGTAATAGTCCATTGTATATTTTTGCCACTTTTTTTTTTACCCATTCATCTACTGAATGGCATCTAGGTTGGTTCCAGTTTAGCTACTGTAAATTGTGCTGCTAAAAAAAAAAAAAACCCATATTCAGAGTATGTAGGCTATATTTGATTATTTCTTTGAAATTATTGAGACTTGACATTGTGCCTAATACATAATCAATTCTGTAAATATTCTGTTTTATTAATGTTTTCAGGATGAACATACCTCCTTTGGTTTACAGTTTTTTGATTGTGTCATTCTACCTTTGGCAGCTTTGGGGGAGGTTAAAATCTCCTACTATGGTTGAGTATTTTTAATTTCTCCCTTATATATTAGGTAAATATAACAATCTATAGCTTCTTTACTTTCACCTTTGAAGTTATTCATTTTATCCAGAATTATGATTTATTATTTCTAAAAATTGTTATTAACTTTTATTTGGTATTTGCTAGATAAAAGTTAATAACAACAATTTTTGGAAATAAGAAAGCATAATTCTGGATAAAATGAGTAACTTCAAAAGTATTTGGTATTTGCTTGATAGATTTTCTCCATCAACTTGCTTTCAAACTTTCTATGTTCTTACATTTTGAAAGTAGCTTGTGTAAATGAATATAAACGTATTTTTAACAAACAAAGCAACAAAATCCATATATTTCAATTTTGGATGCTTCTGTTGCTGTTTTTAAATTTCCTATTACATTCTTTGAATTTTACCTGTAAATTTTCTCCATTTATATTTACAGTGATCATTGATCGACTTGAGCTTGTATATTTAATTACTTAAATTTTATGTATTCATCTCACTTGTTTAACTTTATTATATCACCTTTTTTCCTGTCATATTACATTTTTTTTAATTAAAATTATTGGGGCTGGGGTTGTGGCTCAGTGGCAGAGCCCTTGCCTCGCACATGTGAGGATGTAGTGGTAGAATACATGCTTAGCACACATAAGTCCCTGGGTTAAATCCTCAGCATCAAAACAAAATTATAGACAACTAGCTAACTGACTGAAAATTAAATAAAAATTAACTGCTAATACCTCATTTCATTAAAGACACTGAAATAAACTCAAAATGAGTTGAATATTTTTTTTAAAAAACTATCTATTACATTTCATCATCTTTAAGACATTTGGAGGAAGGAGTATTAGGGATTGTACCCGGGGTGCTTTCCACTGGGCTATATCTACAATCCTTTTTTTTTTCCAGTATTTATTTTTTAGTTGGAGTTGGACACAATACCTTTATTTTATTTTTATGTGGTGCTGAGGATCAAACCCAGGACCTCATCATGCTAGGTGAGTGCTCTACCGCTGAGCCACAACCCCAGCACCCCCAATCCTTTCTATTTTTTATTTTGAGACAAGGTCTCACTAAGTTGCTGAGGGTCTGGTTAAATTGCTTAGGGTGGTCTTGAACCTGTGATCCTCCTCTCAGCCTCCAAAAATGCTGGAATTACACCATTGCCCACGGCTAAAACCTTTAATATTTTGAGGGTTTTTTTTTTTTGCAAGGGGAGGAGGATTGAACCCAGGGCCTTAAATATCTTCAAATTTTGATATCTTAAAATTGCTTTGAGCCAAGCATGGTGGCACACATCTGTAATTCCAAAATTTGTAGAATGGGTAGGGGGCAAGGAGGGATTCTAGGAGTATAGTTCTACTGAGTGTGTGCTTACCATGTTTGAGGCCCTGGGTTCAAGACCAAGAATAGTGCAGAAGACCTGGATACAATAGTGCAGAAGCAGTCTTTTAAGAAATTATTCATCATTGAGACAGAATAGAAGAAAATAAGTAGGAAGGAAACAAAATGAAGAAAAATTAGAATAAAAACTTATGCTAAAGTTCTACATACCTTTCCTCGTTGAATCAGTTCTCTCTCCCAGACCTGTCACTACCTAAGTTAGTTCTCCCAGATTTCTGGGAAATCTGTAAATAACAGAGTTACCATAAATTCACTCACTCATAAAAATTACCTATAGCACTATTAATTAATCTGTGTAATAATCAGATTAAACAAAGAGAGCAAATATTTTAAGAAATCTATAATCTAGGGTACTTTCCAATCTTACCTACCTATTAGCTAATGCAGACCACACCAGCCCAAGGATCCTGAAAAGGGCCAGACCACCATAAGCCATCTTGTGAACAACAGACTAACATCCTCATCTAACTTTCATGCCCACCTCTCACCAAGTTTCCTTTAAAAGAAAAGCTTAAGAACTCTAAAAGCACTTCTTATCCTTCAGAAAGACACATTCTCCCTTGAACGTATCTATTCTTTCCTAAAGAAATCTCTATGCCTCTGACACATCCTTAAACTCATTTCTACAACATATGCCAAGAACCCTACTCATCTTGAGCTGAGGTCTAATTTTGGGGAACTCTCAGAACTCCTTCAGTGACATCACCAAACTCCCTCCACCACTGAAATATGCTCTCAGCCCACCCCCCACTTTTTTTAAAAGATAAGGTCTCACTATATTACCCAAGTTGGGCTCAAATTCCTAGGCTCAAGAGATCCTCCCGACTCAGCTTCCAGAGTTAACTGGGACCACAGGCAACACCATCACCATTGATGATAGAAAGCACAGTATAATATGACACACAGATATTTTAAACCCTCTGAATCAAAGGGGGAAAAAAAGAAAAAAGGTTCCAGGCAGTTATATTCTGAATACAAAAAGAATTAAGAATGCTCTAATCAGGGGCTGCAGATGTAGCTCATTGGTAGAGTGATTGCCTACCAAGTGTGAAGCACTGGTTGGATCCTCAGCACCACATAAAATAAATAAAGGCATTATGTCCATCTACAGCTAAATTTTTTTTTAAAAATAATGCTTTAATCAATTTTTTTCTAATGCACCTTTCTTTTCATAAAACTATAACATGGAAAAAACTAATCAAGTCTATAAATCTTTAAAAATAAAACTTACAAGAACTGTCATAGTTTAATTGACTACAGGTATGTTCTGTATTCAATGATATCTAAACTCAATGAAGTATGTCATAAAAGCTTTAGAAAATCAATATTTTCAAAACCCTGCAATGAAGAAGGCTATCTTAGTCAATAGGTAAAATCCCCAAATGGTAAATAAAAAGACTGATAGTTCTCACTACACAAAAATTAAAAAGAAGCCAGCAATGATGATATAAATTTGTAATCCCAGCTACTCGGGAGGTTAAAACAGGAGAATTATTAAATTCAAGACCAGCCTTGGTGCTGGGGCATGGTGGCACAGGCCTGTAATCCCAGTGGCTCAGGAGGCTAAGACAGGAGGATCTCAAGTTCAAAGCCAGCCTCAGCAATTTAACAAGGCCCTAAGCAACTCAGCAAGACCCTGACTCTAAATAAAATATAAAAAGGAGCTGAGGATGTGGCTCAGTAGTTAAGCCCTCTGGGTTCAATCTTCAGTACTAAAAAAAAAAAAAAAAGTAAAAATTTAAAATAAAAAATAAAAAGGACTTGGGATGGGGCTCAGTGGTTAAGCACCCCCGAGTTCAATCTCTGATACTGCCAAAAATAAAATTAAAAACCCAGAAATTTTGTCTTTCCTACCCCTAGACAGGTAGGGGCTAGCATGGTGGCACACCTGTAATCCCAGAAGCTTAGGAGGCTGAGGCAGGAGGACTACAAGTTCAAAGCCAGTCTCAGCAAAAGTGAGGCCCTAAGCAACTCAGTGAAACCTTGTCTCTAAAGAAAATACAGAATAGGGCTGGGGATGTGGCTCAGTGATCCCAGTGCCCCTGAGTTCAATCCCCAGTACCCCACCCCCCAAAAAAAAGAGACAGTCATGGAGGAAATATATGTAACTTATCTAAATAAATATAATAAGTTACTAATACAGTATAAGGAGTACAACATTCAATAGACAAAGATAGATAAAGAGGGGCTGGGGTTGTGGCTCAGTGGTAGAGTGCTCGCCTAACACAGGCAAGGCCCTGGGTTCACTCCCCAGCACCACATAAAAATATTGTGTCCAACTACAACTAAAAAATAAAGATAAAAAAAAGATAGGTAAAGAATATAAATGTACAGGTTATACAAATGATTGACAAGCAACAGGACTTCATTGATAATCAGAGCATTCATATTAAAATGAGTCATCAACTCTCATACAAATGGTAAATTGACTTTTGACAAGGGTGCCAAAACCATTCACTAGCAAAAGGATGTCTTTATGACACATGGTTATGGGAAAGCTGGATGTCCATATGCAAAGAATGAAACTGGACCCTGTTTTACCACCATATACATAATTTAATTTAAAGTGAAGAACGATTTAAATGTAAGAACTAAAACTACACAACTCTTAGAAGAAAATGTTGGTGAGCCTGGGAGTGAAGTTCAGTAGTAGAGCACTGAACTAGCATTATCAGCATGCATAAGGCCCTGGGTTTGATCCCCAGAACAACAAATCAAAAAAAAAGAACACTTTGGGGAAAATCTCCATAACACAGGATTTGGCAATAATTTCATCAATATGACACTAAAAGCACAAGAAACACCACAGGATAAATTAAAGTTAATCAGAATTTAAACCTTTTGCACAACAAAGGACATGCTATCAAAAGAGTAAAAGGCCAAGCACAGTGGTGCATGCATGTAGTCCCACCTACTCAGGAGGCTGAGGTAGGAGGATCACTTCAGACCAGGAGTTCAAGACCAGCATGGGCAACATAGCAAATATGGTAAGGAAGAATGAAAAGAAAAACTAGAAAATACTTGTAAATCATTTATCTGATAAAGAATCTAAATATCCCTTATATATGAAATACCCAAACACAATTCAAAAATACACAAAGGCTAGCTGACACATGACTGTAATCCCTGCAACTCACAAGTTCAAAGCCAGTCTCAGCAATTTAGCAAGACACTATCTCAAAATAAAAATGGATGGGGATTTAGCTCAGTGGTTAAGCACCCCTGAGTTCAATTCCCAATTACCTGCCCCCCAAAAAATACACAAGGGTCTTAAATAGATATTTCTCCAAGAGAAGACATACAAAAGGTCAATAAGCACATGAAAAGGATGCTTTGCATGCCTAGCCTTTAAGTAAATGTAAAGCAAAATATCATTTTGCCCACTAGGGTGTAGGATAATTATTACCTTTTTATTAATTTAATTTCTGTAGTACTAGGATTGAATTTAGGCCCTTGTGCATGCTAGTCAAGCACTCTACCACTGAGCTACACCCTTGGCCCATTTTATTTTGAGGCAAGGTCTCATTAAGTTGCTCAAATTGGCTTCAAACTTGCAATTCTCCTGCCTCAGCCTCCTAAATAACTGGGAATATAAGTGTGCACAACCATGTTTGGCTTAAAGAAAAACAAGAAGTGTTGTGAGGATATGGAGAAATCAGAACCCTTTTGTGTAGCTGGTAGAAACATAAAATGGTGCAATTACTAAAGAAAACTGCCACAGTCTGACTGGGCACAATTCACTTGTCAAGCAGGAACGAACTTTATTTTTTAGCATGCATGCTGCACCACGCGAGCTCTCCAGGAGAGCTCAACTGCAACCACCCGCACTTCCGGGAAGCACTCCACTGGAACCTCCAGGTCATTTCCGGCTCTTGAGGCAGACTACCCGGTCACGTGGGCAGAGCCAAAAGAGTCCCCCAATGAGCAGCTCTGTGGTCTGAAAGGGTGGGGAAAGCGTCACCATCACCGCAGAGGAGCCAATCAGCTAGAAGTTTGCTGGGGCCACTTCTGCTGTGGCTCTCAACAGAAAACAGTTTGGTGGTTCTTCAAAAAGTTAAACATAAACTGAATGAAATAAAGCAGTGACAAAAAGACAAATACTATGTTTTCACTTATTTAAGTTATCTAGACTAGTCAAACTTCATAGAAACAGAAAGTAGAATAGTAGTTGCTAGGGGTTGGAGGAAGGGAGAAATAAGGCATAGACATAATGGTATAGAGTTTCTGTTTTGTAAGAAGAAAAATTCTAGAGTTTGCACAACAATGTAAATATACTTAACACTACTCAACTGTACACTCAAAAATGGTTAAAACAATCAGATGTGGTGGCACATGCATCCCAGCAGCTTGGAAGGCTGAGGCAGGAGGATCCCAAGTTCAAAGCCAGCCTCAGCAACTTAGCGAGGTCTTAAGCAACTCAACAAGACCCTGTCTCTAAATAAAATATACAAAGCGGGTGAGGAAGTGGCTCAGTGCCCCTGGGTTCAATCTCCGGTATTAAAAAAAAAAAAAAAAAAAAAAAAAGGTTAAAACAGCAAATTTTATGTTACATGTATTCTACCACAATTATTTTTTTGAAAAAATTAAACAAAGTTACCAAGTAACTCCGCAATTCCACTTACAGGTTAAAAAGAACTGAAATCTGAGACTCAACTCAAAGCAAACTCAAATATTTTTATGTCAATGTTCACAGAGCATTATTCACAATAGCCAAAATGTGGAAACAACTTAAATGTCCATAAATAAATGGATGGATTAAGAAAATATGGTAAGTACTTGTAATACATTATTATTCAGTCATCACCTGAAACATTTTGAAAAGTAAATCAATTCTAATACAAAAGGACAACATTGTATGAATCCCCTTTTATGAAGTATCTCAAAAAGGCAAAGTCAGGAAGAAAAGGGGAAACAACAATTTATATTGGTCAAATTATCTTATTATGTAGAGTGTATACATGAATATACAGCAACAAATCTCACTATCATGTACAACTACAATGCACCAATAAAAAAAAAAAAACGAGGGAAAAAACAAGATTAGGCAAACCCATAGAGACTGAAAATTAGAAAGGAGGTTATCAGGAGCTGGGAGTAGGGGAAAATGGTGAGTTATTGTTTAATGGGTACAGAGATTCTGCTTGGGATGATAAAGTTCTGACAACAGATCATGGTAATGTTTGCACAAGACTGTGAATGTAATTTATGATACTGAATTATAACTTAAAAATGGTTAACAAGGAGCCAGGCACTGAGCTACTTTGGAGGCTGAAGCAGGAGAATCTCAAGTTTGAGGCCAGCCTCGGCAGCCTAGCAAGACCCTGTCTCAAAAAAATTTAAAAATGGGGAGCCAGGCTTAGTGGCAAACACCTGTAATCCCAGCAGCTTAGGAGGCTGAGGCAGGAGGATTGCAAGTTCAAAGCCAGCTTCAGCAAGTCAGTGAGACCCTGTCTCTAAATACAAAACAGGACTGGGGATGTGGATCAGTGGTTGAGTGCCCCGGAGTTCAATACCCAGTACCAAAAAAAAAAAAACAGGGCTGGGGATGTAGCTCACCGTTCAATTCCCAGCACTGATGTGAGGGGAGGTTATGTTATATTATATATGTGTGTGTGTGTGTGTATTTATTTTACAAGATAAAACTAAGAGGATGGGGCTGGGGATGTGGCTCAAGCGGTAGCGCGTTTGCCTGACATGCGTGCGGCCCAGGTTCGATCCTTAGCACCACATACCAACAAAGATGTTGTATCCGCCGAGAACTAGAATATTAAAAAAAAAAAAAAAAAACTAAGAGGAAAAAGTAGTAGGAAAAGAACTGGAGATGCTATGTAGAGACAATTTTTTTTTTTTTTTTTTTTTTTTGCAATTGGCAAAAGGGTATTTATTGGGGATCCATTCCAGCTGGGGCTCCGTGCTCACTCAAGAAGGGAAAGCAGCCCGGAGCCCCGAGCCAAGGTAGAGACAATTATTCTATGGAGTAATTTTGGTCCAAAAGAGAAGACAGACAGAAGTATAGCTAAAGTCAAAAGAAGAAGAGTGTTTTCCTTAAACATTTTTTAAGGTACTGATTGGAATAATTAACAAAGAGTAAAAATATTACACAGGAAAGACTGGAGAATTTCTTAGGTCATTTTGGTAGGTAAATGGAAATAGGAATTAAAATACAAAGGAAAATATGGAATTAGAGAAGAACTCAGGGGCTGAGGATGTGGCTCAAGCGGTAGCTCGCTCGCCTGGCATGTGTGTGGCCCGGGTTCGATCCTCAGCACCACATACCAACAAAGATGTTGTGTCCGCCGAGAACTAAAAAATAAATATTAAAAATTCTTTCTCTCTCTCTCTCCTCTCTCACTCTCTCTTTAAAAAAAAAAAAAAGAGAAGAACTCAGCTAGTTCTTCCATAGTGGTAGGGTAAAAGTTAAGTAAGCATATAAATATGTGGGTTGGAAAAAGCTCCCAAGAGCTGGGTATGGTGACTCACCTATAATTTCAGCTGTTGAGGAGACTTGAGGCAGGAAGGTCCAAGTTCAAGGCCATCCTGGGCAATTTAGCCAGACTCTGTATCAAAATTTTTAAAAATCTGGGCTGCGGATTTAGCTCAGTGGTAGAGCATTCGTCTAGCATGTACAAGGCCTTGGATTCAATCCCCAGTACCAAAAAAAAGATATGGGTTGGTAGCTATTTGTATTGATGGGTGTTTGTGCAAGTTCTCTTCTGTTTGCTTCTAGTTTCTCAGCAAATCATAAATAAGATCATCAATGAAAAAGAGGACTAGAGAGGAAATATTGGGATTTGATGAGAGAAGAAAAAGTATGAAATAATCTTTTAAGAGAGAGAATAAATCAGGGAAATAGGATTTCTTGGGAGCCTTAAAGGTTCAATTTTATTAAAAATAAGTATACAAGCCAGGTAATATGACAGGTGCCTGTAGTCCCAGCTCTTTGGAAGGTTGAGACAGGAGAATCACCTCAGCCCAGGAGTTCAAGACCAGCCTGGGCAATAATTGAGACTCCAACTCTACATAAATAAAGCTAACAGAGATTGAGGGTGTAGCTCAGTGATAGATCACACATTTATTATGCATGAGCCCTGGGTTCAATCCCTAACACAAAAACAAAACACGCAAAATAACATGTAGTTTTGTTTTTTATTGGTACAATGTTTTTGTTTATATATGTAATTTTATATATGCATGTGTGTATACCACATGTATACAGCACAGTAAATAGAAATATATACAAATGGTTAAAAATGGTTATTATTGGAGACTATATAAACCTATGCAAATACATACATGGGTAGGGCAGAGAGGAGTGGGAGAAACTTCTATATTCTTTGAATCTTTGATTATCATGTATTATTTTCATAATTACAACAAAATATCTTACAAGTTAATAAATACTTTCAGAGAGGAGTTTAAAACAGTGCTCAAAATGCACAGCACCTGGACTAGGCAAAACCTATGGCCTACTTAAACACAAATATCAAGTCTGCAGTGAATGTGACCATCAGAAAAATAACAGGAAACTGAGGCGTCACTCACCTTGAACACTTCAGAAAAGAAACCAGACCCTATTTTTTCACAGGTGAAGTCATCCAAACGAGTCAGTCTGGAAAAGGCACTTATAAGAGCTCTGTATGAGGATGGCCAAACTCTTCCCACCTGAGTCATGTTTCCATCCCCTCCACCACCACCTTCAAACTCTTCAAGACGTTCCACACGTGGGGGAAATCCTGCAATTGAATTCCGTTTGCTTCGATCCATAGTCTCAATAATCACTTTCTTTTATTAAGAAAGAACTCCATACATAGTATTTGTTGAATTTTACTTCTCTTCCAGTTTGACACTAAATAAGAGACCAAAAAAAAAAACTCATTAAAATCATTAATGAATAAATACATGCAAATCAACTTCATAAATTTCACTTCAATGCAAAAATATTTCCTTTCATACATACCCTTCTTCCCCATACTGGAATTGAGTCCATGCATACTCTTCCAATGAGCTATATCCCCAGCCCTTTTGTATTATTGTTATTGTTGTTGTTGTTATTATTACGATGATGATGATGATGATGATAATGATACCAGGCTCTCATTAAGTTTCCCAGACTGTCCTGAAACTTGCTATCTTCCTGCCTTAGCCTTTCCAGTAACTGGAATTACACTTATGCCAGTCCACCTGGCTCCTTTCACTTTCTACCTCCTTATTTTCAGATCTAAAAAATACTTTTATGTATTTACCTTTAAAAAACATTGATAACAGCCAGGTCTGGTGGCAAAAGCCTGTAATCCTAGCGACTCAGGAGGCTGAGGCAAGATGATCACAAGTTCCAAGTCAGCCTCAATAACTTAACTCAACAAGGTCAGCCAACAATTTAGCAAAACCCTGTCTCTAAATAAAAAATAAAAAGGACTAGGAATGTGGCTCAGTAGGTTAAGTGCCCCTGGATCAATCCCTGGTACCAAAAAAAAAAAAAAAAAAAAAAAAAAAAAAAACTGACACACTTAAAATCCAAGACGTAGTCACTCTTTAACATGAATAGAATATATAAGGTGATCAATTACATTCTAAGTAACAAAATAACAATGATAATATCCATCATTCATTAACCACTGACTTTCTAGGAAAGAGTATAAAAACATGGGCTGGGGTGGTCGCTCAATGGCAGAGCATGCACTTAGTCTAAGAGCTTTAACCTATATCATGTCATTTGATTCTCAAATATTTCATGATAAGGATTATTATGCTCATTTCACAGAGAGATCTTGTAACTACAGAGTCACTAAATGGTAGAGAGAAAATTAAAATCCAAGACTGATTCAAAACCCTGTGCTCCTACCAATCCCCCTTGCATCATCACATAATGTTATCTTAATTTGAAAAATTAAGTCCAAATATTTAAAAAACAAAGAAACTTCAAAATTATGTTATTTAATTTAAAAAGAAAACTATATCCAAAAGCAATCTAAAAATTCACTATTAATTATACAACACAGTGCAGTAGAAATGACAATAGAAGAGTTCATTCCACCTGGCATTTACATAACTAAAGAAAAAAGGCTCAAGCTCACTTTTTCTTTTAGCCATTTTTCCATACTTTCATTTTTTCCCCAAAGAATAGATTATAAGGATTCTAAACAAAATACAAAATTGATTTTGTGGGTTTTATTTTTGTGTGGAGGGACGGTCTTCTTTGATTTTCATTGCAAAATACAACCTTATGAGTGTTCAATTAGTGAGATGCTTCATAAATGTGATGAATACCTACCCAGCCTCCCTCCTCCACCTTCAACCATGAGAATCAAGGCAGGGATCTCAAGGCCACCCTTACAACATGACCCTGCCTTTCTTGCCATAACCAGAAGCAGCACTCTACTCAATATGCACCATTCACAGTTGCTTTTATGACAATATGGAATTGGAATTAATGTATTCCAGCCTAAATATAAGTGCTTTCTAAAAATGGAGACTATGGGCTGGGGATGTGGCTCAAGCGGTAGTGCACTCGCCTGGCATGCGTGCAGCCCGGATTCGATCCTCAGCACCACATACAAACTAAGATGTTGTGTCGGCTGAAAACTAAAAAATAAATATTCTCTCTTAAAAAAATAAAATAAAAAAATAAAAATGGAGACTATATAAAGACAGGCACTATTGTCCACTCATTTTCTACCATGCAGGCTGGAAGGCAAAAAATAAATCAAGAGATTATTGAGGCCAACTTGCAAAGAAAGGGGGTGGGGGGAGGGAGGTATCTTGAATTTCCTTATTTGTGTTCTGGTCCCCAATTCCTGAGACTTAACTTAATTGTGACTTAAAGATCTTTTGCCACCAGACCTGTATTCTTAAAAACTGCTTAAGCTAGTTCTGAATCTTCAAAGAAAGAAGAATAATCCAAGTTCTCAAAGAATAAAAACATTTCATTTCTACCTCCATTGAACCTTTGACAAAAAAGTGGCATTAAGATCAATAAATCAAAAGTTTAAGGTCACAAGAACAAAACTTTTGGGCTACAAGATCAAAACTTTTTAATTTTACAAGCTGGATATGGCGGCACACACTTGTAATCCCAGCAACTAGTGAGGCTGAGGCTGGAGGATCACAAATTTGTGGCCAGCCTCAGCTACTTAGGGAGACCCTGTCTCAAAATAAAAATTTTAAAAAGGCTACAGATGTAGCTCAGAGATCAAGTGTCCTTGGGTTCAATCCCTAGGTACCATAAAATTTTATTTTTTAATTTGACAGTCAATTGAGATTATCAAGTAGTCATTCTTTTTATACTTGAAACTCAGGCCAAGAAAGTGTAAATGCTATAAACTGTTTACTAACAAAACTAGACTTGGAATAAAAGAACCAAGGAAATGCATTTCTCAAAGTCTGTCAGGATGTGGCTCAAGTGGTAGCGTGCTCGAATAGCATGCGTGAGGCACTGGTTTCGATTCTCAGCACCACGTAAAAATAAAAAAATAAATAAAGATATTGTGTCCACCTAAAACTAAAAATGAATATTAAAAAAAAAAAAAAAGTCTGTCTGGAGCCAGGTGCACACCTGTAATCCCAGCAGCTTGGGAGACTGAAGCAGGAGTTCAAAGTCAGCCTCAGCAGTGGTGAGGCGCTAAGCAACTCAGTGAGACCCTGTCTGCAAACAAAATACAAAATAGGGCTAGAGATGTGGCTCAGTGGTTCAAACCTCAGTACAAAAAAAAAAAAAAAGTGTGTCTATTGATCATCTGCTTCAAAATTACCTGTGGAATTTATTTAAACCAGAGTGTGGGGTCTCATCCTTGACCTAGTAAATCAGAATCTTCTGGGGTGAGGCCTGGAAATTTGACAAAGCTCCACAATGAGTCTTATGTACACTACAAGTTGAGGATCCTCTACAGAAGAGGGGTATTAACAACTTGGTTTGTTGTTGGTTTTTAAAGCTCCAGGATTTTTACTAACATTTTCTCATTTAAACCTTAAAACATACCACATCAAGGTATTATACAAAAAAGAAAAAGAAAAGTAGACTCTGGAGATTACGTAACTTGTCTAGCATACACAGCTGGCAGAACCAAAATTGGAACCAAGCTCTAACCAGCACCAAAGCTCAAAATTTTTCCATTTCATTATTCCTTAGTTTAATATTTTCCACTATAAAAAATGTAAGGGGTTAATTAGTCATCTAGATAGGAAAAAAAAGACAAAGACTTAAATATAGAGGAAGTCCAGGCCTAATGTAATTGGGAGAAACAGAAAAGAAGGGGGAAAATGTAATTTTAGAAAAATAAGCCATATTAACAAAAAAAAATGAAAGCAAAGAAAAATAAGCCATATTAAAGTGAAACAATATATAAAACACAGTTGTGTACTAAATTAACTAACTGATTTGACAGGTTTTTCATCTATTGACTTTCTATTGTTTGAGATACATTTCATTTTTAATGAAATACATTATTTACCTCCTGTGCCCTCAGGGTTCTTGGGGGTGGCAGATCATAGTTCTCTATATTAAAGCATGAGAGACAAAACTGCTTGTTGCAGCTCAACAGGTCTTGTTTTATATTCTTAGCAAAGTAGGAGGAGGTAAGGAATTGTTAACTGCAACTGAGCAGGTTTGGTAGAAGCCCTGTTACAAGTTTTATAATAGCATAGTACATAGTCAATTTTGATATTTTTATTTTGAAAAAAATGTGTTGTATTTTTGCTCATAGCACTTTTCAAAACGGAAAAACTATTTTTTTATTTTATGCTTAAGAGAAACTCTTACATATAAGTACAGTAAAGACCTGAACAAGAATTTTCATTTCACCATTCTATGTAATAAGGGGAGGAGAAGAGATTTAACAACTGAAAGTTCATCCATAAGAGCAATAGATAGTGGCTGGGGATGTGGCTCAAGCAGTAGCACGCTCGCCTGGCATGCGTGCGGCCCGGGTTCAATCCTCAGCACCATATACCAACAAAGATGTTGTGTCCGCCAAGAACTAAAAAATAAATATTAAAAATTCTCTCTCTCCTCTCTCACTCTCTTTAAAAAAAAAAGAGCAATAGATAAATTACAGTATATTTATCAGTAAACTATATAGGGTTCACATAATAAGTTATACCTAGCAATATAGTTCAAAAGCAATGTTGAATAGGGTAAAAGAGCAAGTTTGGTTAGTGGTATCACTAAAATTTCATTCAAAAAAGTTTTAAGTTATCAAAAAAACTGGATGACTATTCCCTATGGTGTATCATTTTTATTTTTAAAATGTATTTTTTTAAAACATACAATATGTATTTATATTACTATAAAGAGATAGGATAACATAATAACAAACATCATGGCCTACAAAGCAAACAATCTCAGTTCAAATAAGAATTTAACTTGTACATTCAGAAATGGTGGCACATGCTTGTAATCTCAGCAATTTGAGAGGCTGAGGAAGGAGTATCAAAAGTTTGGAGTATCAAAAGTTTGAGGCCAGGCTGGGGTTGTGGCTCAGTGGCAGAGCTCTTGCTGAGCACATGAGAGGCACTGGGTTCAATCCTCAACACTCATAAAAAAAGAAATTAAATAAACTTATTATGTCTGGCTACAACTAAAAAAAAAAGTTTGAGGCCAGCCTCAGCAAATTAGCAAGACGTGTCACAAAATTTTAAAAAGAACTGGAGATGTAGCTCACTGGTAAAACACCCGGGGGTTCATTCCCTAGTACTAACAAAAAAAAAAAAAAAAGGAAGAATTTAACTTGCAGCTGTATGGATGCAGACATGTTATTTAACCTTTCTACCTATCCATAAAATGAAAGTAAAAGCAGTAGCTACATTATGGTATTTTATATATATTTATATATAATATATATAGTATATATGTTCTTTTAATCCTTATAATAAACATAGGGCTACTGATTAGACGAACAGTCCCTGCCAAAGAGTAAACACACAATTTCTATTAAAATATTATAAATAGATTGATTTATAGTGAATGTCTAAAAACATGAACTAGATAGACACTAAATTCATGACAGTTGTTGCCTTAATGGGGAAAATAGAGAAATAAGGAAGGAAAACAAAGACTTCAACTACAGCAATAATGTTTAGTTTCCTTTTATTCAAAAAAAAAAACCTATAACAACACAACTGTTTATTATTTATTTTTTGAAATACTAATTAATTCTAGGTGGTATTTATTATTATTGCACTCATTTCTAGATTTAAAATGTTTTCATTTAAAAAAAAAAGGTTTAACAGTCTATTGCTAATACAAAGCTCTGGAGTATACTTAGGCCAAGAAAACTGAAAATAATTTGGCAAATAAATAGCATCCCAGTATGCAAGCCAAGTCTTCAGATTTTTAAACTATTATTCTCCAACAGTTCTTCTACAGTTTTTTTGGTTCAGGGAGTATTTATATCTTAGGCTAAAACTTCAAAACACTGGGGAAATTTTTGGATAGCCTAACTTACTCAAGTTCATAAATTTAAAATGTAATAGAGTGCATAACAAACATTGGTATTTAGTGTAGAACCTTCTCTTACATACTAAAGTAATACTAATTACTAAACAGCTGAAATGAGTGATAAAAAGTACAGTGCCCTTCCTTACATTTTGGAGATGTAGTGAGAAAGAAAAAATTTCCAAACCATGACTCTTGTTCCTTTAGCCAGTATACAAAAGAATCACATTTTAAATGAAATCAAACAAGCTATAAATGGCTTTCAATGTAGTCTAATAAAATTTAATTAGCCATAAAAAACAGCATAAAAGTGTATATGAACACACTCTAAAACCACACTCTATTTTTTTTAATCTGAAAATTATAAATTTTAAAAATCAGAAAATAATAGAAATATGTGAGAATTTAAGATATTTTCTGCCTCTACATCTTTTGGTCTTATTTATGGAATATTATCTTTTGATATTAATAGTGCTTCTCAAAACAAACATTTTTTTGGACACAAAGATAGCTACTCTTATATCTACTAGAAATATAGGATTAGGAAAAAATGCTATTTAATTCCAAAGAAGCTACTTGGTGCAAGAGATCAGACTTTGGGGCTGGGGATGTGGCTCAAGCGGTAGCGCGCTCGCCTGGCATGCGTGCGGCCCTGGTTCGATCCTCAGCACCACATACCAACAAAGATGTTGTGTCCGCCAAGAACTAAAAAATAAATATTAAAAAAAATTCTCTCTCTCTCTCTCTCTCTCTCTCTCTCTCTCTCTCTCTCCTCTCTCACTCTCTCTTTAAAAAAAAAAAAAAAAAGAGATCAGACTTTGTTGATCAAGTAAGAATAATTAATTTTAAGCTTGTAAAACTTGGATTTTTAGAAAGGCATGGTAGCACACACCTGTAATCCCAACAACTGAGGACTCTGAGGAAGGAGATCACACGTTTAAAGTCAGTTTCTGCACCTTAGAAGATCCTACTTTAAAATACAAAATAAAAAGAACTAGGGATATAGCTCAGTGGTAGGACACCCTTGAGTTCAATCCCCAATACCATAAAATATTTGGATTTTAAAAATGAAAAACTGAGGGCTGTGGCTGTAGCTCAGTGACAGAGCACTTGTCTAGTACATGTGAAGCAGTGGGTTCGATCCTTACCACCACATAAAAATAAACAAATAAAATAAAGGCTTTCTGTCCATCTATTAACTACCAAAAAAAGTTTTAAATGAAAAACTGATAATAATATTTGATCTGCTTCACTAAAAACATTTTAGGTTGAGTCCCAAGGGGTCTCAACTAGGAGCATGTAAAAATTTCTAGGGTGTAAAGAGTTGTCTTGTTAGGGAGGAGCTATTGTCACAATGGCAGAAGTGTGGGATTTTAGTGGGCAGAGGCCAGGGAAGTTAAATGTCCTACAATTCACAGAACAGTCCTGCACAACAAACAATTGTCCTGCCTCAAATGCCAGTAGTGCCCCAATTGAGAAACACTGTGTTAGAAAAGTTTAATCATTATTGTTCTTAGACTAGGAAATAGCCTTTAGTAGTCTTTCAAAAAAACCAAAATTTTGTGGCTTACAAGGTCACACACAGATAATCTTAAGTAGATAGCATGTATTTATTTATTTTTTTTAAAGAGAGAAGAAAGAGAATTTTTTAATATTTATTTTTTAGTTTTCAGACACAACATCTTTGTTTGTATGTGGTGCTGAGGATCGAACCCGGGCTGCACGCATGCCAGACGAGCGCAATACCACTTGAGCCACATCCCCAGCCCTATTTGTTTATTTTTATATGGTGCAAAGGATCAAACCTAGTGCCTCTCACATGCTAGGCAAGTGCTCTGCCACTGAGTCACAGCCCCAGGCCCCAGATAATTTTTTAGTAAATGTGCTTTCAACTTCAATATTTATAAATGTAGAAATTTAAAACTTTGGGCTATGGTTGTAAATCAGTGGCAGAGCACTTGCCCAGCATGTGTGAGGCACTGAGTTCTATTCTTAGCACCACATATAAATAAGTAAATAAAATAAAGGTCCACCAACAACTGAAAAAAATATTTTTAAAAAATTATTTGTAAATTAGCTAGAGAAGCTATAGCTTTCTCCATTCTGCCTCAATAGAGACACTAAAAAAATGCACAGATAACTCCATCAGCATTCCATCATTTCAGACATAAAAAATGAGCATTAATTCAAACAGACTTTCTAAGAAATGGATGCCAAGGTGACAGGAAAAATATAACAACTCAAAATAGATGAAGCTTCACTGTATTGCAAGCACAAATATAATCCTGAAAAACTATCACTATCACTGAAAAAGTACCAACCACAGATAGCAGGATATGGCACTATCAACCAGCAACCAAAAATCTTCAATGTCCATCTAAATATGGAATCATGGTGTTCAGAGTTGGTAATGAAGTCCCCCAAAATAAGGAAAATGGATTTATAAATTATCAGTGAACTTTTATATCCTAGTGTAAAAAACAGAAAAAGAATGCAAACACAGCATGCTAATATCGTAAACATACTTTATTTTTATAATTTTAAAATCCCCTAAATAATCCAAAATGAAATAAGGATTTGTTAAGAGTGATATGTAGCCCAGGAAACTGTTCATTCATTTTCCAGAACAAAAATACTGACAAGCATATTAGTTGTGTTTCAAGACCAAACACATGGCAAATCTACATGACAGGTCTGCTCAGCTGTTATCTTTTCTATGGACCAACGCAGCAAATACAGACACATTTCAGGATGACTGCCTAATTAAAAATAAAAGCAATACTGCTGAGTTTGCCATCCTGATGTGAAATAATAAGTTGCGGTTTCCATTCAAACAAAAGGCATTCAAGCATAAAAACTGGCATCCCCTATTTAATTAGACACGAATATACACAATGGCATATGTTAGTGCCAGACAGATCAAAAGCCAGTTCTTAAAAGTGCATTAGCCTATTTTGGATAAGCATTATATTTGCCACATAACTAGAATCTACCATCCCTGGGCCAAAGGTTAAGCCATGACACAAAACAGAAAATTAGGTTTGAAAGCTATAAAGGCACTTAGAGGTCAACTAATTCAATCTTTTGGCCAATTCAGGAATTCCCTCTATTAACTCAATCAAATATTAACTGGGCTCCTATCAGGTCAAAGACTAATATGTAGATGTTACTATATATTAACATTATAGATGGTATTATATTTGCTCAACATTTATTATAATACAAGAACTTTTCCAAGTGCTTTATATTTAATATTCATAACAGTCCTATAAAATAGATACTACTATTTCTTGCCAGGTGTGGTGATGCACACCTGTAATATCAGAGGCTTGGGAGGCTGAGGCAGAGGATTACCAGTTCAAAGCCAGCCTCAGCATCTTAATGAGGTACTAAGCAAATCAGTGAGACCCTGTCTCTAAATAAAATATTTTTAAAAGGCTAGGGGATGTGATTAAGTGGCTGAGTGCCCCTGAATTCAACCCCTGGTACTCCACCCCAAAAAAATATATGAATTTAAGAAAGGGTCCAAAACTAGAAAAGATAAAAGAAAGTTGTAGGTATAGAAATATATATTAGTATGGAAAACCAGAAAGTAAAAGAAATGTTTTTGGATGGTAAAGTATTTGGGGGAAGTAATATTCTTGGGCTAAAGTCCAAGATGAAAGTGGGCAAAACTAAGGTTGTAAAGAAGTTGTGAGTGTTCAAGTAAGTCGCAGAAGGTTTGTAGAAAGTAAATCTCAAAAAGTTGTGTTTGATTTAATTGGCTATAATTAGCACATTCAGTTAAAGTTATTTTGAACTTTAATATACTGATATGAAGCAAAGTCTGAAACATTGATCTGCTCTCATTATGGATAATTTTGTATTTGTTTTAAAGTCAAATGATTACTTTGTAACTGGTTAAGAAACAACTATTCCTGGGGCTGGGGATGTGGCTCAAGCAGTAACGTGCTCGCCTGGCATGCGTGCAGCCCGGGTTCGATCCTCAGCACCACGTACAAACAAGAGATGTTGTGTCCACCGGAAAAAAAAAAAAACTAAAATAAATAAAATTAAATAAAAACACACACTCTCTCTCTCTCTCCCCCTCTCCTCTCTCTTAAAAAAAAAAAAAGAAAAGAAACAAGTATTCCTTAGGTTATAACAATATAGTTGACATCCTAAATATATGTGAGTAGGTATATGGATGCATCTGAGAACTGTCTAAACCTTGTCTAAATGTTTTGTAAAAGTTTATATATGTTTAAAGGCAAGACACCAATAAGTGCTCTTTTTTATACATTGTATCCGACATAGAAGGGCCACACTGTCTTTTGAAGAGCTATCTTATATCAGTTTGCTTTGACAAAGCCAATTTCTGATGATTAACCCTGTTTGCTAAAAGTTATGAGAGATTTAAGGCTAGCATTTGATTTTTATTAACCCATGCAGACCTGTGATTATTGTTACCATACACTCTGGATTCTAAATTGTACTTTAAAAGTTCAACTTAGTTAAATGTAAAGCTTAGGAAACCATTTTGCCAAGTTGGTGACATCCAAACTAAAATTACATATAGCAAAAGTTTCAGATTTGTATAACAATAATAAATATGGTTGGCATTTATTCACATCATTCAATGCTTTAGGTAGATAAAGTAACCTGTTGTCAATAAGTTATTTATACAATTTTGTGTTACTCTTCACATTGGAATTGGAATTTAAATGTATTTTTGGAAGGTATTAAGGAGAGCCTGATCTGTTTAAAAAAAAAATACTACTCTTATCCTCACTTTACAAATATGGAAACAAAGGCATAAAGGAATAAGATAAATAGTCCAATCTCATAGTCAAGAAGTGAAAGAGCCAGGATTTGAGCCTAGAGCCTATACTATTAATCACTATACTAATATTGCCTCTCTGGGAGAAGGATATACAGGACAGAATAAAAAATGATTTCATTTCTCCAGGCATTCAGTCACCCAGAAAGATACAATGAACATAGTACAGTACAATAATTGCTAATGAAATTATTAGAAGAAGGGTTAATGTCACAGTAGTTAGGACAGAGAAGTATGAATGAAGATAAATATTTTAAAAAGGAAATCAAGTGGGTCTGGAAATACAGCTCAGAGGTAGAGTATTTTGCCTAGCATGCACTCGAGGCCCTGGCTTCAAACCCCAGCACCACAAAATATAAATTTTTTCAAAAACTAATTTAATTGGGCTAGGGATATAGCTCAGATGGTAGACTGCTTGACTCTCTTGCACAAGGCCCTGGGTTCAATCCCCAGCATTACACACACACACACACACCAAAAAAAAAAAAAAAACAAATTTAATTGCTGTCCAATAATCAAAATCCCTTTCAAATATAATAGCAAAAGCTGGGTGCAGTGTTGCACACCTGTAATCCCAGTGACTCAGAAGAATGAAACAGGAAGATTGTAAATACCATGTCAGCCTGGGCAATTTAAGGAGATCCTGTCTCAAAATAAAAAATAAAACAGACTGAGGATGCAGCTCAGTGATAAAGGATGTCTGAATTCAATGCCGGTACCAAAAATAAATAATTAAAATAGCAAAAATTGCATAATATTACATGTGTGATATACCTAGGATAGAATTCATGTATGACTATAGACTGTTTTGCACAATCTAGATACAAATAACATGGTTTTAGTTGTGTATGGTAATACACTCCTGTAATCTCAGCTACTCAGCTGGGGCAAGTTGACTTCAAGTTTGAGGTCAGCCTCAACAATTCAGCAAAACAAAAAATAAAAGGCTTGGGGCTGGGGTATGGCTCAATGGTAGAGCACTTGCCTAGCACATGCGCCTAGCACATGGGAGACCCTGATTCAATCCTCAGCACCACATAAAAATAAATAAAATAAAATAAAATAAAATAATTACTAAAAAAAGAGAGAGAGAGAGAGAGAGACTAAGAATTTAGTTCAGTGGTACAGTGCCCCTGAGTTAAATCAACAGTATCACAAGGGGAAAAAAAAAAAATTATATATATATATATATATATATATATATATATATATATATATATATATATATAGTTTCAGCAGGGCACAGTAATCCGAGCTACTTAGGAGGCTGAGGCAACAAGGATCAAGCAAGTTTGAGTACAACCTAGGTAATTTGGCAAGACCCTGCCTGAAAACAAAAATGAGAAAGGCTGGGGATATAGCTCAATGGTTTCTCTCAGTATAGCTATAACTTTTTACGCTGAAACATGAAATAACATGAGACAGATACTGGACCCTATTCAAATGACCTGAGATGCTAAAATATTATAAGGTTATGTGGGTTTCAAGATTAACATTTCTTAGATTACATTACAAAGGTTAAAGAAGGAATTGGATAAAAAATAAAATTAATAACATGAAAGATTATCTAAAGTTTAACAAATAATTTTTTATTCATCCATATTTCCTTTCTCAAATGTATTATTTCTGTTAAAATGAATATTTTATAGCTATTAAAATGACAATGGGGGCTGGTGATGTGGCTCAAGTGGTAGCAGGCTTGCCTAGCATGCGTGAGGCACTGGGTTCGATTCTCAGCACCACATTAAAATAAAATAAAGATACTGTGTCCACCTAAAACTAAAAAAAATAATAATTTTTTTTAAATGACAATGGGGGATCAGTAGTGGAATATGTGTTTAGCATGCATGAGACCCTGGATTCAATCTCCAGCATTCCCCTCAAAAAAATCAAGATAGTTATTGTTAGTATACAAAGATATATATACGAGAATACTAATTGACACATTTTTGTTAACAGAAAAATTGGAGATAATCAACATCCTTCAATAGCAATAGGTTAATTAAATTATAGTCATTTATATACTTTAACATTGTGTAGTCATTAAAAGAATGAGGCAGGCCTGGGAATATGGCTCTAAGCTACACTGGTAAAGAGCCTGCCTAGCATTCCGGGTTGAATACCCAGGACTGGTGGGAGGAAAAAAGGGAATAAAAGAGGAATGAGGTAAATTCTATACATACTGACACGGAAAGATGTCCAAGTCTCTTGGAAGTGACAACAGAAAAGTGGCAAAGTAGAATGCAAAGTGCAATCTTGTTTTTATTTTTTATTTATTGGTATTGGGGATTGAACCCAGGGGCACTTAACCACTGAGCCACATCCCAAGATTTTTTTTTATTTATTTGTATCTTTTTTTTTTTAGTTGTAGATGGACACAATACATTTATTTATTTAGTTATTTTTATGTGGTGTTGAGGATCAAATCTAGTGCCTCAAATGTACTAGGCAAGTGCTCTACAACCCCAGCCCTCCCTACCAGATCTTTTTATTTTTCTTTTAACAGAGAGAGAGAGAGAGAGAGAGAGAGAGAGAGAGAGAGAGAGAGAGAGAGAAAGAAATTTTTTAATATTTATTTTTTAGTTTTTGGTGGACACAACATCTTTATTTTATTTTTATGTGGTGCTGAGGATTGAACCCAGTGCCGCGTGCATGCCAGGTGAGCATGCTACCGCTTGAGCCACATCCCCAGCCCTTTATTTTTCATTTTGAGACAGGGTCTCACTAAGTTGCTGAGTCTGGCTTTGAACTTGGAATCCTCCTGCCTCAGCCTACCAAGCTGCTGGGATTACAAGCATGAGCCACTGTGCCTGGCTTGTTTTTATTTTATTAAATAAACAAAAATAGTATAACCTAGAAAATAATTTAGAAGATATATATACTAAACTGTCATCTTGATGGATTATAAGAGACTCATTTATCATACAATACATTTCTCTTAGGTTGATACTTTTTACAATTATCATGCATTACTTTTGTTGTTTTAGATGGGGTGGTCTTACTATGTTGCTCTGTCTGGTCCCAAATTTGTTATCCTCCTGCCTCAGCTTTCCAAATTGTTGGGATTACAGGCTGCATGGTGCCCAGCTATTTTTCATTTTTTTTTTTAAATAAAGATAAAGAGGTTAGGGGCCAGGGTTGTGGTTCAGTGGTAGAGCGCTTGCATAGCATGTGTGAGGCACTGGGTTCGTTCCCCGGCACCACATAAAAAAAAATTTAAAATAAAATACTTTTTAAAAAAGCTAAAGAGGTTAGAACAACGGTTGGGGATGTAGCTCAGTGGTAGAGGATTAGTATACACAATACCTTGGATTCAATCCCCAATATCTCACACACACAAGAAAAGGGTTGGAAACTAAAAAAAAAAAAAAAAATCCTCTTCCTCCCATAATAGTTGAGACTATATAGTTATGTGAAATAAAACTGATATATAAAACGAAAAAAGGGAAGGGCAAAAAACAAAAAAAAATTGAGTAAACAATTATAACTGTGTAAAAGTATGTACCAAAAGAAATTGTACCAGAGTTATCATTTATTTGGAGGTAAAAAGATTATGATTTTTTCTGTATTCTTAATTCTAAACTTTCCATTATGATATATTCCATCTATAAGCATAAAATGGAATATTAGTTAATTGATATAAGAAATGTAGAGCCGGGGTTGTAGCTCAGTGGGTACAGTTCTTGCCTAGTACATGTTAGACACTGGGTTTGATCCTCAGAACCATATAAAAGAATAAATAAATAAATAAAAGTACTGTGTCCCAAAAAAATATGGCATGGTGCACATAATATCAATGTATAATGATCCTGAGTCTCTTAAAACACTCGGTTATGACTATATGGAAATACAAATGCAAAAAAATGTAGTCATTAAACTGATTTATATTAACTGTAGCATACTAGCTGATATTTCCTCCGATAGGGGTTTGCTTCCTTTATATATTTTCTTTTTAATGAAAGTTTAGGAAAAACAAATACGGTTCAATTAGAGATGTATTTCATAATGTAGTTATGGAACTTTTTGTTTGTCCTTCGGATCAAACCCAGAGCCTTCATGTTAGGTAATCAATCGCTGAACTACACCTCCAGCTCTACTTACGGACGTTTAAGAGAGCTTTTAATATGTTTTTCCTGAGCTTTTGATACTGCAATAAGAACAGAGCTTTATCATGCCAATAGAGTTATGTGGTTTTTAAGAATCCAAAGATACACCTAGGTACACTAGCACAAGATCCCAGCTAATCGGAAAGCTGAGATAGGAGGATCACAAGTTCAAGACTAGCCTCAGCAGTTTACTGAGCCCCTGCCTCGAAATTGAAGAAAACAAATAGCCAGATATGGTGGTTCACACTTGTAATCCTAGCAACTCAGCAGGCTGAGGCAGGAGAATCACAAGTTCAAAGCCAGCCTCAGCAAAGGTGAGGTGGCTAAGCAACTCAGTGAAACCCTGCCTCTAAATAAAATACAAAACAGGGCTGGGGATGTGGCTCAAGCGGTAGCACGCTCGTCTGGCATGCGTGCCGCCCGGGTTCAATCCTCAGCACCACATACAAACAACGATGTTGTGTCCGCCAATAACTAAAAAATAAATATTAAAATTCTCTCTCTCTCTCTCTCTCTCCCTCCCTCTATCACTCTAAAAAAAATAAAAATAAATAAAATAAAATAAAATACAAAACAGTGCTGGGGGTGTGACTCGTAGTTCAACTAGATGGAACTCGAGTGCCCCTGAATTTCATCCCTGGTACCCCTCCCCCCAAAAAAAATGGCAATCATTTTTTACCCTCCAGATTTAGCCCACCTTTCTAATGCAGGGCTCCATTCCTACCTTGGCTTAAGTGATGTTCACCTCATTCCAGCTCTTGTAGTACTTTTTAACTATACTTATTTGGTATTCAACTAATGTCTTTTGGTCTTCCTATCTCCCCTCTCACCTCTTCCAATATATCTTCCAGGCTGAGCAAACTTTTGACAAGCCTTCGTGTGTCATATAAAGGCTCTTCCTCCTTTGACTCCTACCCACATCTCCAACCCCATTTATTTCTTTTTCTCCACCCACAAACACAATCTACTGCAAATATAGAGTTTTTTGTAGGGCCCTGCTTATACTTGAGTGCCTACACATTTAATACTCTGTCTCCTTGAGGGGTTCTTCCTAGTTTTTTCCACATGGCTCTCTCAAGTAATCCTCTCATGTGGGAAGTGTTCTCTGACCCCTCAATATCCTTTTTCTGTGTTTTCATAATGCTCTATACAAATCTGTTATTACAGTTATCATATAGTATTTTAACTGTAGGTTACCTGTCTCTTTCACCAGACTATGAGCTCCATGCGGACCTGGACTTGAAATTACCTTCAAATGAATTGTGACACAGAAATTGCAATACTACAACACAAGTCAAAGTGATATACAGTGGAGGGGCTGGGACTATGGCACTGGGTTCAATCCTCAGCACCACATAAAAATAAATAAAGATAATGTGTGTCCATCTACAACTAAAAAACAATTTTTTAAAATATACAGTGGAGAAAAAAGAAAATAGGACACTGATATTTCATACTTTCTATATTAAAAAAAATAAATTCTTAATTGGGCACAACATCACACTCCTATAATCCCAGTGGCTCAGGAGGCTGAGGCAGGAGAATTGCAAGTTCAAGGTCATCCTCAGCAACTTACCAGGCCCTAAGCAACTTAGCAAGATCCTGTCTCAAAATAAACAAGCCAGGCATGGTAGCACACAGCTGTAATACCAGCAGCTTCAGAGGCTGAGGCAGGAGAATTCTGAGTTCAAAGCCAGCCTTAGCAACTTAGCAAAGTGCTAAGCAACTCAGACACTGTATCTAAATAAAATACAATAAAGGGCTGGAGATGTGGCTCAGTGGTTAAGTGCCACCAAGTTCAATCCCCAGTACCAAAAAAACAAAAAGGGCAGGGGAGGGGCTAGGGATAGTAGAGTGCTTGCCTCGCATGCACAAGGCCCTGGGTTCAATTCCCAGCACCATAAAAACAAAAAAAAAAAAAAAAAAAAAAAAAACCTCTTTTAAAAAAAAGGGAGAGCAGGGGAGGCTGGGTATGGTGGCCCATGCCTGTAATCCCAGCAGCTCAGGAGGCTGAAGCAGGAGAATTGCGAGTTCAAAGTCAGCCTCAGCAACAGCAAAGTGCTAAGCAACCCAGTCAGAACCTGTATCTAAATAAAATTCAAAACAGGGGTGAAAATGTAGCTCAGTAGTTGAGTGACCCTGAGTTGAATCCCCAGTACTACCCCCCCAAAAAAGGGAAAGGAATGTTACTGAGTAGTGAAGCGCTTCTGAGTTCAATCTTCAATAAAAAAATAAAAATTAACTCTTTCATTCAGTCAGTTATAATTAAGTACTAAATATTTATTTAACACCTCCTAGGAGACAGGCACAATGCCAAGCCTGGAGAGTTGGTTTTGATACTATACATATATGTAATAAGAATATACACAGTAAGAATTCTAAGAGGGGCTGGGGATGTGGCTCAAGTGGTAGCGCGCTCACCTGGCATGCGTGTGGCCCAGGTTCAATCCTCAGCACCACATACAAAGATGTTGTGTCCGCCGAGAACTAAAAAATAAATATTAAAAATTCTCTCTCTCTCTCTCTCTCTCAAAAAAAAAAAAAAAAAAACAAACAAATTCTAAGAGGACATCCAAAATGTTAACACTGGTTATTAACTCATTAAATCATGGACAGATTCTGATAAACTTTTATCTTCTCTCTTGAAATCGTTCCAATTTCCCAATTCTTCCTTAATAAATATGCATTTCTTTGATAATTACAAAAATTATTTTAGCCTTCCCAAATTGTAAATTCCTAACAGTCAGTAAGATTGGTACCAAAAGTAAGAGTATATAAATTTGTGAACCATAGCTAATATGAAAGTAAAATATATTAATAACTTTTAGTCAAATTGTAATACAAGGAACAGTAAGACTAAAATATGCAAAAATATTTCAGGATTTAATCATTGTGGAAATCATATAGAAAACAATCCCATGCAAATTATCCAAGGAAAACAATCATAAGAGCAATACCATCCTAGTTTTCCATATTGCAGATGAAAGTTATATCGTTCTTTTTTTTTTTGGTATGGTGATTGAACTCAGGGACACTTGACTACTGAGCCACATCCCCAGCCCTATTTTGTATTTTATTTAGAGATAGGGTCTCACTGAGTTACTTAGCACCTCGCTTTTGCTAAGGCTGGCTTTGAACTTGCAATCCTCCTGCCTCAGCCTCCTGAGCTGCTGGGATTATAGGAGAGAACCACCACATCCAGCTGTATCATTCTATTCTATTTAATGCAAGCAAAAAGATGACAGCCTCTGTACAACTTGTTCAAAAGACAAATTAATAAATAACATCATATTTAATCTGTATAATGATTTACAGTTTACAATTCACAAAGCACTTTGACCTTCACAATAATTCTGTTTTCTTGACCCTGCTGGATAGATTAAAAAACTAACAACTGAAATTCAGAGGGCCTCTCTCAATTATAACTTAAAATCCAAAAGCCATAAAGAAAAGTTTGAGAAGTTAGCCTACATAGAAATATAAAATTTCCATGTGGGAATAAGACAGAAGACAAATATCACAACAGAGCTGGAGGTGTAGCTCCATGGAAGAGCATTCTCAAGGCCCTCAGTTCAATCCCCAGCTCTGGGGCAGGGGATAAGGTGTCCTACAAATCAATAGAAAATTGAGATATATGACTTAACAGAAAAATAAGTAAAAGACTTAAACAGGTAGTTAAGGAAAAAGGACATATAACTCAAACAGAAAAGAAATAACTCAAACATATAAAAAGATACTTAGCATAATTTTTTAAAAACTAAAACTACTCTGAGGTACAATTTCTCCCTATCAGATTGGCAAAAATTCAAGTTTGATAACAGCAAGGCATAACACTAACATCACTGATCCTAGAGCCAGAGTACTTAGTTTAAACTTCAACTGCTTAATTAGCTGTGTGATTTGGACAAGTCATATAAATTTTCTATTCTTTAGTGTATTCATCTGAAAAACAGAGGTAATAAAATCACCTACCTCATAGGAATTTCACTAAGATTAAATAAGGTAATGTATGTGAAGCACTAAGAACAGTGCCCATGCATACAGTAAGCATTATATAAATATTAGCTACAATACAACCAATGTAGTGAGTGTACAGGCAATGTATATAGGAACAACCTCTAAGGAAGGCAATTTAGCAATAAATTTCATAATGAAAACTGCAAATATACTTTAACTTAGAAATTCCACTTCTGTGAATTTATCCCATAAATACCCTTGAACACATGTAAAACAGCATGTCCAAAGGTCTTCAATACAACATTGCTTGTAACATTTGAAAACTGAAACATAAATATCCATAATGAGGAACTAGTTAAATAAACTATGATACATCCATTCCATGGAAATCTATTGGATACTATACAAGTTCTTAAAAACAAATAAAAAAGAATGAGGAAGCTTTCTATGTACTGACCTGGAAAAGTCTCTAAGATATATTAAGTGAAAAGTCAAGACTGCAGATGGAGAGCAATGCAAAACAGTGGGGAACCATAGGACTTTTACATGAAAAATGGGACAAATAAAATTATATACTCATGTTTGTAAGCATTTGCCTCAAGAAAGTCTAAAAGAATGTAAAGATAGGGGATGTTGATGCATTTTTAGCTAAAAGTGGCAGAGCACTTATCAAGCATGCAAGAGGCCCTGAGTTCAATTCCCAACAATGGAAAAAAAGATCACTGCAAGAGGACAAGGAATGGGGCAGATGGGGGAAAGGCATGGGATGAAACTTTCAATATTTTTCTTTTGATCATACTGCCTTTCTAAAATATTCAAGAATGCCTGGCATGATGACACGTGCCTATAATCCCAGCAACTTGTGAAGGTGAGGCAGGAGAATCACCAGTTCAGTTCTACCAGCCTCAGCAACACAGCAAAACCCTGTCTCAAAATAAAACTTATTGACTGATGGATTGATTTGGTATTAGAGACTGAACCTAGGGGCCTTTACCACTGAGTTACATTCCCAGCCCTTTTAATTTTTGAGACAGGGTCTTGCTAAATTGCTGAGGATGACCTTGAACTTGTGATTCTCCTGCCTCAGTCTCCCAAGGCATGGAAATTACAGGTATGCACCACCACATCAGGCAATTTTTTGTGTGTGGTACTGGGGATCAAACCCAGGGCCTCATTGTGCAAGGCAGGCACACTACCACTGATCTATATTCCCAATCCTCAAAATAAAAAAATTAAAAAAAAGAACTGGGGATGTAACTCAGTGGTAAGACATCCCTAGGTTCCATCCCCAAGTATCACAAAAAAACTAAAAGAAAATAAAATGTTCAGGAATGGAAGATTTAAAAATTCTAAGTTGGCTTTTCTCTGAAACAACCACTCCCTGATTGCTCAGCAAAAATAACACAAGTGAGACTACACTGAAGTCATTTCCATTTGATGACTTGGGAAACAGTATAATACCCATTGTTGGTCCACAACATTCACCATCACCCACACAATACAACATAAAAATTGGGTTTCATCAACTAGAAAGAGATGAAATTCCGGGCTGGGGTTGTGGCTTATCGGTAAAGCACTCATCTCGCACATGTGAGACCCTGGGTTCGATCCTCAGCACCACATAAAAATAAATAAGTGAAATAAAGATATTGTGTCCAACTACAACTAAAAAATAAATATTAAAAATTTTTTTTAAAAAAGATGAAATTCCCATAAAAGTCCTTATCATGGATTTCAAATTCAGGGCTGGGGTTGTGGCCCAGCCGTAGAATGCTCACCTAACATGTGTGAGACACTGGGTTCGATCCTCAGCACCACATAAAAATAAACAAACAAAATAAAGGTATTGTGTCCAACTACAACTAAAAAAAATAAATAAAGATTTCAAACTCAAACACATTTATTTTGTACAAAATGAAATGTATGATACTAAGAATATATCCATAAACACTTTTACACAGGAGGAAAACACTAAAAATAAGTAAACTTTAATTCTAAATAAATTCAAGGGAATGAGCACATGTGTTTGTTTTACAATTAAATAAAACTAGCCAGGGGCTGGGGATATAACTCAGTTGGCAGAGTGTTTGCCCCAAATGCACAAGACCCTGGGTTCAATCCCCAGCACCACCCACCCACACACACACACACACAAAAAAAAAAGAAGGATTGACTTTGGGACTGGGGTTGTGGTTCAGTGGCAGAACATTCACCTAGCATGTGTGAGGTCCTGGGTTCAATCCTTAGCACCACATAAAGATAAATAAGTAAAGGTATTGTGTGTGTGTGTGTGTGTGTGTGTGTGTGTGTGTGTGTGTATGAAAAAACAAACCAGCCAGGTATGGTGGTACACACCTATAATCCCAACAACTCTGGAAGCTAAAACAGGAGGATCACAAGTTCAAGGTCACCCTCAGCAACTTAAGCTGAACTGAGGATGAAGCTCGGTGGTAGAGCACCTGTGGGTTCAATTCTCAAAATAAAATTTAAAAGGACAAAAAGAAATGCCCAATGTTAGGTTCTAGGTAAATTTACCCAACAACCTACATTTCACCCACATTAAAAAGATATACATGTCATAATCTGAAACACAGATTTCACAAATAGGTAGACCTTGTTCAAATTCTTGTCTACAGGTAACCATATTTTTGCAAGTGTTCTACCACTGAGGCACAGGCTATAGGGATATATAAAACTTTTTTTTTTTTTTTAAGGCACGGAGGATTGAACCCAAGGGCTCTACCAGTGAATTACTTAGCTAGTCCTTTTTATTTGGAGACAAGGTCTCACTAAGTTGCTGAGGCTGGTCTTGAACTTAAGATCTTTCTGCCTCAGTTTTCCAAGTCTCTGAGATCACAGGTGTCCACTACCATACCCAGCTCTACAAACCATCTTTATGGTACATGGCATATAGCAAATTCTCAATAAAAACTAGTCTCACTACCAGTAGCTCTCTTTCACAACCATTTTTTTTTTTTTTGAACGAAGGACATTAACCATTAAGCCTTATCCCTAGCCCTTTTCATTTTGAGAAAGAGTCTCACTAGGTTGCTTACAGCCTTGCTGAATTGGTGAGTCTGGCTTTGAACCTGCAATCCTCCTGCCTCAGTTTCCAGAACTGCTAGGATTATAGGCATGCACCACCATGCCTGGCTATAACCATTATTAAAAGAGTAATTTTACCCATTTATTCCTCAAATAAGAGGAATCAGATGATTTATCATGACCTGACTACTGACATCCTTGCCACACTATCAAAACTGCCTTTCAAAGGAAATAAGTAACTTCCTAGTTGCTAAATTTGGTGGCGTCTAATTTTTATTCCACTTGATCCTCTGTAGCACCTGACACTGATGGTCACTCTCTTCCCACTTGAAACTTTCTTCCTTTGACTTCTATAACAATGCCATTCTGTTTAATTTCTTGTCCCATTCCTTTACTTTCTCTTTTTCAATATCTATTATCCTTCAAACAATGGTGCTTCTTCTGGTTCATGGACCTTTTTTCCTCTTCTTTTAGTATTAACATTCCATACTAAGGCTTCAAATATCAATAGTCTCTCTCTTTAAAAATTTTTTTAGTTGTAGATGGACACAATACCTTGATTTTACTTACTTATTTTTATGTAGTACTGAGAATAGAACCCAGTGCTTCACATGTGCTAAGCAAGCACTCTGCCACTGAGCTATAACTCCAGCCCAATATAGTCTCTTTTTTTTTTTTTTTTTTTTTTTTTTTTTAAAGAGAGAGTGAGAGAGAGGGGGACAGAGAGAGAGAGAGAGAATTTTAACATTTATTTATTTTTTCTTAGTTCTTGGCGGACACAACATCTTTGTTGGTATGTGGTGCTGCTGAGGATCGAACCCGGGCCGCACGCATGCTAGGCGAGCGCGCTACCGCTTGAGCCACATCCCCAGCCCCCCAATATAGTCTCTTGATTCTTAAATTTGTATTCAGTTCCAACCTTTCTCCCAACTTGTGTATATGGAAACAAATATACACACCTCAAACAACTCATCCAAAACCAAAAACCAATTCACTGCCTTCACTCAAAGTTTTTTCTTTTTTTCTTTTTTTTTTAATAACAATACTTGGTATTGAACCCATGGCACTCCACCCAGTGAGCAAATTCACCATTCCTTTTTTTATTTTTTTTTTTTTTAATTTGAGACAGGGTCTCATTAAATTGCTGAGGCCTGGAACCTGTGATCTCTGGCCTCAGTCTCCCAAGTTGCTGGATTACAGGTGAGCAGCACCTCACTCAGCTAGACTTGCTTCTTTATAGTCTCTATTTCTATTAAGGACACCAATTCATACCATAAGCCACATCAGAACTTCACTTCCTCGCCAAAAAAAGACCCCTCTCAACTCTATTTTGAAACCTCTTGGTATTGGGTGGTATTCTCATTTTCCTCACATCATGCCAGTTTATCCTCTCCCATCAGATTAGCACATTAGTTTTCTGCCTAGGCCTCCTGTCTTCACTTTGAATACTTCCTGCACAATTTTCACCAGAGATAATTCAATCACATCAAACTTCTGGTCACAAGCCTTCAATATTTCACATGCCTACAGAAAGTCCCAATTCTTTAGCAAGTTTTTCTCGGAGGTATAAATTGAAAGGCTTTTTAATTGGACAACCCCAGCTTTCATTTCTGGCTAACTCTGAATAGTGGCTTACTCCACAGTCTTCAAAGTGAAGGGTAAAAAGCAGAGGAGGGAAAAGGAGAGCAAAGACGACAAGGGAGAAAGGGGGTGACAATGGTATCTGAGGGGAGGGAAGTATCTTTCGAAGGGAGAAGTGAACGATTTCGAGGGAAGAGCATGTTTGAGGGAAGTACATGTTTGAGAAGCAGTCCAGACTTGATGCACGAATGCGTTCTAAGGGAGGCTCCCACTGCGGAGCCGGAGGTTTCACAAAGTTTTCCAAGAATTGAAGGATTCCTAAATCTTAAAATTGAGGAAGGTCTCTGACATGCGATGATTTCTAATGGGTTCCCGGCCTCTAATAAGAGAAGCGGGTGCCGGTCCCGAGAACCTGGGAGAAGCGAGAAGAGAAAGAGCAAGGGACCAAGAAGGGGAGTGTTCTGTGTGGAGGACTTCTGGGAAGCCACCGAGTCCTGTTGGGTGCTAAGCGACCCGTGAGCCAATACTCGGGGGCCGAGGAGTGGTAGCACCCGCGCGCGGGCCGAGAAGTCCCGGGTTCGTGTCTCACGCATCTCCTGACTTTACCTGAGGCGGACTGAGCTTCCGAAGGGTATCTGCACGGGCGGGAAGGGGAGGCAGCGTCCAAGACCGAGCATAGTAGTCTTCACAATTCCGTCGAGGCAGCGGCTTTTTAGCCCGCGGAGGCTGTGGGGGTCCTTCGCGCAGTTGCGGGCGTCTCCGCTGAACTATCGGCGGCGGAGGACGAGAAGGCTACTGCCATGGCCCCGAAGTCGGGGCGTCTACCCGCGCTTATTTGGCGGGGCCAGGACGACCCAAAAAGCGACACCCATAGGGCAGCTGGAAGCTCCACTGAGCTCTCCAGCCGCGAGCGACTGAAACGCCTGGGGCACGGGGTTGGGGGAGGTGCCTGGGCTGGCCACGCCCCTCTTCTCGGGCCCTCCCTCAGAGCAGCCAATCAACCGCCAATCCTTAATAATGGAGCCAGTGGAATTGCCCAATTAGCGTTAGGCATGCCACGTGGTATGAGGGCGGGCACAATGGGCATCCAGAGAAGCCAATCAACAGCCCTAGGCGCCAACTCTTGGAGGACGAAGGGAACCAATAGAAAGGAAATGGAGGTAAAAACAGAAGAGGCAGTGTGTTGGAAAGGCGGAACCCAAGAGGGAGAATACACCTGGGGGAAATCCAAGTCCAGGAGCCTCTGGGGCGGGACAGTAAAAACAAGATGGGCCAATCAAAATGTCAAAAAGACAGAAGAGACCGGTAATCGATAAAGCTAATTGAAAAGGAACTTCAGTGGCGCGGCTTTGGGGTTGGCAGAGGAAGGAAAAGTTTTATGAACGTGACGTCCTACATGATCTAAGTTTGGTGAGAAGGAAAAAATAATGCATAGGTTAGCATTAGCGAATTAAGATAGTAAGAGAAATTAGTAGAGCAAAACAAAAAAACGGAAAAGAAAATTCATCTATACTAAAAGATTGGATTCGGTGAAGGCTTAGAGCAGGTAATAATGGAAAGAGGCTGAACGTGGGTTGGGTTTAAATTCCTAATTTGTCCTTTGTTTTTTATGCTGTGAGAGCTATTCTTGAACAGTAGTGTGATCTGAACAGGGCATTGTTTTAGTAAGATTAATTAGTAGCTCACAGAATCTGAAAAGAAAAAAAGATCACCCCAATTCAGTGCTTCTAGCCCAAAACCGTCTCAGTATCATTCTCCTGGCAACAAATCATGTGCTGCCACCTGGTGACAGTTCATATACCACTGTTCCACATTGTTATTTAATATTTCTGTTGTGAGAAAATGGGCAACTTTACAAGCCTGTCTCCTACAGAGCTTGATGCATAGAGTATTGGTAGCAATCAGAGTTAATGTAATCATGCCAGATAAATCACCTGCCAGTGAAAGATGTAAAGGTCAGGGGTTCTTTGCATTTGCTTCAGCAGGAAGGTGAGGCTTGATGGGAAGTTTTTGTTTTTTTTAACTTGGGTCTGCTGGGTCTGAGTCAGGTTTATCTCTATCACTTTGCTCTCAGCAATTCCTCCATGCTGAGAGGAAAAAACTGAGGACAACTGACCTGTAATTATTCAAATGTCCAAGGCCCTCTCCCTGTTGACCTGTCTGCTAGTTAGGCCAAAGCCATGAATGTACATATAACTGAAGTAGTTCTGTCCTACTCGCTTCTTTTTTTTTTTTTTTTTTTTTTTTGATGGTGGGGGGAGGGACTGGTGATTGAAAGGAGGTGGGGGAGCAACATCCTCAGCTTTATTCATTTGTTTGTTTGTTTACTTATTTATTTGAGACAGGGTCTTACTAAGTTGCTGAGGGCCTTGTTAAGTTTCTGAGGCTGGCCTCCAACTCATGATTCTCCTGCTTTGACCTCCCAAATTGCTGGGATTATAGATGTGCATGATGGGCTCACCTCAGCCTTTTATTATACTTTTATATCAGTAATTATCTCCTCTCTCAACCTACACTGGGATAAGAGTTGAGACCTTTCCATAAACCCACTGCACATTTTAGCTTAGGGAAATACATAATGAAGCTGCTCTCAAAAAACATCCACCAAGCATGGTGGCACACATTGTAATCCCAGCAACTCAGGAGGTTGAGGCAGGAAGATTACAAGTTCAAAGCCAATCTCAGCAACTGAGCGAGGCCCCAAGAAACTTAGAAAGAGCTTGTCTCAAAATAAAAGCAGGGGCTGGGGATGTGGCTCAAGTGGCAGGTAGCGCGCTCTCCTGGCATGCGTGTGCCCGGGTTTGATCCTCAGCACCACATACCAACAAAGATGTTGTGTCTGCCGAGAACTAAAAAATAAATATTAAAAATTCTCCCTCTCACTCTCTCTCTCTCCTCTCTCACTCTCTTTAAAAAATAAAATATAAAAAAATAAAGCACTGGGGAAGTGGCTTAGTGGTTAAACACCCCTGGGCTCAATCCCTAGTATCAAAAAAAAAAAAATCCACTTGGGGGAAGAATAACATTGTCTTTTGCCTACATTTAGGAATGGAAGAGGCTTTGATGAGGTGCCACTGATTCTTAGGAAACCTTGGACTATACTATCTAAAACATAAAGCCCAGGTAATAAAAAAGTAAAGTTGCCCTTAGTCACCTAGGAAAATATATTTTACAGAGAGCAACCATACAGAAGAAGGACTGGAATCATTATCCACAAGAAATTTTGTTTTATTTTGATTTGATTTGATTTTTTTGAGACAGGATCTTGCTATATTGCCTTTATTGTGCAAGCTGGCCACCTGCCTCAGCCTCCTGAGAAACTGGGCCTATACATGCACACCACAAGGCCCAGCAACAAGGCACTTTTTAAAAAATGAAACCTATTCAAAATGGGCTAGAGGTATAATCCAATAGGATAGTGTTTATTTAAAATGCATGAGGGGGGCTGGGGATGTGGCTCAAATGGTAGCGCGCTCGCCTGACATGTGTGCGGCCCGGGTTCGATTCTCAGCACCACATACAAAGAAGTTGTGTCTGCCAAAAACTAAAAAGTAAATATTACAAAAAAATTCTCTCTCTCTCTCTCGCTCTCTCTCTAAAAAAATAAATAAGAAAATTTTTTAAAAAATGCATGAGGCCTAGGTTTGAACCCCAGAACCATAAAAATAAGTAAATAAATAATGTGTAAAAAAATATTGAATCATAAAATTTTTGTTTCAGTTAATAAATATGCACATGTATATTTACTAGGTCACAATGTAAACTATTTCTTACTTGACGTCCAATCAAAATATTCTGTAGGCCACTAACTTAGTCAAATTGACAGACCAGGAAGAAGAAGGCTATTGAAGAAATGCAGTCTGGAATGCTGAGGATAAGGTGAAAGCCTCAAAAAGCAGATGCTGCCCAGACATGGTACTGCAACCTATAATCCCAGTGACTTGGGAAGCTGAAGCAGGGGGATCACAATTTTTAGGCTAGTCTGAGCAACTTCATGACACCCTGTCTCAAAATAAAACTAAAAAGGACTACGGATGTAGCTCAGTGTTAAAGTACCCTAGGTTCATTCCCCAGTACCAAAAAGAAAGAGAGAAGAAAAAGAAGCAGCAGCAGCAGATACAGGTCCATGGCCCACCAGAATATCACCCTCCTCTGCAACCCCATAGCACTACTGCCCCAGGGCAGTGTCCTTTCTCTTTCTGCTCACCAGAATGGGAGTTTCTGTGTCCTTCCAGTTCACCTCAGAAAGTATAGCTATAACATCTGTGAACTCAGATTTCAGAGGAAAAGGTCACAGAAAACAACTAACAGAAAGAAGAAAGGATATTGCTGAGTCTATCCCATGTGGGTACTGATTCACATAAAACACATCAGGGAGAGTTAAACCATTTTATTGAAGTTAGGGGCAGGGACAGGTAGACAGTGAGGAGCCTCACTAGAAATGTCAGATACCAACTAGATGGAGAGGGGATTGGCAGGCTGCCCAGAACAAGAGGGGAGGATGCGCAAAAAAAGCCTTCATCTCACTATTCTCAAAAAAGTCATTACAAGTCACTCAGAAGTATCTTGGGACCCTGAAGGGATAGGTTCGCTTGCTCAAGATTCCCTGAGCATGGAGTTGAGAGACGCTCAGCATCAGGTTGAAAATGATGCTCCTCTGGAGATTTAGGAGAAAGGAAAAGAGAAGAGAAAAACAAATCAGCAAGCACTGTTATGTACACAGAACTAAGTCCTGGGCCTGTCTGATGGAAAGGGACATATAGGACTGATTTGAGATAAAACAGAAGTTGATGGATTCACAAAGAAAAAGGCAGATTTGATTTTACCCAGTGCCAAACATCCAGGCACCCTTCAGATTCAGCCAACCCCAGAAGTAGGATCCCTTCCCTCACCCTTACCTAATTTCCTTAAAAGTTCCCAGTTACTGTTACTATCTAGAAGACTGACTTCAGAGCTAGCTGAACAAAGAGACTTGGTGAAGGTGAAGGCCAGGGGCAGCTTAGATTGGAAGACATCAAAGGAAGTCCTGGAAAGAAGAACAGAATCAGAGACAGAGGTGACATAATCCTCCCAGCACAGATCTATCCTACTTCCTAAGGCCAGTACTTCATAATCCTCCCCTTTTATTTTTTTTTAAGTTTTTTTAATACCTTTATTTTATTTACTTATTTTTATGTGGTGCTGAGGATCAAACCCAGGGCCTCGCACATACCAGACGAGCACTCTACCGCTGAGCCACAACCCCAACCCAATCCTCCCCCTTTATTATCCAAATATATAAAGATATCTCACACAGGGCTGGGGTTGTGACTCAGTGGTAGAACGCTCATCTAGCACGTGTGAGGCCCTGGGTTCGAGACTCAGCACCACATAAAAATAAGTAAATAAAATAAAGGTATTATGTCCAACTACTTCTAAAAACAATTAATTAATTTTAAAAAAATTATCTCACTGCTCTGTATCAAATAAAGAATGCCTTATGGGCTGCAACCCAAAAACTCAGTCTGCCCCCACCAGTCCTGGTCAAATTTAGAATAACTGAACTTGGCCCCAATGCCTGACCTCTATGAGTCAAATCCCTTGCCCTGCCACAGCACCCACACCACCTGACCTGAGGAAATTATGCTCCTGCTGGGCATCCTGGGACTCTGTCCTGGCAGCCTCCAGGGTGTGACTCTTGTTCTCCTGGCCACTTTGCAGCTTTTCCAACATCTGCTAGACCATGGGCCCAGTTAGGACCAAACTTTCTCCCTCCAGGAAGAAACCCCTTCCCCACAATTGGCTTCTTTAGCATACTTGGAACCTTCATATAAGCAAGGACAGTTTCTTATAGCAAAGGAATTGGAAAGAAGAGCTCTGGAGAAAGTGGAATCAGCACAGCAAAAAAAAAAAAAAAAGAGATAAAGATGCTGGTAGGAGAGGGTATCCTGGCCTATTTGCATAATAGGACAAACAGAAAAAAGATGGTGCCTCCACAAGGAAATATGTGGAGATAGGTCTAATGTTGGTTCTACCTTCCAGCTGTGGGCTTGAGCCTGCTGCCCCTCAGTCATCTGCTTCAGCAGCAGCTCCTGGTGCTGGCCTGAAGATGAAAGAGAATTTAAGGGGGTAGTCTCCAATTTTTTCCTTCTCCTTCGCTGTCTTATAACCAACCTGGTACTGAAAACTAAGACAAAAAGCATTCTGGTCTAGATGTTAGAAGCTTCCAAGCTGACTGAATAGACAAAACTCACACCATGATAGGCAATGAACAAAACAAAATATTTCGGTATCTATCTCCCTGCCTCCCTCCCTCTCTCTCTCTCTTTCTCTCTCTCTCTCTCTCTCTCTCTCTCTCTCTCTCTCTCTCTCTCTCTCTCTCTCTCTCCCCCTCCCTCTCTCTTTCTCTTTCTTTTTTTTTTTTTTTTTGGTACCAGGGATTGAACTCAGGGGCACTAGACCACGGAGCCACATCCCCAACCCTATTTTGTACTTTATTTAGAGACAGGGTCTCACTGAGTTGCTCAGCACTTCACTGTTGCTGAGGCTGGCTTTGAACTCACAATCCTCCTGTCTCAGCTTCCCAAGCTGCTGGGGTTACAGGTGGGTGCCACCGCACCCAGTGTCAGATTTCTTAATAGGTCAAACAGGTAGAGCTTGATCACTTACTGGGAGGAAAAAAGGCATTCCAAAAAGGGAGACAAGGGAACTTATACCCACAATTTTTTACTTACTCAGCTGGTTCCGAAGCAACTTCAGTTCCTCTCGCAAAATCTCTGATTCTTTCCACAGTATTTGCTGCCTACAGAAGTAATGGCAGTCATTCTACAGTCAACCAACAGAGCGAGGAGGCAATAAGCCTCCTGGAATACCAAGAGTTCAGAGGACTCAAGAAAGTGAGGCCTATCACTTACTCAATTTGGAGCTCATGATGAAAGCCACTGGTAGAACTGTAGTTTCCTGGTATTTTTTTCATTTGGACTTGGGCTTGGGCCTGCTCCCATACCTGATTCTGAAGGCTTTGCAGTTCCCTTCTCAGCCCCTCCAGGTGTTGTTCCAGGAGAAGAGCTCGACCTTCTGGGCCCCCCTGCAGCAACCTTAGTGATGCTATTGTGGTACAAATTGAGGGTTAGCTCCTCTGAGAGGTTCACACAAGTCTAGACTCTTCTTGCAAATCATGACACATGTGCACAAACAATAGGTATGCAGCAAAATCATGTGCACACATATACAGCAGTGTGTATGGGGAGCTGGGAGTTTAGCTCAGTGGTAAGAGTCCTTGCCTAACATAGCAAAGGGCCCTGGGTCCAATCCCCAGTGCTGGGGGAAAAAAATATCTGTGTATATGAAGAATTGAACTGATACCTTCCAGAGCACTGATCTTGGACATCTGTTGCTCTTGCTCTTCCAGCAATCTCTGAACAGTCTTCCTTAGTGCCTTAATTACCTACCCAGGCAGAAAAGCACATTAACTACTGCATAAAAGACTTTCCCACACAAACACCACATATACACATCTAGGATTCCAAGACTCACCTGAGCCTGAGATTGAACCTCCAATCGGAGAATAGTAACTTCATTCCAGAGAGAGGTTGGGCTATAGGTCTCAGCCCAGTTTAGTCTCTCTGGGACAGTGAGGGTCTCTAGAGCCCAAGGCTGTTGAGCTTGGTCTTCTGACTGGGGAGACAAGTGATGAGAGGAAATCCAGGATCCAGCCAGGTCCCCTGCCAAGGGAATAAGGGACAAGGACAGAATCTTTGTGTGGGATAAGAGAGTTCAGAAAAGCAAAGAGTTGGAATTTGGAAGAAATAGTGATGATACAGGCACTGGAAGAAGGAAGATCTTGAAAGAGAAAAGGCTGATGAATGAAAGGGGCAATACTTACCTGAGGTGGAGACCCCAAGGGGATACAGCCTCTGCTACAAAAGAAAGAGTTGTACAGGCCAATGAATTTGGTGTAGTCTAATCTGACCCCCCCCTCCCAAAAGAACAAGAAGAAGAACGAAGAAGAACAACAATTGGAGCCTCTGGTGCCATCTTACCTTAATGCGGGCCACATGCCCATCAGTTGCACGCAAAAGCACATCAATCTGGTCAGACCAGCTCAGGCTCCTACTCATTTCCAGTGACTGGGGTCTGGTTCCCAGACCACTCTTGCCCTTGTTCTTCCAGCAGGGGATACCCGAGGAACAGCCCAGGAAAGGCAACACCGTTAGATGGAAGGAGAGTGAATATGCAATACTAAGGATAGGGAGGCAATATCAGACCAAGAGTATGGCTCTTGGCAAGAAAGCAGCGTTCTCGGGGAAACAGAATACCCTGATACACAGATATCAAGTGGGAGTAGAAGACTTCAAATCTAGGTCGAAATCCAGGTTCCAGCTCCAGGACCCTGTAGCCATCACGCCAAACCTGTCAGAGACTGTTGCCGCTGCTAGATTCAAACCCTCCAGTAGGCGGAGAATGTATGGCTTCAGAATGGGCGCCGCTGCACCACGCCTCTAGCCAACTAGCTACCTAAGCGGCCGAATTACGTTTCCCTGAAAGACAAGTGCGTTCACGCCCCAATGTGAAGCTTGTCGGGACATCGAGTTTTTCAGACTCTGAAGCGGTACGCTCCAAGGACCAAACGAACTACGCATCCCGAGATGCCTACCATTCTGCCGCTACTGGTCCCAGTAGCTCCTGGGAAATGAAGTCCAAGCTACCTTGAACCTTAACGGCGCAATTATTCTTTAGACTCCATTCCCCAGCAAGCTCAGCGTGTAGCGTGCGCTATGGAGCCTCATGTCGCAGAACTGAAGCAGAAGATTGAGGACACGTTGTGTCCTTTTGGCTTCGAGGTTTACCCCTTCCAGGTTGGTTTATCCCTCCTGCGGTTCTAGGAAGAAGTGTAAGATTGGCCTTGGTGGAGTCGGCGTGAGGCCCGAGAACCTTCTTATCCTCCCCAACTTCCTCCGGCCCGGTGTCCATCTGACGACTGTGACAATGTGTCACACGTTTGTCCTTTTACCCCGATATGCCGGACTGAAGGATGGGATTCTGTAACCATAATTAACAAGAGAAAACATGTACCCGTGGGTCTGGAATCTCCTTAGAAGCTTCCTAAAGGAGTTAGGAAAGAACATGGCATGGAAGGTTTGCATGATTATAATTTAGAACAGCCGAGGAGGGAAAGGCATTCCCTGGTGTTGAACAAGAAACAATAGACTGTTTTGTTCTGTCTTCCAACAGAAGGATAATTCATGATGCTACTAACCATTGGTGCTGGATATAGAAATTATTTGCATTCGCCTGGCACAGATGTCTCTCACCCCCGCCTTCCCTTCCCCCACATTTTACATAAGTGTTTTCTTTTTCCTTTATTTATTTTATTTATATATTATATATTTTTATATAATACAGATAGATAGATCGATCCTGGAGATTGAACCTAGGGGCATTCTACCACTGAGCTACATCCCCAGACTTTTTTACATTCTTGTTTTGACACATGGTCTAATTTTCCCAACCTGGCCTTGAACTTGTGATCTTTCTGTCTTGGTCTTCTGAGTTGCTGGGATTACCAGCATCTGTCACCACATGGAGCTACATATAAGTCCATTTTCCTCACATTAGTGCTTGGTGCATTGAGCTTGCTTAAGTCACAATGTTAAAGATACATAAGGTAACTCTGCTTGAGCCATTTGCCTGATGCTTAAGAGGTAGCTTACTTCCCACTAATTCCACTGAGAGGTCCACAACAGTGTTGAGGGAAAGATATATAGAGACAGAAAAAAATAGGTTGGGTCTGCCTTGAGAAAGGATTGGCCAGAAAAAAATGAAATTGAGAGGGGCTGGGGATGTGGCTCAAGCGGTAGCGCACTGGCCTGGCATGCGTGTGGCCCGGGTTCGATCCTCAGCACCACATACAAACAACCATGTTGTGTCCGCCAAAAACTGAAAAATAAATATTAAATAATAAAAAAAAAATGAAATTGAGGGCTGGGGATATAGCTCAGTGAAGAGCACTTGCCTACCATGCATAAGGCCCTGGGCTCAATCATAGGTACTGCAAGGAAAAAAAAAAAAGAGCTATATATGAACAGATATATTGAAAGGAAAGAGGATTGTGTACATCTAATATACAAACTTGTGTAAAAGCATGGAGGTAGTGTAGTGATGGATGGCATGTGTGGGGGCACAGTGAGAATGCTCTGGCAAACCAGGTAGACCTGGTTAGTGGGGAATATTGTACTGAACAGAGCCAGCTGTAGGCCTGACAACCAACCTAAGCTGTTGCTCACCTTGTCACCCAAACATCCAATCAACCACCAATTCCTTCATCTCCTGAGTCTCCCAAGTCCATTGTTTTCCATTCCACTGATCTATGCTATAGTCCAAGCCACCATTTCTTATTTGGATTACTTTTAATAGCCTTCTTGCTGTCATCTTGCCTCTACATTGCAGCCAGATCTCACTAAAACCGATGTCATTTTACTCTTCAATCATAACCATCCTCTGTTACGGTTGTGACCTTCTTTACCTTCTTTAACTAGGCACTGTGGTGCACACCTGTAATCCCTGCAATTTGGGATGCTGAGGTAGGAGGATCTCAAGTTCTAGGCCAGCCTCAGCAATTTAACAAGTACCTAAGCAACTTAGCAAGACCCAATCCCAAAAAATAAAAAGGGCTGAAGTTGTAGCTTAGTGGGTAAGCATCCCTGGGTTAAATCCCTGGTATTTAATTAATTTTAAGGACTGGGGGTATAGCTCAGGGGTTAAGCATCCCTGCATTCAATCCCCAGTACCAAATAAATAAGTCCCTGTCAAAGTCACATGAGATGCCTATACAATGTAATGTATAATTACACAGCATCAGTGAAAATTTATTGAAAGAGTTGGAGAATGGAGCAAAATGTATAAGGCTTTGAATACCTGGTGAGGTAAGGGCTGGCTAAGGTTAATCAGCTGGCCAGCTTGGCCTGAACTTTCTCTGTTTTAGGTGGCATGGTACAATGAACTCCTGCCTCCAGCCTTCCACCTGCCCCTGCCAGGACCTACACTGGCCTTCTTGGTACTCAGCACACCGGCCATGTTTGACCAGGCCCTCAAGCCCTTCTTGCAGAGCCACCACCTCCAATCACTAACTGACCCTGTGGATCAGTGTGTGGCCTACCACCTGAGACGTGTTAGACAGGTGAGCAAACGTCAACTTTCACCCCAGCTCCCAAACTTACCCTTGCTCCCACTTTCTCTAAACTTAGCACAGGATCTGAACCTAGGGCTAGGATCCACCTCACATGTGAAATGATATCCTAAAACCAGCCTTGACATTCTATGATTTCTCCTTTTCATATCTAGGTTTTACCACCTTCCTTTAGCAGATCCCCAGTCTGAAGTCTGTCCATTCACCCTGCATTGGGAGATAACTATATGAACCTCAGACCAGGCTTAGCCTCTATGTGGAATAAGGATGAGCCCAACATCCTCCATTTCTTGTCTGCCTTTGACCTTTATGCTTTATGCAGTTTTGGGGGCCTTCTGAAGACAGAATATATCCCCGCCATAAACTTTCTTTCTTTTTTTTTTAAGAGAATGAATTTTTTATTTTTTAGTTTTCGGTGTACACAACATCTTTAGTTTCTTTTTATGTGGTGCTGAGGATCAAACCCAGTGCCCCGCGCATACCAGGCAAGCGCGCCACTGTTTGATCCACATCCCCAGCCCCATAAACTTTCATATACACATACATTTGTACACACAGTAGATTTCCCTACTCTGGTATTCTGAAGCGCAATGCTAAATCACTCCTCACAATGGAGACTTCCTGAGCAAGTCCTTGTACATTTCTTATGTATATATATGGGCCCTGTTTGGAAAGAACTGTAACTTTCCTAACTTTGGAGCCTCCCAGGTTAAGCTCATTTTCTTTTCTATACATGGACAGGACGGTGTTAACACACAAATTAGGGCTTCCTGGGATAAAATCACAACTCCCCTCATGCTGACAGGAGCCTCTTAATTCTGTCCCAGAGCCTCCCAGAGCTGCAGATGGAAGTCATTGCTGACTACGAGGTATACCCCAACCGGCGCCCTAAGATTCTGGCCCAGACAGCAGCCCATGTGGCAGGAGCTGCTTATTACTACCAACGCCAAGATGTGGAAGCTGACCCGTGGGGAACTCAGGTCAGAGAGCAAGTGTGAAAGAAAATGCCAAGACCCTCATATCCTTATCCAGTTCCATATTCCTCTGCCTTCCTTGACACAAAGCAGCTATGTCCTGGCCCATGGGCCAGCCCTATGATTTTCTAGAGTTTACCTGGGCATGTTTCAGAGCAGAAAATCTGGTCTGTTTTTAAAACTTGTCTCTTACAAGTCTATCTCAGGATAGAAGAGGCAACATAACGATCAGGACACCAGTGATAAGACTGGGAAGTTGACTGAGCCTTAGCCTAAGGGAGCTCTTACTCATACTCTTCATAAGAGTTTATGAAGGGTTGTCCACAAGAGAGGGACAGTTTTATAATTGGCATTGGCATCGGGTGTACACTTAGTGGGAAATAAGTGAACAAGGATAGCTTAGAATGGTGGAACTTGGGCCAAGGTGACCTCCATAACCTTGCTTCTCTTCATTCACTCCCCAGCATATAGCAGGTGTGTGCATACACCCCCGATTTGGGGGCTGGTTTGCCATCCGTGGTGTCGTGTTGCTGCCAGGGACAGAGACTCCAGATCTGCCACGGAAAAAGCCCCCAGACTGTGTACCTTCTAGAGCTGCCCGAATTACCCTGCTTGAAGGCTTCAATTTCCATTGGCGTGACTGGACTTACCGGGATGCTGTGACACCCCAAGAGCGTTACTCAGAAGAACAAAAAACCTATTTTTCCACCCCACCTGCCCAACGCTTAGCCCTACTAGGTTTGGCCCAGACCAAAGAGGAGCCTAGCCCTATATTCCCCGAGTTTCCCTTTACAACACTCACAAAGAAGCCCCAGATTCCCAGCAGTGCACGGAGCTGGCTCAGCCCCAGCATCTCGCCACCTGTATCCCCTGGCCCTTGATACCTTCCCTATTCTGTGGAATCCCATTTATAGTGGTACTTGCTAGGACTTGTGGCAAAAATAAGATTTTATTTTGGGTACAAGATGACCATTTCTTGGTCCAGATTTATTAAGAATAAGGAAGATTTGGTTAAGGCAAATCTGCACTTAACATTGGGTATGGGATTCTTGCCCCATTTCTATGGTGTGTGTCAAGGAAGTCATCCCCAAATAGTACCCTCATAGGGTTGTGGGGATTAAATAAATGTCTGGCATATAATAAATAGTATGTTGATATTTATTGAAGGCACTAGGAATCCTGTTCACAGATCCAGTCAGTTCTGAAGGGGTGGCACTTAGATAGGATTCTCAATAATGAATCTGCCCTAACCTGAAGAGCCTAGAAGAAACCTAACTTCTGGCTGAGTTTCCCTTAGGGCAATTGTATAGTGAGGGTCAAAAATGACTATCCTAGGGCTGGGGATGTGGCTCAAGAGGTAATGCTCGCCTGGCATGTATGCGGCCCGGGTTTGATCCTCAGCACCACATACAAACAAAGATGTTGTGTCCCTAGTACCTCCCCAAAATAATAATTACTGCCCTATATCATGGCTAGAAACCAGGGAAGGTAAAGTGATCACTATTTGTTATTTAAGCCCTACCCAAGGCCACCAGCCATGTGTTTTGTTTTCCTCTCCCCCTTTGACTTCCAAAAGGACCTAGGCCTACAATGCAGGTAAACAGGCATTTTTAGAGGCCAAACTTCCGATTCTCTGACAGCCCTCTCTATAAATTGGGAACATAACCTTCAACCCAACATACTTCATAAATCACAGTACCCTGGGCAAATACCATCACAGAGCCCGTTGTTCTCCCCCAGATGTATTAAAACAAAATGTACACTTGGTTCAATTTACTGGATCTACCTGTATTTCCTCTCAATATACTTTTAAGGCAGCTCTCCCTATTTTTCCCCTGAAGAAGGAAAGCAAACAAATATAAATTATTCTTAAAAATCAAAGATTAGGGGCTGGGATTGTGGGTTAGTGGTGGAGTACTTGCCTAGCATGTGTGAGGCACTGGGTTTGATTCTCAGCACCACATAAAAAATAAAATAAAGGCATTGTGTCCATCTATATCTTATAAAAATATTTTTTTAAAAAAATCAAAGATTAGTATCTGCTCTAAAATGAAGAATCATCAGGTCTCAGTTCAAGTTTAATAGAAACTACAAAAGATCAATGGGCTGATGCCCCACTACTGATCCATAATATACATCAGATGACCAACCCCACAGTATAGCTCAGGCCATTCCCACCAACAGAAGAAAGGCTGGTCTCCTCAACCCTAAAGGAAAGTTATATGTCTTAAGCATGAAAAAAATACAAAAGAGATTTTGTTCTCATGGGTGCCCACTGCAGCCTGGCACTAAGATGGCCCAGCAATCACTTCTGCTTGGAGAAATATTCTTTGCTTCTTTGGACATCAGGCTTGATGGTATCACTGCCAGGCTTCCAGCCAGCAGGGCACACTGCAAAAGAAAGGTAGCACTAATTAACTAACTACTCAGTGATATACACTACCCTCCTCCCAAGGACAAGAAATTGCCTCAAACCCAGAGCCCTATGGAGTCTAAACACACAGGCAATAGAAAACTTACCTGCAATTTGTCATTGAGCTTTCTAGTTTAAGGCTAATTATGTACAAATATTAACTGAATCCTCACCACAGTGCTAACATACTATTTTACCTAATTCATTCATGAAGCAACTGAAAGAAATTAATGTAACACCTCAAGTATGCTTCTAAATCTAACCTGTCTTAAAAAAAAAAAAGTGGCAAGACAAAGATCTGTGAATGGTAAATAGTACGTAAATAGGTATTCATTATGTTCTGCATAATTTTATGTATGCTTCAAATATTTTTTTCCCTCTTCCCTTACTGGAGATTGAACCTAGGGACATTCTAACACCATGTTAAGTCCCCAATCCTTTTTATTTTCTATCCTGAGGCAGGATCTCATTGAGTTGTTCAGATTACCCTCAAACTCGTATTCTTGCTGCCTCAGCTTACCAAATCACTGGGATTACAGGTGTATACCACAGTGCCCAGCTCAAATATTTCTTTTTAAAAGAAGTTTAAAATCGAGTAAGGTGGCACATGCCTGTTATCCTGGCAACTCAGGAGGCTGAGGGAGAAGGATCAAAATAAAAGCCCAACGGGGCTGGGGATGTGGCTCAAGCGGTAGCGCGCTCGCCTGGCATGTGTGTGGCCGGGGTTCGATCCTAAGCACCACATACAAACAAAGATGTTGTGTACAAACAAAAATGTGTCTGCCGAAAAACTAAAAAATAAATATTAAAAAATTCTCTTTCTCTCTAAAAAAATAAAATAAAATCCCAAGGGATGTGGCTCAGCAGTTAGGCACCACAGGGTTTAATTCCTGGTACTAAAGCTCAAGTCAGGTGTAGTGGCACACACCTGTAACACCAGAAACTCAGGAGGCTAAAGAGGATCAAAAGTTCAAGGCCAGCCTCAGCAACTTAGGGAGACCCTGTCTCAAAAAATAAAAGGGCTGGGGATATGGGTCAACGGTTAAGCATTCCTAGGTTCAGGCCCCCTGAACTGGCCTATAATCCCAGCTACTTAAAGCCTGAGGCAGGAGGACAACAAGTTCAAAGTCATACTGGGCAACTTAATGAGACCTGTTTAAAAATAAACAGGACTAAGTAGTTCAACGATAAGAATGTATAAAGTCCTAGGTTTAATCTCTAGCACTGAAAAACAAAACAGGAAAAAAAACTTTATTTATCTTTTTATAGAAGAGTTTCATCATTTGTCCATTCATTTGGGTTGTTTTTCACCTTGTGCAAGTATCTGAGTCATTTTTCTTTTTAGGTATATTTCCTAGGAGTAGAATTGCTGGGTCATGTAGGAATTCCATGTTTAGTCCTTTTTTTTTTATTAATAGTTACAGATTCTTAGGGATGATGGAAAAGTAATAGAAATAGTGGCAATGAGTATGCATATAAATGTAATTCATGAACAGAAAATTATACATTAAAAATTATTATACTATTAGCAGAAAATTAAACTTTTCATTAAAATTAAAAAAAAAAACCCACCACCTGCTGCTTCCTCTAGCAATCTTTCAGAGATCTGAAAGAACAACCTCAGTTGGACTCTTCAGTTTTGTTTAATTCTGCTAAACTATAAAAAGATTACAAACTAGCAATGGACCTTGGACTAGTCTGACTAGTCAGACAAAGAGAGACCCCCAAGATGATTTTTCCATTTTCATTTGCTATCACCTTCTAGGAGATTTGTATTCACCAAAGTCTGATAAGAGAACAGGAAGAGTCTCTTACTCAAGTAAGAGAGAGGGAAGCCCCTTTTGGTCCAAGAATAATTTTGGTTGCCGATGTCAGATTATGCAAGCAGCTTTCTGGGAATAGGGTATACATGGAACAAGAACTAAATGGGAAGCCTGAAATTTCCATCCAACAGTTTATAAGTACTTAAAGAAAGTAGGATTAACTCAGCCGGGCACAGTGGCGCATACCTGTAATCCCAGTGACTTGTGGGGTGAGACAGCCTCAACTAAGCAAGGTGCTAAGCAACTCAGTGAGACCCTGTCTCTAAATAAAATACAAAATAGAGCTGGGATGTGGCTCAGTGATCAAGTTCTCCCGAGTTCAATCCCTGGTACTGAAGGGAGAGGGAAAAAAATGAAAGATTAATTCAAATAAAATACCTGTACCTAGGCTAGTGTTTGGCATCCAGACTCTCAAATCTTTGTTACAAAAAGGGCTTCAGTGACTCACGCCTGTAATCCCAGCAGCTCAGGAGGCTGAGGCAGGAAGATTGGAAATTCAGAGCTAGCCCACCTTGAAAAGGGCCGGGGAAATAGCTCAGTGGGTTAGTGCCCCGGGTTCATTCCCTGATTACCCAGAAAAAGGGATCTGCTTGCTCTAGTGAGTTGAGAATCAAGAGACCAATTCAGAACTATGGAAGCTTGGGTTCAAGAATCTAGCCTAGCCAAGAGCAGTGGTGCACATCTGTAATCCCAGAGACTGAGAGACTGAGGCAGGAGGATTGCAAGTTAGAAGCCAGCCTCAGACCCCCATCTCAAAATGAAAAATAAAAAGGGCTGTGGATGTGGTTCAGTAGTTAAGTACCCCCGAGATCAATCCCTGGCACAAAAAGAGTCCACAAGGGGCTGGGGATGTGGCTTAAGTGGTAGCGCGCTCGCCTGGCATGCGTGCGGCCCGGGTTCGATCCTCAGCACCACATACTAACAAAGATGTTGTGTCTGCCAAGAACTAAAAAAAAAAAAAAAATATTAAAAAAAAAAAAAAAGCAGCAGAGGACAACTAAAATACATATCAATATTCATCAAGTATCAAAAATCATTAAAAAAAACAGTCCACAATATGTCAAAATGCATTCCACTGTCATGTATAACCAATTAAAACAAATCAAAAAAAATATTTTTTTTAGAGAGAGAAGAGAGAGAGAGAGAGAAAGAGAGAGAATTTTTTAATATTTTTTTTTCTTAGTTCTCGGCAGATACAACATCTTTGTTTGTATGTGGTGCTGAGGATCGAACCCAGGCCGCACACACGCTAGGCGAGCGCGCTACCGCTAGAGCCACATCCCCAGCCCTCAAAAAAATTTTAAAAAATAAAAAATATAAGTGAGCTATTGGAAAAAAAAAAAAGAGTCCAGTCTATATGCAGAGTCATAGGAATGGTCAATAAAAGGCACATATACTGTGCTACTCCCTGCTCCTTCTGTTCTGAGAGCTAAACCTCATCCCCCTCCAGAGGGCAGTCTCCATTCGCCAACTTAATGCCTACAGGTGCTACTACAAATGGTGCTTCCGGGTTATCAGTGAGTATCAATGCTCACTAATTCAAAGTACCAGCCTTCCATTCAAGTCAAGCACCAAATGGGTCTCCCAAACATACATAATTATATCTGGATTATAAAAATCCTCTGTCCTGGGGGAAAAAATGAAAGCTAATCTAAATTATTTATCTCCTAGAGAAAGAAAATGAGATATAGGAAAGAAGTTTGCCCAAATTCACCAGTGTCCTTGACTTGATGTCAGTAGCACTTGATCAGAATTAACTTATCCTCAATGTCAGTAGCACTTGATCAGAATTAACTTATCCTCAATTATATTAAGCCTATTCCCCCAACACCCAGAAGTTGTGCCTCAGTAGCTGAGCTCTTCAAAACTAGTTAGGCCAGGCAGTGGCGCACACCTATAATCCCAGCAGGTTGTAGTCTGAGGCTGGAGAATCACAAGTTCAAAGCCAGCCTAAGCAACTTAGTGAGACCCCCATCTCTAATAAAATTAGAAAAAAGGGTTGGTGATATGGCTTATTGGTTAAGTGGCCCTGGGTTCAATCCCTCATACAAAAAATAAATAAATGAATAAACACCTAAGTTAGGAAGCTAGGGTTTATGGTATAGCTGAGTGGTAAAGTGCTTGCTGACCAAGCACAAAGCCCTGGGTTGAATACCCAGCACTACAAAGAAAAAAAGCCCACTAAGCTAACTCTTGAGTAGGATAATGTGGTCCCCTCTGATACCAACTATACTGATAGAGTGGGGAAAAGTCAAAAGTACCAATGATGAAGCAACAGGAAAAGAACCTACACTCCAATAAATATTAGACTAAAACCCAATAGATGGATGTGCCCAATGATGATTAGGTTTTAAAAGAAAAGCATTATCTTTGAACTTGAGACTTCCAATGAAAAATTGACTTTTATCTGAAACCTTCTAGTCTGGATCCCTCCTCCATTCTTCCATTTGTTGTTGTTTGTATCCTCTGCTTTTAAAAAGGTTTTTTGTTTTTGTTTTATGATATTGGGGATAAAACCAGAGGCTCTCTGAGCTACATAACTCAGTTCACTTGGGGAATGAGCTACATTTTCCAAACTAATAATTAATTAATTAAAAGGGCTGAGGAAGTAGCTAGTGGTGAAATGCCCCAATCCCCAGTACAACAACAAAAAAGAGTGCTTTGCTTCTAGATATGATTCTCAACCTTCTGTTTTGCCCTAATACATCTGAGATCCTCCTACATTTCACTCAGAACTGCAACAGTGAAAGTGGAAAGTATATAGCTGGAACAAAAAGCATTTATATTCTCCTCAAGCTTGTCTATTATTCCCAACTCCACAAATCACTGTAATCCAGATTTCAATTTCTAGACTAGACATAATCACCCTTTTCTTATTTTACAGCCTTTGTTTCTATAATCTTTCCCATCTTACCACCCTACTGTCCTGTTACCAGGCAGATGGCTTACCTTCCCCATGTTTGTCAGTGAACTGGAAGGCCTGAACTAGTCTCAGAGTCTCATCCACAGAGCGGCCAACAGGAAGGTCATTCACAGTGATCTGGCGAAGGATACCCTTATCATCAATGATAAAGAGGCCCCTGAGAGGAAGAGGTTGAAGGATGAGAAAAGCAATATAGGTTTAAAATTTTGCTTTGTTAGAATACAGAAGTTCAAAGTCCCAAGAAAATGGGCTAGTCTCCAAGACTTATACCAGCCTTACCATTAGTGAGGCCCCTGTATAAAAGAACAAAATGAGGAAGATCTCTCTTCAAATCAGGGCTCTAGCTTTCTTCAATTAAATTCTCCCGATGAATGTCAGATTCCACCCCATCCCAAAAAGTATGTACCTGAAGGAAATGCCTTCATCAGCCTTTAAGACTCCATAATCCTGAGCAATGGTGCGCTTGGGATCTGATATCAAGGGAATATTCATGGGTCCCAGTCCTCCTTGTTTCTTGGGTGTATTGATCCTACAGCAGAAAACACACATACAATCACATCCATTCAAAACTCTTGTACAGCAAGAATATTAACTGTACATATTCCTTGCCTACCCCATATTCCCAATCCAATTTCCCAAAATAACATCAAACTTTTCCCAGGAGTGAAGTGAATGAGAACATTTAAGGCTGGTCACCAATGTACGCTAGATACAACTCAAACTGCTTCTCTGCTGCCAGTTAGAATGATAAGAGGATCAGCATCATTATATTCTCTTCTGTGAGGACCCAGAAGCCAATACTTGAGAAAGTCTATTGCCAAAGCCTCCCAGGTGCGTTTAAGATGTCCTTATATACCAAGAGATTTACCATGCCAGATGACAGAAGTGAGAATCCACAGAAGCACCAATCACTTGGCAGTTAAGTTTTTTAAATTCTTCTGCCCTGTCACTAAAAGCAATGATCTCCGTAGGGCACACAAAGGTGAAGTCAAGAGGGTAAAAGAAGAACACAATGTATTTTCCTGGAAGGAGAAAAGGTTAGCATTGAAACAGACTTCCTTGCTTTATAAAGAGTAAATCAAGGGACTGGGGTTATGGCTCAGTGGTAGAGTGCTTGCCTCGCACGTGCAAGGCCCTGGGTTCGATCCTCAGCACCACATATAAATGAATGATATCCCTCCCAAAATAAATTTCTAAAGAAACAGAGGTCTTTTTAAGTGATGACATAGTATCTCTCGTGCTAAGATGTTCAAAATATTTCCAAGCAACAATTTATATAATCTGTCACATCAGGAAGGACAGGAATGAAAAACAGCTCCTTCTAGTTCCACACTTTATTTTCCTCCCTCAATGTTCTTAGCTGCCAGCTACAGAATAAACACCATTCAGTCTTAATTTCAATCTTTTCTGGGGCTGAGGTAGTGTAACATAATGGCAGGCTAGCAAGCATAAGACCTTGGGGTTTGATGCCAGCACCAAATACACACAGCATAAAAAAAAATAGTAACTTTTACCTTCTCCAGGTGGCTAATATTAGCATAAACTCCCAAGTTCTCTAAAGAAATAAAACCAAAGATGCAATTATCTATATGGCCTAAAGCCAGTACTTAAAACAATGCCCAGAAAAGGCTTACTTGGTGGGTTTTCCTCCAGACATGTGGTAAAAGACCAACAAAAGGAAGTCAGAGCCTTTGCACTTCTTCCAACATAAATCACAAGTAATGGGACAGTAGGAATTTGTGTGGTTTTATGTGTTACTGGGGATTGAACCCCAGGCTATGTGTATGCTAGGCAGGACAGGAAGATTTAAGTTATCTCATCATGAATCACAATAAATATTTTCCTAACAAACCTGACAAGACCCAGAAGAAAATTTTTAGAAGCAAAAAAGGTCCAAAAGAATTATAGAAGATAACTGAACTTCTAGCTACAATTTTACTTTAGTCACTGACATTACTACTGGTTGATCTTTACAATGAAGCCACCATCTCACCATACCTAATGGTTGTTGAACCATGGAACATTTCCAAATATTCACTTATTTCCAAAAGCAAGTATCCTTTGATTTATCTAAACAATCTCCAGGGTTTTGCCTAACAAACACTTTGAAGCCTCAGAAGGTCAAGCCCTAGAGAGTAGAGAGCAGCTCTGCAACCATATGCCTATGCTTTTGGGCCAGTGTAAAAGTGGTACTTACTTTGTTTGCCAGAAAAATTTCCTCCTAGGGCCCTATTTAATCTCACAAAAGTGTGATATGTCAGGAAATCTAAATGAAAGTTCTACCTAAAAGCTTAACTCCAACTGGGCATGGCATGCACCTATAGTCCCATCGACTTGGGACTCTGAGATGGGATCACTTGAGCCCAAGAATTCAAGCCCAACCTGGACAACATAGTGAGACTCCCACTTCAAAGATAGCTGATGTCAGGAATTGAAACTATACCACCCAAGAAAGGTACACTTGACAACTATATTTAAGGTTTATATTCTAAGGACTCTATAACCTCAATTGTCCCAGAAGACCAAGCTGCTCTGGGACTTCAAGTCAAGAATGGAAGAGTCTCCATAGAACTTGGCAAGTGTCTGCATGGAACTATGACAACAGAAAGAGGAGGTGTTCCAACTGCATCATGAACTCTTCCCTAGGGGTAAAACAGTGAAAGGAATGTGCCTGAGATTTCTACATAATAATGTAAGATCTATGATGCAAACCTTTCACAAACTGAATAAGCAAAATCACAAGAGCTCTCAGACTAAATGTAGAAGTTCTATTATACAAGATATAATAATGTTTCCCTTAATGTAATTGAAAAGGGACACTGAAAAGGTAATTAAGCTAGCATGTCCACACAAAATGAAAAAGCATACTTTCTCCAAAAGTATAAAGGTTTGACCTAAGATATCTCTCCTGTTGATAATCACATCAACATAAAGGTTAACAGCCTTTTGCTCTGAAGACTGTCCTAGGAGACAAAACATTTTATAGTCAAATATAAGAAACACAGGCAAATCTAACAAATCATCCCTAGATTATAAAATGATTTTATTTTACCTGTAAACCCAGTGGCTCAGAAGGCTGAGGCAGGAAGATCATGAGTTCAAAGCCAGCCTCAGCAATTTAGTGAGGCACTAAGCAACTCAGTGAGACCCTGTCTCTAAATAAAATACAATTAGGGCTGGGGATGTGGATGTGGCTGAGTACTGAGTACCCAATTTCAATCCCTAGTACCCCCCTCCCAAAAAAGATTTTATTTTAATGAGCCCAACTTAATTACTCTTACCTTTGTAGTCAGACAGACTAATATCTTTGAACTGGCCATCTGGCATCACAGCTGTAGCTTTGAAGTTGGGGGCAGGGTGCCCAATTTTGGCATTTCCTGAAGACATCCTGCTATCAGCTGGAAAACATAACAAATGAATTAGAAACAAGTCATACTGTTCCAGATAGCCAACAGCCTTCACAAACATAGAAACTTAGCTACAGATTCATCAAAGAATTGTCCAGTGGCTCTGAATAATATTAAATTTTATATTAGTAAGAAGCAGAAGCTAGCAGTCGAGTCAAAATAAGAGATTTTCAGGGGCTGGGGTTGGGGCTGAGCAGTAGAGTGCTCAACTAGCTTGTGCGAGGTGCGGGGTTCGATCCTCAGCACCACATAAAAATAAAATAAAGGTATTGTCTCCAACTACAACTAAAAAATATAATATATATTATATATATATGCACTTTTTTTTAAAGCTTTCCAACTTTTGGACCAATACAAACCTCTGAATCTCAGCCTTTGTTTTCAATTAAAAATAGCTCAGCAATTTCTTTATAAACTGAAGTCACCTCCATCACCCTCACTGAACCATTATTTGTGCAATGGCATTTTGTTCTGCACATTTTTTAAGAAACAGAGAGGGGGGCTGGGGATGTGGCTCAAGTGGTAGCGCGCTCGCCTGGCATGCGTGCGGCCCGGGTTCGATCCTCAGCACCACATACCAATAAAAGATGTTGTGTCCGCCGAGAACTAAAAAATAAATATTAAAAAAAAAATTCTCTCTATCTCTCCTCTCTCACTCTCTTTAAAAAAAAAAAAAAAAAAAAAAAAAAAAACAGAGAGGGAAGGAGGTGGAGATTCAGACCAGAACCCAAATGGCATAAAGCCACAAACACTGAATGCCTGGCTCCTCAAAAGAGTCATGTTGCCTTTCTTTGAACTGTGCCTACATTTGCCTTCATAATGTGGGATGACATTTGTCCTTTCTCCAGGTAGATTTGTCCAAGAGAGCACATAATCTTAAACCCAATCCAGGGATGGAGTGTAGTTCAGTGAAAGCCTATTCAAGTGTGAGGCTCAGAGTAACTTTTCCTGCCACCACTAAAACGAATAAATAAAGCCAACTTTTTAAAAGGCAAGGCCAGGGTATTGGCATCTACTCAGTTTCAAAATTTTAGGTGTTGTGTTTATGCAAAAGTCCTTTAAAACACAAGTTTCTGACCTCAGGACCAAGATCCTGGCATTAAAAGAAGCAAACAAGGGGCTGGGGATGTGGCTCAAGCGGTAGCGCGCTCGCGGCCCCGGGTTCCATCCTCAGCACCACATACAAAGAAAGATGTTGTGTCCCCCGAGAACTAAAATAAATAAATTCTCTCTCTCTCTCCCTCCCCCCCCTCCGCTCTCTTAAAAAAAAAAAAAAAGAAGAAGCAAACAAGATTCAATTTATTGCTAAAACGCAACGCTGCGCTGGATTCACCCAGGTCAAAACCAAGTAAATTGTTGAGACTTAAATCACTAAGTCATCAATCTGAAAGCCTCAAGAATCTAATTTTCGGGGCTGGGGATGTGGCTCAAGCTGTTGCGCGCCAGCGGCCTGGTTCAATCCTCAGCACCACATACAAACAAAGATGTTGTGTCCGCTGAAAACTAAAAAATAAAATATTGAAAAATTCTCTCTCTCTCTCCTCTCTCACTCTATCTTTAAAAAAAAAAAAAGAATCTAATTTTCCAAATCCCAAAGTTTTTCCTTCATAATACCATAACCGAAAGAAACGTCGGTTCCAGGCTCGGGGGAGCACGCCTGTAATCCCAGCTACTTGGAACTAAGGCAAATTCAAGGCCAGCATAAGTAATTTAGTGAAACCCAGCCTCAAATAAGGGTGGGGAGGGGGAGCATGGGAGGAAATAGACAATTCTAAATAGGGCGGGGTGGGAGGGAAAGGTAATGGGGTTAGAAAAGATAGTGGAATGTGATGGACATTATTATCCAAAGTACATATATAAAGGCATGAATTGGTGTGAATATACTTTGTATTCAACCAGAGATAAGAAAAATTGTGCTCTATATGTGGAAAAAGAATTCTAATGCACTCCACTGTCATATATAAATAAAAAAAAATATTTTTAAAAAAAGGGTGGGGGCCGGTAATCCCACCAATTCAGGAGGTTGAGACAGGTGGATTACAAATTCAAAGCCAGTCTCAGCAATTTAGCAAGGACCTAAACATCTTTAGGAGACCCTGTCTCTAAATGAAAAAAAGGGCTGGGGATGTGGCTCAGAGTTTAAGTGTCTCTGGATTCAATTCCCGTACCAAAAAAAAAAGAAAGAAAGTGGGGATGTACCTCAGTGGTAGAATGTCCCTAGGTTCAATCCTCAATACTGGGGGGCGGGAGGGGGCAAAAGTTCTGAGCTTCTATTGTCGCAAACTTTTTACTGTTTAAAAGAAGAAATCTTTTAACACCTTTAGCAAAAAATATGCTGTAACTTAGCAACCATCCACAGGGTGTGACCCTAACAAAAATGGCCTTCTTGAGTAAACATGTTTTGCACGGTGGCCTGCACGTCCGAAGCCCAACCAATCTGGGAAAAGGCAGACTTCCGGCTGGTAGCGGGCCCCTTCACGGAATCTAAGAACCTTGGCCAGGAATGTGAACCAAACCCTACTTCAGATACTCCTGCCACCGTCCCCCGACCCCTAACACTTCGGAAAACCCCCACAAACCACAGAGCTGCAAAAAAGTTGAACCCTCCCGGCAGGAGTGTATTATCAAAGAAAAGACTTCACCACCCGTAGCCGGTCCCGCCGCGCCAATCAGCGCTCTCTACTCGGGCTGCCGTGATGATAGGAAATTAACCTCGGATTTCCCCAGGCCTCTGCACCCACCGAGTGGGCCACGTGGGGAGTACGCTTACAGCCTGAGCACTGTCCAGCACCAGGCCTTGCCTTGCCACCTCACCCCTGAAGAAGCGCAGGAAGCCAAGGAAAAAACAGGAAAAAGACGATGCGCCAGTATGAAGCGCTGCACCTGGCTCTGCCAGGGCCGTGCTGTCCGGGGACTCACCAGTTCAGACACGAAAGTTTCCAACACTCTAGAAACCACAACCAGCAAGGAAGAGGACGCGCGAAGCAAGCGCGGGGCGCTCGTTTTATAGCTAGCAGGACTCTCGCGAGAGTTGAAGCGGGTTGGGGGTGTGGGAGGAGGAAAGAGGAGGGGGATCCGGCGGAGTCCCGCCCGCCACAGCCCCATGAGGGTGACTCGGCACTTTCTTGTGCCCGGTCGTCTTTGGGCCCAGAAAAGTACCTGTGGCTTCTCTGCCAGGGCTGGCCTGGAGACGAGGTACCCTCATGACCGCTCTCTCCTTGATCAGGGATCTCCGCGGGGAACCGAACCCGCATTCCCTTTACTTCCCAGACCCGGACCGTGCAAGGGCACTACCCAAACCAGGGTAAAGGTCCTCGCTGCTGCCCACGGAAGACCACGTCTAGCCATCCCAACTTCTGAGAACTGTCTACCCAAGTACTTCTCAGGTCCGTCCGGGTCCTCCAGCCTTTCCTAGGCTGGCCCTACATAACCCTGACTGCTTCGACAGGCTCCTCCATTGTTTATAGCAGGGATGCTTCTTTCTCCCATCCACCCATCCCTCCTTCCCTTCCACTGAGGTTGAATGAAATCTTTATGAATCTGATCATGTCAGTCCTTTGATTTGTGGTTTAAAAATCTGGGGCTCTATAGTCAATTTCCTGAGTTAAAACTCACTCTCATTTTATATGTGAATTTGGGCAAGTCTCTCCTAAGCATTATTTTCTCACTTTTAAAATGAAAATAATAGACTTAATTGAGATAGTCTGTAGCTTTTATAACACAGCATCCAGCTCTTTACTGTGCATTAGAAGTGTTAGCTATTATTACTACTATAACTTTTCCATCCTGTTCACATGATAATACCCTGAACAGTGTAATTGTTTCAAAACAGTAAGTAGGCTTTTGTTCAAGCCAGGGGAGCCCATGACCCCTAGTTGGCCTAGAAAAAAAACGTCTTTAAAAGTCTCAGCTGGGAAAAAAAAAAAAAAAAAAGACTCAGCTGAAACTTTATTTCCTCTAAAGCTGTTTCTGACCTTGCTTATATCCACCCAGACTTAGTCTCAAATTGTTATTGACCTTCACTCACCGGAATTGATCATTACCTACTTTGTACCCAAACAATGCTTTTGAGGTATTTTACTTGTTTACATGTCAGCTTCTACCTGCTAGACTGACTTTCTGGAGGGTAGGATATAGGTCACATCCAATTCTATGTCCCCAAGTCACAACATGGCATCTGATATAAAATAGGAGCTCATACTGTTTTCCAGGAGGGAACATGTTCCCAGCACCCTGCTCTGCCTTAGAAGGCATCTTGCACATGGCCTGGCAAGAGTTGCAAGTAAAGGAACACCTCACTTAGGTAAAAGAGAACAGGGAAAGGCCATAATCAAAGAGTTTATTTTAGTTTACTTGTACTTTACATTAAAGAAAAAAACAGGAGCTCAGCTAGCATTTAAAGAATAGTAATAAATAAAATTATGTACTTGAATTCTGTCCCCAGTGAAGGATATGGAGAATAAGTCCAAGGACATTTCCCCTATCTGCAGCTATTCCCCCCACCCACCTGCTCTGGGGTAAAATTGAAGCATTTGTCATTTACAAGTCCAGGCTTCAGTCAGAGGGAAGGAACACAAAATGAACTCTCACCTGACTGGCACCTAATCTCCCACCCTTAGGAATCAGGCCACACCAATACAATGAACCCCAGGAACTACCCTCCAGGCCCACCCTGAAGGAATCCTGTATAACCTAGACCCTTGCTTTAGAGGGCAGCCACACCTCCACCCTCCACACCCCCACACCCCTGTATCAGATGATAAAGAAGAGCTTGCTGATCTGAGTTCTGCTTCCTATCTCCCACTTCCACCATTTGTGCTTATACCCAGGTCCCTTAAGTAGTATAAGAAATGGAGAAGTGCTGTGTCATGCAGACAAAGTGCTGGTTATCAGGAGTTGGAGAGGCAGCCTGGCCGGTTGAAATAATAAGCTTGCTTTAATTTGATTTTAATTGGAGTCAATGGTCTTTTCTTGTGTCCTGGTCTAACAGCAGAAGGATTATGAGTTGGAGAATAACCTGGACCAAGCAAGACCTCACCTCAAAAAGAAAGAAAGAAACAAAAAGAGTGACTCATTGGTAAAGTGCTTGCCTGGCAGGTGTGAGGCCCTGAATTTAATCCCCAGTTCTGAAAAAAAAAGAAAGGGAGAGAAGAGTGGGGGAGGGGGGAGAAGAATACAACTTTTTTGAAAAGAGAGGGAATCTGCTGAGCTCTCATCTATATAAATGATTGTGGAGTTTCCCCAGAGATCAGTGAAGATTTCAGAACTGTTTGGGAAGAGGCTTTCTCAAAGGGCCTGCTAAGTACCTCTAGCTCTATTTCAACACCTATGCTATTGTCTTCTCCTCACTTGTTGACAATGATCTTGAAAAATTCTTTCTGTTTTATTTATCTTTGTCGTGTCAAATGTATTGCTGTAACTGGCTTAAGAGTGCTTAATAAATTAAGGATATATTGAATATTTTTGAGATGTAGAATTATTTTAACTATAAGGTTTGGTTTGATTTGATTTGGTTTGGCTTGGTACTGGGGATTGAACCCAGGGGCACTTCACCATTGAGCTTTTTATTTTTTGAAACAGGGTCTTGCTAAATTGCTGAAGCTGGATTCCTATTTTAGCCTCCAGAGTCGCTGGGATTACAGAGGTGTGCCACCATGCCTGGCAGGAAAAAATTCTTGAAAATTCCTGTATTGGTTTAATTTATTAAATTTATTTAAGTTTTATTAATTTTTTTTCTGAAGCTGGCATTTTAATAGGTTTCCCAAAAAGCAATTTTGGAAAAAAAAATACCATCTCAGGAAAACATTCTCCCTGTTAAAGACTACTACCCTTTGCTGCTGCTCAATTGTTGCAACTTGAAATATACAAGGCAAGGTTCCTGCAGGCAATATCCTCCATGAATGTGGCTATAACTGCTACTCTGGGACTCCTTTTGGGCTTTGCATACCTATCCTGCCTACACCCCTGGGTTAGTGACTCAGTTTTCCACCACTTTTTTCTTTGTACAAAGTTCCATGAAACCTTTGTTCATAAGTGTTCTTTGACAACATTTGGCCTTAACTTAACAAAGCAGTAATTACTTCACAGCACTAATTTGCTGTGGGAGACAGTTACCTGACTCATCAATAGCCATTGTCTCTTCTATGTTGCTTACTAGATATAACCAGTAAGGCAATTCAATAAATGAGTTTAAAGCAAGGTCCTAAGGCAGCAATCATTTTAACATTAAGTCTTGCTAAACTAATGCTAGCCTACCATAAACTCATAAACCATTAAAATTAAACCTATAAACCATTAAACCAAAATGTTTTCAAGTAATTATAATAAATGAAAAATAAAATCAAGGAAACCAGATTCATAGGAAAACACCCATTTATGAGGTTATCTAAATTATTTGGAATATGTTCATGTTAATTTTTTTTTATTATCACTGAAAGAAAAACATGTTTTTTTTATTTTTTTTAGTTGTTGGTGGACCTTTATTTTATTTATTTACTTATATGCGGTGCTGAGAATCAAACCCAGTGCCTCACACACGATAGGCAAGCACTCTACCACTGAACTGCAACCCCAGCTCCAAAAAACACTAAGGAAACACTTGGATCGTTAAATTTACAAGAACTCGATTTATGAAGTTATATTTGCCCACAGAGGTCTATGGGTAGCAGTTTGAGAAACATTTAATCAAAGATGATACATATTTCTTTTCTTCTTCTTCTTCTTCTTCTTCTTTTCTTTTTTTTTTTTTTTTTTTTTGATACCCACTATTTTAATCCATCAAAAAATCATTATAGAGATAGGAATGTAGCTGCCCAGGCTGGTCTCAAACTTGCCATCCTCCTACCTCAGCCTCTCAGGTAGTTGGCATTACAGGCATGTGCCAACAACACCAGGCCCTCCACCCACCCAATTTTAAGAGATCTACAATGAATATACAGAAACATCTCAGACCAGAGTTGTAAAAAGTACATGAATCAACCATGGATAGTTGTGAGCCAGACAAGTAGCAGATTTTTAGCTTAAGTTTATAGAATTAAAGTTGGTTTTTATCTCCAGCCATCTGATGCTCCAGGGAGTAGTTAATTCTCAGATTCTTTTTCTTAGCACCAAATCCCTGTAGAAGTAAATATTGTTTCAGTTATTTTTCAACCACAGCACTATTGACATTGAGATCTGATAATTCCTTGTTTGGGGGTTGAATTGTGCATAATAGGATGTTTAGCAATATCCTGGCCTCTGCCCTCTAGATGATAGAAGTATCCAGACACACATTGCCAACTGTCCCCCAGGGTACAGAATCACCTCCGATTGAGAACCACTGAACTAGAGAAAGTTAAATAAATGACTGGTAGATTTCTCTCCTATCTAATCTGATCCATTTATCCTGGCTAGCAGAATCAGCTCAATCTGAAATCAGGAAAGAAAATCCGCAATATCCTGGCCTCTGCCCTCTAGATGATAGAAGTATCCAGACACACATTGCCAACTGTCCCCCAGGGTACAGAATCACCTCCGATTGAGAACCACTGAACTAGAGAAAGTTAAATAAATGACTGGTAGATTTCTCTCCTATCTAATCTGATCCATTTATCCTGGCTAGCAGAATCAGCTCAATCTGAAATCAGGAAAGAAAATCCTTTACCTTTTTTTAATGCATTCATACTTATAGTCATTGCACTGGCCAGAGCTTCCAGAAAAGAGTGCCTTGCTCACCAGAAGCACTGCAATTAGAAGAAAGATGATTTGGGGACTATAATATCTCTTTGGTTTGACAGGAGAAAACAGAAATAAACCACAAAAGGTTCTGAGAAAGCACACAGATGGAAAAGGAGAACTTTACCTCTGGGCAAGAATGCCTCACTCTGATTCACTCCTAACTCCACCACACCTCTAACCACAGATGTGATCCAACCTTTCACAACATCTTTAAACATGTTCCCTTGGCTGATTATAGGCTATAATTCTGAAACTAGATGCATCACTACATTCTCTCCTACCATCACCAGAGGAATGTTAGGCAGACAGATGGACCCTAATTTGAGAACTCTTAAGACAAAAGAGTGGGTTTTGAGAGAGGGCTATCCCAGATTGATGAATAGTTGGGGCACTTGACAAAAGATGTTAGTAGAGGTCTGATAACCTGCCTCTAACCTGCTTGTCATGTATGATTCACCAAGCCTCGAGAAAGGTTGTCCACTAGCACACACCTGTAATCCAAGTGACTATGGAAACTGAGACAAGAGAGTAGAGAGTTCAAAGCCAGCTTCAGCAACCGTGAGGCAATAAGCAATTCAGTGAAACCCTGTGTCTAAATAAAATACAAAATAGGGAGCTGGGGATGTGGCTCAGTGGTCTAGTACCCTTGAGTTCAATCCCCGCACCAAAAAAAAAAAAAGGAAGGGAAGAAGGTTACAGGCTGTGGATTTGGCTCAAGCGGTAGCACGCTCGCCTGGCATGCGTGTGGCCCGGGTTCAATCCTCAGCACCACATACAAACAAAGATGTTGTGTCTGCCGAAAACTAAAAAATAAATATTAAAAATTCTCTATGTCTCTCTCTCTCTCACCTCTCTCTTTAAAAAAAGGGGGGGGGGGGAAGAAGGTTAGAAGGTTGGCCCTTTCTAATTCTGAAGTAACTAATTTAAAAAGTCTTCACGTGTCTGAAACCAGATTTATCTCCCCTAACTCTTCTCTTTCTCAACTTAAACATCCTTGTTGCCCCAACTATTCCATAATGTGACATGATTTCCAACTCCTTCTCACTGAGACCTCCCCATAGCATTTGGTTTAGCATAAAATTCAATCTCCTTCCTTAGCTGAACATACAGGCCCTCTACAACCTGACCCTTGTCTCTCCTCTCTCACATCTCACAGTGCTCTAGTCATAAAGCACTGATTGCATGGAGGGTAATATTGCAGATTACTTTGTTCTTTCACATCCTGTATCCTGTCTGTTTAATTCCTGCTTGTCCAGAACTGAGATATTGCCAGTTCTTGAACACCTTTCCTGATAGACTCCCCATACCCAGTTTGATTTTCAGTGCCCCTTCCTCTGAATTTCCACCATACTCTGTATATTTCTGTCACAGATAGCACTCATAACAAGATTGTGTAATCATTTATTATTTTTTCTCTTCTCCCAGCTGACCATGATCATAGTGAGTCAAGGTTATGTTGGCTATAAGTAACTTGGAGCATTGAAGAGGAACAAGTTGAGAACCATTATATAGAACTATCTATTCCTTAGGGCTGGGCTACAACCTCACTTGTGTATACCAGCATCCAGAACATGGCCTATAAGCAATTGGTGCTCAGTGAATGTGAAAATGGATGCATGATACTTCAGGGAAAAGGTTATTTCTCTCAGTTGGTTTATTAGCCAGTTTTGTTGTTGTTGTTGTTGTTGTTTGTTTGTTTGTTTGTTTGTTTCTGTAATGAAATACCTGAGGCAAGCTAACTGTATAAAGAACAGACAGCCAGGAGCAGTGGCACAGGCCTGTAATTCCCAGCAACTTAGGAAGCTAAGGCAGGAGGATCATAAGTTTGAGGCCAGCCTGAACAATTTAGCAAGACACTGTCTCAAAAAATGAAAAAGTCTAGGGATGTAGCTCAGTGGCAGAGCTACCAGATACCCCAATACTGCAAAAAAAAAAAATAATAATAATAATAAATTAATAGATTTACTTAGCTCACAGCTTTGGAGGCTAGAGGTACAGGCACTTGTGAGGGCCTTCTTTAGCTGCATCACTTCACGGAAGATGGTCGTCGTAGTCTTCTTCTTCTTCCTCCTCCTCCTCCTCCTCTTCTTCTTCTAGTTGTATATGACACAATATTTTATTTATTTATTTTTATGTGGTGCTGAGAATCAAACCCAGTGCCTCACACATGTTAGGCAAGCACTCTACCATTGAGCTACAACCACAGCTGGAAGATGTCCTTGCTGGCAGAGTCCCGAGGTGGCCCAAGTCATTACATGGCAAAAGACAGATAATGTGTATCTTTGTGTCTGGCTTCTATTACTCTTCTTATAAAGCCATCAGGATTCAATAATGAGTACTCCATCCTAGTGACTATATCTAACCTTAATCATTTTCTAAATGCTCCACCTCTAAACACCTCTCAACACTATTAACATATGACTTTTGGGATTAAACTACTGCAAGCATTCTAGGAGACAAAACATATCTAAATCATAGCAAGTGGCTAACTACACATTTGATAATCTCATTTTTGAGTGTCATGAGAATGAAAATGGGACTTATTTGGAGCAAGGAGACTGATAGAATCTTCTCCTCATCCCATTCATCTGTATCTGTCATGAGTATACAATCCCCTTTTCTTGTAAGGTACACAGAATGTGCTGAACAGGTATTTACTAAACTAATCAATTTCTCTATTTCACTTTCAGAGACTGAGATACTTGCTTCCTTCCCATAGACTAGCAAGGTTAAATATAAAATAAAATATAGTTCCTCCAGGTATTTATTACTTTCTGAGTTTACTAGGAGCAGGGAGCATTGCAAATCACCTTCCACTTACATTTAGCCAACTACAACCACTTTGGTCTAGATGATGGTCCAGAATTGCTGACAGAAGAGAATTTTACTTAGGGATAACTAATCTAGGCCTGGGACTCCCACTGTGACTTCTTTTTTTTTTTCCAAAACAAAACAATGTGCCGGGACTGCACAATGGCACACACCCGTAATCCCAGCAGTTTGGGAGACTGAGGCAAGAAGATTGTGAGTTCAAGGCCAGCTTCAGCAAAAAGCAAGGTGCTAAGCAACTCAGTGAGACCCTGTCTCTAAATAAAATACAAAATAGGGCTGAGGATGTGGTTTAGCAGTCAAGGGTTCCTGAGTTAAATTCCAGGTACCACACCCCCTGCAAAAAAAAAAAAAAAAAGCCCGGTATGTTGAAGCACACCTGTAATCCCAGCTACTTAGGAGGCTGAGGCAGGAGGATCACAAGTTCAAAGCCAACCTCAACAACTTAATGAGGTTCTAGTTAATTTAGCAAGTCAAAATAAAAAATAAAAAGGGCTGAGGATATGAGTGATAAAGCCCCCCTGAGTTAAATACCCAGTTCTAAAAACACAAAACAAAGCAAGACAACATTTGTAATTCTTTTTTACATAAGAATTGGACCTTAGGTGGAACAAAACAGTGTAGGGCTTATTTTTTCCCCATTCCTTCCTTTTTCACTTTCTTGTATGGGTTTGTGTGTGCTGGGGATCAAAACCAGGGCTTTGTACATGCTAAGTACATGCTTTACCACTAAGCTATACCCGCAACCCCCAATGTGGGGATTTTCACTGGAGAACATTTGTGTGTGTGTGTGGTGCTGGGGATCAAAACCAGGGCCTTGTGTATGTGCAGCAAGTTCTTAAACTGAGCTACATCCCCAGTCCTGAAGAATGTTTTTTGATCAGAGTTATAAACTGAATGTACTGCTTTGGTCTCAAGAGGATTTCCAGGCAGGGCTTGGGCAGGGAGTTTCAGAGCTCTAATTAACTACTAATTGGCCACTTAAGTAATAATATCTCAGTCTGTCCATTGCCCAGATCCTAAAGGATTTTTGTCTAAGGAAGAAGCTATTTAGTTTCCTAAGATTTTATTGGAAGCCCAGAGGCTTATGTGAAGGTTTTTTTTTTTTTAAAACATTTGAATCAGATGGAATATAATATAATTTCTCATTTTTCTGAGTGCACAGGTTGCAGAATTACATTGGTCATGCAGTCATGAATATACCCACAGCAATAATAATGTCTATTTTATTCTGCTGTCCTTCCATTCCCCCTTCCCCTCCCCTCCCCTCCCCTCCTATCACTTCTCTCTATCCAAACTAATGTTACCCACTCCTCCTCCTCCTCCTCCTTCTTTTTGTGTGAAGTTTTAATTTGTGTTTTGCAGATGCTTACTGTTTCACTTCTTAAGACCCTGAAATTTCATGATCCTTTTGCCCCTCTAAAACAGACAGATTTATCTTTCTAGCAATTGGACAAGAACCTAGCCATGCAGTTGAATGTAGCTGGTCTTTAAGTAAAAGGGCAGCCTTATAACCAAGGCTTATTGCTGGATTCCTAGAAAAAGAATGAAGTTCTGAAAGCCAAGCACCAACAGAGCTCAGAGAACTCAGTTTATTACCCTAATAAGTAGCCCATTGATGTATACATGGGATTTTAACCTTCACTCATATTCTCCCTGGAAAGAGAAACGCAGGCTCCAACACAGGGCTCTGGCTCAGGCTCTGTACTGATTGAGACAGAGCTGAGGAAGAAATCCCGACACACACCTGCCTCCAAGCTCATGACCAGCCTCCTCCCTCATCTTGCACAATCTTGATCCAGGGACAGTAACTAGCAACCTGGCCTTTTGAAGTCCTAAGGACTTTGATCCTTGGAGCTGAGTAAGCTGAACACAACTAATGCTAAACCCTCTTTTAACCCTATAGTCGGTTTTTTTTCCCCACTTAACAAAGTATCACGGATATTCTTCAAAAACAACAATACTTATGTATATATTTTATCTTTGTTGTTACCATATTTTTAAAAAAATATTTATCTTTTAGTTGTATTTGGACACAATACTTTTATTTTTTTATTTTTATGTGGTGCTGAGGATCGAACCCAGGGCCTCACACGTGCTAGGTGAACACTCTACCACTGAGCCACAACCCCAGCCCCATATGTTTTTGTTTGTTTGTTTGTTTTAATATTTATTTTGGGGGTGTGGCTCAGTGGTACAGTGCTCACCTAGCAGCACTGGCAGGACCGGGTTGGATCCTCAGCACCACATAAAAATAAAGTTGTGTTGTATCCATCTATACCTAAAAAATAAATTTAAAAAATATACATTTATTTATTTATTTTTTAGTTTTAGGTGGACACAATATCTTTATTTATTTTAAATATTTATTTATTTTTTTAGTTATCAGCAGACACAACATCTTTGTTGGTATGTGGTGCTGAGGATCGAACCCTGGCCGCACACATGCCAGACGAGCGTGCTACCACTTGAGGCACATCCTCAGCCCTTTATTTATTTTTTTAATGTGGTGCTGAGATTCAAACCCAGTGCCTCAGGCATGCTAGGAGAGCGCTCTACCACTGAGCCACAACCCCAGCCCCATGGCTTTTATTTTATGTGTGCAAAATGTATTATTTTGCCAGCTTCCTTCTTGTGAGTATTTGGATAATTTTTCTTTCTTCTAAACAACACAGTAAACTTCCTTGTCATTTTTCTAGTATTCATTTCTTTAGAGTAAATTCTTTTTTTTTTTTTGTACTAGGGATTGAACCCAGGTGCACTTTACTACTGAGTTACATCCTTAGTCCTTTTTGTTTTTACTTTGAGACAGGGTCTCATTGAGTTGCTGAGGATTTCCATAATTGCTAATGTTGGCCTCAAACTTGAGATCACCTTCTCAATCTCCTAAGAACTGGGATTACAGGCATGTGCCACCATGGCTGGAATAAAATGATGCCAGGCATTGTGGTACATACTTGTAATCCTAACAACTCATAAGTCTGAGGCAGAATTACACATTTGAGGCTAGTTTGGTCAATTAGTGAGCCTCTGCTTTAAAATAAATAATAAAAAGGACTGAAGTTGTAGGTCAGGGGTAGAGTGCCTCTGGGTTCTAGCCATAGTACTGCAAAAAGAAAATAAATAAAATTAAACCCTTTGACCATTAAATATTGCAGTTTTTTCCTAATTTTGTCATTTATCTTTTTTAAATTTTAAATTGTTATATATGACAGCCAAATGTGCTACAATTCATGTTACCCATATAGAGCACAATTTTTCATATCTCTAGTTGTACACAAAGTAGAGTCACACCATTCGTGTCTTCGTACATGTACTTAGGGTAGTGATGTCTGTCTCATTCCACTGTGTTTCCTATCCCCATGCCCCCTTCCTTCCCCTACCTCCCCTTTGCATTCTTTAGAGTTCATCTAATCCTCCCATGCCCCCCACCCCCAACCCATTATGAATCAGCATCCTTAAATCAGAGAAACATTCAGCATTTGACAAATTTCACTTAGCATTGTATTCTCCAACTCCATCCATTTATCTGCAAATGTCATGATTTTATTCTCTTTTAATGCTGAATAATATTCAATTTTGTATATATACCACATTTTCTTTATCCATTCATCTACTGAAGGGCATCTAGGTTGTTTCCACAGTTTAGTTATTATGAACTGTACTGCTATAAACATTGATGTGGCTGTGTCCCTGTAGTATGCTGTTTTTTTTTTTTTTTTTTTTTAAGTCCTTTGGGTATAGACCAAGGACTGGGATAGCTAGGTCATATGGTGGTTTCATTCCCAGTTTTCCAAGGATTCTCCATACTGCTGCACCAATTTGCAGTTCTACCAGCAATGTATACGAGTATGCCTTTTCCCCCACATCCTCACCAACACTTGTTGTTTGTATTCTTTTTTTTTTTTTTTTTTTTTAAAGAGAGAGTGAGAGAGAGAGGGGGACAGAGAGAGAGAATTTTAACATTTATTTATTTTTTTCTTAGTTCTAGGCGGACACAACATCTTTGTTGGTATGTGGTGCTGCTGAGGATCGAACCCGGGCCGCACGCATGCTAGGCGAGCGCGCTACCGCTTGAGCCACATCCCCAGCCCCCTGTTTGTATTCTTGATAGCTGCCATTCTGACTGGAGTGAGATGAAATCTTAAAAGACTAGTTTTGATTTGTATTTCTCTAATTGCTAGAGATGTTGAACATTTTTCATATATTTGTTGATGATTGTATATCATCTTCTGTGAAGTGTCTGTTTAGTTCCTTGGCCCATTTATTGATTGGGTTATTTGTTAAATGTATTTTAATCTGTTCTTTTTTACTTGCAATACTGGGGATTGAACCCAAGGTCTTCCACATGCTAAGTGAGCATTCTACTACTAAGCTACCCTCCTGGCTCATCATATTCATTAAATTTTATTTATTTATTTAGCAGTTCTAGGGATTGAACCTAGGACCTTGTACATACATGCTGGGCAAACACTTTACCACTGAGCTACATCCCCATCCCTTTATTTTATTTTATCTTGAGATAGGGTCCAGCTAAGTTGCCCAGGCTGGCCTGGAACTTGTTATCCTCCTGCCTCAGCCTCCCAAATAGCTGGAATTACAAGTGTGCGTTACTCTGTCAGCCTTTGTCTGTTAATCTTGTTTGAGATGACTTTTGCTGAAGAATTTTTAGTTTAATGAAAACTGTTAATAATGTTCTTCTTATTTTCTGGCTTTGGTTGTCAAGTGAAGAAAGCTGTTCCCACCTTACTATTCTATTTCTTCTTTTGGTACTTTATTTATTTATCTTTATATTCAAACCTTCAAACTTCTAAATCTTCTGAAATTTACTTTGGGTCTAGTGTCAGCCTAAATAACAGAAAGATTCTTCAAAAATTAACAAGTAAATTGGGGAGTAGCATTGCAGTGGAATATGTACCATAAACTGTGTGCATATTCAAGGAGACTGAGGTTAGGGGAAGTTTTTAAAGGCAAAATAGCCAGGCAATGACTGTAATCCCAGCAGCTCAGGAGAGACCATGTCTCAAAATAAATAAAAAGGTCTGGGGATGTGGCTCAGTGTTTAAGCACCCCTGGATTCAATCCCTGGTACCAAAAAGAGGGGGTGCAAAATAAAGAGGATTATATAAGATACTCTGAAACAATAATCTTTGGCTATAAGAATCAGTAACAAGATTGGTGTCAGTACAAGAGAAATTGGTTGGATGTCCTTGCAGAGATCTTTTCTGTTGAAAGTTGCAGTGACCTTTGTGTAAAGATGTGGTTCCAGCACTCTGTTGTGATAGTTCTTATTATCAGGCTTATAAGCAATGACATCTCCTACTTCATAATATCCCAACTTTATTTATCTTTTAGTTTTGTTTTGGCTAGGGCTTGACACAAGCATCTCCATTTTGACTCTGACAACTTTCACACTAGCATGAAGAAGTCTAACTTTTTTCCCTTTATATTGTTAATGAATATTTAAACATATTTATGTGGCATTTAAGGTTTTTCCTGTATTGACCCCTTCCTAACTCTTCAGTTTTAACCCCCACTTTTCTCCCTGGAATTCTAGGCTTCATCATTCTTCCTCCTCCTTTTCTTTTTTTTTTCTTTCTTTTTCTTTTTTTTCAGTTGAAGATGGACACAATACCTTTATTTTATTTATTTATGTGGTGCTGAGGATCAAACCCAATGCCTCACACATGCGAGGCAAGCGTTCTACCATTTAGCCACAGGCCCATAGGCTTCCTTCTTATTCCTGGAATGTAACATCCTGTTCCATTCCTCTAAAACTTGGTCCATATTAGTTCCTCTGTCCAGATTGCCCTTCCTTGAACGCTCTGACCAACATCTGCTTTCCTCACAAAAAATTCCTGGCAAGTGATTCATTGTTAAATATCTGTCAACTGAATAAATCAATCACTTCTACCCACTTTTAACACACAGCAACATCTGTGGGTAACATGTGCAACAGAAGGATGAAAAATTAGGAAATGCAGTTGACAGGGGAAATCCACACTGCCATATGACTTAGGCCATCTACTTCCTTCTGTGGTTCTTCCCTTGCCTTGCCCTCCCTACCCTGCCAGCCCTACCTATAACACTCCTTCTTTCTAGTTATATGCAGGACTTCTCTATCCTGATGAGCTTAGAGAAGAAGTGCCTCCTCCTTTTGACCCTGGGAGCAGACAAAGATCATCTTCCCAGATGTACAATTTTTCACCATCCACCTGCATTTTTTTCCCCAGATCAAACCAGAGCCTTGAGCATGCTAAACCAGCGCTCTTCCACTGAGCTACATCCTCAGCACCAATTTTTCACCATCTGAAAGTATTTTACCAAGCTAGGGATATAGCTTAGTGGTAGAACTAGCATGTATAAGGCCCTGGTTTTAAACGCCAGTACTGCCAGAAGAAAATAAAACAAAATATGGATTATATAAAAGTACTTTTACCTTATTCTAGTAAGAAAGTACCCCCCCTAATTCAGGCTCTTATTACCCAGGCTTTGGCCTACTGCTGTCTCTTCATTCTTGACAATTACCCTGTTTATTTTCATGTTTTACCCAATTAATTTTCACATATAATCCTTTTATTATGTTGTTGTTTTTTCAGGGCCAAGGACTGAACTCAGGGCCTTGTGCATGCTAGGCAAGGGTTCTGCCACTGAGCTAAATCCCCTACCCTTCTCATTACATTTTGTTTTTTGGTACTTAGAAGCCTTTACTTTGGCCTGGCACAGTGATGCACATCTCGAATCCCAGTTATTCTGGAGGTTGAGACAGGAGAATCACAAGTTCAAGACCAGTCTAAGCAACTTGGTGAGATCCTTGGAAATATAACAAGATGCTGTTTCAAAATGAAAAATAAAAAGGACTTGGGGGGGGGCGGCTGGGGATGTGGCTCAAGTGCTCGCCTGGCATGCGTGCGGCCTGGGTTCGATCCTCAGCACCACATACCAACAAAGATGTTGTGTCCGCCGAGAACTAAAAAAAAATAAATAAATATTAAAAATTCTCTCTCTCTCTCCTCTCTCACTCTCTCTTTAAAAAAAAAAAAAAAAAGGACTTAGGGGGTCTGGGGTTGTGGCTTAGTGGTAGAACACTTGCCTAGCACATGTGAGGCCCTGGGTTTGATCCTCAGCATCACATAAAAATAAATAAAATAAAGATATTATGTCCATCTACAACTAAAAAAATAAAATTTGAAAAAAAAAAAGACTGGAGATGTGATGTATCTTAGTGGTAAAGCACCCCTGGATTTAATCCCCAATACAAAAAAAAAAAAAAAGAAAGAAAGAAAGAAAAAGAGAGACAGAGAAAAGAAAAGCAAATGACACTTATACAAAACATTTACATCTTATGGGCTGGGGTATGGATCAGTGGTGGACTGCTTGTCTAGCAAGTTGGAGGCCTTGAGTTAAATTCCAAGTACTTGAAAAACAAAATAAAACTACATTGCAGGGCTGGGTTTGTGGCTCAGTGGTAGAGCACTTGCCTAGCACTTGCCTAGAGGCACTGCGTTTGATCCTCCGCACCACATAAAATAAATAAATAAATAAAATAAAGGTATTGTGTCCAACTACAACTAAAAATATATTTAAAAATAAATAAATAAAATAAAATTATAAAAAACTGATAAAATAATATATCAAAAATACTACAGTGCAGGACTGGGGCTGTAGCTCAGTGGCAGAGCACTTGCTTAACATGCGTGAGGCACTGGGTTCCATTCTCAACACAACATAAAAAAATAAAATAAAACTAATAAAATAAAGACATCTGTCCATCTACAACTACAAAAAAAAAAAAAAAAAAGAACAAAAACAAAAACAAAAATACATTGCAGGAGGGAACAAAACAAAACTTAACAGCCAGAGGCTAGCACCACCACATCCCAATATTTTATATCAAATTCCTCTTAGACAAGTACAATGTAAGATCCTTTCAGGAACTGGGATGTAGCTCAGTGGTAAATCAGAAAAAAAAAAAAAAAAAAGGAAAGCAATCAAGTGGCAAACAAGCTAGCTTTGTCATTCCAGATCTCATGGCACATACCTATAATCCCAGCTATTTGGGAGGTTAGGGCAGGAGGAGTGCAAGTTCGAGGCCAACCTGAACAATTTAGTGAGATCTTATCTCAATATTTTTTTTTAAGAGAGAGAATTTTAATATTTTTTTTTTTTTTTTTTAGTTTCCGGCGGACCCAACATCTTTTGTTTGTATGTGGTGCTGAGGATCGAACCCGGGCCACATGCATGCCAGGCAAGGGTGCTACCGCTTGAGCCACATCCCCAGCCCATTATCTCAATATTTTTAAAAGGGTTGAGGATGTAGATCAATGTTAGAGCTTCCACTTAGCATGTATAAGACATGTTAACAACAACGAAGAGATTTTTACTGTGTCTGCAAAATCCAAATTTATTATTTAAACAATGTTTATGTGAACCTTTGCACTAGCTGAAGTAGCCCACTGATTCAGTATACCTTGGTACTTCTTGCCCTTATACATTTGTTAACAATGCTCTAAGAATGTTCCCTCTCTCTATTTCTGCCTGTCAAAATGATACAGAGGGGCTGGAGTTGTGGCTCAGTGGCACAGCACTTGCCTAGCATGCGTGAGGCACTAAGTTTGATCCTCAGCACCACATTGGGAAAAAAAAAAAAAAGATACAGAGCTTGCTTTGTAGGTAAAAGGCCCTGTACCCAAACCCAAAACAAAATGATACAAATTTAATGAGAGCTAGGTAGGATGGTACATACCTGTAACCCCAGCTACTCAGGATGCTGAAGCAGGAGGATGGAAAATTTGGGCTAGCCTGTTAAATTAGCAAGACCCTATCTCAAATTTAAAAATAAAAAGAGTTGGGGGTATAGCTCAGTGGTAGAGTACTCCAGGTTCATTCCCCAGTACACAAAATAAATAAATTATTTTTATTTTTTGGGTATCAGGGATTGAATTCAGGGGCACTAGACCACTGGGCCACATACCCAGCCCTATTTTGTATTTTATTTAAAGATATAGTCTCACTGAGTTGATTAGCACCTTGCTTTTGCTGAGGCTGGCTTTGAACTCACAATCCTCCTGCCTCAGCCTCCACAGCCATTGGGATTATAGGCATGTGCCACCATGCCTGGCACAAAATAAATAAATTGCTAATAAATTAAATTTAAGGGACTGGGGTTATGGCTCAGCAGTAGAGCACTCACCTCACATGTGTGGGTCCCTGGGTTCGATCCTCAGTACCACATAAAAGTGAATAAACAAAATAAAGGTATTGTGTTCAACTACAACTGAAAAAATAAATAAATATTTTAAAAATTTTAAGGTTTTTCATGGGAAAATATTATTTCTAAAGTAATAGCTTTTGACCTTTTCCAGTTTATGTCCTATAACCCACTTTTAAAACACCTGGTTCCCACTATTACAAAAAAACTTTAAAATCAACTTTCCAGCAGGGCATGGTGGCACATGCCTTAATCCCAGTAGCTGGGGAGGCTGAGACAGGAGGATTGCAAGTTCAAAGTCAGCAAAAAAAATTTAGAGACAAGGTCTCACTAAGCAACTCAGAGAGATCCTGTCTCTAAATAGAATACAAAATAGGGCTGGGGATGTGGCTCAGTGGTTCAGTTCACCTGAATTTAATCCACAGTACCCCTCAAAAAAAAATAAATAAACTTTCGCCATGTTTATAGGCATTGAAAAGGAACTGAATTTTTATGATAAAATCACAAACCAAGAAATAGAAAGATTATTTTAGTAGTTTTGATTATTATATATAGTTGATAAGAAATAAGAAATAGTTTGTCATATGCTAAAAGAGAACAGTGGTTGCCTTGTTAAAGAATATAAATACCAAGCTGAGATTAAAAATATAAATACAGCCGGGCGTGGTGGCACATGCCTGTAATCCCAGCAGCTCAGGAGACTAAGGTAGGAGTATTGAGAATTCAAAGCCAGCTTCAGCAACTTAGTGAGGCCCTAAGCTATTTAGTGAGACCCTGTCTCTGAATAAAATACAAAAAGGGCTGGAGATGTGGGTCAATGGTTAAGTGACCTGAGTTCAATCCCTGGTATGTATGTGTGTATATGTGTCTGTGTGTGTGTGTGTGTGTATACACATACACACGATATATATATACACACACACACATATGTATCAGTGATAGAGCTTGTCTAGTGTTCGTAAAGCTCTGGATTTGATCTTCAACACCATGAAAACAAAACAAGAATATAAATACATAGATGGCAAGAGTCTTAGTTGGGATGGATTCTTCCAACATCAAATCCATCAAATCCTAAAACAAGGACTTAAGTACACACAATTTATTTGGGAGATGATTCCAGGAATCAGAAGGAAGGGAGTTTCAGAGGAGGGCTATAGCTCAAAGAAGGCCCTAAGTTCTATCCCAGCACTACTCCCACACACACTAAGAAGAAGAAGGAGGAGGAGAAGAAGAAAGAAAGAAAAATGAGGAGAAGGAGGAGGAAGGGGAAAAGAATAGAGAAATGAGACAGAAAAGGGAGAAAAGTCAGTGTATGAACTGGTTAATAATACTCTGGGCAACTCAATGTGCCCAGGGAGCTCTCTGAGAAATTGTGAATCACACTACAGAATTGACCCAGGGAAGATGAGGATATTGGAGTATTTACCCATAGTTATTTTCTCTCCATTTTTTGAGGATTGTTCCTAAAAATTTAAATACCTCACAATCACAAGCTGCAGCTACCTATAGCCAAGCAGGATTCCTTGGCATGGAGAGAGCCCTGGGCCAGTAGAGAGCAGAGCATACAATTAGTACTGTGGATTACTGACTTCCACAGCTGTGTTAGATCTGGAATATTGATACATCACACAAATCTCCTACAACATGAAAGAAAGAAGAATTGTTGAGAAATTGTGTGTTCAGGCTAGTTCACTTGTATTTCTAGCATGTGATAACTATACAAATATCTAGGTGTGTATGTTTTGCATGGGCGGTACTTATGAGATTCACTGATCTATTGATGCTAGTCAAATCTTCTGTGTTTGTTTGCCACTCTTTGAGTGCTTGGGCCATACATTTATTCATTATGTCCTTAGTATGAGTCAAACATCATTCTTGGCACTGGAATTTCAGAGATCAATAACCAACTAGAAAAAATCAGGTGCAGTGATGTATGCCTGTAATCCCAGATATCCAGGAGTCTAAAGCAGAAGGTTTCCAAGTTCAAGGCCAGCCTCTAATTTAGGAGGACTCTTTCTCCAAAGAAAAAGGAAAAAAAGGTCTGGGGATATAGCACAGTGATAAAATGCCCCTGTGTTCAATTCTTAGTACTCTTTGGAAGAAAAAGTAACATTAGAAGAGGCAAAGTAGGGGTGGGGATATAGCTCAGGTAGTAGAGTGCTTGCCTTGCATGCGCAAGGCCCTGGGTTTGATCCCCAGCACCAAAAAAAAAAAAAAAAAAAAAGAAAGAAAGAAAGAAAGAAAAGGCAAAGTAGTATCCTAAAAAAAAAAACATGAACTTTAGAACCAGAGATCCAGCTTGTAGTTGATTTACTGTGCAATTCTGCACAAGTCATTCAGCCTCTTCTTTCACTGTAAAAGTGGAATACTAATGATTCTTTACCTCCCCAGGTTGCTGTGACAATTAAATAAAGTAATCTCTGTGAAATATTTAGCATAGCGCCTGATGCATATAGTGAAAAATCCAATATTAATTATTGCTTCATTATCAAAAATAGTAGGTAAGTCAGGTGTGATGGCACATGCCTATAATCTCAGCGACTTGGGAGGCTAAGGCAGGAGGACCAAAAGTTTAAAAGCCAGGCTCAGCAATTTAGCCAGGCCCTAAGAAACTTAGTAAAACACTGCCTCAAAATAAAAAAGGCTGGGGATGTGGCTCAGCGGTTAAGTGCCTCTGGGTTCAATCCATGGTACCAAAAAAAAAAAAAAAAAATCTATCTATCTATCTATCTATGTGTGTGCGGGCTTGTGTTTGTGCACGTGTGTGCGTGTGCGTGTAGCTAGGAGCTTCGGGTATAGTTCAGTGGTAGAGCACATGCTTAGCATACACCAGACCCTAGATTCAAACCCCAACACCAACCAGGTGCCGTGGCACACACCTGTAATCCAGCGACTAGGGAGGCTGAAGTCTGGAGATCTCAATCTTTTTTTTTTTCTTTGTGATGCTGGGGATTGAACCCAGGACCTTGTGCATATGAGGCAAGCAGCCAACTGAGCTATATCCCCAGCCTGAGGATCTTGATTTTTTTTTTTTTTTTTTTTAAAGAGAGAGGAGAGAGGGGGGAGAGAGAGAGAGAGAGAGAGAGAGAATTTTTAATATTTATTTATTTTTTAGTTCTCGGCGGACACAACATCTTTGTTGGTATGTGGTGCTGAGGATCGAACCGGGGCCGCACACATGCCAGGCGAGCGCGCTACCGCTTGAGCCACATCCCCAGCCTGATTTTTTTTTTTTTTAAAGAGAGAGTGAGAGAGGAGAGAGAGAGAGAGAGAGAGAGAGAGAGAGAGAGAGAGAGAGAGAGAGAGAGAGAGAGAGAATTTTCAATATTTATTTATTTATTTATTTTTTAGTTCTCGGCGGACACAACATTTTTGTTGGTATGTGGTGCTGAGGATCGAACCCGGGCCGCACGCATGCCAGGCGAGCGCACTACCGCTTGAGCCACATCCCCAGCCCTTGATTTTTTTTTAAAGTATTTTAAAGTATATTTTAGTAGATGGACACAATACCTTTATTCATTTGTTTATTTATTTTTTATGTGGTGCTGAGGATGGAACCCAGTGCCTCAGAAGTGCCAGGCATGTGCGCTACAACAGAGCCACCACCCCAGCCTGGAGATCTCAATCTTAAGGGCAGCCTCAGAAACTTTGTGAGATCCTGTCTCAAAATAAAAAATAAAAGGGCTAGGGGGCTGGGGTTGTGGCTCAGTGGTAGAGCACTCGCCTAGCATGTGTAAGGCCCTGGGTTCGATCCCCAGAACCACATAAAATAAATAAATAAAATAAAGGTATTATGTCCAATTACAACTAAAAAAGCAAATATTAAAAAAAATGAAATAAAGATATTGTGTCTACCTACAACTAAAAAATAAATATTAAGAAAAAGCAGGGGCTAGGGATGTAGCTCAATGGTAAAACATCCCTAGGTTCAGTTCCCACTTCTATAAATTAATCAATCAGTTTCCAGAAAGAAAGAAGAAAAAAAGTAGCATAGATATATTTCCAAAATTAATATCTGCCTTTGAGGAGAGGACTAAGTCCCATGGGTAAAATGCACAATCACAGTCCACAGTAAGATACAGTACACTGGAATCATGTCCAAGTGCAGTGGCACTAGAGGAGAAGGAGAGGATGAAAACTCAGATCTCACTGGATGAGGTAGTTGATGGCATGGTATAATCGCCAGGGCCTGGTCTCAGTACACCGCCCCAAGGCTATTCTCAGTGACTACCTGGGAACTCTCACCGTTGGGGGGGGGGGATTAGCCAGGTCTTGTCAAGTTGGTTTCATCTTTTCACTACAGAAAAGTTAACCATTAACATCTTGCATTAATGGTTGGTTTCTGAGCTGGTCAGAGTTTAGGAATGATTCTATCCTTTAGAGACATTCATTGATTGGAATGGACTCCAGCTTTCCTTAAATATGTTACTGCCCTCCCTTAAATATGTTACTGCTTACCCTCTCTAGAAAGTCAAATCATAATGTCAAGATCTTGTTCATGGTATTACCCAGCAGAATATCTAGCACATAGTAGGTGCTCAGTATTAGTTGAATGAATGAAACACTACTAAATGAGAAGACACTGTTATGAGCTCTTGGGATTGAGTCTGGATTTAAGGTCTCCCTCTCCTCCCAGGAGTACTAGCTACTAATGAAGTATCTGGATCTAGAGTTTGAGGGTCCCTGATGGAAGCCAGGCTAAAGGGTGTGGGCCAACATCTCCCTTTACTGTCTGACTTCAGGTTCTTTTCATGAAGATAAGGGTCATGGCCATGAGTTTCTAGGATGGTCCCCTCCCATTGTGTTTTGCATATGGGTCCTTTAGGAACCTAAACTCTATTTTTCATACTCACTCCCAGCCTGGCCTAGGCTAAGCAGGAAGTGCCAGCAAATAAAACATGGGAATAGTACAGGGACACACTGAAAGACTTGAGACGGAGGGACTTGGACAGAAAGCATTTCCTCATGCCCTCTGATCTGGACATGATTCCCTTACAAGCTAGAAACATTTTCCAAATGCTGAAATGCTCAGAGAAGAATGTTTTTTTCAAAAAAAAATTTTTTTTAGGTGTAGATGGACACAACACAATGCCTTTATTTTTATGTGGTGCTGAGGATCCAACCCGGGTCCTGCCTGTGCTAAGCGAGTGCTCTACTGCTGAGCCACAATCTCAGTCCCTCCTTTCTGTCACTTTCTACCTCTTCATTGTTTTTTGTTTGTGTGTGTGTGTGTGTGTGTTTTATTTTAGTTTTGGATTTATCTTTTTCATGTGTGGTTTTGTGTTTTTTTATTTTATATTTGGGGGTAGAACTGGGCATTGAACCAGGGGCACTTTGCCACTAAGCTACATCCTCTCACCTTTTTATTTTTTTATTTTGAGACAGGGTCTTGCTTAGTTGCTGAGGATAACCTTGATCTTGAGATCCTCCTGTCTCAGCCTCCTTCATCACTGGGATTACAGTCATGTGCCATCAGTCTTGCCCTCTAATTATCTATGTCATCAGCTCCTCTTTACTCCTAAATCCAGGCCATCTAACCCAGGATTAATCATTTCTCTCAATCATTTTTCCATAAATTCACCAATTATTTTATGTTGATCACATTTAAATGTTTCTGATGTAGGGATTAAGAACATGAATATACAGTGTGGCAAATAGTAGATGCTCAGTAAGATGGCAGGTATTCTTCTTACTATTATACTCATTTCTGGTTCTCTTTTTGAGACAGGGTCTTGCTATGTTACTCAGGCTGGTCTCAAAATCCTGAGCTCAAGCAATCTTCCTGTTTCAGCCACTTTAGTACTGGGACTACAGATGCCTGCTATCAAACCTGTCTGGTTCTTCTTTTTATTATTTATTTATTTTTTAAAAATTTTAAGTTGTAGTTGGACACAATACCATTATTATTATTATTATTATTATTATTATTATTATTATTATTATTATTATTTTAATGTGGTGCTGAGGATCAAACCCAGTGCCCTGCACATGATAAGCGAGCGAGCTCTCTACCACTGAGCTACATCCCCAGTCCCTAGTTCTTCTATTTAATTATTCTTTTTCTCTCCCCCTCCTCCCCCTCTCCCTCCTTCCCCCACTCATTATAGAAGTAAAGAGTTTTAGTCTATTTCCTTAGAAAACCAGAGCTCAGGGCAGAGTTTACATGATAAGGTTTAATCTCAGAACAACAAAAAATAAAGAAAAAACAGGAATGAGCCAGAAAATAAGGAAAAGAAAATAAAAGTGGTGTTCTACAGAGCTGGCTATAACTTTAGAAGACACAGCTAATTACTCTGTTATATAGGATTGAGAGGCCAAAATCACTACATGATGTCTAGAAACTATTCATTAAGGAAAGAAGAGCAGACTATCTCTTGGCTCTTTCCTTCACTGGTCAATTTCCTCATACCCAACTAAACATTAACTCACCTGTACTTTCAGGTTGCTTACCTAGCACCTCAGGGCAGTCTGAGACTGATCCCAATTTCCATAGCAAGTGCTTCAACTTACTCTGAAAGTGATGGAAAAAATAAGATTCTCTGTGCCATGTATTTTTAATGTTTTTATTTAATATGACAGCAGAATGCATTAAATTCTTATTACATATATAGAGCACAAATTTTTCATATCTCTGGTTGTATACAAAGTATATTCACACCAATTCGTGTCTTTATACATGTACTTTGGATAATAATGTCCATCACATTTCACCATAATTTCTAACCCCATATCCCTTCCCTTCCCCTCCCACCCCTTTGCCCTATCTAGAGTTCATCTATTCCTCCCATGCTCCTCCTCCCTACCCCACTATGAATCAGCCTCCTTATATCAGAGAAAACATTCGGCATTTGTTTTTTGCGTATTGGCTAACTTCACTTAGCATTATCTTCTCTTAACTTCATCCATTTACCTGCAAATGCCATGATTTTATTCTCTTTTATTGCTGAGTAATATTCCATTGTGTATATATGCCACATTTTTTTTATCCATTCATCTATTGAAGGTCTGTGTCATATCTTTAAGGTACAAATGTCTTGTCTACACCTGGGAAGGCTGAAGTGGCATACTGAATTAGGAGAAGGGACCGTAATGGTGATGGCTCTCCATTGGCCAGTGCCTGAGGACTGAATGTGAATTTGGAGATAATAGAATTTTAAAAACTTCATAAATATCTATATTTCCACTAATCAATTGCAACTGTTTTAGTTTGATATGTTTTCATTCATTTTCTTTCTTTCTTTTCTTTTTGGTACTGGGGATTGAACCTGAACCTAGGGGATGCTTAACCACTGAGCCCACGTCCCCAGCCCTTTTTTGTATTTTTTTTTGAGACAGAGTCTTGCTGAGTTGTTTAGGGCCTTGCTAAGTTGCTGAGGCTGGATTTGAACTTGTGATTCTCTTGCCTTAACCTCCTGAGTCACTGGAATTATAGGTATGTACCACTGCACCAGGCTCCTTAAAAAAAAAAAAAAAAAAAAAATATATATATATATATATATATATATATATATATATATGCTGTTGATAGACCTTTATTTTATTATATGTGGTGCAGAGAATTGAACCTCACACATGACAGGTAAAAGCATGACTGCTGAGCCACAGCCCTACCCTATGTGTGTCAGGCTCCTTTTTAATAACTGTTTATGATTTACTTTTTATATTGTAGGGCACAGATGAGGTAAGGCACCAAAGATAGCAGGAAACAATTTTATTTGGCAGCAGCCAGGTTCAGAGGGTACAGCTTTCGCAGTAACCAATTAATCCCCTGAACCCCAGCTATATAAAGTTCAGGTAGTTTCAGAACTTTATACCCAGCATGCAAGGGGAGAGGCTCAGAAGTTCACAGTCTGCAGAAGTTCACATAAAAACAGCTTTTTCTTTCACTGTTTTGGGCAAGTTAACCCTTTAAAGACAACACCTGAGAAGGGGAGAGCTTCTCCCCTTTTTTTCCTTCCCCTGCCAGCTGTTACCAGGGAGCCCAATTGGTAACTTATCTTAGAAATGTAGACATCTCTATGAAGTCCCAGCTCAAGGCCAGAGGTGTTCTTAAAGGATCTTTTTTTTTTTTTTTTTTAATTACATTTTGCATTTGCAAACACACTTTTACAAACTACTATACTGGAAATATGTTTGTGAAAAACAAGTAAAGAGGGCGTCCAGCTCCTGGAGTGCTGATTTCTTCCAGGCCAGTGGCCAAGTAATATAGCAACAGGAAAATAGAAAGTTTGCCTATATTGAACTCTTGTAGAGACTTTTTTAAAAAATTTTTAAAAAATATTTATTGTTTAGTTTTTGGTGGACACAACATCTTTATTTGTATATGGTGCTGAGGATCGAACCCAGCGCCGCGCACATGCCAGACGAGCGCACTACTGCTTGAGCCACATCCTCAGCCCATTGTAGAGACTTTTTTATTGATAGTCCTAAAATAAATTATGGTGAAGACTTCTGGAGAAACTTAGTTAAGATTTTCTGTGGGGGAGGGGGTGCCACTACACTTACTCTTTTTTCTGAAGCATCTGATACTATTTTCATTCCTTTGTGTGTGGGGGTAGGTATGTTTTGTGGTATTGAGGTGGTTTACCACTGTATCATATTCCCAGTCTTTTTTTACTTTTCATTTTGAGACAGGTTCTCACTAAGTTGCTAAGGGTCTTGATAAATTGTTGATACTGGCCTTGAATTTGTGATCCTGCCTGGTGCTCCAAGTTACTGGGATTACTTGAATGCAGTTCCTTTGTGTTTCTTAAAGTTCTTTTGTTTCAAGCAACAAAAAATTTCCTATGTCTAACCAAAGAAAATGTGAGTTTTTGGAAGGCTAAAGGAGAACTTGCAGTACCAAAGGGAAGGGAGGGTACATAGAGGAGGACTGCAAGTTCAAAGCCTGCCTCAGCAATTTAGCAAGGCCCTAGCAATTTAGGGAGATCCTGTCTCTAATTAAAAAATAAAAAAGGGCTAGAGATGTGGCTCAGTGGTTAAGTCCCCTGGGTTCAATCCCTGGTACCAATAAATGAACAAATGAACAAAATTTGTTTTGAGACAGGGTCTCATTAAGTTACCCAGGCTGGCCTCCATCTTGAAATCCTCCTGCCTCAGCCTCCTGAGTAGCTGAGATTATAGGGAAGTGTCATTGTCCATGGAAATTTAGCAAAATCCTGTTTCAAAATAAATAGTAAGCTGGGCATGGTGGTACATGTCTGCAATCCTGTAATTGAATCCAGAGTGCTCTACCATTAAGCTACCTCTCCAGCCTTTTAATTTTTATTTTGAGACAGGGTTTTGCCAAATTGCTTAGAGTCTTTCTAAACTCCCAAGGCTGGTCTTGAACTTGCAATCCTCCTGATTCAGTCTCTTGAGTTGCTGACATCACAGGTGTGTAGCACCCCATATGACTTTTTTAGTAGCCTCAAGATTTTTACACTGAAGCAACACAGGTCACTGGCTGAGGGGCGTATCTTGTAAAATGGGAGGATGACTATGAAAGAAGTGATGTGTTCCAAAGCAGATGAGTTTTAAAAAACAATACACCTTCAATTTGTCCAAAAAACCAACAAAAGAAAATGAAACAACCAAAAAACAAACAAAAAAATCAAAACAAACAAACAAACAAAAAAACAAACTGATGGAGAAGGAATAGGTTGCACTTCGCCTGTAACAATTCCTGTACCAAGAATCAAGAGCAGAAGCCCCAGAGTTGAGGAAGGAGGAGGCTAGGTTACAGCAATGACTCAGCAACTCATCAGACAGCAAGGTCACTTATGTATTGCACCTCAGACTTTTAAGAAGTTAGACTAGGGTGACTGGGAAGTTTAAAAAAACTAGCAGGGGGGAAAATCCACCATCATTTGCAGAAAACGGTGTACATGGTATATGTCTTTTGAGGGAAAGTTTTCTGGGGTAAGATGTATTTAGGGGATCCTGAATTCTGTTACCACAAGTAGGAATTTATGTATTAGGATAATTGTGATAAATTGAATGTCTGGTACTGTTGGGGAATAACTGGTCTGGAGAAATGGAGAGGCATCCAGGGAGTAGGGGTGGGGGAGGGGGAAACAAGGAATAACAAAAAAACGCTTCACTTGGGACAACACTTCCTATTGCCCACCCTTGCCACAGAATAAAACCTAAATACAAGACACCTCTTAGACCAAAGGAACAAAGTCTCTAATCTGTAATTTAATAGCTGTGTGAATATGGGCAAGTTAGAAACAATTTTAACCTTGCTTAGTTTAATTTGTGAAATGAATCATTCACACTTTCCCTCACAGGCTACTGGTAGGTGACATCTGTAACTTCATCTAGACTGTAGTAACATTGCAAACTATCAGAGCTATATGCATTTCAGATTTATGCAATTTTTCTGTATATATGCTATACTACAATATAAAAAGGCTTATACAAAGTAAAAATAAGCTAGGGGCTGTGGCATATGTCGGTAGTTCCAGTTAACTCGGGTGGCTGGGGCAGAAGGATCACTGAGCCAGAAGTGTGAAGCCAACTTAGGTGTGAAGCCGACTTGGATAACAGTCTTAAAAAAAAAAAAAAAAAAAGGAATTCCTGTATCAAGTTATTTTGAGGATTCGGCAGAATCATACTTCCTGTCTTTAGCACAGTGCCTGGCAGATAAAGTGCCAGGGTTAACGCTTAAAGAGTTAAGGAACCGGGGCTGGGGCTGTAGCTCAGTGGTAGACAGCTTGCCTAGCACATATGAAGCACTGTGTTCTATCCTCAACACCATATAAAAATAAATAAAATAAAGGCATGGTTATCCGCCTACAACTATAAAAAAAAAAAAAAAGGGAGAGGAGAGATCAGGAGGGAGTATGCGGTGTGGCATTCTGGTCAACCTTTGTGGTGTAGCTGCTCCGGGCCTCAGTTTGCCTGAACTAATAACAGGGTCAAATTTGCTGAACTCTGGGAATACTGCCAGGCCAATCCTGCCGAGGGGGGCCAGGGCGGGGCGGCCAAGAGAAGAGGCCCGCGGTGCACTGTGGGCCAGCCAGAGGCACGGCCGGCCCCCAGGACCACCCACGTGGCCGGAGCGCAGGCAACACTGAGCTTGTTGCTTCCCAAACCCTCGCGGTGGAGGGAGAGTCCGAGTTCCTGCCAGTCAGACTTCCAGCACCGTACAGGACACGTGCAGCCTCCCAGCTCTGGCCTCCATCCTCCTCAGCAACTTCCCCGGGAAGTGGAGGGCGGATCCACTTTGCGCGTGATCTGGGCTGCCCGGCCTCTGCCCCTCCCTCTGGGCGGAGCTTCCTTTTCACTGCCAGACTTAAGCCGAGGCCTTTGGGTCCCTAGAGGGGTGCAGCACCAAGCTCAGGCCACGCTGTTGTGTTCACACTGTGTGCTTGCGCCAAGGTGAGTTTCTCCTGCTGTTGGCCCATCCTTCTTCCAGAGGAGGTAGTCTCGATCCTTCAGGACCTCGGGCCCGCTCCCGGGATTGAGTGGGGAGCCATGAGGTTTAGTTTCGGATTTGAGTTCCTCTTATTCTCTGAGATCTGGAATAACCCCCGTTTCTCTGAACTTTTGTTTCCTCGGCGGCAAAATGAGTAGGCATATCAGCATATCGAGAGAATTGAGAAAAAATTTTGAAAGCGTCCAGCACATGAAAAATTTAGTTGCCATCTTCTTTTTGTTATTCACCTACAAGGTTTTTTCAGGTGCTCTTGCATTCCTGCGGAGACGCAGGGATGCTTTCTTTGAAGTGGTGGGAAGGGGAACGGGGAACTCCCTTACTTAAGCCCTCGCCTTGTGTCTGGGATAGCTGGAACATGTTCTGTTTCTCTAGAGCCCTGTTAAAGTTAGAATCGGATCTGACCCATCACAGGATGGGCCCATTATTAATTAACTTTTGCGTTCAGACTACCCATACTCAAGGTTGCAGGACCTCTGCAGAAAAGTCTCCACAATTCTTATCAGGCCATCAGGCCTGTTTTTTTTTTTTTTCTCCATGATAGTGGTAAGGTGCATGCGCGAGGCCCTGGTTTCCATCCCCAGTATCAAAAAATAAAAAAATAAATAAGTAAAATACTTTAATATTCTCCAAAGATGATTCTTTATAGGTTTCTCAAGAAGAAAAGAAGATGAGGGAGATAGTGACTTCTTTAAATGCCCCACCCCTAACCAAATTCCATTGTCTCCCATTAGCCTCTATTTGTGTAGTAAGGGTGGACAGACGACTCAGGGTTGTGGGGGAAACCGTTCTGTAATCTAAAATCTAAAAGATGCTGCTATGTGCATACACACAAAAGCAAGTGATTAGTGAATTTCTGGGAGGAGCCAGAAATTAAAGTGCTAGCTAAAGGATGAGCAATAGTTAGCCAGGGTGAGGTTTGGGAAGGGAAAATGTGCAGAGGCCTGGAGTCAGGTAAATGATGCTGATTTTACAGAGGCTGAAATGAAGAGGTAGAGAAATTAGGAAGGTGGGAGCCAGGTTTCTTTCTTTCCTTTTTGGGGGGATTACTGGATATTTAACTCAGAGGTACTTTGCCACTGAGCCACACCCCCAGCCCTTAATTTTTTGAGTTACTAAGTTGCTTAGTTGTTGAGGCTGGCCTCAGACTTGAGATCCTCCTGCCTGAGCCTCCAGAGTTGCTGGGATTAGGGCATGTGCCACCATTCCTGGTGGGACCCAGGTTTTGAAAAAGTCTGAACTTTATCCCTGGGGGAAGGGGAGAACTGCTGAAGAGTTTGAGTCTGGGAGTCTCTTGGTTGGATTTGGTGAATGGGTTGTGGTTAAGGGGCCACGCTGGAAGCAGAGAAATACCTGGATTAGGTAAGGGATGATGGTGATCAGGGTTAGGTCAGTGGAAATGGAGATAGATGTGGATGGACTAGAGAAAGATTTAGGAAGTAAACACAAACACATATTTATTATAATTTGAGTGGGGTACTAGGAATTGACTCAGGGCCTTGTACATTCTAGGTAACAGCTCTACCACTGAGCTACATTCTCAGTCAAAAGTATATATTTTTAAATTTTTCTTTTTATAGACATTAACACATATACAAGCAGTGCCCAGCTACATGGAAGGCTGGGGTGGGAGGATCAACTTAAGTTCATCAGTTGTAGACTGCCCTGGGCAACATAGTAAGACTCCCATCTTAAATAATAATAATAATAATTCTTTGGGACTGGAGATACAGCTCAGTGCAAAGGCCTTGCCTGCATGCTTGAGGCCCTGAGTTTGATCCCCAGCACTGCAAAAAAGAAAAGAAATAAAATGCATATGGTGTATTGCAGTCTAATAAAAACAAAAAACAACCTGGGTAAAAGGGTATGTAGATTTCTGTACACTATTTTCTTAATATTATATTTTAGAACACTTATTATCTGTCTTTTTTTTTTTTTTTTTTTGTGTGTGTGTGTGTGTGGTGCTGGGGATTAGAACCCAGGGCCTTGTTCATATGAGCCAAGCACTCTACCAACTGAGCTATAATCCCTAGCCCTATTATCTCTTTTTATATTTACAAGTATTAACAGGATTCTTTTAACCCAACCAAGCAGAACAAATCTGGGCTAACCTTACATATTTAAGGTAGTTTTCCAAGCTGGCTTCTTTATATTTATAGATTTTTTTTTTTTTTTTAAAGAGAGAGAGAATTTTTTTTTAAATGTTTAACCACATTAGTAACCAAAGGAAATATACATTTATTTTTTTTTAAGAGAGAGTGAGAGAGAGAGAGAGAGAGAATTTTAATATTTATTTTTTAGTTCTCGGCGGACACAACATCTTTGTTGGTATGTGGTGCTGAGGATCGAACTCAGGCCGCACGCATGCCAGGCGAGCTCGCTACCGCTTGAGCCACATCCCCAGCCCTGAGAGAGAATTTTTTAATATTTATTTTTCAGTTTTGGGTGGACACAGCATCTTTTTATTTTATGTGGTGCTGAGGATCGAACCTGGCGCCCAGCGCATGCCAGGCGAGCACATTACTGCTTGAGCCACATCCCCAGCCCCAAGCTGGTTTCTTTAGAAGTAGAAAAGATGTGCTTCCCTCCTCAACTACCTATCAAAACCATAACCTGATAATACTTAGAAATGCCTCAAAAGAACTGCAAATACTTTCTGTACATAGCTTTTTTATTTGCAGATTTGGAGAATAAACCCAGGGTCTCTCACTTGCTAGGCAAGTACTCTAACATTCAGCTTTACTCCTATCCCAACTTTTTTTTTATTTTTTATTTTTAAGCAGACTTTAAGGTAATTGTAGATTTATAAGCAGTTGTAAGAAATAATACAGAGAAGGCTGGGGCTATAGCTCAGTTGATAGAGTGCTTGCCTTGCATGCACTAAGGCCCTGGGTTTAATCCTCAGCACCGCCAAAAATAAATTAATAAATAAATAATACAGAGAGCCAGGCATGGTGGTGCAGGCCTATAACCCAGTGCCCAGAGGTTTGGGAGGCTGAGACAGGAGGATCAAAAGTTCAAGGCTAGACTCAGAAATTTAACATGATCCTCAGCAACTTACCAAGACCCTGTCTCAATTTTTTTTTTAATTTTTAAATACATTTTTTAGTTGTAGATGTACACAATACCTTTTTTTTTAAGTATTTTTTTTTTTTTTAGGAGAAAGGAGACGGGAGGATTTTGTTTTTTTTGTATATGGACACAACACAATGCCTTTATTTTATGTGGTGCTGAGTATTGAACCCGGTCTGCCCATGCCAGGTAAGCGCTCTACCGCTGAGCCACAATCCCAGCCCCACAATACCTTTATTTTATTTATTTATGTAGTGCTGAGGTGCCTCACAGATGCTAGGCAAGTGCTGTAACACAGAGCCACAGCACCAACCCCTCAATTTAAAAATTTTTTTAATATAGAGGCCAATGCTGACATTCTTTATTTTATTATTATTATTATTTTTTAACGAGAGAGAGAGAGAGAGAGAATTTTAATATATATATATATTTTTTTAGTTCTCGGCGGACACATCTTTGTTTTGTATGTGGTGCTGAGGATCGAACCCAGGCCGCATGCATGCCAGGCGAGCATGCTACCGCTTGAGCCACATCCCCAGCCCTCAATTTTTAAATTTTTAATAAAAATAAAATCCGCAGTCCTTTTCTGGACTGGGGATTAAAAAATAATATATAGGAATCTACATATCCTTTTACCCAGTTTATTTTATTTTATTTTATTTTATTTTGGTGGTGGTAGGATCAAACCCAGGGCTTCAAATATATTAGAGAAGTCCTCTACCACTGAGCTATATCCCCAGCATCCCCTCCCTCCTCCACCCCATGGGATCAAGGCTTTTCACATTAAAGGCAAGTGTTCTACCACTGAGCTACATTCCTAGCCCTTTTGTTATTTTTTTAATTTTGAGACAGGGTCTCCTTAAGTTGCCCTGCTGGCCTCAAACTTGAGATACTCTTGCCTGTGTCCATGGGGTAACAGGTGTGCAACACCATACTCAGCGTTAGATGACTTTTTTGGTTTTGGAGGGGGGTACTAGGGATTGAACCCAGAGGCCCTTTACCACTGAGTTATACCCCAAACCTTTTTATTTTTAATTTTATTTTTTGTGGGGACCAGGGATTGAACCTGGGCACTCTACCATTGAGCCATATCCCCAGCCGTATTTTGTATTTTATTTAGAGAGAGGGTCTCACTGACTTGCCTAGGGCCTTATTTATTTATTTTTTTTAAGTTGTACATGGACACAATACCTTCATTTTGTTTATTTAGTTTGTTTATGTGGTGCTTGGAATTGAACCCAGTGCCTCATGCTTGTTAAGCAAATGCTGTATTACTGAGCCACTACCTAGCTCTAGTGCCTTGCTTTTTGTTGAGGCTGGCTTTGAACTCGAGATCTTCTTGTCTCAGCCTCCTGAGCCACAGGGATTATAGGAGTGCACTGCTGCGCCTGTGCTATTTTTTATTTTAAGACAGCTTTTTATTAAGTTGCCTAGTGCCTCACTAAGTTGCTGGAGCTGGCCTTGGACTTGTGATCCTCCTGACTCAACTTTCCCAGTCAGTAGAATTATAGGCATACGCCACTGTGCCCAGCCATAAATGACTTTTAAAGTCCCCATGATTTTTTTTTGAATTTTTTTAATATTTATTTTTTGGTTTTCAGCGGACACAACATCTTTGTTTGTATGTGGTGCTAAGGATCGAACCCAGGCCGCACGCATGCCAGGCGAGCGCACTACCGCTTGAGCCACATCCCCAGCCCTAAAGTCCCCATGATAATACTAAGAATATATTTAGTTTTCTTTAACACTTGTTATCCAGGTCTAGGGTCCCTGGTGAAATAGACTATACAGAAAGAAGGGAATGGGTCAGGCACTGTGCAAAGTACTTTAGATATAGTTTCTTTTTGAAAATAGTGGAGCCAATCTTCAAATCCAGGTCTGTGCAGTCTTAGAACCTGAACTGCTTCTTTGTTGCTTTGCTGCTGGATTTGTTGAGCATAGTTTTAGATGAGTGGACATGAATGGGACATGCTGGTGGAGAGACCAGAGGGAGCTAAATATACAGAACTAGGGTGGGAAGATTCAGGACATAAAGTGATAAGTGAAGACATGAACTTGAGTAAAGAGTGAAAAATGGATTGGGGACAAAACCCTGAGAGACATCACTTGTAGAAAGTGGAGGAAAGGCCTACATAGCCAGAAAAAATATAAATATTGCTTCCCCAGTCCTGTGTATCCAAGTTCCCTGTGTCCCGGCAGCAACTATAGAGCCCTCCTCTGAGAAGGGAAGACTAACCCTCAGAAAGAAGGAACTAGGGCACTGAGCTGGTAATAATAAAGCCTATGTCCTGAAACTTCCTTCTTCCTTCTCTCCCTACACACCCAGATTTTGTCTTACATTTCAAGACAATATGAGGGTGTCTGAGTGCTGCCAGAGGTCTAGCTAGTTACTTACTTCCTGACAAGCTCAGAGTCTAGAATCTGTCATTGCAAGGCTGGGTTGAAAAGCAGTTGCCTTAGACGATCTGGAAGTCACAGACTGGCTGAGGATGACTTGCTATCATATGGAAAAGGATCTGTCTTTCGCTGCAGCCCCTCCATTCCTGCCTTGGGAGCTCTTGTTCTTTGCAGATCATGGTTAAGCCTTTCTACTTCTTTGATCCCTGCCATACATACTCCAGTCCTTTAGGTTTTCAGTTTCATTTACAAAAGAAAGGGAGAAGGTTCAGGTTTCTTTTTCCTTTTCCAGATTGGCCAGGCTTTTGTTCAAGCTTCTACCTAGATATAATTTCAGAGCCCTCTTGTGTACTGGGATATCTGGGAGAGGCCAACACGTTATTGTTTGAACATCAAGCCCAGGAATCCAGACATAGACTCTGGTGGCAGTCTGGCACCAGATTCCTCCTGTGGAGTCCAGGCTGTTTGCTCGATTGCTGCGAAGTTTGTGTCTCTAATAAGTTCTGGTTACAAATATTATTTCCCTCAGCAGCCTGGTTTGCTGTGCAGAAAGGGAAGATTTCCATTTCCAGGTTATGCCAGTCTATAAAATTCTTCCTGGGTCAGAAGTAGCAGGAAAGGCTGGGCGTGGTGGCACATGCCTATAATCCCAATGGCTTGGGAGGGGCTAAGTAAAGAGGATCACAAGTTCAGAGCTGGTCTCATCAACTTAGCAAGACCCTGTCTCAAAATAAAAAATTAAAAGGGTTGAGGATATGACTCAGTAGTTAAATGCCCTGTGTTCAATCCCTGGTACAAAAAAAAAAAAAAAGGAAAAAAGTATTAGGGAGGGGTTGGAGATGTGGCTCAAGTGGTAGCGTACTCGCCTGGCATGCGTGAGGCACTGGGTTCGATCCTCAGCACCACATAAAAATATAATAAAGATATTGTGTCCACCTAAAAAAACGAAAAAAGTAAATATTAAAAAAAAAGTATTAGGGGGACTGGGACTGGAGTTGTAGCTCAGTGGTAGAGCGCTTGACTAGCATGTGTGAGACACTGGGCTTGATCCTCAGCACCACATAAAAATAAATAAAGGTATATAACATTTTTTTAAAGTATTAGGAAAGACAATTTTATTCACAACTTGTTATCACCTGTTCTACTATGTGTCTTTAAAAACTTGGAAATACGGGCTGAGATTGTGGCTCAGTGGTAGAGCGCTCGCCTAGCACAGGCGGGACCCCGGTTCAATCCTCAGCACCACATAAAAAAATAAAGGCATTATGTTGTGTCCATCTACACCTAAAAAATAAATATTAAAAAAAACCTTGGAAACAAAGGTCATATTTACAATGGTATTATTGGTAATGAAATCAACCCCAGGAGGGTGAAATTTATGATACTGATATGATAAAGGGGAAAGGTTATTTCTACTTAATTGATTCCTGGGGTGAATATTCTCTTTCCTTTGTCTTTCACTTGAATAACTCCTTCTTTTTTTTTTTTTTTTTTTTTTCTTGTACTGGGGATAGAACCCAGGGGTACTTTACCACTGAGTTGTATCCCCAGGTTTTTATTTTGAGATAGGGTCTCGGGTCTTGCTAAATTTCTAAGTGGACCCCACTAAGTTGCTAAGGCTGGCCTTAAACTTGTGATCCTCCTGTCTCAGCCTTCAGAGGTTCTAGGATTACAGGCATGAGATATCATACCTAGCTGTTTATTCTTTTTTTTTTTTGGTGATATCAGGATTGAACCCAGGGGTGTGCTACTACAAACCATATTCTTAGCCCTTTTTACTTTTTCAGACAGGATCTTATTAAATTGCTCAAACTGGCCTCAAAATTAGCAATCCTTTTGCCTCAGCTTCTCAAATTAGTTGCTGGGATTACATAGTGCCCAGCTGCCCTGCTTTTTTTTTTTTTTTGAGAGAGAGAATTTTATTTATTAGTTTTTGGCAGACACAACATCTTTGTTTGTATGTGGTGCTGAGGATCGAACTCGGGCTGCACGCATGCCAGGCGAGGCACTACCGCTTGAGCCACATCCCCAGCCCCTACCCTGCTTTTTAAAAGAACTGATAAAGGTATCATGTTCAAGAAGCCATCTTAAATGAGTTTACCCTTTCCTATAGTCCTTCTGTGACCTATGTGCAGATTTTGGTCAAAGCTTTTAATATGTCAGTCCAGTACAATGGCACATGCCTATAATCCCAGTGGCTCTGGAGGCTGAGGCAGGAGGATCACGAGTTCAAAGCTAGGCATTAAGCAACTCAGTGAGACCCTGTCTCTAATTAAAATACAAAATAGAGCTGGGGATGTGGCTCAGTGGTTGGGTACCTCTGGGTTCAATCCTCACTACCAAAAAAAAAAAAAAGCTCTTAACCTGTCAAACTGATATTATGTGTCCCTCCCACCAAACCATAAACAAAAGGTAGGCAGGGGACCTATTTAAATGTGTCTCAAGTCCTGGAACTTTCAATATTTGCTGACTGAGTATTCTTGGAACGTTTGGCTAATTTTCATAGCTTTCTAAAGGAGGATGCTCCAACTACTTGTTTTGTGAGGTTAGTTTTTTGGTTTTTTTTTTTTTTTTTGGATGCTGGGTTTGAACCCAAGGTCTTGTGAATGCTTGGCAAGTGCTCTATCATTGGGTTTTGCTACAATACCCAGGCTGACCTCCAATTTGTAATCATCATCCTGCCTCAGCCTCCCAAGTAGTTGGGATTATAGGTTTGCAGTATTGTGCCTGGCCAATTGGAAGTTTTGTTTTTTTTTTAAACTACTATTTTTTTTTTTTAAAGAGAGAGTGAGAGAGAGAGAGAATTTTTTTTTTTAATATTTATTTTTTTAGTATTTGGCGGACACAACATCTTGATTTTATGTGGTGCTGAGGATCGAACCCGGGCTACATGCATGCCAGGCGAGTGCGCTACCGCTTGAGCCACATCCCCAGCCCCAATTGGAAGTTTTCTTAGATTTCCAGTTCACTTCTTTTCTGCTGTATTGAAGTCATTGGTCCAGTTTGACCTTTTTGGAAAGACTATTCCCTCTTGATTTTTTTTTTTAATATTTATTTATTTAGTTAGTTTTTTTGGCATACACAACATCTTTATTTGTACATGGTGCTGAGGATCAAACCCAGGGCCACACACATGCCAGGTGAGCGGGCTACCGCTTGAGCCACATCCCCAGCCCTCCCTCTTGACTCTTGAAAGTCCAACGTATTTTTTTTTTTTTTTTTTTTTGTACCAGGGATTGAACCCAGGGGCACTTAAGCACTGAGCCACATCCCCAGTGCTTTTTATCTGTCTACCTATCTATTTATTTATTTATTTTTAGGTGGGCACAGTATCTTTATTTTACATTTATATGGTACTGAGGATCGAACCCAGTGCCTCATGCATTCTAAGCGAGCGCTCTACCACTGAGCCACAACCCCAGCACCCCCAGTGCTTTTTTATATTTTATTTAGAGACAGGGCCTTGCTAAGTGGCTGAGTCTGGCTTTGAATTTGTGATTCTCCTGCCTCAGCCTCCTAAAATGCTGGGGTTACAGGTGTGTGCCATTGTGCCTAAAATATATTCTTTTTTTATTTGATTTCTTTATTCTTTTATGTGGTGCTGAGGATTGAACCCAGTGCCTCACATGTGTTAGGCAAGCACTTTACCACTGAGTCACAACCCCAGCCCCTATCACATTCTTTTTTTTAAGTAAATATTTTTTAGTTGAACACAATACCTTTATTTTATTTATTTTTATGTAGTGCTGGGGACCGACCCAGGGCCTCACACATGCTAGGCAAGCGCTCTACTGCTGAGCCATAACCCCAGCACCCCCATCACATTCTTAGAAATCAGTGTCAGTATTCTTTGGTCCTTGCTGTATGGAATTCATTTCCTTTTCTATAGCACATCATACACATGTCTTTTGTGAGGCATATATTTTTACAGGTCTTGGTTTACCTTCTGTTTCCATTAGCTCTTCCCTTGATCCTTGGTTCTACTACTTCTCTTAATTTGGGGCAAATAACCTCACTTCTCTTAGCCTATTTTCTCCTCCAAAAAGTGGTAAGTGGTATATTTTCCTTGTAGGATCCTCTACCTCAGCTTCCCAATCTCTGGGATTACAGGTGTGCACAACCACACCTGGCTGCTTTTGCTTGTTTTACACTGGCTTAAGATTTATTTAGTCAAGGCTGGTGCTTATGGAGAGCCACCATGGCTTCTTTTTAGGAATTGGATCTCTGTTTTTGTTTTTGTGGTGCTGGATTGAACCCATGGTCTTGTGCATACTAGGCAATTGCTCTACCCTGACCCTAGATATTGGAGCTCTTTTTTTTTTTTTTTGGTACTGGTGGTACTGATTGTATTCAGGGGCATTCAACCACTGAGCCATATCCCTGGCCCTGTTTTGTATTTTATTTAGAGACAGGGTCTTGTAGACAAGGTCTACTTAGTGCCTTGCTATTGCTGAGGCTGGCTTTGAACTCGTGATCCTCCAGCCTTACAGATGTGCACCATCGCACCTAGCTTGGAGCTCTTTAACATAGACCTTTTATGTTAGTTGTAATATGGCCAACATAGTCCTAATATGTCTCCTAATACCTAGTTCAAGGAAGGATAACCAAGTGGTGATCTGGTTAGTGTTTACGTAGGAGATACTGACTTTGGTTAGTTTTGTACACTGTCTCCACTGCCTCTGTGTGCACTGCCACAAGCACATGTTTGTTCCCCACACCTTTCCCCCTCCTTCACCTCCTGACCCATGTTTTGCAGGGTTCTTAACCAGTGGATGGCTGATGCCCAAGCAATAGTGCTAACTCACTCATCATTCTCTTCCTATCTTTGTTTCAGGGGGCAATGGCAGCTCCCTTTGTCCTCCTGCACACTGGGCAGAAGATGCCCCTGATTGGTCTAGGCACATGGAAGAGTGATCCCGGCCAGGTGAGAGATGGGGGGAAAAAGGAGAGAGAGTTGTTGAGTTTCTGCTGGGGGAAAAAGTGGGATTTGGGAGAGGGTTCCTTCATTTTTCTAGCAGTCCTATCTCTGTATTTCTGGTGAGGATAAGCCTAGAGGGCATTCAGAAGAGATGAGGGGGAAAGGGACAACACTGAGCCCTTGGTTTTCAGAGCTGACTCAGAGGAGAGACTATATGGGCCCAGCAGGACCAAGGGCATAGGAAGCACACTTTTATCTAACTGCATCTGCACTGGAATGCTATGAGAGAAATGTAGCCTCTTTGTGTCCAGCCCTGTGCTATGAGTTCTAATATGTCTCCTAATACCTTATGCTGTTACCATGTCTCCTATCTTCTCCTCTTCTTTTCCTTAAAGGCTGGGCCCTACCCTAGTGTACAGTCCAGAGTTGGACACACAGCAAGTGTCAAGGTTTAAAGAATAATTACTGGGTCAACTGTGTAGAACAAGGATCAGCAAACTTTTTCCTAATGAACCAAATGGTTAATATTGTAGATTTTGCTGAGCAAGATTCAAAATGAAGATGATTATATTCTTATATAACCATTTAATAGCTAACTGTTTAAAAATGTAAAAGCTTTAGTCAGGCACGGTGGTACATGCCTGTAATGCCAGCTGTTTGGGACTCTGAGACAGAAGGATCATGAGTTTGAGGCCAACCTGGGCAACACAGCTAGATCCCATCTCAAAAAAGAAAAAAGGTATAGCTAGCTAGGTAGATAGATAGATAAAAAATAGCCATTCTTGACTAGCTCCAGGACTGCTTGAAAAATATTGATAGTTTACTGACCTCTTGTATAGACCCTCCCAGTCAAGGGGAAACTAGAAATTGATACCTGCTTTCTTAGGGTTGATCTCTATGAGATTCAGTCCCATGGGGCAAGGAGGTGGCATTTCTCCAGGGTGCCTTCCTTATCTTTTAGAAATCTGAGTGCAAGTTAAGACAGGTGTGGGGATTAAGTTTGGAAGAACAGCCTCTTCTGACTGGAATATAGGCTTGTGTTTGTGGTGTGGTTGAATGACCTCTGCCTTTTTCCTTTGCTTTCTATCCCATAGCCTACCTAGGACCCTGAAGCCAGAGTCCCTGTGCTCCAGACCAGCATTGGACACAGCCTAGGGATAAGGAGCTGGGTTAAGGGAAAGGGTGGAATCTAGAGCCAGGGCCAGGTAGGAGCATGGAGCACCAGGGATCTGGTCCAGATTAAGGTAAGTACATCTGAGTAGTAAGAGCTATACCCAGATAGAAATCTTGAATGCCATGCCAGGAACCCACAGCAAGAGCTTTGAGTGCTTTGTGGCAAGGGCCTGTTATTCTTGTTTCTGCATCTGTTGCCACATTTCTTTTTATTTTTTTTTTAGTTATAGATGGACACAATACCTTTATTTTAATTTGTTTATTTTTATGTGGTGCCAGGGATTTAACCCAGTGCCTCACGCATGTTAGGCAAGCGCTCTACCACTGAGCCACAACCCTGGCCCTGATGCTACATTTTTTAGTCTGGTATTTAACAGATTGACTGACTCATCTTCCTACTTGATGCCTGATTTCTTTTCTCTCCCATCAGGGTGCTGTGGGCCCAGCTTCTATCTTACTTTTCTGCCTTCCTTAATATCCCCACCCCTCACCTTTTTTGCTGGCCTGAGCTCCCAGAGTTAGGCTGTGGTTCTGTCTATGTGATTCCCTGATGGTCTCTCCCTGTGTGACCTTGGCCTAGGAATTTTTTTTATTATATCATGTCTCTTTTACTAGCATTTTAGTATTAGGAACTTTTCTCTATGGTGTCTTTATCTGTCCTCTGCCTTTATATCTTCTGATTAAAAAATATTTTACTAAAGTTTTTTTTTTTTTTTTTTTGTACTGGGGATTAAACCCAGGGGCACTTACACTGAGCCATATCCCCAGCCCTTTTTTTATATTTTATTTAGAGATAGGATCTTGCTGAGTTGCTTAGAGTTTAAGCCTCCCAAACCACTGGGATTACAGGTGTGTGTCATTGCGTCTGGCTACTAAAGTCTTCATTATGTTAGATGCTAGAAACTTCTTGTTTGGTTTTTGGCTGGTCCTTGCTGAGTAGGAAGGAACCTCGGAGACTGGCGGGATTGAAGTAGGACAAAGAGTTTGGGACCTCTGAATAAGCTTCTGGTTCTCTATATTAGAATCATCTTTCTTCTCATTCCTGCTTCATGAATGGTCTTTGTATATTCTTGCTCCCTGTCAGTGACCCTTTGTTGGCCAGACCAACAGAGCTGAAACCTCTGTTCCTTTCACTTGGCAGGTAAAAGCAGCCGTTAAATATGCCCTTAGTGTAGGCTACCGCCACATTGACTGTGCTGCTATCTATGGCAACGAGACTGAGATTGGGGAGGCCCTGAAGGAGGACGTGGGACCAGGCAAGGTGAGGACTGGGGCTACCAAGAGGGTGGGGTGGGAGAACTCAGAGGCTGAAGTTGGAGCTGCAGCCAGCCTGAGAACATCAGCTTCCTTCTAGTTCTTTCCCTAAAGGTAAGGGTGGGTGAAACTGCCTAGGATTTTTTTCACTATGGACTCTGCCTCTGGACCAGGCGGTGCTCCGGGAGGAGCTATTTGTGACATCCAAGCTGTGGAACACCAAGCATCACCCTGATGATGTGGAGCCTGCCCTCCGGAAGACACTGGCTGACCTTCAGCTGGAGTATCTGGACCTGTACCTGATGCACTGGCCTTATGCCTTTGAGTGAGTGAGTCTTATCAGACTCTTCATCTGGAAGTTGGGGGTTGGTTGTGGTAGTGTCAGTAATCTGTTGTAAGTCAAAGTAGCAGAGCAGGTTGGAAACACTGAGCATGGCAAGCTGAAGAGCTTTTTTACCTTTCCTTTTCTTTTTTGGTACCAGGAGAGCTTAACCACTGAGCACATCTCCAATTCCTTTTTATTTTTTAAGACAGGGTCTTTGAAGTTGCTTAGGGCCTCACTAAGATGCTGAGGCTCGTCTTGAATTTGGAATCCATCTACCTTAGTTTCCTGAGTCAATGGGATTACAGGTGTACACCACTGTGCCTGGCAAACTGTGTAGCATTATGTGGGATCCTAGCCTTTTCTAGTAGAGTAGCTGGGAGTTTAGCTACAGGAAAAGGAGAACACACAGTGTGTATTCTGGGAGTACATGAGTGGTTCCTCCTGCCTCATTATTCATTCAGAAAATGTGCTGACCCTTCTACTGAGAAAGTCCAGCAGTAGCTGTGAGAAGAGTCTCCCATCAGCATTGTGCCCTGTGCTAGGGCAGAAAATCCTCTGAGGAGGAAGGAATTAAAGAAGACTTCTCAGAGGACAGAAAATATAATTTGGGACTAGGAAAAAGAGGGAGGGGCATGGGCCTTCCATATAGACTTAACACCTGGGTCATGATCTAGAAGGGTGAAGAAGCCTTGCTATTCCTAATTCTTGGCACTCTGCCCTCTCTGGGCTAGGGGTATGGGATGTAGATGGGCTGGATGGGTAGCCAGGGCAAAAGCTTGGCATTTGTACCCACACCTGGGGGTTTGTTTCTCACTTAGACGGGGTGACAACCTCTTTCCCAAGAATGCTGATGGGACTGTCCGCTATGACACCATCCACTACAAGGAGACCTGGAAGGCTATGGAGGCACTGGTGGCGAAGGGGCTGGTACGAGCTCTGGGCCTATCCAACTTCAACAGTCGGCAGATTGATGATATACTCAGTATGGCCTCTGTGCGCCCAGCTGTCTTACAGGTGAGCACTGCAAGCAGATTAGTGATTCAGGAGATTCTGTATGCAGAGCTTGATTGAGCAGGTGATTGGTCTTTTGTTTTGCAATTCTGGGGTGATGGGTCTTCTTAATGGAGAGGGCTGGCAGATTGTCAGAAGTGTTGGTTCAAAAGTCCTCTGGGCTAGGTAGGCATTAAAGCTCTAGTTGAGAATGAGATCATTGGTGGAAAATGGTGAGAACAGTAGGCTGAGTAGTAGGGAGCTGGTCCAGACCTGCATGTCTGGAAGGGGCCAGGCACGCTGGTGTGGCCACCCGATGGTGATGGATTGTTCCTTGGCTCAGGTGGAATGCCATCCATACTTGGCTCAGAACGAACTGATTGCCCACTGCCTTTCACGTGGCCTGGAGGTGACTGCTTATAGTCCTTTGGGTTCCTCTGATCGTGCTTGGCGCCATCCTGATGAGCCTGTCCTGCTTGAGGAACCACTGGTCCTGGCACTGGCTGAGAAGTATGGCCGATCTCCAGCCCAGATCTTGCTCAGGTGCGGGGTATACTTAGGCAATGGGACTCTGAGAGGGGAGGGGACCTCAGGTTGGGAGGCAAGAGTTGAGGGATTCCTTATCTGAATGGGTGGGAAAAGCTGGTGATATTGATATGTGACCTTGAGGGAGGCCCCCCGAGACATGTTCCCTATTTCAGTGTGGCTCAGGTGCTCTAGTAGCTTAGAGAAAATTCCATGGAGGACAAAACAATGCTTCTGAATATTGTTTCTCATCTGCCTTTCTCATCTACCTTTAAAATCCCTGACCTTAGGTGGCAGGTTCAGCGGAAAGTGATCTGCATCCCTAAAAGTATCACTCCTTCTCGTATCCTTCAGAACATCCAGGTACTTGGTCATGAGTTCTATTTTCTTTTACTCATCAGGACACATTCTGGCCCTAGCTCTGCCTGGCTAAGATGGCAGTGTTGTGGAACGTCACTTCCATTCACAAGGCTGCCTTTTCTGTCCTCCAGGTGTTTGACTTCGCCTTTAGCCCAGAAGAGATGACACAGCTAGGTACACTGAACAAAAATTGGAGATATATTGTGCCCATGATTACGGTAAGGATGTATCACCTCCCAGAGTCCCAGAGGGAATGGGAGATTTGAGTGAATTTTAGGAGGAGGGTCAGGATATTGTCAGTAGGATTGTTGTCCTGGATGAAATGATTTCTTGTTTTACTTGAGGTCAGAAATTTATTATGGCTGAGGGATAAGGCATACTGCCTGTGAATCCCAGGCTTCCTGATGTCAAGTTATTTAACTTCTCCAAGCCAGTCAAATTATATCATTTCAGTGAAATGACATCAGAGAAACCTTGAAAGCATTCTGGACTTCATTAAAGGGATTGGGGTGGAATTGAAGTCAGTTGTACATAGGGAAGTAAATAAATTCTGGGCACTTGATCTCAGTTGAGATTGCAGAGGCTTTAGGGACAAAGTCAGTTATTATGGGTTTGGTGCTGGAATGCTGTGATACTGTGGCTGGGGTCCTAAGCACTACCATCTGGTGTAGGGCTTCTTACTTGGTGAGGTTATGTAGGAAAGTTTAGGTGGGAATGTCCTGGGTCTTAGGATTGTCAACACTTGCTATTGGAGTCACCTGTATGTCTCTCTTTCCAGGTGGATGGGAAGAGGGTCCCAAGAGATGCTGGGCACTCTTTGTATCCCTTTAATGACCCATACTGAGACCACAGTTTCCTGGCGTCCCTTCCAGCTCTCCAACTGAGGTTCTGCCGGCCACCCCACAAAAAAAGGGAGTTAATAAAACCATTGGACCATACACACTGCTTGCTTGACTTACTTGTGTGGTCAGGCCTGGGATGGAAGCTGTTTCTCTCAGGGTTGACAAGACCTAGGGCTGCTGAATGTGACCTGCCCTTGAATCTTTCTTGGTACTGGAGGAATTTGCAGGCAGCTGTATTCCATAACAGGTGGTGCCATCTGGTGGCAGTTTTTAGCACTGCATTCTTCCTTAGAATTACCACAAATGCCCAGAATCTGTCACCTCAGGATTGAGAGGTGGGCAGAGTTTGTCCTGTGGTTTCAAGGGAATGTTGGGCCTAGGTCTTGAATTCTCACCTCCCTACCATGATCAGTGCCTAGATTTAGGGATATGAAGAACCCAAAAGTATGTTCAGAAGTTTAAGCTAACTGTGGTGGCACACACTGTAATTCCAACAATTTGGGAAGCTGAGGCAGAAGGATTGCAAGTTTGAGGCCAGTCTGGGAAACTGAATGAGACCCTGACTCAAAATAAAAAATAAAAAGGGCTGGGGATTTGGCCCAATCCTAAAGCACCAATGGGTTTGATTTCTAGTATCCCCCCCAAAAAAATTAAATAAATAAAAGTTGGAGGATTCCAGTTTGCAAAACTATGAAAGCTGCAGACAGGGACTTTTTCTCTTATTGTGTGAATAGGCTACCAGAAGGAGGCAAGATCTCAAAGACTGTTGCTCTATATCTAAGTCCCTATCTTTTTTAAAAAATTTTTTAAAGGTAATTTTTTTTTGTAGTTGTAGATGGATAGCATACCTTTATTTTATTTTATGTGTTGCTAAGGATTGAACCCCATGCCTCACATGTGCCAGGCAAGTGATTTGCCACTGAGCTACAGCCCCAGCTCAAGGCCCTATCTTTTTATTTTATTTGTTTTTTTGGTTGTTGATGGACCTTATTTTTATTTATTTATTTATATGTGGTGCTGAACCCAGTACCTCACACGTGCTAGGCAAGAGCACTACTACTGAGCTACAATCCAGTCCCTACTAAGGCCCTATCTTAAATAATTTATATTTCTAGAGGCCACCAGTAAGCAGATTTTAGGAAGGACTTTGGCAAATGACTAAGCTGGCTGTAAACCCTAGCCATATAATACTCATTTTACCAGTCAAACCATTGCTCTGAATTCAACAAATATTTATTGGGTAGTTAGGATTAGGCACAATGCTAGACCCTGAGGATGTAGCTAATAACTAAGACATACAGGTTCTTAGAGCCTACTTGAAGAGATAGACTTTATAGATGGACACAATATTTTTATTTATTTTTATGTGGTGCTGAAGATAAAACCCAGTGCCTCACATGTGCCTGGCAGGCACTCTACCAATGAGTTATAGCCCCAGCCCCGAAGAGACAGACTTTAAGTAATTCCATAATTAGTTTAATTATAGTTGGAAGAAGTGTAGAGTAAGAAACCTAATTATTTAATGAGCTGGGATCTAAAAGATGAATAGAGATTAGTTAAGGGAGGTGAGAGTGGTAATAGTATTCCATGCAAATTGGACAGTTTAGGAGAAAAGTTTTGAAACTTGGAGGAAACTGTTAGACAAGAAAGATTTGTGTGACAGTATAGAGGAGCATGGGAGTGAAGAGTGGCATGAAATGATGCTTAAAATTCTATTGACATCTTTTTTTAAAAATATTTTTGATTGTAGATGGACACAATACCTTTATTTATATATATGTGGTGCTGAGGATCAAACCAGTGCCTTACATGTGCTAGGCAAGTGCTATATCACTGAGCCATAACCCCCGCCTCTCTATTGACATCTTTTTCTCATCACTGGACAATTCCATGCATTTCTACTGAAAAATGAAATTGCAAATCTGTGAAACAATTAAAGTGATGTTGGAGAATTCACAAATTCTACCCAAAGCCACTGAAAAGTGAGGATATATCTGTTTCTTACAGAAACAGTCCTGTTTGTTTAGGGCTGGGTTTGTGGCTCAGCGGTAGAGCGCTCACTTAGCATGTGTGAGGCCTGGGTTCGATCCTCAACAACACATAAAAATAAATAAACAAAGTAAAGGTATTGTGTCTAACCAAAAAATAAATATTAAAAAAAAAAGTTTGTTTAAACCAGTATTTTCTAAACCTATCTTTTAATTGACAAAAATTGTATACATTTTTTAAAAAAGAGAAAAGTGAAGATCTTACAGTTAGCTAAAAAAGAAAATAAAAGATGAGAACACGGGGCTGGGGATGTGGCTCAAGTGGTAGCGTGCTGGCCTGGCATGCACGAGGCACTGGGTTCGATCCTCAACATCACATAAAAATAAATAAAGATATTGTGTCCATCTAAAACAAACAAACAAAATATTAAAAAAAAAAAAAAGATGAGAACACTAGCTAGGTGTCATGGCACTTACCTGTAATCTCAGCTACTCAAGAGGCTGAGGCAGGAGAATCACACGTTTGAGGCCAGCCTGGGCAATTTGGGGAGAACCTGTTTCAAAATAAAATAGTCCGGGACATAGGTCAGTGATAGAGCACTTGCTTAGCATGTGCAAGCTCCTGTATTCAGTCTTCAACAACAACAACAATAAAAAAGGTCTTTGGAAAAACTATGAAGTCCTCAAGTATTTCTGCAAAACAATGACTTTTTTTTTTTTTAGTACTGGGGATTGAACCTAGGGCCTTACAAATGCTAGGCAAGCAGTTTATCTCTGAATCACATTCCCAGCCCCAAAATGATTCTTTCCATGATCATTATTTTGAATAAAAGCCCACAGACAGAATTTTAAGATAGGGTCTCGCCATGTTGATCAGGCTAGCACTCTTAAGTTGCTATTCTTTTTTTTTTTTTTTTGGTGTAGATGGACACAACACAATGCCTTTATTTTTATGTGGTGCTGAGGATGGAACCTGGGTCCCACCCATGCTAGGGGAGTACTCTACTGCTGAGCCACAATCCCAGCCCTTAAGTCACTATTCTCTCTCACCCTTCTGAGTAGCTGGGATTACAGGTGCAAACCACTGTACTCACCTCAGAATTTGAAAATAAAACCTTTAAGCTGGGCATGGTAGTGCACCCTGTAATCCCAGTAACTCAGAAGACTGAGGCAGGAGGATTATAAATTCAAAACCAACCTCAGCAATTTAGTGAGGCCCTAAGTAACTTACAATCATGTCTCATAATACAAAATAAAAAGAACTGAGGATGTAGCTCATTGGTAAAGCACCTCTGGGTTCAATCCTCAGTACCAAAAAAAGAAAAGACCTTTATAAAATTACATTTTGTGGGCTGGGGATAGAGTGCTTGCCTAGCAAGTAGGAGGCCTTGGGTTCAAGCACAAGTACCACAAAAACAAAAGAAAACAAAACTACATTGCAGTAGGAAATGAAAGAACAGTCACCAGCCAGAGGCTAGTAGCATTATATCCCAATTTTTAACATTAAAATTCCTTGGGCTGGGCATGTGGCTCAAGCGGTAGCGCGCTCACCTGGCATGCGTGCGGCCCTGGTTCGATCCTCAGCACCATATACAAAGATGTTGTGTCCGCTGAAAACTAAAAAATAATAAATATTAAAATTCTCTCTCTCTCTCTCTTTAAAAAAAATAAAAATAAAATAAAATTCCTTATACACAAGTAAAATCTTAGGAATTCTTTCAGGGGCTGAGGACATAGCTGGTAGAGTGCTTGCCTTGCCTGAGGACCTGAGTTAAATCCCTAGCACTACCAAAAAAAAAAAGACCCTTTTCAGTAACTATGTGAGATATTGTGACTTTTCTGTAGGGGAAGGAATGTGAACCTTGTAGGTAAAGGTTGGTAAACTTTAAGAAGGGTACTTAAGAGGATTGATAACATATTTGAAAGAGGTCACATCACAGTATTTGTCCAGGAAAATATGATCTATGAAGGAGTGCTGACACTTGCCTTCTTTTGCTGAGGTAGTGCTGGAGATCTAACCAGTGCCTCAAACATGCCAAGCAAGAAAGAATTCTACTACCAGCTATACTCCCAGCCCCACATCAAGTATTTTTTGGTTGTTTTTTGTTTTTGGTCTTCCATTATAGTAAGGTTGTATTTTTCTACCCACATGAAGTTAGGTGTAGCCATATGATTTGTTATTGCCAATGAAAAGAGAAAAGGTGATTCATGTTAGTTACAGGTAAAAGCTATCAAAGTAAGTATAAAGTGTGGGGATATAGTTCAGTGGTAGAGCCACTTGCCTTCTGTATGTGAGTTCCTGGGTTTGACCCCCAGCACTGCAAAAAAAAAAAAAAGTGACTTCCAACATATTTTTTCTTTCCCTCTAAAAAATTAGTGTTCTGTATTCTATGTGGTCACCCTTCTACCAGCTTGAGACCCAAAGTTTGGGTAACACAGAGCTGAACTTCCACCTGGCTTGGTATAAAGCTACAGAAAGAATAAAAACTGGATTCATTATATGAAGTCATTGAAATATTGAAATTAAGCTGGGCTTCTTGGTGCATGCCTGTAATCCTAGTGATTAAGGAGGATGAGGCAGAAGGATTGCAAATTTGAGACCAGCCTCAGCAACTTAGACTCTGTCTCAAATAAATATGAAAAAGACTGAGAATGTGAGTCTAGTAAAGAACCCCTGAGTTCAATCCCCAGTACAAAAATAAAATAATTGAGGTTGATGTTGCAGCAAAACTTAGTCTACACTAATTTGTACTGTTAGCAAAGATTTGTATTTAGTACATGTGCAACAAAGGGAAAGGCTCTGTAATTTTATTATTTATTTGTTTATTTAATATTTTTTTTAGTTGTAGATGAACAGAATATCTTTTTTTATTTATTTTTATGTGGTTCTGAGGATCAAACCCAGTACCTCACACGAGCGAGGCAAGTGCTCTACCACTGAGCCACAACCCCAGCTCTTATTTTTTATTTTTATTTTTGTATTTTGGAATCAAAACCACATCAGTGGGCCTGGAATGTAGCTTAATAGTAGAGCACATGCCTAGAATGCACAAGGCCATTCATCCTCAGCACTGGAAAAACAAAACAAATAACAAAAAAAAAAAAAAAAAAGAAAGAAAGAAAAAGAAAAAGAAGCTTCATTATCTGTGAAGCTTTTTCTTTTTTCCTGTATCCAGAAATATTTCCTGAAAATGTATCAATTTCATCTATAAAATGATCCAGCCATTTTAGTGGAATTGTGGGAGGTCTTTGTTTACCATTTTCAGTTGTTTTATTATTTATTGTGTATTTCTACCTGGTATGGTGGTACATGCCTGTAAGCCCATCAACTCTGGAAGCTGAGGCAGGAAGATCACAAGTTTAAGACTAGCCTCTGCAATTTAGCAAATTCTCTAAGTAAATTAGCAAGAGCATGTCTAAAAATTTAAATTTTTAAAAAAGAGTTGGGTGTATAGCTCTGTGGTAAAGTGCCCCTGGGTTTAATTCCCAGTACCATTAAAAAAAAAGATCCCCTCTACCACTGAGCTATGTCCCCTGTTCTCTTCTGTATTATCTTTTTTTGCATTTTCTATTCATACATTTTTCTATTTATGTTTTTATCTTTTCAAAGAACCAGTATCTATCTATCTATCTCTCCCTCTCTCTCTTATTTATTTATTTATTTATATTTGAGGTATTAAGGATTGAACCCAGGGATGCTTTCCCACTGAGTTATATCCCCAGTTCTTTTTATTTTTATTTTGAGACAGAGTCTTGCTAAGTTACTTAGGTCCTCACTAAATTGCTGAGGCCAGCCTCAAACTTGGAATCCTTTAGTCACAGCCTCTCTTGTTGTGAGGATTACCAGCATATACCATGATCCCAGGCTCTTATCTCTCTTTCTTGATTTCTCCTCTATTTTCCTTATTGTCTCCCTCCCATTTGATTTCTCTATTACTCTTTTTCTAACTTCATAAGTTTAATTCTCGGATCAGTTATTATTCTAGTGCTAGGGATTGAACCTAGGCCTCATGCATGTTAGTATGTACTCTATCACTGAGCAACACCCCCAGCAAAGCTGTAATTTTTTATATAGATACAACTTCATCAATGTCCTATGGCTTTTGATATGTATTGTTTTTATTACCACTTAGTTCTAGGCACTTTTTAACTTCCTTCATTATTTTGAGGTATTACATATATTAGTTATATATGTTATATGTCAATATTGCAATGCAATAAAGTTTTATGATTAGAGTCTATATGATAATGATGAATCTTCAGAACTTTTTTTGGTACTGGGGATTCAACTCGACCACTAAGCCACATTCCCAGCCCTATTTTGTATTTTATTTAGAGACAGGGTCTCACTGAGTCTCTTAGCACTTTGCTTTTGTTGAGGCTGGCTTTGAACTCAAGATCCTCCTGTCTCAGTCTCCTTAGCTGCTGGGATTACAGGCATGTGTCACCATGCCCAGCTGTTTGATATATTTTGTTTTTAAATATATATATACCAGGTGCAGTGACACATGCCAGTAATCCCTGAATAGGCTGAAGCAAGAGGATCATAAATTCAATACCAACCTCAGTAACTTAATGATACTCTGTCTCAAAAATAAAAATGAAAAGGTTTGAGGATATGACTTAGAGGTTAAGAGCTCCTGGGACCAATCCCTGGTACCATCATATATGATATACATACCTGAGCTGGCACAGTATGCCTTAATCCCAGGTACTCTTGGAGACTGAGGCAGGAGGGTGGAAATTTCAAGGTGAGCCTGGATGACTTAGTGTGACCCTGACTCAAAATAAAAAGGGCTTAGTGGTGGAGTGCTCCTGGGTTCAATCCCTAATACTTCAAAATAAATAACTATTACTTAAATAAATTTAATGTATATAAAATAAAACTGGACATAGTGCTACATGTCTTTAGTCATAGCTACTTGGGAATATGAGGCAGGAGGATCACTTGAATCTAGTCTGGGCAGCAAGGTGAGACTATCTTAAAAATTTTTAATTAAATATAAATACAAAATAATTATTTATTTTTTCCTGTACAACATTTTGAGAGTAAGCAATTCAGATCTGTTATGGTGATTCTATGAAGCTAGGCTGGTCCATGGAAGTTGCTCAGGCTAGTCTCTTACTGCTTTGTCATTCTTGGAGCATTTTCCTGCTTACATGTCCAACATGGTTCATCACCATGTCTTTGGTGCTTTTTTTTTTTCCCCCAGTACTGGGGATTAAATTTAGGGCCTTGCACATGCTAGGCAAGTGCTCTATCACTGAGCTATATCCCCAGCCCACTGCTGTGTTCTGATTTACAGCCCTTTCCCGCTGATATGTCCATGAAGAAGTTGCATTTGTTACTTCCATTTATTTTCCATTGATTAAAATGCCATCATGTGGGCAATTCTTGTTCCAAGGAATATTAACAGTTTTGATTTCCATTCTGCCAACTATGCACTAAAATAAAACACGAGTAAAAATCAGGGTTCTTTTTTTGGGGGGGGTACAGGAATGAACTTGGGGGCACTCAATCACTGAGCCACATCCCCAGCCCTATTTTTTTTTTTTTTTTTTTAAAGAGAGAGTGAGAGAGGAGGGAGAGAGAGAGAGAACTTTTTAATATTTATTTCTTAGTTCTCGGCAGACACAACATCTTTGTTGGTATGTGGTGCTGAGGATCGAACCCGGGCCGCACGCATGCCAGGCGAGCGCGCTACCGCTTGAGCCACATCCCCAGCCCCCCAGCCCTATTTTGTATTTCATTTAGAGACAGGGTCTCACTAAGTTGCTTAGCACCTTGCTTTTGCTGAGGCTGGCTCTGATCCTCCTGCCTCAACCTCCAGAGCCATTGGGATTACAGGCTGTGTGCCACCACACATGTCCAGGATTCTATTACTACTGTAAAAGAAGAGAAAATAAATACTGGAATACAAACAACTAGCAATCTATCACAAAGTCTCAGATTTTATATGTCTTCATTTATTTAATTCCTCTCTTTTCAGTGTCTTTTTCTACCCTTAACTTTCCTTCATTTATTTAGTTTTTGGGGGGATCAAGGATTCAAACCGGGTCTCACACAAGTTAGGCAAATGCTCTATCCCAAAGCTACATCCCTAAGCCCTCTTTGTACCAGCCCCTGCCCCCATGTTTTTTTTCCCCCCCAGTACTGAGGATTAATCCTAGGATCTCACACATGTGAGGCAAATGTTCTACTACTATGATACATTCCCAGTACCCTCAGCACTGCTCTTTTTTTTTTTTTTTTTTTTTGGTTCTAGGTACCAGGAATCAAACCGAGAGGTGCTTAACCACTGAGCCACGTTCCCCCCCCCCCCGACTTTTTAAAATTTTTATTTTGAGATAGGGTCTGGCCAAGTTGTCCAGGCTGATCTTAAATTTGTGATTTTCCTGCCTCCCCTCTCAGGTAGCTGTGATTGCAGGCACACACCATTGCACCTGATTTACTCTCAATTTTTTATTCAGTTCAATAACCTTTTTGTTTTATCCTCTCCCCAGAATAAACTTCCAGTCTTGGTTTGAGGCAGAATATTTAGAATTTCAAACTTCCTCCAAAAATCAATCAATCTCTCTTTCTCTCTTTCTCTCTCTCTTTCTCTCTCATTGTAGATGGACACAATATCTTTATATTATTTATTTTTATGTGGTGCTGAAGATCAAACCCAGTGCTATGGACTTGGGAATATAGCTCAGTAGGTAAGTACAGTAGCTACACTTGGCTTGTATTACCATGCCCAGCTCAACCCACCATTTTTAACTGGAAGTTCTCTATAAATCACATTAAAAACAATTTTTATTTTTTCTTCAAAATAAAGTCCCAATTGCCGGGTGTGATGGTACATACCTGTCATCCAGCAACTCAGGAAGCTGAGGCAGGAGAATCACAGATTTGAGGCCAGCTTCAGCAACTTAGCAAGGCCTTAGCAGCTTAGTGAGACCCTGTCTCGAAATAACAAAAAGGGCTAGGGATGTGGCTCAGTGGTTAATCATTCCTGGGTTCAATCCCCAATACTAAAATAAAAATATGAAGTCCCATCTGTGTTCCCCACCCCTCATCTTTTTTTTGATGGAACCCAGGGCCTCCCACATGCTAGGCAAATGCTCTACCATTAAGGTATACCTCAACTCTGTTTTCATTTGCTATGAAATCTTGTTTTCTATTTTATGTGAACTCTTTTCCTAGTTCTAATTATGATTATTCCATGATTACTTTATTCATTCATTCATTCATTAAAAAGTTAATTTTGGACACTTAGTCTGAGTCAGATGGATTCTATTGAATGTATTGGAAATACAAGACAGAAAGGTCACATGGAACTTGCATATTCTGAATAAAAATATAAATAAATAAGAACTTTAGTAATTTTATTTTATTTTTATGTAATTTTTAAATATACGACAGCAGAATGCATTACAATTCTTATTACATATAGAGAGCACAATTTTTCATATCTCTGGTTGTATACATAGTATATTCACAACAATTCATGTCTTCATACATGTACTTTGGATAGAAATGATCATCACATTCCATCATCATTAATTATCTCATTTCCCCCCTTCCCCCAAAACTTTAGTTTTTTTAATAAATATTTATTTTTTCAGTTTTTTTTTTTAGGTGGGCACAATATCTTTTTTTTTTTTTAAAGAGAGAGAAAGAGAGAGAGAGAATTTTTTAATATTTATTTTTCAGTTTTCGGCGGACATAACATCTTTGTTTGTATGTGGTGCTGAGGATCGAACCCGGGCCACACGCATGCCAGGCGAGCGCGCTATCACTTGAGCCACATCCCCAGCCACACAATATCTTTATTTTATTTTTATGTGGTGCTGAGAATTGAACCCAGTGCCTCACGCATGCTAGGTGAGTGCGCTATCACTTGAGCCACATCCCCAGCCCCTAAATCTTCTTCTTCTTCTTTTTTTTTTTTTTAATTAGAAATTGAACCCAGTGGTGCTTTACCAGTGACTTACATCCCTAGCCCTTATTATTTTTTATTTTGAGACGGGGTATTGCTAAGTTACCTAAGGCCTTGCTAAATTGCTTTGAACTTGCAATCCTGCCTTAGCATCCCCAGTTGCTGGGATTACAGGCATGTTAAGCCAGAACTTTAGCTTTTGATAAATACAATTAAAGAAATACACAAGGGGAGGCTAATTTCAATTACATGGTCAGGGAAGACCTCTTTGATTAGTGAGGCTGGCTTTGAATTTTCTTTTATTTATTTATTTAGTTAGTTATAGGTGGACACAATGTCTTTATTTTACTTTTTGTGGTGCTGAGAATTGAACTCAGTGTCTTAATGCATGCTAGGTGAGCACTCTACCTCTGAGCCACAACCCCAGCCCTGGCTTTAAATTTTCAATCCTCGGGGCTGGGAATGTGGCTCAGGTGGTAGCATGCTCATCTGGCATGCGTGCGGCCAGGGTTCAATCCTCAACACCACATACCAACAAAGATGTTGTGTCCGCTGAGAACTAAAAAAAAATAAATATTAAAAATTCTCTCTCTCTCTCTCTCCTCTCTCACTCTCTCTTTTAAAAAAAAAATAAAAATAAATTTTCAATCCTCCTGCCTCAGCCTCCAGGTCATTGGGATTAACATGCCTGGCCAGGAAAGATCACTTTGGGAAGTAGCATTTGGAATGAGAACAATGTACAGGAACTAGTTATTGGAGAGTATTGGAAGAAGAGTTTTCTAGGTAAAGAGGTCACAGGTACAAAGACCCCTCAACATGAGAAAGTACTTGAGTATTCTGAGGAAAAGAAAGGAAACCAGTGTGAAGGGGAGTAATATAATATGAATTTGGAGACATGAATTGGAAACAGATCGTGTAGGATCTTGTAGGTAATGATAAGCACCTCAAAATATCTTTCAAGAGCAATGTCAATCTATTCAAGAGAATGATATGAACTGATTTACATTTTTAAAAAAATATTCTTATTTGTCAATGGGCCTTTATTTCACTTATTTATATGTGGTGCTGAGAATCGAACCCAGTGCCTCACCCTTGCTCTACCACTGAGTAGAGGTAAGTGCTCTACCACTGAGCCAAACCCCAGCCTCCTGATTTACATTTTAAGAAGAATTTTTTCACTAGGCTCCGTGGTTCACGTCTGTAATCCAAGCATCCAGGAGACTGACATAGGAGGATTAGGAATTCAAAACTAGCCTCAGCAAAAGCAAGACAATAAGCAACTCAGTGAGACCCTGTCTCTAAAATACAAAATAGGGATAGGGATGCGGCTCAGTGGGCAACTCAGTGCCCCTCAATTGTTCAATCTCTGGTACCAAAAAAAAAAAAAAAAGAAAGAAAGAAAAGAAAAATATTTTTTTCTGGAGAGTTAAACAGACCAGAGTATATTCAGTAGTGCAGGTGAGACATAACTGTTGCTAGGCTTTGATTGAGAATGATGGTATTAAGATGGAAAGTAGTGGGTAGGTTTAAAATAATGGCTGGTATATAATATATGATGGACAAAGCCCTGGGTTCAACCCCCAGTACCAAAAAAAGAAAAGTTCTCTTCAGACTGAGTTCCTTGCTGGATGTGGTGATACCTTGCATAATCCCAGTGACTGCTGAGGCTGAGGCAGGAGGATCCCAAGTTCAAGGCCAGCCTTAGGAACTTAGACCTTATTTCAAAATAAAAAGAAAGGGGGTGCTGGGTGTGTAGCTCAGTGATAGAGTGCCCCTCCAGTACCTCTCCTCCAGACACAAAGACTGAGTTCCTCAAAGGTAGAGACTCTTTATGTTTTCCCTAGGATATAGCGCAAAACCTTGCACATCATAGGTGCTCAGAGTATATTAGTTTAATGGATAAATGAGTCATAAAGGTAACTGGAATGGATTTCTCAGGCCCTAGCCCTGGCTGCAAGGACTCTAGAGAGATCTCCCCTGCTCTCACCCTAACCCTCCAGTCACCAGGATATCAGATTGTGGTAGCCATTTAATGAGTGCTTACTATGCATCAGGCACAGTGCTAATCACCTCTAATTTTCACAATATCCTTAAGTGGTGGATCCTAAAATTGTTATTTTTGCATTTAAAATTTTTAATTTAATTTCTAAATTGTTGTTGGAGACTTTAATTAATTAATTAATTAATATATGGTGCTGAGAATTGAACCCAGTGCCTCACACATGCTAGGCAAGTACTCTACCTCTGAGCCACAACCCCAGCCCTACATTTAATCTTAAAAGCTTACATGATGTGGCTCAGGTCAGCCAGATGATATTAGGAGAGTCCAGGTCCTTCCGCCCACCCCCCCACCACCCCACACACACTTTTTTTTGGTACTGAGAATTGAACTCGGGAGCACTGGACCACTGAGCCACATCCCCAGCCCCATTTTGTATTTCATTTAGACAGGGTCTATTTAGCGCCTCACTTCTGGCTTTGAACTTGTGATCCCAGCCTCCAGAGCGGCTGGGATTACAGGCGTGCGCCACCATGCCTGGCTTCCAGGTCTCTTGACCACAGGAATTGTCATTTTCGGGTCTGGTTCTAGTCTCCAAAGATATCAACCTGCCTGGATCTTGAGAGATTGTAATAAAAATTCTCCTGAGGTATCTTTCCCGCTTAATGTGCCTGAACCTGGAAGCTAAAAAAACTCCCTGTTCTGATCATTGTAGGCTGTGCCTGGTGAAAGGCAATAGATGATGCTCCAGGAGTGCAGCCTTTTTCAGCCAGCCAGTTATTTTTCACTCAGCCAGCTGTAGAAAATGAGGTACCCAGCTTTTCACAACCAATTTGTCTTGCAACTTTCTGAGCTGGTCAACCTTTCTTGAACTTTGGTTTCTTTTTCTATGAAATGGCTGATAACACTGATCTCATTAGTATTTTAGTTGTTACGATTGAATATGACGGCTAATAGCATTCAAACACAGTAAACCCAATGTAGTTGAAACTGAGACTGCAGTCCGGACGGACGGGTCTCATCCTTGTTGAAGTAGTCGGATTTGAAGTCTGGGTAGGGCCTAAAACGACGGCACAAGCGGATTGGGTCACCTAAAGGGGGCGTGCCCGGAGGGAGGAGCCAGTCTCACCCTGCCGCAGCCCAGAACTTTGAATCAGGCGCGGTAGTTTCAGCTGTAGCCAATCCTAGAACAGCATCCTCTTCCGTCAGTAGTTGCTGAGGTCCAGAGCCACGCGTCTCTCACGGAGGTCAGTTCCAGCCGTTACTGCTGGACCCGTGCTCAGCTCCTGCGTGTTTATCCGTTAAGATTGAGAGGACGGAGAGACACTCTCAGTCGCTTTCTCGGGTATCGGGGCCAGAAGGAGAGCCTCCGCTACTCGCTCCACACATGCAGAGCAGCTCCGGCTTCACTTTCTGTAGAAGCTGCAGGCTGACACCTTGCCAGGAGTTGTAGTATCAAGATTCTGGTTCTTCTTACGCTACTTATTATAGAAGCAGGAAGTTGATCTTTTGAGGGAAAGTGGGCTAGGGAGGGAAGTTATCCCACAGAGTCATACTGAGAGGGTAGGGGTGCCCTTGATATCGAAAGGGGTTGAGTCCTGGCCCTTTAAACCTGGGGAGGAGGATCCGGAAGTGGGTGGGCGGGGCAAGGGCCCTGGTATATAGGAGGGCCCCAGCCGCGAGGGGTCCCTAATCTGCCATTTTCTGTCCCCTAATAAGTCTCTGGCGTCCAAAATTCCCTCTGTTTTCCTCACAGGTTCCATTCCGCTCACAGGTCCACCACTTGAGGGGAACGATGGCCACAGAGTCCACAGCCACTGCTGCCATCGCCGCGGAACTGGTTTCCGCCGACAAGTAAGCGGGACCATGGCGCGCTTGAGGCACTGGCCATTCCGCGGTAGAGCTGGTGGATGGGGGCTCTGTAGGAGGATATACCAGTGGGTGGGAAGACTGGTTCCCCCCGACTTGCCGGCGTTCAGCGAGGCCTGAACAGTGTAGAATCCCCGCTTTTGCTAAGAGCCCGCTCACTAGCGGTAACGGCTGGTGGCTGGCGCCCCCTGCCCTGCTTTTTGCGGCCGCCATCTTGCCGGGGGCAGCGGCGGCTGTCTCCATCGTCTGCCCCTCTCCTTCCTCCCTTGGCTCGGGGCTGCTGGTGAGGAGGCGGGGCCCTGGCGCGCTGTCTGCCCTCACGTTCCTTCTGACACCTCAGTCTAAGCGTGTTCCCTCCTGTAGTGCCCCTAGACAACCCGAGAATGTAACCAATAGATTTGGCGCCAAAAAAAAAAAACACCTTTGCACGAGGAGGCTGAACCCCAGGGGTCGGATGGGCGGGACCTCATGGAGGCGGGGCCTGACGCGCGTGCGTTCGCTTCCCTCCGCCGGCTCTGGAGCAGGGGGCGGAGCCTTGAGGAGGCGGGAAAACTCCATTGTTTGGGGCTACAGTGGCTGGAGCCTTAGACTTCCGTGGTGGCTCGCGGGAGGGCTTCCGGCTAGCGGGCTTTCTCACCTAGTGAGCTGAAGAGTACTGAGCGACCGATACTCGGCGAACCCCAGCTCCTGATGGGAACGTCGTGGTTCTTTAGACTTTGGAGGTGTGGGCAGAGAGTTGGCTTCTTAGGAGACATCCGAATGCGTAGCGGCTTCAGCTGGTGATGGGTCGAGCTCTCCTCATTTCTCAGGGTTTAGTTGCCAAGTGAATAGGCCGTACGCAAGTACGACTGGAGGGAGAAAAGGTATAATTTCTTTGAAAAGGAACAGTGCCACAAAGGCTTAAGCTATTTTGTAACCAGTGGACAGAAGTGCCACATCAGTTCAAGAAACAAATGTTTTCCAAACAGTAGGTCCTGATTTCCTCTGGTATTAGTGGCCTGTGTTTTTTTTTTTTTTTTTTTTTTTTTTTTTGAGGGGGGTGGTTTAATTTCTCTTGTTACCGTCCTTGTAAAAGTAAAGATTACTGTGAATTTTTTATATCTATTTTTCTAAAGTTTTACACTTACATTTATAGTGATCAGAGATTCACATATCTTTATTACTCTACCTACTACCTTTTGGTTCATTTCCTAGTGGGTTTATGAAAAGCAAGGGTTCTCAAACCACCTTCAGTATCAGTTAGGAACTTCAGTTTTTAGCTTCTCTCATATATATACACACACACACACACACACACACACACATATACATACATACATACATATATTAAAACAGTCTTGCTAAGTTGTTTATGGGCCTCCCTAATTTTGAAACTGACCTAACTTTGAGGAACAGTTCCTCCTGCCTCCCCTCTCAAGTCAATGGAACCATAGGATCAGAATAGATGGGGTTTGGGAGTTATGTCTGTTACAAAAAGAATCACTTTTTATGGTGCTTATTGGACCCTTATATCAGTCAATATTCCACTTAGGAGACTCCTCACCCCTCTAATACTAGGTGTGGGGTATTTTTTGCAGTGCTGGCTAGGAACTCAGAGAATAGAGCATGCTGCTAGGCAAACTCTTTCACTGAGGTACAACCCCAGTCTATGTATGTGTTTTTCTTGAGAGGTAAAAAGTGTGAATAAATTTGTGTTGTTGATATTCAGGTGTCATTTGTGTCTAGTCAAAGTTAGGTTATTAGTGAACTCCAGCCTCCTGTAAGTTGGATAGAAAATTTATGTATAGAGGCACCTACATAATTTGTTTTATCAGCAACTGAGCAATTCTAAGTATTTTTTTTTTTTAGAGAGAGAGTGAGAGAGGAGAGAGAGAGAGAGAGGGAGAATTTTTAATATTTATTTTTCAGTTCTCGGCAGACACAACATCTTTGTTGGTATGTGGTGCTGAGGATCGAACCCGGGCCGCACGCATGCCAGGCGAGCTCGCTACTGCTTGAGCCACATCCCCAGCCCTCTAAGTATTTTTTAATTAAAGCATTATTTAATTCATGAATACAGGGTGAAGTAGTTTCTATCTCCTTTCTACAGGTGAGTAAACCAAAGGCAAGAATGGACAGATAAGTTCCAATTAAGTGGCTGGATCTGGGTTAAATCACAAAACTTCAATTTTCATACCCTCTTCTACCAAAAACTTTTACCTGACAGAAAAATGCATGACAAGTCTAATTAGTCTGAGAGAACCATGGAGGCAGTAAACCTTGGTTAAGTTGGGAGCTGTTTAGAAGTAAAACTTCTAAGGAACTAATGTTCAATGGGAGTGTAAAAAAAGTGACTTGGACCCATTATTTATAACTTCAGTATGTAACCATTGAGATAATGAAATAAGTTTAACTTCTAAACAAGTAGAGAAAAAAAATAGGATGAGAAATAAATCTCAATTCAGAATCAGTTTTGATACCATCTTTGCTTAAGCAATGATGTTGGACTGGTCTCATCTATTTTTTTAAATACACACAATATTTTTTAAAAATATTTTATTTGTTTATTTTTATGTGTTGCTAAGGATCAAACCCAGTCCCTCGCGTGTGCTAGGCAAGCACTCTACATCTGAGACACAATCCCAGTCTGGGTCTCATCATCTTTTAAAAATCCTGAGTTTAGCTTGGTGCAGTGGAGCATGCTTGTAATCTTAGCAGCTCAGGAGGCTGAAGCCAGCCTCAGCAATTGAGGGAGGCCCTAAGTAACTCAGTGAGACCCTGTAAGTATTAAAAAGAAGGCTGGGGATGTGACTCAGTGGTTAAGTGCTCCTGGGTTCAATCCCTGGTACCAAAAAAAAAAAAAAAAAAAAAACCCAACAAAACCCTAAGTTTGGCTTCTGTCCCTTACGCCATTTAAATAACGTTGCTTAAGGTAATCAATGATTGTCTAAATGCTAAATCAATTCCTGTTATTCTTAGCTATCTAACTAGTTATTAACCTTTTTCTTTATATTAAAAAAATACTGTTTGAATTATAGAGGTAGGAAGGAATGATAAATAAAACTCAAAAGCCATATGTAATGCATTTACTTTTGACTTAGTTGTCTGGTGTCATTTTAGAAGAGAAATCATCTAGATGAAAATTCATTGTTTAGTGCAGTAATCTTTGGAGTTTGCCATTTCTATTTCCACAAGTGGTTTGTTCCATCTTTGTTTATTTGGTACCAGGGATTGAACTCAGGGGCACTTAAATACTGAGCCACACCCCCAGCCCCCTTTTTTTAAAAAATTTATTAGTTTTCAGCGGACACCACATCTTTGTTTGTCGTGCTGAGGATCGAACCCAGCGCCATGCGCATGCCAGGTGAGCACACTACAGCTTGAGCCACATCCCCAGCCCCCTTTTTATTTTTTGAAACAAGGTCTAACTAATTTGCTTAGGGCTTCCCTCATTGCTGAGGCTGCCTTTGAACTTGCCATCCTCCTGCCTCTACCAGTTGCTGGGATTGCAGGTGTGTGCCACTGTGCCTGGCTGGTTTTTTCCATCTGTGTTAAGGTTTTTGTTGGAACTTACTAGCGTGCTGTTTTTTTTAAATTTGTTTTTTGTATTGGAGATTGAACCCAGGGGTGCTTTACTGCTGAACCAAGTCCCCAGCCCTTTTAATTTTGAGACAGGTCTCACTAAATTGTTTAGGGCCTCACCACAATTGCTGTGGTTGGCCTTGAGCTTGTTATACTCCTGCCTCAGTTTCCAGAATTGGTGGGATGGGCATATGCCACCACACCCAATCTATTTTGCTGTTTAAGAACTGTGAAGCTTCATGTATGGGATTATGACAATTTAATGTCATTGTAGTTGGGATATATTTGTGTGAAAGATTTACCTGTTTAACCAGTGGTGGTTTTTTTTTGGGGGGGGCTATGGGGATGAACTCAGGGGCACTCAACCACTGAGCCACATCCCCAGCCCTATTTTGTATTTTATTTAGAGACAGGGTCTCACTAAGTTGCTTAGTACCTTGCTTTTGCTGAGGCTGGCTTTGAGCTCCTGATCCTCCTGCCTCAATCTCTGGAGCTGATGGGATTTCAGGCTGTGTGCCACCATGCCTGGCCAGGATTCTGTTATTGCTATAAAAGAAGAGAAAAATAAATATTGAAATACAAATAACTACCAATCTATCACAAGGTCTCAAGATTTTATATGTCGACATTTATTTAATTCTTTTCAGTATTTCTTTTACCCCTAACTTTCTTTTATTTTTGGGGAGATCAGAGATTAAAACCAGGGCCTCACACAAGCTAGGCAAGTGCTCTACATCCCTAGGCCCTCATTTTACCCCCCACTTTTTTTTTTCAGTACTGGGGATTAATACCATAATTTTCACTCAAGCCTAGCAACCTATAATCCCAGCTGAGGCAGGTGTATCACAAGTTGAATGCCAGCTAGCTTTAGCAATTTATGTCTAAATTATGTCATAATTTAGCAATTATGTCTAAACTGCACTACTGCATATACTCTGGTCTGCTTAACTCTCCAGAAATTTTTTTTTTTTTTTTTTGTAACAGTGATGAACAACTGAGGGGCACTTGCTCACTGAGCTACTCCCCAGTCCTATTTTGTATTTTATTTAGAGACAGGTTCTCACTGAGTTGCTTAGTGCCTTGCTTTTGTGAGGTTGGCCTTGGGATTATAGGCATGTGCCACTGTGCCTGGCTTAACCCTTGCTTTGATGGTATGGAGGACACTATATTAGTTTGTAAATGGGAAGAGGGTGCCATAGTTGGACTGAATAAAAATTATACTAAGAAGATTGTATTTAATGAATTGATACTGGTAATCTCAAGGTGCTTTTCAGAGGTAAGAAAGGAAGTGGGGAAGAAAAATAAATGGAATAAGTGTGCTAGAATAATTTCTAAATATGATAATTCTGATCTTCAAAACTGAGATTTAGCTAGGAGCTGTGGTGTCTACCTGTATTCTCAGCAGCTCAGGAGGCTGAGGCAGGGGGATTGAAAGTTCAAAGCCAACCTCAGCAAAAACAAGGTGCTAAACAACTCAGTGAGACCCTGACTCTAAATAAAATATAAAGTAGGGCTGGGGATGTGGCTCAGTGGTTGAGTGCTCCTGAGTTTAATCCCTGGTACCCGCCCACCCCCCCAAAAATAATTGAGGTCTAAGATGGCCTCAGTGATGCATACCTATAATCCCAGCTGAGGCAGGTGTATCACAAGTTGAATGCCAGCTAGCTTTAGCAATTTAGTGAATCATTGAGTAACCTAGGGAGAATGCTGTCTCGGGAAAAAAAAATGTTGGGTTGGGGATGTAGCTTAATGATAAAGCTCCCCTGGTTCAATCCCTAGTACCCAAAACCAAAATAGATGCACCCTAAACATTTCTCTCTCTCTCTCTCTCTCTCTCTCTCTCTCACACACACACACACACACACACACACACACACACACACACACACACACACACACACTCTGTGTTTAGGAAAGTCACAGGACAAAGAATCAACACAAAAAATAGTTGCACTTTTATGCATTAACAACTGGAGGTCCTCAAGTTATTGTTGCTCCTATTTAAATCTAAATCTACAGAGGAAATTTCAGTTAATAGAAGGAAGCCAGGTCTAGTTAAAAAAAAAAATAGATTTGAATTCCTGCTTTTTAACTTGAGGGGTATCCCTAGGTGTGGATGTTTTTCCTTTTTCCTTTTGAGGTAATGTGGATTGAAGCCAGGGGCACACTACCAGTGAACTATATCCTCAGCCTTTATAAAAGTTTTTATTTTGGGCTGGGGATATAGCTCATTTGGTAGAGTGCTTGCCTCACAGCACCAATAAAAGAAAAAAAGAAAAAGAAAAAAAAACTTATTTTGAGACAGAGTCTCATTAAGTTGACCAGTCTGGCCTCAAATTGGGGATACTCCTGCCTAAGTCTTCCCAGCCCTTGGGATTACACCCCCACCTGACGTTTTTCCCCCCTTTTTTTGGAGGGAGGTGGTTACTGGGGATTGAACCCAGGGGCAATTAACCACTGAGCCACATCCCCAGCCCTTTATTTTTTTTGAGACAGGGTCTCACTATGTTGGTTGGGTCTGGCTAAATTGCTGAGGCTTGCTTTGAATTTGTGATCCTTCTGCCTCAGCTTCCTGAGTTGTTGGTTTTACAGGTGTGTGCCACCATGCCAGGCTCTTTTTCCTGGCTTCAAAGGTAAGTAATTGAACTTAAGGAAAAAAAAAAATCTTGCTAAGTTTTTATTTAGTACATTTTATTGAAGTTACCATAGCTACATTAAAAGTGTACAAGATATGTGTATAGATGATTTTTCACAAAAGGAAATTGGACAATATAAGGGAACCCAGAAACTCAATTGCCCTTTTGCCAACATCCTTGTCTATAGTTCTGACTTTCAACATCACAGTATTGTTTTGCTTGGTTTTGAACTAAATGGAATCACAGTATATAGGTATGTCTAACTTCCTCACACTCAACATGGTGAGGAACATCTGTTACTTGTTCTTAGTGATTTCTATTTGCTGTATAGTGTTCTGTTGTATTAATACCACATTTTATCCATTCTGAAATAGCTGCTGAATTTATTTAAAGTGCTGGGGATTGAATCTGGGGCACTTTACAAATGAGCTGTACTCCTAGCCCTTTTTAAGTTTTTATTTTGTGTTAGCCTCGATAACTTTGAGCCTGGCCTCAAACTTGAATCCTCCTGCCTCATCCTTCTGAGTAACTGGAATTGCCACTGTGCATGGCAAACTTGTATTTATTTATAAGGCCATATATAACTTTGTATGGAGGAAGACAGAGGATATTGTTTCTGTCATGACTAGGAGTCAAGAAAACTGGATTCTACTTGGACTCTGCCACTGAACCTCATTTTCCCCATTTGTAAAATGGTGATAATCAAGGGGAAGTTCAACATGTTAAGATCCATTCTCCCTCCCAGGTTGTGTATGTCTTTCTTATATTAATGAGTTTTTTTTTTTTTTTTTTTTTTTAGTACCAGACATACTGTCCTTAAGGTGCTGTTGAGTGGTTAAGATACTGTTTGCAAATGTAGTTTCCATTTCTGGGGTAAAGACAATAAATATAAAGATGACATAATGTCAGTGTTAAGTGCTATGCAGGCATATTAATGTGTCGTATTTTAAAATGATAATATGAGTAAGTGGGTGGTCAGGGATGACTTCAAAGATTGTATGGTAGGACGGAGCAGTTTTGGCAAGGAAATTTTATTCATGGAACTATGAATAGCAGAGAATAGTAAGTCTTACAAGGAGATTGACAGTTTGGGTGGTTGAGGAAGGGGGATTTCCTTTTTGCTTAGGGAACTATGAGGCAAAGTCTGCTTATAAGATGGAGTGAGGGCTGGGGATGTGGCTCAAGAGGTAGCACGCTTACCTGGCATGCGTGCGGCCCGGGTCCGATCCTCAGCACCACATACAAACAGATGTGTCTGCCGAAAACTAAAAAAATAAATAAATATTAAAAAATTCTCTCTCTCTTTCTTTAAAAAAAAAGTTAGCCCTAAGGCTAACTTAAAAAAAAAAAGATGGAGTGAAATAGATGTAGAAGATTTGAGGAGAGAAAAGTAAAAGTAATAGTTATTTTGAAAGATGAAAAGACTATTCTGGGGGGATGTTGTATGATTGCCAGTGTTGTATGCAAGAATTTAAAGGGAGTATACTGTTGTATACTTTTCTGCTTTAAATGTTTGTTCAGATTCTTTACTGTATGTAATAGAATAGATGGCTAGAGGGTTGAAACCTCTTGTGGAACTTAGAAGTCTCCCCCCAAAAAAAACCTAAATAGAATATTTTGCAGTGTGAAGGTTTGTGTTAAAGAAAAAGATGCCTTGAAGATGAAACAATTTAAGTATTTGTGTGTGTTTACTTTTGTGGTACTGGGGTTGAACCCAGGGGCATTTGTACCTTGAGCTATATCCCCAGCCCTTTTTGTATTTTAGATAGGGTCTGGCTAAATTGCTGAGGCTGGCTTTAACTTTGTGTTCCTCCTGCCTCAGCCTCTTGGTTTGCTTGAGTGCTGGAATTACAAGCATGCATTACTTTACCTAGTTACAACTGGAAATTTGCATTTATAATACCTAGTTGTCCAAGTAGCCACTACTTGTTTGGTCTCTTGGAGCCTCCTCTCCTTTTCCCCTCTATTGATTGGCACATAATCCCTATATTCAAACATCCAAAACACATGACATTTTCTCTATCATCTCTTTAGCTGTTATCTTCATTTCCCTTCACAAACTTCAGATAAGAGTCTATTCCTAGAAATCTCCATTTTCTTACTGTTTGCTAATTTTTTTAATAGATGTATTTAAATGTATATTTTAATGTTAGGTGTTAGGGAAATGAATAAGATCTCAATTCCTGGTCATCCAACCACAATTTAATAGGACAAGTGTGTAGTGTACTGAGTATGCACATTTATTCAACCTGTTTCAGTTTGCTGCGTTCCCTTTATGTCTTTTAAACTTAAATTATTGTCTAAATACTAAATCAGTTCTTATTCTTAGTTTTCTAATTAGTTCCTAATCTTTTTGCTGCATTGATACTATAGCTACTTCTTCCTTCAAACTTCTTTTTCTTTGATACCACCTCCATTTTTTCCCTATCTTCTTTATTTTGTTGCTAACAAATGCTAGAATCTGTATATAGAATTCTTTATATCCCAACTATTGTACTAGCACTTTATGGACTTTCTCATTTAATAGGTAGTTCTGCAAGATAGATACTATTTACTATAATTATAGTGGCAAGTCATTTGCCTTTAATCCTGGTGATTAAGCATCAGTTACTTATTATTTTTTAAGTTGTACATGGACGCAATACCTTTATTTTACTTATTTTTATGTGGTGCTGAGATTCAGACCCAGTGCCTCACATGTCCTAGGTGAGTGTTTCACCACTGAGCTACAACCCCAGCCCAGTCACTTATTTTAATAAATACTATTTAGATGCCAGGCCTTGTGCTTGTCCTGGCAGGAATGCAGAAAATTGATAGGTAATTGGAATATAGTGCATTATGATAGGGGTCATATAGGTTACTAAATGATCCCTGTAACTGGGCAAGCTTCTTCTCCATAAAATAGGAATTGATTTACAACATCACAGTATAGTTTTGTTTGGTTTTGAACTTCATATAAATGGAATCATAGTATATAGGTATGTCTAACTTCCTCATACTCAACATGGTGAAGAACATTACATATCAGTTTGGACATGTTATGTTTTTTTTTTTTTTTCATTTTGCCTCTGTATTTTCATTACAGATGGTTTGTACTGCTGTGTCTAAGTTCGTGAATCTTTTATACTGTAGGATCTAATCTGTTACTCCTGTCAGGTATACTTTTTATCTCCTGAGGTTTGATTTTGGGTCTTTAAAAAAATATATAATTTATCATGTTCTTAATTTTTACCTTCGTGAGCATGTGGAATATATTTATAATTGTTTTAGTATTAGTATCTAATTCTGTGTCATTTCTGGATGATTTTCTTTTCATCCCCCCCCCACCCTTGCCCCCAATATGGGTTTCCTGTTTTTGTTTCCTTGTTTGCCTGGTTGCTAGAATTGGGGGTGAGGCAGTGTGCTAGGGATTAAATAGATTTTTAAAATTCTTTGAATATATTATATACACATATAAATGCATATTTTTGGTTACATTCCGAGATGCAGTTCTTTGGAAATACTTAAAATTTCTCTTTTTTTTTTTCTTTTTTCTTTTTGTAATATTGGGAATTGAGCTCAGGGTACTTTACCACTGAATTACACATGCACCATGCACACATGCAGGCTTGTTTTTGTTGCGGGGGGGGGGGGGGTGGCTTGAATCCAGGGCATTTAATCACTGAACCATATCCCCAGCCTTTTTGTATATTTTTTTTAGAGACAGGGGTTTTACTTCAGTCCTTGGTAAATTGCTGAAGCTGGCTTTGAACTCTTGATTCTCCTGCCTTAGCCTCTGGAGCTGCTCGGATTACAGGCACTTAACACCATGCCTGGCTCACAGTCTGTTTTATTTTACTTTTTTAGTTTGAAACTGGGTTTTGCAAAGTTGCTGAGCTCTTCACTGAGTTACCAAGGCTGATCTCAAATTTGGGATCCTCCTGTCTCAGCCTCCCCAATCACTGGGGTTATAGGCATTCTCCATTACATCTGGCTAGTTCATTCCTTTTTCTGCAAGGCTTCTATGCAAAGTATCTATCACTGAGGCCCCCTCAGTAGTTTTCTTCCTCAGTAAGCTGATTAGCGCCTAACCAAAGCCTGGAGGAACTCTGCAGATTTCTACAGCTTGCTTTTTAATTCTGGCTACCTAGGGGCTTCCCAAAGTCTCCTTAGTTATGTGTGTTTATTAGAGTCTGAGTTTCTTCTGTGTTCTGGTTGAAACTCTAGGCAGGAATTTGGGGCACTCAGAAGGCTCACCTTGTTCTTCTTGGATCATTGTCTAGTTGTTCAGTGTTTGAAAACTGATAATCCATGTATTTCGGCCATATTGTTTTTTTTTTTAACAGGTTTTTAAAATAATTTTTATTTTTTAAAAGTAAATTGTACATTACAGGGAAAAAAAAAAAACAAGCAAAGAACAAAATCATCCAGTCACAAGAAGCTTAGTTGGATGTGTCCCTCTAGGTTGTGTGCATATATATACAATGTCCCATTTTGTGTAATTGAGATTGTGGTGTGTATCATGCTTTTCCACACATCATGAATATTCACCAATTCAAAATCCCGAAGCTACATGAGTAGTTTTTGATAACCAAGAATACACTACACCAATTCAATCTGTTATACTTTCTTGGGGACAAAAATTTCACTGAAGACAGAAATGGTAACAGGCCTCTAGATAGACATCGGCCATGTTTTAAGTTATTTGAAATGGAAGAGAAAATATAGTCTCTGTTAATCCTATCATGACTAGCTGTGAAAGTTGGTATTGTATGAATGTGCAGCATTGATGTGTTTATTTTTTGCTGTACAAACTTTGGACATTTGTGTTATACCAAATAGACTAGTGTTTGTTTTTGAACTATTACTGGTATATAGAGATAAGTAAAAATGTTGGAATATATTTAGAAATATAAAGCAATTTGACATTATCCTGGCATTTCTCTGTATCTTACAAAACCCCATCTACAGATTGGAAATGAGAAACTCAGTCCCTCAACAATAGTTTGAGAAGCTCTGTACTAGGCCATTTGGTCAGAATGACCCCTTAATAAAAGACTAGGGATGTTGCTCAGTGGTAGAGCATTTGCCTAGCCTGCATGAGGCCTGGGTTGGATCCCTAGCACCACTGCAAAACAAACACTATTTGAACATAATTGCCTGAGGCAGAAAGTTTGCAGATATGGAATCCAGGGCATTCTAGGACTCTGGGCAAATAGTCTTTGTGACTCTAGCTGTGAAAGTTGCTGCTTATTTTCAACCCCCTATGTATGACTGGGCAAGGATTAAATTTGACAATGTAATTAAATCAGTAATATTTGGTTCTTATTGAGTATTTAATAAAGGACAACTCCTCCCCACAGCAGTACTGGGAATGAGATCCAGGGATGCTTTGCCACTAAGCAGCATCCCTAGCCCTTTTTATTTTTTATGTCAAGATAGGGTTTGCTAAATTGCCCACTCTAGCCTCAAATTTGTGATCTTCCTGCCCCAACCTCTCTAGTCATTGGGATTACAGGTGGGCACTGACACATCCAGCAGATGACAACTATTTATTCCTTTATGTTTTCCTGAGTTTACTTAATATCCAGGCTTAAAATAGTCTCCATTTTTACTTTTTCTCCCTTTATTCTTCATTGTAGAATTGAAGATGCTCCAGCTCCTTCTACCTCTGCAGATAAAGTGAAAAGGTAAGATTATTTACATAGTTCAATTAGATTCACATCTGAAACACAAAGCAGTATAACCTGAGGGCAGCTAGTTTCATGATTTTTATTTTGCCCTGCTGAGGATTGAACCTAAGGGCTGAGTGTGGGGTTGCTTGCCTATGATCCCAGCAACTGGGAAGCTGAGGCAGGAGGATCATAAATTGGAGGCCAGCCTTAGAAATTGAGGCCTTATGCAACTTAGTGAGACCCTGTCTTTTTTTTTTTTTTTAAAGAGAGTGAGAGAGGAGAGAGAGAGAGAGAGAATTTTTTTTTTAATATTTTTTAGTTCTCGGCGGACACAACATCTTTGTTGGTATGTGGTGCTGAGGATCGAACCCGGGCCGCACGCATGCCAGGCGAGTGCGCTACCGCTTGAGCCACATCCCCAGCCCCGAGACCCTGTCTTAAAGAGGACTGGGGATGTAGCTCAGTGTGGTAAAACACCTCTGAGTTCAATGCCCAGTACCAAAAAGGGGAAAAAAAAAAAGAATTGAAACTAGGACTTCATGCAAGCATTCTACTACTGAGCTATATCTCCAGTCTCAGTTTCATTATTTTTAATGAAACAATTAAGACTGAACAGTGTCTAGACAATGATGTCTTCAGAATGTTTGCATTTGATTAAAATATTAGAATTGGCTAGACACGGTGGGTTTACCTGTAATTCCAGCTACTCAGGAGACTGAGGCAGGAATATCACCAATTCAAGGCTAGCCTTAGCAGTTCAGTGAGACATTGTCTCAAGTAAAATAAAGGGCTGAGAATATAGCTCAGTGGTAAAGTGCCCCTGGTTCAAACCTAGTACCACATACAAAAAGTACCAACAAAGAATTGGAAGTTTTACTTAGTTTTGCTCCTGTCCTCACTCATGCTGAACAACTTTTTCTTCATTTAGTCTTTTAATTTGGGGCGGAGGAGAGGGGTGGTAGGTACCAGGGATTGAACTCGGGCACTCAACCACTGAGCCACATCTCCAACTCTTTTTTGTACTTTATTTAGACAGAGTCCCACTGAATTGCTTAGTGCCTTGCTTATGCTGAAGCTGGTTTTGAACTTGCAATCCTCTTGCCTCAGCCTCCTGAGATTACAGGCATGCATCATCAAGCCCTGTGCTCTTCATTTAGATTTAAAACATTCAATACCATTACATCATTACATGATGATTTTGCTTTTATGTTTGCTGTTTTGGTTTTTTGAGTGAATAAGCAATAGGAGGAGAAATTACTTAATACTGTTATAAATACTTGTTATAAATCTGTACCTTTATGTTCTCCCTTTTTGGATGTCTGTTTATCCTCATCCTCTTAGCCCTACTAAAGATTTTTTTGTGTTTATTTTTGTTTTACAGTGCTTGAGTTGAACAATCCCTACCACTGATCTATACCCTAGTTCCTCAGAAGTTTTTTCTTGTACATCCTTGGGGTCCCTTGGGGTCTTCCCTTTCAGGGATTCATTGATACCATATTTCATAATAACAAGACTCTTTGCCTCTTTAATTGTGTTGATCAATAGCATTAATATTGTAAAACCAATGGTGGATAAATCTGATGTCCTCATAACATAAATCAAGGTTAACAGCACCAAACAGTACTGTAGCTCTTTTGGTTCTTCACTACCATTTTCACTTAGAAATGTCCATAATGAAGCACTACAAACTAAGAAGTTTACTAATTCTCAGTCTTTCACTACATGACTTTGTAGTATTCTGTCTGACATAATATGAATTATAGATTAAAGCCCTTCTCATGGGGCTGGGGATGTGGCTCTAGCGGTAGCGCACTCGCCTGGCATGCGTGCGGCCTGGGTTCGATCTTCAGCACCACATACCAACAAAGATGTTGTGTCCGCCGAGAACTAAAAAATAAATATTAAAAAAAAATTCTCTCTCTCTCCTCTCTCACTCTCTCTTTTTAAAAAAAAAAAAAATAAAGCCCTTCTCACATGTGTGTTTTTTTTTTTTTGTGTGTGTGTGTGTGTGTGTGTTTGTACGGGGATTGAACCTAGAGCCACTGTACCACTGAGCTTCATCCCAAGCCCCTTTTTAATTTTTTAAATTTGAGACAGGGTCTCCCTAAATTGTTGAAGCTGGCCTTGAACTTTTGATCTTCTTGCCTTAGCATTCTGATTACCAGTATGTGCCACTGTGCCAGGCTGCCCTTTGTATATTATTGAAGTAGATGCACTTGTGAGGCACTGGATTTGATCTTCAACACCAAATAAAAATAAATGAACAAAGGTATTGTGTCCATCTACAAATAATTAAAAAAAAAAGTTAAATGACTTGTGTTTTTCCTGTAACTTCAGTTTTACCTGAAAGAACGACTGATTATTCAGTCTTGAGTATATGGCAGACATTTTTCTAAAAATGAGTTGAGTTAAAGGGAGAGCAACTACCAGCATCTATTGCCAGTTAAAGAATTTGATTTTGAGCTCTTGTTTGTTTGTGTTGCCATATCTGAAATTAAACCCAGGAGTACTCTTACTAGTGAGCTACCTCTCCAGCCCTTTTATTTTTTAAATTTGAGACAGGGTCTTGCAAAGTTGCCCAGATGGGCTTGGAACTCAATTCTCTTACCTCAGCTTTCTCAGTCAATGGGAATACTGGTGTGTGCCACTTTCTGCTTGGCAAGTTCAGTCTTTTTGTTTATGAACATTATTCCATTATGTAGATATATCACATACAATGTGTTTATCCATTTGGGTTTCTACTTTGGGACTATTACAAATGAAACTACTGTGAATATTTATGTCCCAAGTCTTTATGGGCATACCTAGGAATGAATTGCTTGGGTCATATGATAGTTATTTCAGCCAGGGTCTTTCTGTGCTGCTCAGATGGAACTTGGGAATCTACTATGTAGCCTCCCAAGTAGCTGGAGCTACAGGGAAGTCCCACCATGTCCTTCCTGTTTTTTTTTTTTTTTTTTTTTTTTGTGTGTGTGTGTGTGTGTGTGTGTGTGTGTGTTGTCATTCTAGTGGGAATGAAGGCTTGGTTTTGCATTTTAAAAAAATTTTTTTGTAGTTGTAGATGGATAGAATGCCTTTATTCTATTTGTTTATTTTTATATGGTGCTGAGGATCGAATCCAGTGCCTCACGCATGCTAGGCAAGCGCTCTGCCACTAACCTATATCCCCAGCCCCTGCTTTGCATGTTTAAAAATAAAAATTTAAAATTTTTTTTTTTTTTGGTAGATGGACAGAACACATTTATTTTATTTGTTTATTTTTATGTGGTGCTGAGGATGGAATCCAGTACCTCAGGCATGCTGGGCAAGTGCTCTGCCTTTGAGCTCCAGCTCCAGCCCTACTTTGGGGTTTTTGAATGACTAATGAGTTCACTTTACCATCATATGCTTATTAAAGTGCTTTGTCACATAGAAGTTTTTTTTTTTTTTTTTTTTTTTTTTTAAAGAGAGAGTGAGAGAGGGGGACAGAGAGAGAGAGAATTTTAACATTTATTTATTTTTTCTTAGTTCTCGGCAGACACAACATCTTTGTTGGTATGTGGTGCTGAGGATCGAACTCGGGCCGCACGCATGCTAGGCGTGCGCGCTACCGCTTGAGCCACATCCCCAGCCCCTCACATAGAAGTTTTGCATATGTATTTTCCTACTTTGAAGTTTTCCTTTTTAAACGTTTTTTTATACCAGCTTAACCACTGAGTCACATTCCTAGCCCTTTTTATATTTTTTATGTATTAAATTGTTTAAGGCCTTGCTAAGGTGCTGAGGCTGGCTTTTTTAATTCATGATCCTCCTGCCTCAGCCTCTCGGGCTGCTAGGATTACAAGTTTGTGCCACCATGTTTGGCATATTTGCCTTTTTAAGAAATTAAAAATGTTTTTTTTAACAAGCCAGTTTTTCAGTTTAAAGGTCTGATTTATTGATGAAAAAAAAAAGTTAGTACTTTTCTCTCATGATTAGGAAGTCTTACCAAACCCAGAGTTTTGTAATTTTTTTCTCTTAGGAGTTAAAAGGTTTTAACATCTTAAATTTAGAAAGCCTGTGATCCATTTCAAGTTAATTTTTTTTTTTTTATTAAGGTGTGAGATAAGAATTGAGCTTCACAGGGCTGACGTTGTGGTAGAGTGCTCTCCTAACATGCATGGGGCACTGGGTTTGATCCTCAGCACCACATAAAAACAAAATAATGTGTCCACCTAAAATTGGCAGTATATGTACAGATTTGTTTTTATTTTCTGTTCTATTTGACCTATTTGCCTTTCTTTACACTAATACCACACTAGATCACTGCCTCTTGCCCTACTTACTAAAGTTTTTTTTTTTATTTTTTTTCTTTTAGCTAGTACAATTTGTATGAATTAATGGTTCCTTTGATTTCTTTATTTGTTAATTAGTAAATATTTAAAGTAATATGCAGTGTAGGCTTTGTGAGTAGACAAACCTTTAAAATATTCTAGTGAAGCTTCTGGGAATTTGGAAAGGTTTCTTTGGTTTTGCAGTGGTAAATAAATGTGAGTTAGCTAGATCTTACTACAGGATCAAAAAATTTATGGTTTAAGTGTAGCAGGTATTCAATAAATGTTGATTTAAGTAGTATCTGACACTAAAATCTTTCTTGCAGCCTGGATGTGGATAGTGAAGCTAAAAGACTATTGGGATTAGGACAGAAACATCTAGTGATGGGGGATATTCCAGCAGCTGTCAATGCATTCCAGGAAGCAGCTAGTCTTTTGTAAGTATGGTGTGTTTACTATTTGTAATATTTTCCCAATAATCCTTAAAGTTGTTTTAGCACATAGTCGCCTTGAGTTTGATCCCCAGTGGCACCACCACCAGGGGAAAAAGAAAGTTGTTCTATGGGGGAAAATAATGAAGAGCAAGGGGAGCAAGGGCTGGGTTGTAGCTCAGTGGTAGAGTACTTGCCCAATCTACAAAAAGCTCTAGTTCAATTCTCAGCATTGCAAAAAACCCAAAACTGATTGTTTTTCATGTTGGAGTTTACTCCTGTAAGTATAAAACCAAATATTATTGAGCAATTTCAACCTTTGATGATATATATCTATCTTTTGGCAGTGTGGAGATTGAAGTGCCTTGTGCATGCTAGACAAGTGGGCTACCACTGAGCTACATCCCAGCCCTATTTTCAACCTTTGATTTTTCTTATAAGGTAAACTGTATTCCAGTCACAATTAATTAAGGGAACCAACTTGGCCTGGCTTATTCAGGGCTTTCCCAATTATTTCTGTTTTAAATGGTGCTATGTATCAAACTAAGGACTTTGCACATTAAGGAAGTGTTCTACCATTGAGCCTACACTCAATCCCTTCTCAAACATTTTAATGTTCCTCCAGATCTGAGAGAGAAAAAAGGCGGGGAGTAAGTTACATTCCCCCCCCCCATATTGCATATTTATTTATTTGTGACACAGAGGATTGAAACCACTGAACTACTCCCCAGTCCTTGAATGTTAAATCTTTAACACTTTTCCTTTACAACTTTGTTTGAGCTAGTTTCCTCTAATATGGTATTATCAACAGCAGGTGAAGATCAATCATGTTTCCTAATTAGTTGGTTACATTTCATTCACCTTTTTTTAAAAAAAAAATTTTTAGTTGTAGATAGACACAACATCATTTATATATATATAGTGCTGAGGATCTAGGCAAGTGCTATACCACTGAGCTACAACCCCAGCCCCTTCATTCAGCTTTTGTGAAGAAATTTTCCTTATAAAAGAAATAGTCACGGGGCTGATGATGTGCTCAGTGGCTTGCCTAGCATGTATAAGGCCCCAAGTTCAATCCCTAGCACTGCAAAAAGAAAAGAAAATAAACAGAAAATGGGGTAGAGAGATAAAAAAAGAAAGAAATACCCATAATATGAAGCATTTATGAGTTTCAGTCCCCCCCACCGCCCTCTTGGTACCAGGGATTGAACTGAGTAGCAGTCAACCACCGAGTCACATCCCCAGCCCTTTTTTGTATTTTATTTAATGACGGGCTCACTGAGGTACTTAGGACCTTGCTAAATTGCTGAGGCTGGCTTTGATCTTGTGATCCCCCTGTTTCAGCCTCCTGAGCCGCTGGAGTTACAGGTGTATACCACCATACCCAGTAGGTTTCAGATTTGAAGCTCACTTTTTTCCTAGCCCAATTCCTCCCAACACCCAGAACTGCATATTATTCCTGAAGGTCCACAATAATCTCTTGTCCCTGACCTCTGGCCTCTTTGATCATCTTTACCTGGGATCAATGAATTAAGCTTCTGGTATTTAGTGGTGTGCTAGGGTTGGAGCTTACTTCTTATCTGATAAGCATTTAGATGTTTTTATGTTAAAAAAAATGGGTTTTTAAGTTCATTATCTAGATGCCTAGAGGTCTTTTACTCTATGAAAACTGATCTCCTTGTCTTAGAAATCTCTCTTCCTTCCCATTCATCACACTTAATGTGATTTCTTTTTTTGTTTTAAATTGTAGATGGACACAATATCTTTATTTTTATGTGGTGTTGAGGTTTGAACTCAGTGCCCACACATGCTGGGCAGGTGCTCTACCACTGAGCTACAACCCCAGCTTTGTCTTTTTTTGGGGGGTACCAGGTATTGAACTCAAAGGTCACTTGGCCACTGAGCCACATCGCTAGCCCTATTTGTTATTTTATTTAGAGACAGGGTCTCACTGAGTTGCTTACCACCTCACTGTTACTGAGGCTGGCTTTGAACTCTAGATCCTCAAGTCTCAGCTTCTCGAGCTGCTGGGATTACAGGTGTGGGCTACCAATAGTTATGTACATTCCATTTTACAATCTCATCTTTCTCAAAACTAAGGCACTGAAAATGAGTAATCTGCCAAGGTTGTACAGTTAATGATTAGAGGTAAGCTTTGTGCTCAGGTAGTCTCACTCCAGAGATCATGTTCTTTATATCATGATGCCTTTCTATAATCATCTCTCAATGGTCCCAGCCAAGGTCATCTTAACTATTATGGTCCATTATCTTGTGGCAGGAAGAATATGTATTAATATATTTTGGCTGTTAGAGTATACACTAACTGTAACAAGTTGGTATCACTTAGAATTATATATAGATATAACATTAACTGCATGCATCATTAATGTTAATAACATGTTCAGGGACTGGGGTTGTGGCTTAGCGGTAGAGCTTACCTAGTACATGTGAGGCTAGCATGTGTGAGGCAAGACAAATAAATTAAAGCTATTATGCCCAACTATAACTAAAAAAAAATATTTAAAAAATAATAACGTTCAGATTTTAGCTGTCTATTATTTTTGTAGAGGTAAGAAGTATGGAGAAACTGCTAATGAATGTGGAGAAGCCTTCTTTTTCTATGGAAAATCACTATTGGAATTAGCAAGGTATGTTTTTCTTAGATTATTAGTAGAATGTTTTGCATAACTTCAATCTGTTTAAAAATGAAAGTTTCCTTGTTTGCTATGATTGTTTACTAGCTTTGTGATTTTACATGAGTAAGCTAGACTCGTTTTACCTAGAAAAGTGGGTTATGAAAGAGCTTGAAATATTGATGGAAATTGTAACGATTTAAAGAATAAAATTACTGGCCATATGTAATGGCATGTTCCTGTAATCCCAGCCGCTTAAGAGGCTAAGACAGGAGGATAGGGAGTTCAGAGCCAGCCTCAGCAAAAGCAAGACAGTAAGCAACTCAGTGAGACCCTATCTTTAAACAAAATACAAAATAGGACTGGGGATGTGGCTCAGTGGTCAAGTGCTGCTGAGTTGGATCCCTGGTACCAAAAAAAAAAAAAAAAAGAATAATTGAAGTTTGACTTGTGATCATTAGAAGCAAAGATCTTTTCATTTGTGAATGGGTAATAATTGATCAAAGTTCAGTATAGAATAATAAACCCTTAAAAGCACCAATAAGGGCTTATTGGAGTTTGAAGTAAGTAGCATGTGAGGATATCTAGTAAATAACAATCCCAAGTAGTCTTTCTGTTGGAAAGTTTTTGGATATTATTCACCAGAATTTATTAGTCAGAATAAAGTATATTGAGGATATGCAGCCAAGCAAATGATGTGTCATTTATTTAATCTCAGTTCTGGTAAGTTTGTTATCTTGTAATAATTAGATTATCTTGTAATAATCTGATTTGCTATGAAACTATTGCCAGAATGTTAGTGTTTATCCAAGGAAGTGGGGGTAGATGAAAGTTTGGGAACTACTTATGGCCCTGTTTTAAAAGAATGAATTTAAAAAAAAATGAATATGTCTTATTTTTATAGGACTCAGTGCTTTTCACGTGGCTTGATGAGCAGTGTACTCATTTCTTTCAGCATTCTTGCAGCCTTAATTTATATTAGAAGTTTTGATAATTGCCTTTCATGGGAATATGTATAGTATTATATTCCCTGAACTTGCTTACTTGTCTGTTGCTTTTGTAATGTAGGCTACATCGTTAAGTTGTAGCTGTTAAACCTTTGGTGCTTTCTCCTCTTGTTCTCCTAGAATGGAGAATGGTGTGTTGGGAAATGCCTTGGAAGGTGTGCATGTGGAAGAAGAAGAAGGGGAAAAAACAGAAGATGAGTCTCTGGTAGAAAATAACGATAACATAGATGGTATGTGGAGTTGCACATGACATTTAAGAGACGCGACGCCTTATATCTTGTATACAAGTGATGGAAATAGGGCTCTCCCTGCCCTGGCTGGTCTCTCCTAAGATGCTTGGGGTTATACCTGCATCTGGGAGAGACTTCAATGGGGGTAGCCCATTAATGAAAGTGACAACAGGCTTTTGTGAGAGGATAATTTAATTTATTAAACAAATATGGTCATTTAAATAGGTGTTTTAAATATTAAGACATTAAATGTATATTTTTAAAAAATGGTTTGTGAAGTTCAATTAATAGTAATGTTTTTGGAGCCCTTTTACATTTCTTGTGTTTAAGAAAAATTGAATATTTCTCAGCTGAGTTTGGCTACTAGCATTTTACAAATCATGTAGAGGTTTAAAATAAAATGAATATAGAATGAAATGTTTAAAATAGAATGAAAAGCTTGGCATCTTTTACCTAACTGGTAATCAGAATGCTCACAGCAAATAATAGAGTATCTAGTTTAAGGTGCTTTGGTTTCCTTTGCATTAAGTTACTCTGCTAGCTGAGACTGTCTTTCCTTTGCTTTTCTCAAGGGGGCAGATAAAAATTTTTAGGCCATCTGCTAAATCTTAAACCAGGCCATGTGAGGGTTTAAGGGAATGTGTTTTTAGTTTCCATTTATGCTTTTATCATTAAACTCGAAGACATGTTTATGCTTAATGTTCTTTAACCATGTAGAGGAAGCAAGGGAAGAGTTGAGAGAACAGGTTTATGACGCCATGGGAGAAAAAGAAGCCAAAAAAACAGAATGCAAGTCTTTGGCAAAGCCTGAAACTGGTAAAGAACAGGAGAATGAAATGGAGAAGGGTGGAAGAGAAGATATGGATATAAGTGAGCCTGCAGAGAAGTTACAAGAAAAAGTTGAATCGACTTCAAATCAGTTAACTGAAACTTCTGAAGAGGCAAAAGGAGCATCAGCACCAGAAGGACTGAATGAACCTGAGGTCACTTCTGAGAAGCCAGAACAGGAAGCATCAGATGCTGAGGAAGGAAAATCAGTTTCTGGAACTGAAGTTGAGAAAGAAGAGTGCAGAGAAAAAGGAGGTCAGGAGAAGCAGGGAGAAGTAATTGTGAGTATAGAGGAGAAGCCAGAGGAAGCTTCAGAAGAGCAGCCTATAGTGACTCTAGAAAAGCAGGGCACTGCAGTGGAGGTAGAAGCAGAATCTGTAGAGCCAATAGTCAAGCCAGTGGATGCGGGTGGGAATGAAGTAAAGGAACCAGTAGCTACCTCTGAAAATGACCCAGGAAAGGCTGTCCTTGAGCAACTGGTAGAGCAAGAAGTACATTCTGCTGAAGAGTCAGAGGTGGTGACAACAGAAGCTGAAGAGGTCTCAGCTGCAGAGGCTGGATCAGAGGTCTCTGAGAAGCCAGGGCAGGAAGGCACAGTTTTCTCTAAAGATGTTGCATTCAATGGACTGTCAGCTGCAGGAGATCAGACTCCTATTGAACCAAAGACTTCTGAAGAAAGATTGACAGAAACAAAAGATGGCTCAGAGGTAGAGGAGAAGGTCAGGGCAGAGCTAATTCCTAGCCAGGAGGAGACTAAGCTGCCTGTAGAAGAGTCTGAGGCAGCTGGAGATGGGGTTGAGACCAAGGTAGCCCAGAGGGCCACAGAGAAAACACCTGAAGACAAAGTTAAGATAGCTGCTAATGAAGAGACAGAAGAGAGAGAAGAACAGATGAAAGAGGGTGAAGGTAACCGGGATATGCAAGAGCTGCAGTGGGTGGAGTACATTCTGGATTTGACTCACTAATAATAATGGGTAAAAGTCAGCCTTCCATTCAGGATTTTCCGTCTGCCTTAGGATTAGGAAAGGGCTAAAATGAAAATGGGATTAGTTTAAGAAGGTTGGGATAAGTTGAGCAAGTTAAATCAAAAGCAGCAAGTTGTCTTCAGCTGGCTTATAAACTAATGCTTTTACTAACTGCAAAATAGGTCTTTTACTGTGATTTCTGAAACTTGGCTAGCAATCAGTAACTTGTACCATACTAGCCAATAAAAGAATGGAAAAGGTGGATGAGGGGGTGGGGTAGGTAAGGAAATAGTGGGCTAGGCTGGCAGAGAATGCTGAATGGATGTTCACTTTGCATGCCTCTGGATTTTTAAATTACTGTTCACAATGTACTGTTCACATGGTTTCTTTTCTCTGCATTAGGAAGCAGGAACAGCAGTAGAATCCACTGAATTTGGTACATTTAAGCAGGCATGCCATTTAAATGAAGGCAGTTAATCTTGAATGTTCTATCAGAGTTAAAAAAAAATTCTGGTATCTCTCCTTTAGTCTTCAGAAAATCTTTACAAGATTTACTGACACTGCTAAAACAGTCCTTCTCTTAGGCAAAAGAAACAACAAAAAACTTAGCAGTTAGCCTTCTTGCTGCTTTCTCCCCTCATTTCATGTTTGCTTTGGCTACTGAACTAAAACTTTTGTTACCTAGAATGTTAACAAGTATGAATGCTTTTCTATAGTGTTATTAAATGTCTAATTGTGATTCATTCTCATCAAGATACATAAGCCTAATTAGTAATTGGCACGTCTGACTTAAGTTGTGCTATTATTTGAGGATTCTGCTGTATTTAAGGTTCATCTAACATTGGTGTTAATAAATACAGGTATATTCTAGTTAATTGCTATTACTCATTAAAATTGCCAGACTACTTCAGGAGTACTCTTAAGTTAAAATCTCAGAGTCACATCTTTTCATTCTTGGAGATTATTCTGGTAAACTACTTTTACCTATGTGCAAGCCTCTGCACTCCAACCAGCACATGCTAGTAACCAGAAGGGAATTGGCTAAATGGTAATGCCATTGGGCTTCTCTCTCTTTTTAAAATTTTATTTTTGTGATATTGGGTATAGGAATACAGCACCTCGCACATGCTAACAAGTGCTCCACCACTGAGCTATATTCTCAACCCTTTTTGTTTTACAGTCTTGTTAAATTGCCGGGGGTTGTCTCAAACTTGAAACTGCCTGCCTCACCCTCCTGAGTAGTTGGAGTTATAATAGCTTGCTGGGTCTCTGTTGGGCTAATTTTCAAGGATTAGGAATTAATTAGGGAAGAAGTGCAGAACTGAATTATTCAACTTTTAAAAACTTCTCACGTCTTGATCGTTTTCCTTCTTTTTTTTTTTTTGGTGTGGTAGTGAGGATCATACCTAGACTTTCATATATGCCAGGCATTTCCTTTACTGCTGAGCTGTGCACCCCTAGTCCTTGATCTTAGTGACCAAACATTGGAAAGATTTTCTTTTTTTTTTTTTTTTTGTTTTTTTTTTTTTGGGATCATATTCTACAATTCCTTGGAAAATTCTTTTTTTTTAAAATTTTTTATTTTTTTTATTGGTTGTTCACAACATTACAAAGCTCTTGACATATCATATTTCATACATTAGATTGAAGTGGGTTATGAACTCCCAATTTTACCCCAAATGCAGATTGCAGAATCACGTCGGTAACACATCCACAATTTTACATAATGCCCAATTAGTAATTGTTGTATTCTGCTACCTTTCCTATCCCCTACTATCCCCCCTCCCCTCCTCTCCCATCTTCTGTCTCTACCCCATCTACTGTAATTCATTACTCTCCTTGTTTATTTTCCCATTCCCCTCACAACCTCTTATATGTAATTTTGTATAGCCATGAGGGTCTCCCTTCATTTCCATGCAATTTCCCTTTACTCTTCCTTTCCCTCCCATCTCATGACTCTGTTTAATGTTAGTCTTTTCTTCCTGCTCTTCCTCCTTGCTCTGTTCATAGTTGCTCTCATTATATCAAAGAAGACATTTGGTATTTGTTTTTTAGGGATTGACTAGCTTCACTAAGCATAATCTGCTCTAGTGCCATCCATTTCCCTGCAAATTCTATGATTTTGTCCTTTTTTATTGCTGCATAGTACTCCATTGTGTATAGATGCCACATTTTTTTTATCCATTCATCTATTGAAGGGCATCTGGGTTGGTTCCACAGTCTAGCTATTGTGAATTGTGCTGCTATGAACATCGATATGGCAGCATCCCTGTAGCATGCTCTGGAAAGATTTTCTATTTCTCTTCTGGACTTTGATAAACTATCAGTTTGTAAATAACATCATACAACTCATTTTTTTTTTCTAATTCTAAAATAATACTATTTATCTTCAGGTTTTCATTTTTTCCAGTACTGGGAATTGATCTAAATCTTCAGCCCACTCTTTTTGAGACAGAGTTTCACAAAGTTGTGGAGGCTGGCCTTGAACTTGCAATCCTTATGCCTCAAACTTCCTGAGTAGCCGAGACTACAGGCATGCACCTCTCCTTACCCTAAAACAATACCACTCAATAGAGAATATTATACTCTACTTATATTGAGGCATAAAGTCATGTGACTTGTTTATGGTCAAGACTGTAGTACTAGATATGCCTTGAATATACTATTCTTTCCACACTACCTCATATTGAAGAAGGCAGCTTTCACCCTTTCTCTTCTCACTGTCTCTTATCGGAAACATTCTGGTCACATTTTTAAAATCCCTTCAAAAGTCTCAGGCAAGTATTGTAGCAACTGAACCGTAAACCCCCTGTCCTCGCACTTTTAAAAAGCGGTGTTTTAGTGGTTTTCTAGCAGATAACTTATAAATGACAGTAGAGAGCCCCATATTTTATAGATGAAAAAATGGGAGAAAGAAGTAATTTGCCCTAGTCAATAGAGAGGAGAGGACTAGGTGCTCAGTCTGGCTTTAGGGTCCAGCTGATTTCTGTGCTTTCTTCCTCTTTATGTGACAACACTAGTCCACAGATTTTTTTTTTTTTTTTAAATGTGGTTCTGAGGTTCAAACCCAGTGTTTCACACGTGCCAGGCAAGCGCTGTATCACTGAGACACAAATCACTAGCCCACAAATCTTTGCTGAACCACAATCCCAGCCCTAGTCCACAGATCTTGAATGTGGTTTTCTCTCTTCATTTAAAAATTTAAAGTCCTGGGGCTGGGGATGTGGCTCAAGCCAGTAGCGTGCTCGCCTGGCGTGTGTGGGTTCTGGGGTCGATCCTCAGCACCACATAAAAAAATAAAGACATTGTGTCCACCAAAAACTGAAAAATAAATATTAAAAAATTCTCTTAAAAAAAAAATTAAAGTCCTGCTGGGCATGGTGGTCCTGAGACAGGAGGATCTTGAATTGAAAAGCCAGTCTCAGCAACTTAGCGAGGCATTGAGCAACTCAGACCCTGTCTCCAAATAAAATACAAAAAGGCTAGGTGTGTGGCTCAGTGGTTGAGTGCTCCTGAGTTCAGTACCTGGTTTAAAAAAAAAAAAGATTTATTGATTCTCAGCACCACATAAAAATGAAATAAAGGTATTGTGTCCACCTAAACTAAAAAAAAAATAAATATTTGCGGCTGGGATTGTGGCTCAGTGGTAGAGCGCTTGCCTAGCACGGATGGGACTCGGTTTCGATCCTCAGCACCACGTAAAAATAAAGGCATTGTGTTGTGTCCTACACCTAAAAAATAAAAAATTTAAAGCCACATTTCCTACCACCTCTTGACTTTATGCTACCTCTTGGGGTTTTCATATCCCTGATAAAGACAACTGGTCTCATCTTTCCTGATTGTCATGTTAGATGTAGTTGGTATATGAACAGAAGTTTAAATTGTAGTCATAAAACTTGGTTGTGTTCAGATGGATTCTACTGACCAACCTGTGGTGGGTACTTCTGTGGGAGTTCCAGAACACTCAAGAATTAGCACCTTTTTGTGTTTATTCTTCTGGTTGTACTCTGTGCCCATAATGTTTTGAGGATGCTACATGGTCATAAGTAGCATTTCTTTTTCTCTGAAGGATGCACTGTACATATCACAAATAGTGTTCTATTTTCAAAGAAGCCTGGAAGATATTTTTAACAAATTTGTATACTGAGAATATCAGGGCATTGTCATTAGTATTTGAGTATACATTACTGTGTTGGGAAAGGTTTTACAGTATTAACTTTCTCATTAACCTAGTTTATAGTTAGGTACAGTTGTGCATGTCTTGTAATCCCAGTGACTCAAGGCTGAGGCAGGAGGATTGCAAGTTTGAGGCCAGCCTCAGCAAAAAGGATTGGGACAGTTGTAATATGTCCCTGAGTTCAATTCCAATACCAAAAAAACAAAACCTAGCTCCTTCTCCACCGTCCCATAAAGATAGCTAGGTGCAGGTTTCTCAATTTGTAAAATTCCAAGTAATTAAGATATTTTGTGCTAAATTAGATGTCTAGCATGCTGGTTTGAGTAGGAACAGATAACAGATAATTTTTAAAAAGTAACAGTGTTGGAGCTGGGATTGTGGCTCAGTGGTAGAGTGCTCACCTAGCATGTGTGAAGCACTGGCTTTAATCCTCAGCACTACATAAAAATAAAATAGAAGTATTGTATCCACCTACAACTAAAAAAGTATTTTTAAAATAATAACGTCAATTTAATTTCTCTGCAAATTGGGAGGATGAAGTTTAATTTTTTGAGTTGATAAGACAAATGAAGTAAAGGCTTTACTTCATTTGTCTTAGATATTCTGCTGGAGGATGGAAAGAGTCAGCAAAACCACTATGTAGTCCAAACTTAGGGAAGTAAACCTGTACCCATTTGTCTCAAAATGTAGGTTGACTGATGTTTACTGGAATCCCTGACTAGTCAGAAGTTACCATTAATGGTGTGTGGTGGTGACTATTGTAGATGAACTGGTATTGTAGTGAAAGTTAAAAAAGTGAGCTTCCAGATTAAAATAGGGCTTACTGTTAACTAGGTTGTAATGTGTAGTTATTAGAGGACTTTAGTTCATTACAATAATTTTTAATACATAGGAATTTTCTGTGCCTGTTTTCCACCATAAAGCACTGTTACTTTAGATAAAATTCCTTTAACCTGACTTCTTGGCTCTAAGGCCTAATTGCTGTATTTAGGTTATTAGGAGACAATATTTGAGATCTTTTGCTGGTGGCATGGGCATGTAATACCAGCTACTCGGGAGGCTATGGTAGGAGGATCTCTGAGCCCAGGAGCTTGAAACCAGCCTGAGACTGTTTAAAAAAAAAAAAAAAAGAGAGATGGATTAAGCCAATTCGTGAATTGTAACAACAGAAAGCCCATTCTAATCACTCAACATTTTGAGGTTTAAGTTATCTTATCACTGAAAATGTATTCTTCATGCAGTTGACTTATGAGTGGATTTCAATATGAGGAAATAGTGTTGATATGACTACAAATTTAAATGGAATCATTTAAAATACCTGGTTTGCTCACTTAAATTCGGTGTGTGCTTGAGCTGGCTGGAGTCTGTGGCGTGCTCATTGGCAAGAGTTGGTAAGAGCTATGCTTTTTTTTCCCACAGCTTTATTGTGGGAAAGCTAGTCTCTTGCATATTCTTGTTCTGAATGAACTGGAATAATTTAGCTTTTGGTATTTTCTGAGGTTACTAGCATTGTCTAACGAGTCACATAAAGACCCCAGAAACACTGATTGAGGCCTCTATCTGCTTTTGACTGAGTAAATTGGAGCCTCTAGCCAATGAGACAGTATCTAAGTCAGTCTCATTCAGAATGATTTAGGTTAACTTTTACAAGAAAATGCTTTAGGCTTTTAACTGTCAAAGGTCTAACCCATACACTGTAAGGTTACACATTCTAAGTCTAGATTAAACTTGAATTAGATTGAAACCACTGACTTTAGAATCAGATCAGATGGTAACTGGATTAGAATCTAGCCTAACCTGTCTCAAAATATAGGTTGACTGATGTTTACTGGAATCTCTGACTAGTCAGAAGATATCATTAGTTAACGTTCTTAATAATAAGGAATTCTTGCTCGTAGAAACTGAAGGCTCAGAAGAGGAAGATAAAGAAAATGACAAGGCAGAAGAAACACCAAATGAATCAATTCTTGAAAATAAGGTAAGTTGTTGTTTGATACTGTAATCTGCTCTTATTGTAGGATTGTCATTAACTCCTGTAGGCATGATTATTGTAGATACCCACTCCTGGTAAGGAATCAGGACTCTATCCATGCTTAGAATGGACAGATCTGAGCTGGGTGCTAAGCACCTGTAGTCCCAGTGACTCAGGAGATAGAGGCAGGATGATTGCAAGTTTAAGGCCAGCCTTAGCAAATTGGCAAGATCCTGTCTTAAATTAAAAAAATAAATAAATAAAAAGAATGGGATGGATATAATAGTTCAGTGGTAGAGCATCCATGAGTTCAGTCCCCAATACCGCCCCCCGCCCTGTGCCCACGGCCATGGACAGATCTTCTGATTCCTAGGGCTTCCTGTCTATTATGACAGTATCCAACATATTACTGACACAAAGAGAATCAGGAGAGAAAACTTTTTTTACCCATTCTGCAAATTTTGGGGGGAGAAAGTCTGAATTTTGAATTGCAAATAACTTTTTCAAGTCATAATACATTATACATTTATATTTATACTGTAGAAAAATGCTTATCTTATACTTCTGCCTAATAACAATGATTTGGATATTTAGTCTCTTCAAGAAAATGAAGAAGAGGAGATTGGGAACCTAGAGCTTGCTTGGGATATGCTGGACTTAGCAAAGATCATTTTTAAAAGGTAAAACTCTTGTTGCTTCTTAGGATGGGAATTTGGTTGAAAATAAATAGAAAGCCATTAGGGTTAGACAAGTATTATTAAGATTTCTAATCAGTTTCCTTCTTTTAGGCAAGAAACAAAAGAAGCCCAGCTTTATGCTGCACAGGCACATCTTAAACTTGGAGAAGTTAGTGTTGAATCTGGTAATGCATTTTCATTTTACTTTCTAACATCCCTCACTCTCCCATTCCTCCTTTAATAGATTCTCTGTAATCAGCTTGATTGATTATAGTTAGGTAGTTGACATTGAAAATATAGTAGGTTTGTTTCCCCTATGATCCTAGAACAGTGAACAATCTTTTAATTAATAACTCTGATCTTTCAGTAGGATTTTGTTTTTTTGGTGTTGTGGATCAAAGCCAGGATCTCACAAATGTGTAGAGCACATGCTCTTCCACTGGGCTACAAGCCCAGCACCTGTCAGGTTTTTTAAAAAGCCATTCTGTCATTCTACATAGCCAAGGGTCCTGTAGATAATAACAGAATGAAAGCAAAATGGGTATATTGCTGCAGAACAGGTCTGAATTCTGCAACTACTTCATACAAGTGCTGGCAATTCTTGTTCTTCTTTCTTAGAGAACTATATCCAAGCTGTGGAGGAGTTCCAGGCTTGCCTAAACCTGCAAGAGCAGTATCTAGAAGCCCATGATCGTCTTCTTGCAGAAACTCACTACCAGCTTGGTTTGGCCTATGGATATAACTCTCAGTATGACGAGGCAGTGGCACAGTTCAACAAATCTATTGAAGTCATTGAGAAGAGAATGGGTGAGTAGAAGCTGCTACCAGCAATTGACCCTTCTCCAAAAAAAAATTCTTTTATGGTAATTTTTATGCGTCTTCTTTGTAGCTGTACTAAATGAACAGATGAAGGAGGCTGAAGGATCATCTACTGAATATGAGAAAGAAATTGAGGAGTTGAAGGAATTACTACCTGAAATTAGAGAGAAGATAGAAGATGCGAAAGAGTCCCAGCATAGTGGGAATGTAGCTGAATTGGCCCTGAAAGCTACTCTGGTCCGTTCATTTTCTTTTTAAAGTTTTCATAATAGCGTTTGTGGTACTGTTAATGTTCCATTTGCTAGGAACTTGGTTTCTAGGTAGTTGGTGATCAGAGAGAATATGAGAATTCATCTACTTATTCCTGTCAAAAAGTACAGTGGTTAGCAAATATTCTGGAGCTAGACTGTCTGGACTTATACTGTCTATTTTGGAATTCTGTCTGTGCGGTTTGTATGACCATGGGTATTTTTCTGCCATTGTTGATTTATCTGTAAAATAGGGATCATAGTATCTATGTGTAAAGTACTCTTGATAGTACCACATAAATAGGAATGCTTAGTAAATATAAGCTATTATTTCTATCTCTGAGATGACACGATATGGATAAATGATGCTTTTAATCCCAAGTGTGTGAAAGATCTTGCCTACTAAATGGCCATCACTAGGATTTCAAGTGTTATTAATCAGTTATTGTGATGGGTACCTGTTATAAAACTGAGTGACCTGGGTTCTCTCTGGAAACCTACTTGAATTTGTCATCTTTCACACAGGTGGAGAGTTCTACTTCAGGTTTCACTTGTAGTGGAGGAGGTTCTTCAGTTTCCATGGTGGGTATTCATTCATTTAGGTGTTTGTCACTTAATATTAGGCCTCACTGATTGTCTCAATAGTTTGTACATTGCTAACAAAGCCTTCATTTTTTTTTGTGTCAGATTGCCAGTAGAAAACCAACAGATGGTGCTTCCTCATCAAATTGTGTAACTGATATTTCCCACCTTGTCAGAAAGAAGGTAAATTTTCATGTGAATGTTTACCTCATTTAGAAAACTCCTATGGCCCAAGGACTATGAGGATCAGTCAGATTTTGGAAGCTAGTAGGTTTTCTTTGTCAGAAGTTGTTCATCAGACCTGATACATGAACTCCTGCCTGCCTTCTTCTGCTTGTTACTTCAACAGTTCTTTTCTCTGGGTTGGGAGTCTCTTTACTCCTGCTTTGTTTCCTGGCTCATGTACTGGAATTTATACACATCTCTTGTTTTCTACTTGTATTGTGTGGTGCTAATGATCAAATCCAAGGCCTTGCATATGCTAAGCAAGTGCTGTTCCACTGAGCTCTACCCAGCCCCAGATGTTCACATCTCTGCTCCTCATCCTAGTTAACACTACTTTTCCTTTAGTCAGGAGGCTCAACAATTATGTTGGGACAGACCAATTTTATTTTGCACAATACAGATTGGTATCTGCCCCTTGTGGCTAGGTGGAGAGACAGAGCCGTGAGTCCTACTGTACCACAGGGAAGTGTTTTGTAAGTTGTATTTTTAAAAACGTTAAGCACATTTGTGAAGTCTTCACAATTATATCTTTAGAGGAAACCAGAAGAAGAGAGCCCCCGGAAAGATGATGCAAAGAAAGCCAAACAGGAGCCAGAGGTGAATGGAGGCAGCGGGGATGCTGTCCCCGGTGGAAATGAAGTTTCCGAAAACATGGAGGAGGAAGAGGTGGGCAGTTAAGCAGGGATTGGCCTCTTCCCTCATCTTTTCAAGGATCAGAGAAATCAGTACTCCTAAGTGCATGCTCCCACCTTGCCTTGCCAGCAAGATCATTTCTGCTTGATCTTTTTCAAAACACAGTGTATGATTATTGGTACAGATAACTATGTAGAGAACAAAGCAGAATTGGAAGACCTGTGTTTATTTCCTCTTGCCTGAAACCTGTTTTTTGTATAAGATGGCTTGTTTAAACCAGGTTACTGAAGCCCAGGCTCCCTGTTTGTTTTTCAGGCTGAGAATCGGGCAGAAAGCCGGGCAGCAGTGGAGGGGACAGTGGAGGCTGGAGCTACAGTTGAAAGCACTGCATGTTGAGAGGGAACAGAACCTTCCTCCCAAGAGAGTGTTTTTGTATATAATGTATTTTTTCACTTTTGGGGATTCTTTTTGTATAACTTCAATAAAGATTGTAAGCAAAGGTTGAGGCTTTGATGGTTTTTTCTTAAATATTGGCTGAATCCATGCCTCGGGGCAGTCTCGGTTTTATATTATAGTGGCCAAAGGTACTTTTTCTCCCCACTTCTGTATTGATCTCTGTTGGAAGTTCTAACGTCAACTCCTGTCTGATGTGGAAGTGATAAATTAAGTGTGATTATAGATAGGCCTTTCGTTTCCATCGGTGCTATATTTATCAAGTTACTCGACTGAACTCAGTTGTCTTGCAGACTTTGTGGTGCTGTCCCTGGATGGGGGCTACAAAAACAAGATTTGGTGAAGATCTTGCTGTTTGGTGCTGAAAATGGACTAACAGTCAGGCCTTTGGTGGTACCTGTCTTCAGTTTACCTCATCTCCATCTAGGGTTATATCCTATGCTGGAAAAAGAATTTTGAAGACGACTTGGGGGAGAAAGTGATCCCTGTGGAACTATAGAGAGAAAACTGTCTGTGACTGACGTAATGGACAACATGTGGTTGGAAAAATGTGTGTGTGGGGGGGAAGGCTGGCTGGTTTTGATATTTACTGTATAGAAAGATTGAAAAACATTTAAACTTGGAATTGTTAACACTGTCTGTAGTTATGACTTCTCAAAATAAAGATGTGAATAAAAAGCTCCTGGTCTTGCATTGTGCTTAAAGATCTTTCAATGGGATCCTGAGCTGCCTAGAGCTTTTGAGCTTTTCAGTATGAGATATGGGGCTAAGAGCAAAAAATTGGCTCAGCAATTTTTGGATTCCAGGGATGATGATGGTCAAGACACAACAAAATGTAAGCCTGTTGTGCAGGGCACAGGGTTTGTGTGAGAAACAGCCAATAGCCCTTAGTTTAATAAGTTAGAATCTCCTATTTTAAAAACCCAGTATCAAAGGCTGAGGGAGCTATATAGGACTCCCAAGTCAACCCCGTTTTGTAAAGGTGGTTATTTTTTAAGTATTGGGGATTAAATGCAAGGGTACTTAACCAGTCACATCCCAGGTGCTCCCCCCCACCCCTTAAAAATATTTTTGGTTGTAGATGGACACGAAACCTTTGTTTTATGTGGTGCTGGGGATTCAACCCAGGGCCTCACACATGCTAGGCAAGGGCTCTACCACTGAGCTACAAACCCCAGCCCTCCTCAGCCCTGTTTTATTTTGTGACAGGGTCTTGCTAAATTGCTTAGGGCCCAGCTAAATTGCTGAGGTCAGCTTTGTACTTAAAATCCTCCTTCAGCCTCCTTCCTGAGCCACTGATTTTCTTAATACAAGAGAAAATGTCTCTCTGGGCTGGTCATTGACTCATTTGCAGAATCTGGCTTATCTTGACTAGATGTGTTTATGTTGTATGTTTAGGTCTTGAAGTCCCAATATGGAATTTTCTCAACTATAACATTATTGCCTTAGGGCCTTAATTTGGAATCTCTCTTTAAAGCCTCAGGAAGGCTTCTAGGCAAAAGTCATCAGAAAGACATGCCTGGCTATGATCCCAACTATTTGGAAGGGAGGAGGATTGCAAGTTTGAGGCCGGCCCAGGCTATTTAGTGAAAAATCAAAGGGGTGGGGGTGTAGCTCAGTGGTAGAGTAACCTGGGTTCAAGCCCCAGTACTAAAAAGAAAAAAAAAATCCTGATGAATCTGATATGAAATTTAGCACTAAAGTTGGCTTTTACAAAAAGAAAGTGACAGGTAATATTTAAATACCTGACAGATTCATTTAATCCTCAGTAAATGTTTACAAAAGAAAACAGTTGGAGAAAGATCAACTACTTGCCAAAGGTGATACAGATGTGGTTAGAATTCACAAGCTCATTTGCTTCTAAACTTTATGGAGTAGTAAAAGCTACAGGTCTGGGAATAAGCCTCACGTTCCTTCTAGCTCCCCTGTGGGGATCGGTCATAGCTCAAAATTTCATCTTTAGTCTTTTTTTTTTTTTTTTTTTTTTAAAGAGAGAGTGAGAGAGAGGGACAGAGAGAGAGAGAGAGAATTTTAACATTTATTTTTTCTTAGTTCTCGGCGGACACAACATCTTTGTTGGTATATGGTGCTGCTGAGGTTCGAACCCGGGCCGCACGCATGCTAGGCGAGCGCGCTACCGCTTGAGCCACCTCCCCAGCCCCATCTTTAGTCTTGACTCTGCCAAAGGACTTTTCTGTAGGAGGTGGGGGATCAGCAAAGCCAACCTTGGGGCTGAGGGAACTTGTTTCCAGTGAAGATGATATGGATACCTGTGGAAAATAAGCAGGTTCTTAAACAATCTAAAAATAGGTAAGGAACATAGGTTCTGGAGTTGAACTACCTTAGAACCAACTTACTGTGAATAAAAGGTAGTGTTAACTTGGTAAATTCTTGCTTTGTTTTTGTTTACATTGCATTATCTAACAGATGATTGTGAGGATTAAGCACAGAAAACAACTGGTAGTGACTGGCACGTAGTATCAATAACAGTTGGCTATTAACCACCCACTTGTATTGCCTCTAGTTATAACTGGGCCCTCCCTCACCGGTGGGTACTGGTACTCATGGGCACTTGTTGGATTAATCTCTGCCAATGTCTGGACATCTGCATCTCTTGCATTCACCAGCCGCAGAAAGAGCTCAGTCTGACCTGCCTAGAGAGAGGTGAAATGGTACTCTATCTGTACCTTGGAGTAGACCTTATCTCCACCCTCCTCACTGACCTGGGGAATCCCATTCAGCTGCCCAAAGCTGAGGCTGGGGTTCACAGGAAGAGCCCGAAGTGGAAGGCGCCAACGGCCACTTAGCACACGCTGATCCCGGTCAAATAGCACCAGTGAGGCCCAAGCCTTTGGCTGTGGTGCCCTAGCCCATGTCAACCCCTGCCAGGCTTGTAGCTCACACACCAAGGATACTGACGGTGATGGCGGCAGCCTGAAGAACAAACAAAATGTCAAAGGCCAGAGTTGAAGTCCCTTCCTAAATACTTCCTAGGAATTAAACCTCAGAGCCAATGAATGGCCTTTATATAGATGAGAAAACTCAGGAAGAGGGGCATACTCAATTGTGGCAAGAATACCAAGTCACAAACCCCATTTAACTGACCTGGGCACAGGCTGCCTGCTGGCAAGGATGGCACAGTTTCCCATGGGCCCAGGAGCTGGAGGTGGGGGCAAGCAAAAGGCTGGGGGCAATGCTGTGGTCCCTCCTGTATCCTGTCCATCTCGGGCCAAGCCAGTCAATAGTTGCACCCAAATCCAAGAAGCATCAAGGCCTCGAAGGAAGTCATAGAAAATGAACAAGCCAGCCCTAGGGGACACAAGTCAGAGTACATAAACATCAAACTCCTCTCACTCCCTCTCTATCCTCCTCTCACCCTCCCTCTACCCAGTCTACTGGACAGCCCTAGGAGTTCTCCTTAAGTTATTAGTGGACAAGTGAAAAGGGTTGTCCAAGGAGGGAGCAGGCCTCACCCAGGGTCGTATGGTGCAGGGCCCAGCACATCAGATGTGGGCAAAAGGAAGCGTGGGTCCAGACTCAGGTTCTTTGTCATGGTTCCAGGAAGTGGTGGCTGTGAGGAAATGAGCTGACTTCTCCAGAAAGTCTGCAAGCTGCCCATGCTCCCCTGACCACATAGAGCTGAACCATCCCCCAACTCCCCCTCACCCCATCCTGGCATCCCTGGGTCCTCACAGCCTTTTCTGCACCACCTAAGAACTGGACGTTTGTGGAGCCTGGAAGTGGTGGCAGTGGGGGTGCCACCGGTGGAGGGAGGTGTGGGGGATCTCCCTTTCCCCCTGGACTTGTGCAGGGACCAGCCAGGAGTTGTGCCTCCCTGGGCCCTAGGAACAGAGGAAGACTTAGGGTGCCCCTGCATCAGAGGAAGCAGGTAACTGTACTGAGAAGCCACAGACAGACAGACAGACAGACAGACACACACACACACACACACACACACGGACACACGGAGATTGCATGGACACGAACTGAGGGGGGCACAAACTTGGTTTTCATTCCCCGGGAATCATCCTTCCACCCATTCTCCTGAGTTAGGTCTGCTGGAATGAAGTTGGGGTGCTCACTGACCCCAAAACGTCTGGGCCCGGCATCTCTGCATCTGCAAGGCCAGGATATTCTCCTCTAGGCGCCGGTTTTCTGCTTCCAATACTAGAAGCTCCCCCGAGGCTGCACTTGCTTTATCTGCGAAGAACAAGTCTCACCTGTTACCTTTGATCTCTGGTGACGCCGGTCCGGATCTGAGCAGGTCTCCAGTGTTTAGAGCTTTCTGGACAAGTCTTTTGACTTTCAGCTCATATTCTAGCTACAGTCACCCAGGATTTCTACACCTCGGGGTTTTTGCTCAGGTGGTTCCTACGCCAATGACATCCTCCCTCAAGCCCTCTTCTCCTCCCAGGTCTAAGACCACCGCTGCGGAGAGGTCCTCCTGTTTGATCCCTCTTGTTCACCCCTGCGATTCTGCGACCGCCGCAGTTCCAGTGCTGACGCCTCCACTTGTAACTGCCATATCTTGCTCAGAACACCGGGGTCCCGGCCCCCGCCTCGCATGTAGGCCTCACGCAGGGCCCTAGGGAGCGGGGGTGGGTACAGAAAGAAAGTAAGACAGTCTTCCCAGGATGATCAGCACTCCGTCCCTGGCCCGTCCCGCGCATCGGACCTCACCGGATCTCCGCAGCTAAGGTTCCCGGGTTGACCTGCAGCACGGGACAATTGAGCTCAGCATCCCGCCAGGCATTCGGCCGAGTCCTGGCGCGGAGAGACGACGTCACGCATCCAATAGGGCTTCCCGCCGCCCTGGCCCCGCCTCACGCTTCCAGACCGGCATCCGAGGGGGTCTCACCCAGTCTGGGGCTGAAGTTCTTGAAGGCGCGTTTCCAACATCTGTAGAGCTCCCCTTGTCTGCCCGGCCTCTGCCTGGAGTTCTCGAAGTTGCCGTTCTAGACCGAATAAGCGGGATATCCCTCCCCGGGGCCCACCTTGGAGGCGCCAGCTTAGTTCTGAGGGAGTAAGGGACAGAGTCGGAACGCGTTCGAACCCCGCGGGCAAGGGGCGGAGCAAGTCCCTATCCCCGTCTCTCCCTCACCGTTGCCGCGTCGCTCCAGTGCCCGGCTCTGCGCTTGCGTCTCTGCCACGCGCCGGGCGCGGGTCCTATACAGCGCCTGCAGTCTCTCGTTAGGGCTCCCTGCAGCAACCTCGGAGGTGGGGCCTTCTGTCTTCCAGGGTCCCATTTTCTGTAAGGACAGCCGCAGCCACTGCACCTGGAGTTACAGTGATCCACGATCTTTGTTGGGATAATCTGCTCCATGTATGATCTCAAGCTACGAAAAAAGGGGTGGCCGCTTCAAGTTCACAGCTCTGGGGAAAGCTGGGTGGGTGTTACCTCCTCTGTTAACCTTTTTAGAGCAGATGTGCTGGCCTCCTGGTCCAAGCGGCCCTGGAGTTCTCCCGACACAACCTGGGAACAGAATGCAAAATGAGGAATCTTGATCTCCCAGCTCTCTGGAATATCCACCAGCCCCGTCCTTACCGCGGTACCCGGTGATTCCGTAGTTACGGAGGGCTGTGCTCTATTTGTCCCTTCCCGGGTCAGGCGGCCAATGCAAAAGCGCTGAGTGTGGATGGCCAACAGGGCCCTGGAGCGGAAAACCATGTCACAGGACCCACAGGGCAAGAGCTCTGGCTCCCCAGAGTTGGAGCCCATGTTAAAGGAAACTGCCTCCTGACACCAGCCTAGTCCTGCAGAAGGGGCAGAAGGAAAAGCTCAGGTCTAGATCTTTCACAGGTTTGTTTGGGGAGGAGCTTTAGTTCCCTGGGCAGCAATTACAGGCCTGGGCAGGTTAGGAGAATGGGTGGGGTAACCTTACCACCTTTGAGAAGCTCTAGGCTTGAAAAAGTGTCACGTCTGTTACAACTAGATTGATACCTTCTAGACTAACCATGACTTGGTCATCCTTGGTCATTTCATAGCCTCAGACATGCAAGTTTTTTTTTGTGTGTGTACCGGGGATTGAACTCGGGGGCACTCGACCACTGAACCACATCCCCAGCCCTATTTTGTATTTTATTTATTTTTATTTAGAGACAGGGTCTTACTGAGTTGCTTAGAGCCTCGCTTTTGCTGAGGCTGGCTTTGAACTGATGATCCTCGCGACCCCGTGTCTCAGCCTCCCGAGCTGCTAGGATTACACCGCGCCAGGCACAAGTGTTATCTTTTTAACGACTGCACTCCAATGTGGATATAATAGAAGTTAATTGCTATTCGTCAGTTCAGGGAACACCTGGGAGAGGTGGTGTTCTGTCAGGAAACCATCTTTTCCCTGAACTGAAAAGCTCTTCCTAGTAAAATGCCTTTCTGGAAGTAACTACAACTTTTGCACAACCAAATCACACCAGAGGCAGCACTCTGCCCCGCCCCCAACTCCCATCCTCAGATTCCCATTCCACGCCCAGTTGTAGAAGGGAATATCAGCACAGTCCAAGCAATGGAAACTGCCAGAGAATGTAATAAATCAGATGAGAGAATCAAGTCCGGAAAGGAATCCCTTCACTCAAATGCTAAACAGGTTCTTTATCCTCCACAACCCGATCCTCCCCACCCCCACATTTCAAAGAAGCACTTCTTTCTAAACAAGACAGGGACTTAAAGCATTTCCTCCCGCAGATTATGTTTCAAATATGTGATCTCAATTCAATTTTGGAGGGAGAATGGGAAATGGGGGGAAATTTAGATCTCTTAAGTCTTCTAAGATCTCTCACAGTAGGCTTTTCAAACTTTAATGTACAATTATCCAAGGTTTTTTCTTTTTTTATGGTACTGGGGTACCAAAGCCAAAAATCTCAACCTTCTCTTCTCCAAGCATAGAATCTTTGCTACAATATATATTTTTTAGTTTATTTTATATTACTTCATTGATTTTTTAATTAAAATTTTTTTCTAGTTGTAGATGGACAGAATATCTTTTATTTTTATGTGGTGCTTAGAATCAAACCCAGTGCCTCACACATGCTAGGCAAGTGCTCTGCTCTGTCACTGAGCTACAGCCCCAGCCCTATTTCACTGATTTTAAGACGCATTTTTTTTTTTTTTCATATTACAACAGTGATGTCAGGATTCACAATTATCGATGCTAGGACTGGCAGCGTGGCTCTGTGGTAGAAAGCTTCCCTAGCACATGCAAAGCCCTGGGTTTGATCCACAGTAACATACACACAGGCACTATCTTACATTCAATGGAACATGATAGCTAATAATTCTTATTGCTCTATTTCAACTGCCTTCACCATATTTTGCATATGGATAATTCTACTTGCAGTAGGCAGTGTAATATACTAATAGATTGTACATCCTGCTGATCTCTCTGCATCTACCCTCTTGTCCTCTCTGGCCCAGAGCTCACTTTACAAGTTAATTATCTTTCTAATAGGCAATCAGGTGTGCTCTTGGTCCTCTGTATCTACTAGGGACAAAGTACTGTAGGTACAGCAAAGAGTGCCAGATGCTTATTCTTTTAACTTCTTTTTGTCTATCAAATATTGGCCTAAAATTTCATCTTTTCTAAAATAGCTGTTTATTCTCTTCCCTACAGGCCTAGGCACTCCTTGCAACCCTTGTCTTTCATAATGTCTGGGATATAAAACAGGGCTTGGAAAGTATCTGTTGAATGAAAAAACCAGCCAGCACTGACTCGAGTCATTTCTGCCCCCCCAAGTTCTTTAGTAGGAAAATTGAAGCAAGACCTTTCTTTAAAAAAGCCCAGTGGTAAATACATGGCACTGAAAATGAAACGGTTTCAGGGAGGAAAATCTGGTTTCTGACTTCATTAAACATGTGCATGAAAAAATATCTGCTAGGGTATGTCACTTAGTGGTAGAGTGCTTGCTAATTTTAAAGAAAACATACTTCTTACACAAGACAATTTAAACTGATGCAAAATATTTATTCCAAGTTAGTTATTTTATGCAGTAGTTTTTCCCCTCAACAGACTTGTGATAACCACATCTTTTAAATCTGTAAATAATGTTATCAAAATAATCTTAATCTTTGAAATCTCACAAAAATTTATATTTTACAATCCACCCTGAATATCAAGGCTGCAAGAATAACACATTTCCTATATCCAAATATTTTACAGCTGTACCCAAAAAGGAAAAAAGAAAACAAAAACAAACAAACAAACAAAAAAACCACATATGCTTTGTTAAGGGCTAAAGTTACCCGAGCAGCCAAAAATAAAATAAAATATCCAAATTATTAGCATTAATTTAATACAATTATAACTTCAATAGTCACTTTGTCATTGACAATGATTGCTTGAGCACAGGGGTGAGTGCCCCAAGGGCTGGTAGTAGAAGCTGTTGCTGCAGACCAGTGTCTCCTCTCTGCATCTCTGCACTGCCAGCTCCCACCTGTGCATCGCCCCATATGTACTGTGTGTGTGTATTTAAAAAATCTTTCCCACCACACAAACTTCTATTAAGCAGATAACAGGGAAGAACAACAACAAAAGCTAAACAAGCCAACTGCTCTTTCTTTGGGATATGATTATTTCCCTTGTGCATGAAATATTCAACAACATAAGAAAAGGAAAAGAACAATTTCTTTTGTATATTCCCTAAACACACAAGCTGAGTTTACTGAGTCAGATTAATTGTGAGCCTTTATATGCCTACTTCCAGGCATCGTCATCTGATGTTTCACTGCTACTTGTTTCTGTGTCTGAGTCCTCAAACTCTGCTTTACAAGTGCTTCTCCAAGGGGAGAATAGGCTGGAACCGCGGCTCTGTAAGAAGCCATTCTTTCCGAAGCCATTTCTTCTCAGCTGTGGTTAGCGTGGGAGAGAAAGGAAAAAAATAATCCATCAATGACCACACTGGCTTGTGGGACATAGGAAAAGGCCAGGCCTCAATTTGATGAGGGAAAATGGGAGATGGGGGAAAACTTAGATCTTCTAAGATCTCTCACAGTAGGGCTGTTTAAACTTTAATGTACAAATAATTATCCAAGGTTGGCTTTTTTTTGGGGGGGGGGTACTGGAGTACTAGTGATTGAACCCAGGGGTGCTTTTACAACTGAGCTTCATCTTCATTTTTTGAGACATGGTCTAAGTTGATTAGGGCTTAGCTAAGTTGCTGAGGCTGGCCTTGAAATCATAATCCTGCTGCCTCAACCTCCCGCAGGCGTGTGCCACCATGCCAAGGACCTGTGATTCATTTTGTCCGAGGTAGGATTTGAGATTTCCTATTTCTGAGTTCTGAGTGGTAAGGTCTTACGTCAGCCTGTAAACTTCCTTCTGTGTCATTTATTCAGCTGTCATTTATATGCCACCAGAATGTAAACTCAAGGAGGTTTATAGAAACTTCATTTATCTTGTTCATTGTTGTAAACCTTAGGATCTGGCAGGGTTTTCTTTGTTCTTGTTTTTTGCAATGCTGGGGATCAAATGCAGGGTGTCACCTATATAAGGCAAGAGATCTACCAGTGAGCCAAATCCTTACCCTTTGGCAGAGTTTTATTCAGAGAAAGTGGCCAAGTATTTGTTGAATGAATTCATGTAAGCCTTTTGGTTTCTTAGTTCTCGCCAGAGCAGCAGAAGGAACTCAGGGCTGAATATAGAGAAAGTTCTGGCTTCTTCCTAAACACAGAGCTCAGTCCTTTGGAACATAATCTTGGGGTTCTACGAGGATGAAGAATGTTACCTTCTGGAATCTGCTAGTCACTGACCTGTTGGTATACCTACCACTGGAGATCCTTATTGTTCAGGCAGAGTTTGATGCTCCTTTATATTTCTACTACGGTAATTACTTTATACTTTCTTTTTCAAGGTTTCTCTCTCTCACTTAGGGCTTCCTTTCTTTCCTAGTGTTTAACTGGTCTCCAGGGAGGATTTATGACATACCTGCTCTGTCTTCATGTGGAACTCTTTTAGCTCATCCTCTGTGAGAGGAAGGCAATTCTCATCATTTTCAGGATATTCTTGCCATCCCATTGATTTCAATAACCTGGTGGAGGCAGAAAGACAAAGAAAATAGGACAACAGTAAGTCTAAGTGGGCAATCTACGGCTTTTCACAAGAAAATCTTAAGTTCTTTCAATTTCATGGCACTGTGGCCTCTCTCAGAACCTAATCCTACAATTCCCCTGGAATAGGAGATTTCTTTTAAGAAAGTACTCCCATAATTGGCAGGCTCCACAAGCTATCCAGTCGTGCCCAAGAAAGCTGGCTGCTTTATGTTCAAGGCCCTCATTTAAGCACCAGGGGTTTCAAGCATTCCAAGGCTCCTTTAAGGGGATTTTATGGTAACAGTTCATTTGGGATAGCACGACAGTCCCAGGAAACAGATTCTCATTTCTTTCCTTTTCGGACTGGAGCCATAAACTGAGTTTGAAATTCAATGACAAGAAAACTTTGGCGAGGAGATTGTGAAAAACTTGGCCAAGTCTGTGAGAGAATGCTAAGTAGCCAACAGGCCAACCTATGTTAACACTGAACAAGTTACAATGTTCATGGACTCTTCTCTCTGTATGCCCAATTCAGTTCTATCCAAGATGTCTTAAGAATGTTTAAGATCCTCACCAACAGGTCACACATAGCATTCTATTTTTTTTTTTTTAAAGAGAGAGAGAATGAATTGCGCCGTGCGCATGCCAGGCAAACACACTACCGCTTGAGCCACATCCCCAGCCCAACATTCTTTATGATCTTGTCCTCTCTTACCTATGCTCTGCTTCCAGAGAGTGTGAAAGGACCCCCCCTTCTTCTACTACAGGGAGAGAAAGACCATTCTGAAGACAGCCTTCCTCCCCATTTTCCTTTGGTTCAGGTGTGCTGTTGTCTTCCAACTGCAATAAATAAAAGGAAGGACACACTTGATTTAATGATCCTTTTTTCCCTTTTGGTACCACGGATTGAAGCCAGAGGTGCTTAATCACTGAGCGAAATAAATCCCCAGACCCACCCCCTTTTAAAAATTTTGAGACAAAGTCTCATTAAATTGCTGAGGTTGGTCTCAAAATTTGTAATCCTCCTGCCTCAGCCTCCAGAGTCACTGGGATTACATTCATGCACCGCCCACTCGGCTTATGATTCTTGTTGTAAGACAAGCAACCTACAAAATCAAGGAGTCAGAACCCAGGAAAGTGCTTTCTGAAGAAAACCTCAGCCCACAGGTTTTTCCCACTTAAAAATGGGACCTGCTATATAAAAAACTGAATTTCAAAGTTTACATGGAATGGCAAAAGATCCGGAATAGCTAATATGATATTAAAAGAAAAGAACAAAGTTGGAGGACTGAAGCTACCAGACATTAAGGCTTACTATAATAGCTAGAATAATCAACACAGTGTGGTTTTTGCAAAAGAATAGACAAACAGATCAATGGAACAGAATAGAGTCCAGAAATACATAGTCAACTGATCTTTGAAAAGGGAACAAAGGTGATAAAATGGAGAAGAGACAAGTTTTTTCAATAAAGGTATGGGAACAACTGGGCATCCATATACAAAAAAATGAATCTAGTTGAAGACTTTATACCCCTTCACAAAATTAACTCAAAATTACAGATCTAAATTTAAATACAAAACCATAAGATATCTAAAAATAATATAGGAGGAAATACAGATGACCTTAAATGACTATTCTAGATACAACATCAAAGGCATGATCCATAAAAACAACTGACAGCCACATCGAGGGAGGAAATATTTGCAAAATGGGTATCTGACAGGACTGTTATCCAAGATATACGAAGAACTTTAAAATTCAACAAGAAAACAACCTGATTTAAAAATAGGCAGAAGACCTAAACATAAGATATAAATAGCAAATAGGCATATGAAAGGATGAGCCACATCTCATGTCACTAGGGAAATGTAAATTAAAACAACCAAGATACCACTATATATCTAACTAAAAGGGTCAAAATCCATAACATGGACAATATCACATTCTGTTATGTAGAGCAATATGAATTCTCCTTCATTATTGGTAGTAATGTAAATGGTATAACTCCTTTGGAAGACAGTTTGGTGGTTTCTTTCAAAACTAAATATGCAACCAGGTACAGTGGAGCATGCCTATAAATAATCACAACTACTTGTGAGGCTGAGGCAAGAGGACTGTCAAGTTCAAGGCCAGCCTTGACAATTTAGCAAAAGACCCCATATCTCAGAAAATAAAAAGGGCTGAAGATGTGGCTCAGTATTAAACTGCCCCTGGGATCAACTCGCAGTACTAAAAACAAAAACAAACCACCTTCCTCTGCCAAACCCAAACCAAAAAAACCTCAACACGCTGTTACCTTATGATCTAGCCATCACAAGGCTAAAGGACCTGACAACTAATGGTCACAAAAACTTGCACAGAGTTGTTTACAACAGCTTTATTTATAATTACTAGAACTTGGAAGCAATTAAGATACCCTTCAGTAAGTGAACGTAATGGTCAATAAAATAAATCCTAGTTTGAATCTCTGATGAACAATGAATTAAATTCACTTTACCAAAGGCTCTTACTTTTACAGATACTATGTACATTTTAAAATCTTGCCATTTCTTTCACCCTTAAGGAAAAAACAAATGAACAAACAAAAAACCCCCTACATATAACAAAGGAAAATATCTATATTGTCCCAGAGAACTCATATGCTCTTACATCCTCCAGCTTGTCACAGTCTCTGTTCTCTGCAAAGTCTCCATTTCGGTCATCCTTCAAAGTCTTCAGGAATTCACTCTTCCTGTCAGTGGTTCGGCGGGTCAACTTGGTCAGACGAGAGGAGCTGATCTCAATTGGAGGGGTAATGCTGGAGGGACTCTAGGCAAATACCACAAATAGGTTTGCTCCCGATAGCAAAGGGCAAGCACTGAGATTCTCTGGATTACTTCTAAATGGCACAGATTTCCAGAATCTGACAGCCTATTTAATACTCTCATCTTTTAACAAAAAAGGTAATCCTTTTTTTTAATGACTTATTTTTGCAGGTTTTCTATAGTTAAGACTTGCTGGCCTATATAGCATCTTTCTGATCCTTCTACAGACACCAGCGGTGTAGGGTCTATCACAGAACATTCACCCCACTCAGCTACTGTCCACTTTTGTATGCTCATAATGGGAGACAAAAGCAAAAAAAAAAAAAAATTCTCAGTTAAGCATAGTTAACAAAAGAAATGGCATTACAGCTACAGAGTCACGGTGGATATCTTAGTGTAAGTAAATAGGAAATGGCAACTTTGGAAAAGGCTGTCCTGCATTATCCTCACTCACCTCTTTGGGAGAGCTGAGAACTGTGCCACCAGCCAGTACCACTGGTTTGGTAACAGAAATTGGATTGGTAAATGATGACTCCCGGCTAGAGGAAAGGGATCCTGATTTGTGTTCCATTCTGCTAGATTTCCATGCATTGGGCTATATGGGAATAAATATATAAGTCAAAACAAGCATACAAATAGGAACTCAGCTTGTAAAATCTTAAAGCAAAGAGTAAAATGTTATGTGGGAATGCAAGTCCCCAGAGCTTACCTGTCTCAACATGTTTGGGAGGTATACAAACCCTTTCTGAGATTAGACATTGAAGGATAAAGGAAGATGGAAAGCAGAGGAGCCGTATGGGATGTTAACAGGTATTTATCAAAAGAGCTCTACTTCAATCAGCCTGAGAGGTGCTGGGGTGATCAAAGTTCAATGGTTCACATTACTGTGTTTAAGTGCACAGATTTGACAAGATGTCCCATTTAACCCAATTTTTCAAAAATTTTCTTTTTTAGTTACAGATGGACATAACACTTTTATTATTTTATTATTTTTTTAATGCGGTGCTGAGAATCGAACCCAGGGTCTCACATGTGCTAGGCAAGCATTCTACCATTGAGTCACAACCCCAGACCTCAATTTTTCTTTTATGAAAAGAAAAACTATTATTATTAACTTCCACATAACACATCAGAAAAATGCTGTTTTCTAGAAACTTTGAAGGCAAGAAGCTACTTCAAGGCTACCTAGCGCCTCCTCCCCCTTTTGGTACCAGCAATTGAACCCAGGGACACTTAACTATATCCCTAGCCATTAATTTTTTTTAAATTTTAAGACAGGGTCTCGTTAAGTTGCTGAAGCTGGTTTTAAACTTGCAATCCTCCTGCCTCAGTCTACTGAGATGCTGGGATTACAGATGTGCATGCATCACTGTACCCAGCAGAGGCCCCTTTTTTCCTTAGTTTTGTGGAGTCTGGCCATGACCCCAACTCTGATGGCAGCACAGTATATCTGGAATGCTCTATTTTTTTGAGTCAATGACACTATCTGAGGAGACCAAGAAAGATGAGGCAAGTCAATGGGGCTGAAGCAAATGAAAATTTTTACTTATTTTTGCAGACTGAAATATTATAATCAAGAAACGTAAAGTAGAAAGGGGTTGTGTGAAAATTATCCTTTTCTTGGGTGCCCTCTTGGTTGAGGGTACAATAGATGACACAGTAACTTTACAAAAGGAATTAATTTTACTGCATATCTACCATGTACTAGGTGCTTGTCATATAGTTTTATTTTGTTCTTAAACACATCAGGTACAATCAGTATTATTTTTGTGGGACTGGAGACTGAACTCCAGAGTGCTTTACCACTGAACTACATCCCAAGTGTTTTTTGAGATAGAGTCTCAAGAAGGCTGGCCTCAAACTTGTAACCCTCCTGTTTCAGCCTCCAGAGCCGTTGGGAATACAGGTATGTGCCACTGCCCAAAGTTTAGGTATAATTATTGTTATGTTGACTTTATTTTAGAGAGAACGACACTTAAGACAATAATGTTATGCAATTTGTTCAATGTCACTCAGCTAGTACATGATTTTGCTTTTCCACTATCCAATAATACCTTTAAAAAGATACAATTAGATTAAGGGAGACAATGGCCTAACCGAATGAAGATAAAACTCTTTTTTTTTTTTTTTTTTAGCTCTGGCACTGATGAAAATCAAAAGATGACTGCTTGTGTTAACATTAAAGATGATTTGTGGCTTCCTCAGTTATAAAATGTTACTAGAAGCCTTTTCTTTCTTTTAACGTTGTCACCTCATGGCACAAAAAACACTTTTGTGTTTCTGCCACCGTAGTACAAAAGGTTAACCAGATAGCTTTACATGTAATAGGATGCCTACATCGATGCTTAATTTTATTCCAACTTAATCTTTAGTAACTTAAAACACTATGGCATACTTTGTTCCCTGCAATACTTACTTCTATCTCCATTTTGTAAAACACTTCTTTTATAAATAACTAAAAAATCTCAATCTCACATTACAAAGGACAGCTTTCAAAAATATGTCTTCTTTGAGGAATGACATATTTATCGCTCACTGCCAAATTTTTCTAAACATATCTCTTTCCCTTTCCCTGATGCTTCATTCTCTAGGTTCTGCTCTTACTTCCTGAATCCCTTTCAGTCTTTTCTATTGATGTAGGCATTCTATAGTTTTCTATGCTCACAACTCTTCTTCTGCTGTTATTTTTTCCTAGGTGAACTTCATTAGAAAAACTAGTTCTGTGGAATAAATTAGTTTAAAATAAAATTATGTAATAATATGTAAAACTGTATCTCTATCCCCAGCTTTTCCCCTAAGCTTTTATACAGGTCTACCTGAAGTCTTATTCATCACTTCACTCATACTAGCCACAGAGAATCACTTGCCTCCTCCCAAATATGGCATGTTCTGCCCCCATTTTGGGGTAATGGTTCCTTTTGCCTAAAATATTCCACCCACTTTATTTGCTCTTTAACAAACTCATACTTTTAAACTTTCATTTACTGAGTAATTAGGATGAGCTAGGAAATGTATTTTAAAATCTTTAAAACTTTAACTTCATTAAAGTTCATTTAACTTTATTCTTTCACTACAATTATGTGACAGATATAATTAACCCTTCAATTTTTTTGTTAAGGAGAATTAGCAAAATTAAATAACTTGCTCAAGATACTAGCCCTGGAGAGTGACACAAAGATTCTTAGTTAAGTTTAACTCTAAATTCTCAACTTCTCTCCTCTTCATCCTTCAAGATGGGAGGTATCCTGGAACAGCACAAACAGCACTGTTGTGAAATTAGATATGGTTTAAAAGTGTTGAATCTCCCCCCCACACACTTTTTTTTTTATCTGGTATAGGGATTGAACCCAGAGGTGCTTAACCATGTAGCCACATCCCCAGCCCTTTTTGGTATTTTCTAGAGAGAAATGAGTTGCTTAGGACCCTACTAAATATCTGAGGCTGGCTTTGAACTCAGATCTTCCTGCCTCAGCCTCCCGAGGTGCTGGGATTATAGGTGTGTACCACTATGCCCAGCTAAGAGACCTAACTCTTATTACTAAGTAGCTTTCAAACCTCATATTACATAATTGAGGAGTAAATATGCTAATGTGTGTAAACGGCCTAGCAAAGATCTTGGAACACAGTAAGATGTCAACAAATGACAGTTCTCTTCCCTTTACCATGTATTTGAACACAGTTAGCTATAAAGACTTTTGAGGACCCTCCCCAGGCAGAGTATAATTTTAAAAAATCTCTTTCAGGGGCTGGAGATGTGGCTCAAGCGGTAGCGCGCTCGTCTGGCATGCGTGCGACCCGGGTTCGATCCTTACCACCACATACCAACAAAGATGTTGTCTCCGCCGAGAACTGAAAAATAAATATTAAAAATTCTCTCTCTCTCTCTCCTCTCTCATTCTCTCTTAAAAAAAAAATCTCTTTCATTTTGTACATCTAGTGACACAATGCTTAATACTGGGGATTGAATACAGGGGGACTCTACTATTGAGCCACATTTCCAGCCTTCTTTTAGTTTTTTTTAAAACATATTTTTTAGTTATAGATGGACACAGTGCCTTTGTTTTTATGTGGTGCTAAGGATCAAACCCAGTGCCTCACACGTTAGGAAAGTGCTCTCTCTACCCACTGAGCTACAACTCCAGCCCCCGCCCCTTTTAATTTTTGAGACAGGGTTTCGATAAGTTGTCAAGGTTAACCTTGAACTTGCTCCCGCCTTAGTCTCCTGAGTTGTTGGGATTATAGGTGTCTGTCACCAGGCCCTGATGAGTGTTCAATGTATAAATACTCAATTTTAGTAATGATTGCTAATACTTAACAATTAACTATTAGTCATCTCATTTCTTTCTTTCTCTAACATTTCACACTCAAGGTACCCCCAAACCACACTCCTTAAGTTTCCTAAAAACTGATTTTCATAGTTATCCCAGTTTTCCAGGTAAGAATGCTCAGTGTACTCTGCTTTCTTTCTCTAATCATTATTCTCTCAGTGTATTCTGCTTTCCCATTACAAGTCACCTCTCTTCTCTGTCAACTGTCATCATCCTGTTCAAGCTTTATCTTTGAAAAAGATAGTAATGACAACCTTCACATAGTTTTCTCTTCATTTGCCCTTGACTCACAACAGGACTAAAGTCATGTTATATTGTGGATCATGATTTCTATCCTCACCAATTGTTCACTCTTAAAATCCTTGAAGACAAAATGACATTGTCTTTCCCATTTTTGTAGTTTCTATAGTCTTAACAGAATGCTTGCAGACAACTCAAATGAAATAACTTATGAAAACTGTTTACAGTTAAGGATGGGACAAACGCGTAAGGTACACTGACATGTTGGGAATAGGTGCCATTTACTGGCATTTTATTATGTGTCATTTTAAGTACTCTTAATAAAGTCTCATTTACTCCTCACCAAAAAAACTTAAAAGGTGGATATTATTTTTATAATATCTATTTTATAAATGGAGAAACTGAAACCAAGAAGTTAAAAAACTTGCTTAAGGTCATACCACAAGAGCAAGATGGAACTTATTTACTTCAAAACTCTATTAACTTCCATTATAGAGTATTTCTTTATAATATCTGCTCTCCTCACTTGAATTAACATTCCTTCTTTTTTTAACATCAGAGGAATAAGTATCCTAAATCTTTTAGAAGATAATTCATACAGTTTAGATTTTAAAAGTCCACAAAAGGTCATGTGTTGAATGATTGCTCCCCAGACCACGATGTTATTGAGAAGTAGTGGAATTTTTAGGCTTGGTGAAAGGAAGTTTAGCTCATTAGGAGTTTCCCCTTAAATGGAATACTGGGACCCAGTGCCACACATTTCCATAAGTCATAATTGATCCTAGATTTCTTTGTATTTGTTTCTAAGCATCAAACACAGTGCTTTTGCACAATGCAAAGTGAATTAATGCTCAGTGTTTCTTTTTTTTAAGAAACACTAACTTTTAATTGCTTCCTTAGGCTAAAATTTATTCAAGCAATTATGTGCTAATAAAGGAAACAGGGATATAAATATGAAGAGAATCTGAAGCCTGTCCTTAAGGAGGTTATACATAAGCAAATACAACAGATAAAATTTTATAGCTTCTGTGGTAAGAGACAAGAGTGCTATGTTCCCATAGAGATATAATGATTATTTAGATCTTTAGTTGTAATAGAAAAGGTTCATAAAGAGGTTGGCATGACCTTGAAGAGAAAGAAGAGAAAAAAAGGAGCAGTAAATGAAGAAGATAGATAGCACTTAGGTTATGAAGAATTAATTGCACATGCGACTGCTAAGTAGTTTGAACACTGAATTATCAGATGAGAAATTGATAACTACTGTCCATGGGCCTAATCTAGCTTGAAGTGTTTTTGTATGGCTCTTGAGCTAATTATTCTTACATGTTTAAAGGGATACAAAATAAGATGTAATACATAACAAAGACCATATGTAACCAGAACAGACTAAAATATTTATTATCTGGCTCTTCATTAAAAAGACAAAAAAAAAAAAAAAAAAAAAAAGGACCAATCCCTGCTATAAATGGTTTAGAAACACTGAAAGGATTTAGGAAGGGATATGATATATTCAGTTTTTCTTTTCTTTCCTTTCATTTTTTTCTGGGGGGGTGGGGGGGTGGGGGGTTGAGAGGGTGGTGGGGAGGATGGAGTCTATGTTGCCCAGGCTGGCCTCCAACTCCTGGGCTCAAGTGATCCTCCTGCCTCAGTCTCCTGAGTAGCTGGGACTATAGGTGCGTGCCACCGCGCCTGGCTGTATTCAACTGTTTTAGGATGATCATTCTGGCAGTTCTGTGGAAGATGAATATAGGAGAGATAAGAAAATAAAAGAGTACACTGAAACACTAAATGTGGGATGACAAGGTCCTAAACAAGAACAGCACAGTGGGAATAACTTAGAGGGGCTTTATAATTACTTGGCTGAAGGGAATGAGTGAGAAGGTTAAGGAGAAGAGGAAAGAAGCAGCCACGGTAGTCAGCAGAATGATCAAATGAATGTTAATGCTATTAGTGGAAAGGCAAACTAGGAGAAACAGGTTTATGAGATGAAGCTAATCCAGCAGGCAGCTGCAGAGAGTCTGGAGACATAGTACAAGCTACACATATAAGGTACTGAATGAATGTCTGATGAATGATGTTTGATAGGAAAAAACAAATTTACTAAATGTTTTCTGATTTATTCCCAAACTTATGTTGTACAGGTTCTTACACTGATTCCAAATTATACCTTGGAAGGAGGTGGTGCAGGCTTAGGAACCAAGTTCTTATAGACACTTGGAACCATAGTTGATGATTTGTTCCCATTTGCATGGTGAGATCCTGGTGAGGTGAATGCAGCAGAGAAGGCAGCAGCAGGATCCTCTTTGGAAACTTTTTTGATAACTAGCATCTTGGAGGGTTGCTTGGCACTAGGTGGGTTTTCTGTGAAATACAATAATGAAGACATAAAAGAATGTCACACTTGTTGAATAACACAAAACACAATATTTTGTATCAAAGTCTCACCTTCAACAAATAAGGCAAGAGTAGAGACCAAGGAAGCAAACATTTCCTGTTGTGCACTTAACGGATATTCTTAAAAGCAACACTACTTGGGAACTATAGGACAAATGGTAGCATATGAAGCACTTGGTATTAAATTCAAACACCAGCCAGAAAGCACAAAGATGTTAGCAGTACTTTAGAGATACAATTTGTCTAATGTACAATGCTACCAGTCAGGCAAGGACCATACAAGAATATATCCAAAGGTAGCAGGCTCCTGATAGCAAGGAAATGGAGAAATGAGTTAACTGGGGAAAGAAATCTGCCATGGGATTCTGTGATGAGCAAAAACACGAGCAGTCATACATCATTAGCAAAAAGAGGTACAGCAATCACCCTTAATCCTATAATAATGAATTCAAATCCAGGTTTAGGTATGCCAAAGCCTTCCTAAATAATATACCCGGCTATGTACAGAACACATCTCATAAAGGGTCCAGGAGAGTTCAATTTGTAAATGTCAAAGATTATAATCATGTTTTGGGACACACTGATTTTTATTTCAATTTTTTATGTCTTCTTATTCCCAACAAATACAAATAAATATGTGCATTTATGTTTTCCCCTTGCCCTACACCATTGGCATCATTTATAACCCTACCACCACCACCAAAAGTCAACAACTGGAATTCAGAGGAACAAAATTGTATATACCCAGGATGTAGTGTTATACAACCTTTTGAAGAATACTTCTTTTTAAGCTGTTAAGGATCAAACCCAAGGCCTCACTCTTGCCATTGAGCTAAATCCCTAGCTATCAAAGAATACTTCTGAAGTGTCTATTTAGTAATATGGCAGAATGTTGAAGATTATACTGTTATGTATACGTGTTTATGAAACATTCATAACATAAATACAATAAAAATATTAACTATTTTAAATGGATTAGCAATGCTAACTTCAAAAATTACTTTTTTTTAAGAGAGAATTTTTTAATATATATATATATTTTTTTAGTTCTCGGCGGACACAACATCTTTGTTTTCATGTGGTGTTGAGGATCGAACCCAAACTGCACACATGCCAGGCGAGCGCGCTACCGCTTGAGCCACATCCCCAGCCCCTCAAAATTACTTTTTAATGATTTTATATTAGTATCCCTTTACTTAAAATCTCCTTCCAAAATCAGGGATCTAAAAGCTTTCAATTATCTGTATTCTGAGGGAGGCAGAGTCATCTGCCATCCTTTTAGACACTTAAATTAGTGAAGAAATAATAGGTGTTAGTTACCAAGGGCAAATGGATGAGATGAAAAGCAAGAGATAAAGAAACAAGAAAAAGAATTTTGCTCCTCTCCCTGGTTAAAAAAAAAAAAAAAAATTCAAGTTGTGTCTTTAAAATAGCAAAATCTACCTACCCCACACTCCAGAAGGGGTCCCAATAGGTCTGCATGGCTGATTCTGTTTGCCAGCTTCTGGATTCAAAGAAGGCTAGGAAAAAAGGAATATGAACAGTTGATATAAAAAGCTTATCATCTGGGGACTTTTGCAAAGTAGCCATCACCATGGACCTACCAAATAATTACAAGTTATTAGCACTTACTAATTTAATGTTGTATTTAAAATTATAACAAAGAGAAAATGTTGAAATACAAAATCAATAAATGTTATGTTGCATTTAGGCTTTCTTGAGTTCTACTTCCTCTGATGTAAGTGGGATTTCACATATTAACAGACTTAATGTCTTAAGTTCTCACCTTCCTATATGATATATACACCAAATAAGGAGGCAACAGAAAGCTGAACAAACAAGGATGTGGATCATTTTTTGTAGACTTAAGGAAGATAATCTGGTCAGTGAAATGAACAGTATTCAATGCACTTCTAAGATTCCTTTAGAGTAAGCCCAACCATGTGCCAGGGACTGTTTTAGAAATAAAAAGCAAAGAAGGGTCTTTGTCAAACCTCACAGAGTTACCATATCACTACAAAGATACACTTGTAGACACGTAAGTACCATAAAAGGTTCCATAGACTGATAAAATTTTCTATTAGGGAAGGACTACTCAGAGAGGAAAGGATAATTCCATTTGAAAGAGAAATGTTGTCAGAAAAGGTTTTATTATAAGTAATAACTAAGAAGAGTCAGTGAATTCCAAAACTGAAAAATGTGTGATTTAAGAACAGAAAGCTCAATGAATATTCCAAAATAGGAAAGCATGAAAAAGAACAGAATATTGAGAGATCAACAAATAGGTCAGCATGATTAGTGCTAGGGAAGAAAAGGAGGTCTTCTACAGGAAAAGAGATACCTTGCAAAATTGGCAACAGCTGGCTTGTGGAGGATCTTTTAGGGAGATTTAACTTTATTCTATAGTAATGGGGATCTATCCTCCAGCCATGGAATTAACATGATTATATCATCAATTTACAAAAATCACTGTGGTAACAGCTTGAAAGATGGCTGTAAGCATTTAGTTTAAGCATTAAGACCATTAAAAGACCAATTCCATAATTCAGAAAAGTAATCAAAGCAACAAGAATGGAGGAAGCCATGGAGGGAAGACAGAAAGAATTAAGAGCAATAGATTGGATTGTATGTGGGTATGAGGATGACACCGGTGTTCAAGCCCAAACTTTACAATCTGGTAACAGGGTAAGAAAACAGCTTTCCAACACAAATGCCTTTAGGACATTAAGCAAACAATAAAAAGACATGCAGAATCTAGTAGAAAGCATCTAAGTCAGATTCTCTAAAGGTGGGGGAGCTCAGCTAGTACATATTTCTCACTAAGTCAAGGTAAGAACCATTAGAATAGAATAAGCAAATACATGTATCCATTTAACATGCCTGACCTAGGGAACATCACAGCTTAGCCTAGCCTACCTAAAAACACTGCTTACAACACTTAAATTAGCCTACTCCTACAAAATCGGGCAAAATCAACACAAAGTATATTTTATAATAAAGTGTTAAATATCTCATATAATTTACTGAATACTATGTCAAAAGTGAAAAACAGAATAGTTATATGGATATGCAACCATTAGTTGTTAAGTTGAACCATTATAGTTGGGGACCATTTGAATTCAAAGATAAATACCTCGTAATTTCTCTTTTAACCCTCATTTAGTCTTGATTCGACAATTAATCACTTTTTCCTGTGCCGAGTGACGCTTGAACACAGGGCCCCACATAGACCACCACTGAGTTACACCTGCAGGTACTGACCATATATTAATATTTACCACCTTTTTTTTTGGACACTGGGGATTGAACTCAGGGACACTAAACCATTGAGCCACATCCCCAGCCCTATTTTGTATTTTATCTAGAGACAAGGTCTCGCTGAGTTGCTTAGTGCCTTGACATTGCCGAGACTGGCTTTGAACTCACCATCCTCCTATCTCTTGAGCCTCTGGGATTACAGGCGTGCGCCACCACACCTGGTCTACCATTGTTTTGGTTGGTATCTTTCTGGTTAATTTGTCTGAAGCTTTTTCTCAAGAAAAGCAGAAGAATATCCTGAGTTTTTACACAATTATGTTTGTGATCTTTTTTTAAAAAAATATTTTTTAGTTGTAGATGTACACAATACCTTTATTTTATAATTTATTTTTATGTGGAGCTGAGGATCAAACCCAGTGCCTCACACAGGTTAGGTGAGTACTACTGAGCTACAACCCCAGCCCCTATATCTGTGATCTTTGTAACTGAGGAAGTTTGACAAATACAATCCTTTTTTCATATATTCTTAGTCTATTTACTTATTTTTAAAAAATGTTTATATATATACTTTTAGTTGTTGATGGACCTTTATTTTACACATTTATTTGTATGCAGTGCTGAGAATCGAACCCAATGCCTCACACATGCTAGGTAAGTGCTCTACCACTTTAGCCACAACCCCAGCCCACTCCATTTATAAAGCTTTGCTGTTGAAGTATATTTGATTTTCTTTCTCTTAAGCCACTCAATCTTCATGTCAGGATGTCCAAAGGATATTTCTTTTCTTTTTTGTTCACATCTAATTAAAGACTATGTTTCAGTATTGGCTGCTATGGCTAGCCTTTTAATTTAAAGCTTTTTCATACAAATTTTCTTGTATTTCAATATATTTTTTGTTGAACTTTGCTTCAGTATTTAAGCTATTCCTTTTGTTTTGGTTTTCTTTAGGGACAGAGATGCTATTATGTTTATGTATATTGGACTTTTTTTGTCTTACTTCTGTATTCACTTTTTTCCTCAGTTTTAATTTATCCATTTTTTCTTCATTTAAGATTTTTTTTTTGTCTTCTAATTCTTGAAAAATGTGTTTTATTCTTTTGTATTCCTTCTTGTTTGGCCTTTTTTTCCTTAAATCTTTCATTACTTTTTCCCAGAGTTCTAGTACCAGGAGCATTTCTGGATTATGTTTACCATTTTCTTAATATCATTTAGTTAATGTTTTAAGATAATAAATTATAGTTCATATCTGTTTTGTGGCGGTAGAAAGGAATTTGACCTTGATCCTTTCATGTTGCTCACTTATGATTACATTAGCTTCTGTTGATGGGTCTAGGTAGCTTTTCATGCTCTTGTTTTCAGTGTTCAAAAATATAGTGACTTGGGCTGGGGATGTGGCTCAAGCGGTATTGCACGCTTGCCTGGCATGCGTGTGGCCTGGGTTCGATCCTCAGCACCACAAACAAACAAAGATGTTGTGTCCACCGAAAAACTAAAAAATAAATATTTAATTAAAAAAAATTTTAAAAAATATATATATGGTGACTTATTTTTTTTAATGCTGGATGTTCTGTTCCCCCCACCTTTTATGTGAACTTTCCCTTTCCTTTGTCTATTATGTGTCTTTGTACAGCTCAGTCTGGACTATATTTCCAATAGTTGGAGACTTCATTATAAAAAAGAATATCAGCTAGTTGGTATAAACAATGAGAAGACCTGTGATGGTTCTTGCAATTTACTGCTTCCAATTCCAAAGTCATCTCTTCTATCTATTCTGTGTAAATGTATCTGGCACTCTAAAATATCTGCAGCTGGAGTGTTATAACTTTTGTTAATGCAAAGAGCTAAAAGAGTTTTGTTTCCTGTTCCAGTGTGCTTACTCTGTAGCCTCCTACAGCACAGTTCCTCAAAGCCAAGTTCTGAAGTGCAAGTGAGACTTGAGTCCTGTAGCTTCCCTCAATACTCTAGGAGTAGTTATGAAGCAGAGTAACATCTCCCATGTATGGTTTTCCTAGGTACTCCAGAGGGCAAACTTCTAGCACTTTCCCCCCAGAGAAGCATGTCAGCAACTGCTCTGCCATTCAGTGAGCCACAACTGAGTACTTACAAACAGAATCTGAACATTTAATAATAGCAGTAGTTACCATTAAAAAACAAAACAAAAAAAAACCAACTATGTGTCATCAGGTATAGTGGCACATGCCTGTAATCCAACCAATTTAGTAGGCTGAGGCAGGAGAATGTCAAGTTTTAGGCAAGCCTGGGCAATTTAGCAAGATTCTGCCTCAATAAAATAAAAAGGACTAGGGATATAGCTGAGTGGCAAAGCATCTCTGGCTAATCCCTAGTACAAAATAAAAACAAAAAAACCCAACTATGTGTCACATACATTATTCAACATATACCATAGTACAATGTAATAAGGTATGCATACATTACTATCTCTACCTAATAATTCCAGGACAATTACAACTATTTAACTTGCCCAAGGTAACTATATAAGACTATTTTAAAAATAACTAAAAAAAAAAAAAAAGTCTTTATTTATTCATTTATTTTTATGTGGTGCTGAGGATCGAACTCCGTGCTTCACATGTGAGGCAAGCGCTCTACCACTGAGCCACAGCCCCCCCCAAATAATTTTTAATTTAAAATAATAAAGAAAATCAGCTCCAAACAATTCAGTCCCCAAACACCTTAAAACCTGTCAATGGTGCCCCTTCACCACAGGGATTGGAATGGATCACGGGGGCATTCTACCACTGAATTATATCCCAACCCTTTTCATTTTTTGATTTTCAGGCAGGATCTTGCTAAATCGCCCAGAGTGACCTCAAACTTGCAATCCTCTTCCTTCAGGCTCCTGAGTAGCTAGGAATACAGACAGGTACCCATAGCAAAAGGCTAATCTGTAATTCGTATATTACTTCTCTTTCTTTATATACCCTTTTCTTCTTTGGCTAATCACTCTCAGTCACCCTTATGGCTATTCCACAGGTTCTGCTCTGTGCCTCCTCCCCCTCTTACTAATATATTACTTTCTGTACTACTGGATATCTGGGTCATTCTGGATAAATACTCAAGAGTGTGTGAGGGAAACATAGATTTCTAAAGAATAAAGTTTTGAAGGACAGGAATTAATAAATAACATTTACATCAAGGACCCTAGGACTTTTCTAGACTTGGGGAAGAGAGATTAATATCCAAATTTGATAGGGCTGGGTTTGTAGCTTAGTGGCAGAGTGTGTGCCTAGCATGTGTGAGGCACTGGGTTCGACCTTCAGCACCACATATAAATACATAAAAAATAAATTAAGTAAAGGTCTATTGACAACAACAACAAAAATCCAAACCTGACTCCTCTTTAGTTGATTTTTAAAATTCATCTCAGTGTTGAAGATTGAACACAAGGCCTCGTGCTCGACAAACATTGAGCTATAGTTCCAACTCCTTTAGTTGACTTTATTAATATGCTGTTTAAGTGGCTATAACAGAAGTTTCTGGTTACAACTGTAATCCCAGCTACTCAAGACACTAAGGCAGGAGGATTTCAAGTCTGAGGCAAGCCTCAGCAACTCAGTAAAACCCAGCTGCGCCCGGCGTGCATGCCTGTAAACCCAGTGGCTCAAGAGTCTGAGACATAAGGATCACAAGTTCAAATCCAGCCTCAGCAATGATGAGGCACTAAGCAACTCAGTAAGACCCTGTCTCCAAATAAAATGTAAAACAGGGCTGGGGATGTGGTTCTATGGTTGCGTGCCCCCTCCCGCCCAAACAACAAAAACATTGTCACAACATAAAAAATAAAAAGGGTTGGAGATGTAGTTCAGTGGTAGAATGCCCCAAAATAACTAGAGTTGCACTATTTAAATAACTATAGAGTTGCTACATGTAGTCATTAAGTACTAAAATGTACATACAGTCTATGCTGAGATGTGCTATAAGTACAGGAAACACAGTGAAGATGGAATATAAAAATAATGTACATTATCTCACTAATAATTTAAGCATAGAGTATATGTTAAAGTAATAATATTCAGGATATATTTGGTCAAATAAAATATTTTGTTAATTTTAAAAATGAACTCTAAAAATTCCACTTTTCATTAGATGCCAAAAGGCATACAATTCAATAAAACAGCATAAAATCTTGCTGAACATACATGCAACAGCTTAAACACTCAAAACTGCATATTCCTAACTTATTACAACAATTTTATATGAGAGTAATATTAAAAGGGAAAAAACCTCTTATGATAATTTATGTAATTATATTTAGATACTAAACCTTAGAAAACTTCAGGAAAAATTATAATTTTTCTTTTACACTCCAAAGGTGTAACGAAGAAAAGTGTACTAAGATTTGCTGTAAGTTACATAGGAACTTTGATCATCATTTTCAAACTAACCAAATGAACTCCTTTCCTTTAAAAATAAACCTAAACTTAAGTCTCTCTTTTCTGTAATAGTACTAATAGGGACTGTATTTAAGACCTAATTTGTTAACTACACATCTAGAGCTTCGTACTTACAAAGTCTTCCTCTTCAAACTGCAACTTTTCCACCTTGTCTTCTTTTTTTTCTTCCCTAATCTCTGTAGGTGGCTTTTCTTGAAAGGCACAGCCTTTCCGGGAATGAAAACTGCCATTCCAGTGTCGATGGTTCCCTGTGCCACCTCCACTACGCTGGTTTATGCCATCATGACCTCGGGAAGAACTATGCCAACCAGATAGGTTCCCTGTGATTCCAGCATATGTTCCCTTAGAGACACCAGAGTCCACAGAATCATGGCGGAAGAGGGAGGGCTGGTGCCAGGAATCTAGAATAGTAAGGAAAAGTGTTAACAGGTCAGATTGTCCACTTCCTGGAAACTCAGAAATGACTGGAGCTAGATGCTTCCTGATCTGGTTTATGGTACTGTCAAAAGGCCTTCAGGAGACTTGTTCAGTAAGAAGTTCACACAAAGAACCACTAAATAAATCTTTTTTTTTTTTTAGTTGTTGATGGACATTTATTTATTTATATGCATTGCTGAGAATGGAACTCAGTGCCTCACATATGCCAGGCAAGTGCTCTAACACTAAGCTGCAACCTCAGCCCTAAATAAATCTTTTGGCAGACAAGTTTTAAATGAATTTTTGAATTAAAAAAAATAATTCATGAGAACATAAAAATGTTAGACCTAGAAAGCCAATGTAGTTGAGTAACGACTACTAGAGGACCTAATCAAGAACTATGTTTATAAAGAATCCTATTTTTTAGATATGGACATGCACAAAAGCCTGGGCTTACTTGTCGTTAAGTATGTAGTCATTTAAGCTGGACATGGCTCACCTCCTGTAGTTCGTAGGGGCCCATTGTTAAAAAAGCCATCAGAGGAATTGTGTCGACGACGGCTCACTCCAAATCTACCTTCTCCTCGGGGCAGGTGCTCTCCGTGTTTTTCAAAGGTGGATGTAGGTGACTAAGATGATAAAGTACAGAGAGGCAAATAGGTAAGTAGAATCAGTCTCTTTCAATATTTTAATAGGTTTTTTCCCAAACAGGTGTTCAAAAGACAAGTAAACGGTGGCTGAAACCTGCATTATGAGCATATAAATCGTAAGAGTACCACAGGACTCAAAATTAATGTAGAGAAGAGCTAGGTTACACAATTATTAACTCACTTCCTTCATCCCAAAAGGGAAAAAAAGGTGATGACCTCACTTATTTGCCTAAGGTGGGGGGAGTCATCAATATCCCTAAATAGCCCCCAAATTTTATACTTAAAAATATTAATCTTGCAACAGAGGTTGAGAAAAAGATGCTTGCCTTAAAAATCATTCTGCACAGTTTTATTATTTCTATAAAATTATTCTAGAATTAAGAGAAAAAGCAATGGTTCAAATGTCACCTTGGTAACGATGCATAACTACAAAGTTTTATCTGCAAAGATTACTTGAACAGGGCTGGGGATGTGGCTCAAGCGGTAGCGTGCTCGCCTGGTATGCGTGCGGCCTGGGTTCGATCCTCAGCACCGCATACCAACAAAGATGTTGTGTCCGCCGAGAACTAAAAATAAATATTAAAAAAAAAAAATTCTCTCTCCCTCTCTCCCATCTCTCACTCTCTCTTTAAAAAAAAAAAAAAAAAAGATTACTTGAACAATAATAATTTTGCATTAAAACCCATTTTACATGTGAGAAAAGTCAGGGAGATTGTCTTTGAATTTATATAATTCAAAGAAAGCAGTTTCTGACAAATATGAATTAACATATTCATTTTTCAATAAATTTCATTCTGAGGGTTTTTTAAAAGTTGTAAAGGATAGAGTCTGTGATGATCAATCTTTTTTTTAACCTTTATTTATTTTTATGTGGTGCTGAGGATCAAACCCAGTGCCTCACACTTGCCAGGCAAGTGCTCTACCACTAAGCCACAACCCCAGCCATGTGATGGCCAATCTTAGTTATCAACTTATGAAGAGATGCCTAGATCCGTAAATCATACTTCTAGTTGTGTCTGTAAGGATATTTCCAGACAAGATTGGTGTTTTTGGTCAGGGAACTAAGTAGGAAAGACCCACCCTGAATATGGGTCCCACTATTCAATGGGCTGGGGACTTAAGATAAAATACAGAAGCAGAATAGGGAAGCTCTCACTCACACTTCTTGCAGGTGTGGTTTTCTGCTAATACTGCTGTTGCTTCTAATTTTGTGGCCTTCTGCTTCTTGGAGCAGCTACCAGTTTTTTGGCTCTTTAGGAGGCAGATGGCCATTATGGAACTACTGGGCTTCTCAATGTGAGCCAATTAACTTCTTCTAACCATACTTTCTGTTGCTTTTATTTTTCTGAGGAACTCTTGACTAATACACAGACCAGAGGCTATTTAGCCACGAAAAGTATGGGTATGTTTGACAAGGACTTACAGAAAAATTATAGGCAGAAGCACATTCATCTATTTTCTTACTATCAATATCGTTAACAATACTTGATATGTCAGTCTTGTTTACCCATTCCAGTGGGTTACAAAGATCTTTTCCTATGCTTTTTTCCTGAAAGTTTTACTGCGCTAGCATCTTAAACTTAGGTTATGATCCATTTCAAGTTAATTTTTGTGTAGATAGAGGTTGAAGTGTTCTACCTCATTCAATTATTCCAGGACCATTTGTTAAAACAAACAAAAAATCAAGCAAAAACAAAACTTATCACTTCCCTTTTGGATTTTTACCTTGGTAATTAAGTTGAAAGTCAACTGACATTTTATATATACAGGCCTATTTTTGAACTCTCTATTCCATTTCATTACTTTTTATGTCTATCCTATGCCCAAACTATATAACTTTACTATTATACCTTTACTGGAAAGGTTGAAATAATATATTTTAATTCTCTCATTTAGTTCATTGTTCTAAAACAATTATTTGCTTTTTTTAAGCGTTTTCCTGGATCCAACATCCATCCCCCTCAAGGACTTCAGACTAGACCAATTATGAGATTTTCAGGAATTTTAAGAAGACAATTCAAAATGAAGTTCAGAGCATAAGGTTTTATGTCCAGACGAGACCAGAAACACCTTCCCAAAAATTTACATTCTTAAAAAATATGGAAAGTGGGCCATTTTAATTTTTATTTGTTCTAATTAGTTATACATGATAGCAGAATGCATTTTGATTCATTGTACAAAATGGAGCACAACTTATCATTTCTCTGATTGTACGTGATGTAGAAGTGCACTACATTTAGTCATACGTGGGAAAGGAGGCCATTTTAAAAATACTACTAATTTTTTTCTCCTTTATTAATTGACAAAAATGGGAAGCACTTTTAATTTTACTAGTTTTAGAATGGTTTCCTTTATGAACACCCCAGGATTTCTTCTGTGCTCTGTGAGTTGGTCTGCTTCAATCACATGAACTGGTTGTTCCATTTGTCTTTACCCCCAAACAACACACATTTCCTCCCAAATCATTAAGTAATGCCTCTAAAAAATGTATCTAGGATTTAATATAAGAACCACTTAGTAGCTGAACAATCAATATCTATGTCCTTTCTTCCTCTTTATCTACTATCATAGTTTAAAGTGCATTCATGCCAAAGTTCTATTTTCCCAAGGATCATTTCCCTTTCAGTGAAATGCCTCTTTATCAGTCAATAGTTTAGGAGGTATATAATCTATAAAGCATGCTGCATTAATACAGAAAGGCTGAAGGGTGCCATGTAAAAGAAAGGTAATGAGTCTATGAAAACATTTTTTCAATCTTTAGGCAAGGCTGAATACATATTAAAAAACAATCTATGTTTTACAAATTATATCCTAATAAAATATTAGGGGGGATAAAATCTAAAACCAAAAACAACCCAAGTCTGTAAAACAGAGGCCACAGGCCAGGAAGGGAAGAAAAAGTAACTGGTATTTGGGTATTTACTAGAGGGATGAAGATGAGTACCTTAGCTGACTGTGGTGTTGAGAAATTTAGCCAAGCAGGAACAAAGTCATGCTGCGCCATTTAGGTCCAGTGTCTCTTTTCAGCAAGGTGAGGCATCCAACCTCATGGCCAGGATCTGAAAGTGAGACAACTCAAATCACTTATGTTTTTAAGAATCGAATAATCTGTGATTAACCTATGATCCCTCTTCACAGAGTATCTGTCCTGAGACTTTCTATAGATATTTCTAAGGGTCCAAATGTCACAGAAGTTATAAACAAAAGCAATGGTCTGTAAATATGTGATTATAAAAAAAAACATAAGCAGAAAAATATGACACAAGTCTAGAAGGTCATGTCAAAGAATCTAATGCATTCTTGAGTTACAAGAGAAGAAGCTGAAGAATAAACACAAAATAGATACTTATGGAAAGAGAACAGTTTGACTCAGTCAGGTACTTGGGTAACTTCTGGCCAAAGGAGTAGAAAAGCTTTTCCTACAGAAGGAATATATAACCTCTCAAGAACTTTTCCACTCAGTTCACATTAATTTCCTCAAACACTAACTAGTACCAGTTTTCCTGAGATTTGTTGGTATTTTCAAATCTTCCTATCAATATTCTCCAAAATTAAAATACTGCAGAAAGCAGCAGATAATTTTCATAGCACATATACAGCTTTCCTCCAAAATTAAGATGTACAAAGAATATTTACCCCAGAGTGTAACCTCTGTGGTCCTGTTTTTCGAACTCCTTGAGGCTATCAGCTGGCTTTCTCACGAGGTCTTCTTGTTAAAAAGGTGCTTAAGCAGTCTGGCCAGCAGCACGCCTTGTGATGAAGCACAAAGAAGCCTGGCTCTGGGTGGCTCACTTTCTGAGTCCCTTTAATTGATCATCCTAAACTATCTAGTTCCTGACTCGCTTCCAAAGGGGGAAGGGGAAGGGGGAAGGGGGAAGGGGAACATAAAAAGTATTTGTTACATTTAAAAAAGGGGTAAGGGGAAAGAGCTATGTCTATGTTCACCTCATTCAACTTCCTTGAGTAATGGCACTATGATGTTGCTTAAATAGGTAATACATGGACATTTGCACAGTGAGTGCGAACTGTTCATAACAAGGTCATAGCTACACAGACAGGTGGCCTCATGTGTGGGCAAGTAATGTCATCAAGGTGATAGACAAAAAATATAATATTAAAGCACTATAAAAGATCTTCTGAATAGTCAACTCCAGTGGCAAACAACCACATGACAAAGCCCTTAAAACATAAATGTCATTATTCTTACACAACTGCTAAAAATAGTGTGCAGATATGTATTTATATTTTCTTAAACTCTAAACATATATGAAATCTTGTTAAAAAAAAAAAAAAATCAGACAGGAACTTGATACACTTTTCCCTCCACAGAACAGCAGCTTTCAAGGCAAATTTCTTGGTATAAAGCTCCTATATGTATATTCTATTTCTTTGGTCTTCAATATTTATAAATTCAGAACAAAATTAAAATAAGTAGAAAGAGGGGGTTAGGAATAGTCAAGCAGAAAGTTCCAAAATTAGGTTTTCTTCTCTTCAGTTTTCTGTATTTCACTTGTTTTGCATCTTCTTCAAAAATGAATTCAGCTAATAGAAGGTGATATGAAGAATCTTCTACTGCTTTGGTAGAGAAGTCACTTTTTATTTTGGATCCATTTCCATCATTGCTCAATCATTAACAAGGCCACATGAATCTTCCAATCTGTAAATGAAAAAACAAAATGACACATAACAATCTCAAGAGACAAAATCACTGTCATATACAGTTGCTGAAGTGAGATACGAATGGATAAGGGGGGGGCAGAGGGACAAGGCCAAGCAGACTGAGGGGCTTACATGCAGCAAGATGCTGTGTACAGACTTTGCAACCTAGGTATGGGGAAAAGAGAATCCACGTAAGAGAGGTGGTGGTAATTGGAGACTGATTACATACTGGGAACTGATGAAAAACAGTATTAAGGAAAAATGGGAGCCATATTCCTTACTGTAGGAGAAAGGAGGCAACGATCATGAAAAATTTTTTTTTTTCCAACTTGCTTAGGCTAGTCTTTTTTTTTTTTAATTTTTTAGTTCTCGGCAGACACAACATCTTTGTTGGTATGTGGTGCTGAGGATCGAACCCGGGTCGCACGCATACCAGGCGAGCGCGCTACCGCTTGAGCCACATCCCCAGCCCGATCATGAAAATTTGAACACGGAATCACAAAGAACAAAATAAGTAAATCCAAAAAATAACAAAGCAGTACTTAATTGACCTAAAGCATTCTTATCAATAAAATGGGGGGAAAAAAGCAATAAAGCAAGTCTAAAGAGAGGAAAAGGGGGGGAAAGGTAGCAAAAATGGAGACAATAATAAAGATAATTATTTCAAAATCAATAAAGATTATTTTAAAAAAGATAAACAGGGCTGGGAATAGTGGTGTACACTATTAATCTCAGTGGCTTGGGAGGCTGAGGCAGAAGGATCACAACAAGTTCAAAGCCAGCCTCAGCAAGTGCAAGGTGCTAAGCAACTCAGTGTCTCTACATAAAAATACAAAATAGGGCTGGGGGTTGAATAGGCTCAGTGGTTGAATGCCCTGGAGTTCAATCCCTAATACTCCCGCCAAAACAAGATAAATAGAAGGTAAGCTGGTAAAATGCTTAAGAAAAAAAAAAAAAAAAAGACAGCAAGAGGAGGAAATAAAACAACAGATTAAGAAATAGTGTAAGTGGCCGGGCGCAGCCTATAATCCTAGTGGCTTGGAAGGCTGAAGCTGGAGGATTGGGAGTTCAAAACCAGACTCAGGAATGGCAAGGTACTAAGCAACTTGGTGAGACCCTGTCTCTAAATGAAAATACAAAAAAATAGGGCTGGGAATGTGGCTTAGTGGTCCAGTAACCCTGAGTTCAATCCCAGGTACCCCATCACACCAAAAAAGAAAAAAAATCATAAGCAAAGATTATGAACAATCAAAAATTAAACAAATTTGAAAATCTTAAACAAATCTCTATGAAATATCAAAAACTGGCCCAACAATATAAAACCTAATATCAAACCTAAATAAACCTTATATGTTAAGGACACTTAAGAAAAACCTTCCTCCCCAAAGGGTTCCAAGGTGGAAAAGAGAAGCTGAATGTCTACCCTATGGTTTGCCAAGTGAGTGACTGAATTGAGACAGGGAAGGTTTATACAGTAACCCACAACTGGAGTTCTGGGTTATCCTACAGAAATAACAGCTATTAATTCTTTAATATAGGTTCTGTGGTCCAGCCTACAGATTTTTATCAGAATTTACTGTTAAAATGACCTCTGCATAAGATCAAATTTTAATATAAACAGATTTTTAAAGTCAATTCATAAAATATTCAGCAAAAAGTAAAACCAACAGGACTTGCTAACAGATGAGATATTGATAACAGATTCTAGTTTTCAGCTTGTTCAACTAGGTTACAGTGCTCAGTGATAGGGAATAAACACAGACTAGTTACTGTTTCTTCAGTATATTCAGAGATGTTCTTATGAAGGTCTACACCTATTATTCCCAATAAGAAAGGATAATACTGTCACCATAATTAATTATTTTGGAAAAATATCAATAAAATCAAGATTTCTAATGGGAAAGACATAATTAACTGTTACATACTTTTTGTCATTAAGAACTCTGGTTGAGCCAGGCATAGTGGCACATGCCTATATTCCCAGCGGCTCAGGAGGCTGAGACAGGAGGATCTCAAGTTCAAAAGCAGCCTCAACAATTTAGTCTCCCGAGTAGCTGAGATTAGAGGTATGTGCAACCACACCTGAAGTTCTTTTGGGGATGTGGTTATTTTTATACAGTGACTATGTTTATTTTTTTTAAAAAAATGGTGTCATTTAAAAAAATATATTTGTTTATTTATTTATTTATCTTTATGTGGTGCTAGGGAATAAATCCAGCACCTTCTGCATGCTAGGCAAGTGCTCTACCACTAAGCCACAACTCCAGCCCAAGTTTATGCTTATTTTTTTTAAATTTTTTTATTTTTTTTATTGGTTGTTCACAACATTACAAAGCTCTTGACATATCATATTTCATACATTAGATTGAAGTGGGTTATGAACTCCCAATTTTACCCAAGTTTATGCTTATTACTGAAATTTTTTGAGTAAAAAAATTTAAAACTAAACTAAAACTATGTTAGAACCTTAAAAAAAAAACACGAAAGACTAGACAGGAGGGGTGATCAAGATTCCTTTTTTTTTTTTTAACATTTAAAAAATGATGTCAAGCATGTGCTCTGGAGCTCAAAGGAGAAGTCTGTTTTAAAGGTATAGTTTAGGGAATTTCCAGTATTTGGAAGACAATAAGGCAGGAGAAGAGATGAGATCTGGGAAGACTATTAAAAGAAAAAATTCTCAAGCCTGTTTCATTAATTTTCCATGTCTATTTATCACTTTCCTATTTCCAATGACACTCCAAAAAATTGACACTCTTAAAAAAAATCTAATTCTTTAGGCACTAATAGTCTCTTCCACCATCTACCTCAGCATATCCCCATCAGCTGACATTCTCTGTTTCTAAATTCAGGATCAAATTATATCCTTACACTGCTCAGTAATGTCTGGTTTTCCACCAGCAATAAAATAAAATTTAACTTCCTCAACATGAGACAAGAAATAAAGTTTTACCCACCTCTCAAGAATAAACTAAAAGTCATGTCTAAAATTCCAGTGACTCAGGAGATAGAGGCAGGATGGCAAGTTTGAGGTCAGTCTCAACAACTGAAACCTTGGCTGAAAATAAAAAATAAAAAGGGCCAGGGAGAGGCTGGGGATATAACTGTTAGTAGAGTGCTTGCCTCACATGCAAAAGGTCCTGGGGTTCAATCCCCAGCACCCCCCTCCAACACACACACACACACACACACACACACACACAAAAAAAAAAAAAAAAAAAAGGAGCCAGGGATGCAGCTCAGAGCTAAAGTGTTCCTGGGGTTCAATCTCCAGCACCAAAAACAAAAACAAAAAACAAGAAGAGAAAAATAAGCCTAGTCTCCTTAATTCTCTATGTAGAAGATATCTCCCTCTCTGAAATCCTAAAAGTACTATAATTATGCCTTCTAGGGCATAAACTCTTGCTCCTTCCAGGGCATTATAAATGTTTATTTAAGCTACAAGTAAGCCAAAAACTTCTAAGAATTCTTCCCTTGACCTTCTTTGAAATGTACACAGCCTACTAACTACTATGGTACTTTATATATGTCCACCAACAGATGAATAGATCTCTCTCTCACCCCCCCTCATATAAACATACAATAGACTAACTATAAAAATAAAGTACTGATTCATGCTACAACATGAAACTTGAAAACATTATTCAGAGTGAAAGAAGCCATACACAAAATGCTATATACGATTTTATTTGTATAAAATATTTAATCAATAAACTAGAGACAGAAAACAGATCAGTGGTTACCAGAAGCTGGGGGGCGGGGGAGAGGGTACAGGGGCTTAATACTTAAGAGGTTTCACTTTGGGGTAATAAAAAAGTTCTGGAACTAGACAGTCGGTGATGTCATACAACACTGAATGTACTTCATGCTCTACACTTTTCAAAATGGTTATAATGGTAAGCCTTATATGTATTTTTTTCATAATTAAAAAAAATGTTATTACTAGAGATTAAACTCAGAATGCTCTTCACTTGAGTCACATTCCCAGCCCACTAAATGTTTTTAATAAGAAAGTTATCATTAAATAGAATTGATATTTTTCAATATTATTTTTCGTTGTAGCTGGACACAATACCTTTATTTATTTATTTTTATGTGGTGCTGAGGATCAAACCCAGGGCCTCCCACATGCTAGGCAAACTCTAATGCTGAGCCACAGCCCCAGCCCAGAATCAATATTTTAAAATATAAACAATGTAATACATCATCCATTCTTTTTAGGTTTCATATAAGTGCTTTTGATCCCTCCCTATGATGTGCACATAGAATCACTTGTACCTAAATATTTGATCTAACAATATTTGTCAGCAAACAAAAGATTTACAATTAAGTTGCTTTTTTTTTTTTTGTGGTACCAGAGATTAAATCCAGGGGAGCTTAACCACTGAGTTACATTCCCATCCCTTTTTAAATATTTTATTTAGAAACAGAGTCTCAATGAGTTGTTTAGGGCCTCAGTAAATTGATGAGGCTGGCTTTGAACTCCCAATCCTCCAGCCTCAGCCTCTCAAGCTGCTGGGATTATAGGTGTGTGCCACTGTACCTCGGCCACTAAAATCCATCTTTTTTCCCCCTCTCTTTTAATATTTATTTTTTTAGTTGTAGTTGGACATAATACCTTTACCATTCATTTATAAAATGCACTCTTTAAAAAACAAGCAAAAAACAGAATTACAAATGTTTCTGAAAGGCAATCCAGGATGCAATGTGCTGTCCTTGAAACAACAAATGGAAAAACAAAACAAAAAAACCTTTAATTCTTCCTTGTAGATAAGCCATTTTGTCAAAAGCATAATTTTAAGTACATCTTCAATCATAAAATAAAATTTCTATTCTATATATGCTATATAAAATAATTGAGAAGTGTTGTCTCTGTAACGCTAGTGCACTATGGCTGGAATATAGGGATTTTCCTTTTAATATTCTATAGGAAAATGAAAAATATGCAATGTCTGACTTTTAATCAGGCTTGTTTAACTTTGGCTCCACAAAAAGTGCTTTTAAGTACAAGACTAATAGATACAATTTGGTCATTTGATAAGATTTCTTTGATACAGGCTTTTGGGTATACCCCACGAAATCGACAAAGTTAATAATAAATCATTTCATCAATCACATAGTGTACAATCTGTATATCCCACAGAACTAAAAAAGAATATTATCTAGTTTTCAACTAAGAGATTATCAAATATTTTTCACAATGGTTCATGATGTATTTGTCAATAAAAGGATTCAAAGAATTGCATGGCACATGAAAAGAGTAAAAAACCAGTAAAATAAAAAGATAGCCCATGAAGAAGGGGGAAGATATGTCTAATAGATAATCAAAGATAAAAAAATTAATAACATTAAAACACATTAATAAAAGTTTCTCTTTTTTTTTAGACAGAGAGAGAAATTTTTTAATATTTATTTTTTAGTTCTTCGGCGGACACAACATCTTTATATTTTTGTATGTGGTGCTGAGTGGTGTGCAGGCCAGGCCAGCCAGGCCAGCAAGCTACCGCTTGAGCCAGATCCCCAACCCCTTGTATTTCTTTTTATTTGCAAAATATATATTGTTTCCTTTTACCATTCTTCTGTTGTTGATCTTTCTTTCTTATCTGACATAATACAATACATACTGATTCTTTGATTATCTGTTAGAAGCATCTTTACCCTCCTTCATGGGCTATCTTTTATTTTTTACTGGATCTTTTGATGAATAAAAGTTCTTAGTCAAAGCTGTACATAACCCTTATGATTTACATTTCTGTGCCTTAAAGTCAAAGCATTTACCTATATAGCCTCATTGTCTTGATTTTATAGTTTTGTTTTTCATGTTTAAGAGTTAAAACACTTAGAACTGATTCGTATATAGTTTGAAATCTGTGTGAAATTTCACTTCTTTTTTAGTGTCAGATATTGAACCCAGGGGCACTTAACCCTGATCCACAAATCCCCAGGGCTTTTTACTTTGAGACAGGGTCTCACTAAGTTGCTTATGACCATGCTAAAGTGTGGAGGTTGGCTTTGAAAGTTTCAATCCTCCTGCCTAAGCCTCCTGAGCTGTTAGGATGACACGTGTACACCACCATGCCCTCGTGGCATTCTTTCTCTATTTACAAAGCCAGCTCCATCCTAAATTATTTCTACATATGTATGGGTCTAATTTTCAGGTTTCTGCTTCATTGGTCCTTTAATCGGTTCCTCCACTACTACCATGTGTCTTATCTACCTTGGCTTTATAATTAATATCTTGTTATACAGATATTTCCCATTAATATACCTTTATTAAAGGCCTCAGCTATTGGATTTCTCATAAATTTTAAAATATTAATATCAAGTTTAAGAGGAGAAAATCTGTTAAGACATTTCTTAGAACAGTAATGAATCTAGATCAATATGAGAGAATAAATAATAATAAATTCTCCAAAGTATTTGCATGGGTAAGTCTTTTATATAATCTCTTTACCATCTTATATAAAATTTCCCCATAAAGATCTTGCATACCTTTAAAAATGATTTATTCTTATCTTCTTGTTTTAAAAAAGGCCTATGTATTATTATTATTATTTTAACCTGTTTTAACTCAAAATTTTTTTTTCCCTGAGGTGCTAGGGATTGAACCTAGGATTTGCACATGCTAATCAAGTACTCTCCATTCAACTACTACTCCCCTGATGCAAAAATGACTCTTTATGGGCTGGTAGAGCTTGGTTCAGTTGGTAGAGTGCTTGCCTTGCTTGCACAAGGCCCTGGATTCAATCCCCAGCACCACCAAAAAAAAAAAAAAAAAAATTCTTTATTTGATTGTTGATGAAGATGTGGTACAAACAAGGAATTCTCACACATTGTCAAAAACATAATTTTAAGTATATCTTCAATCATAAATTTTCTATTCTACATATGCTAAATAAAACAATTGAGAAGTGTTGTTTCTGTAATGCTAGTGCACTATGGCTGGAATATAGGTATTTTCCTTTTAATATTCTATAGGAAAATAAAAAATATGCAATGTCTGACTTTTAATCATGCTTGTTTAATTTTGGCTCCTAGTGGAAGTTTTAAATGGTACACGACCACTTTGGAAAAACAGTTTGGCAAAAAAAAAAAAAAAAAAAAAAGCTAAAGTTGTGAAACTTCTGTGACCAACTGTTTTAGTCTATTTTGTTCTACAATACAACAAAATACCTGAGTCTGGGTAAGTTATAAAGAACAGAGACTGTTTCTCATAGTTCTGGAGAAATCTTAGAAGTTTGAAAGACTGACATCTGGAGAGAACTTGCTGCAGTGTCCCATGGTAAAAAGAAAAGAACATGGAAGAGAGGGAGAGGAAAAAGAGGCTTGAACTTATCAAAACAACTAATGTACTCCAAACATAAGAGCACTAATCCATTCATAAAGACAAAGCCCTCATGACCTAGCTTCTTAAAGGTCCCACCTCTCAACACTGCTGCCTTGGGAATCCAACAATTTCAAACTTTGGGGGACACATTTAAACAATAGTACTCACCAATCCTAATCATAAGATTACAAGAAGTACTGATGCATACTACAACATAGATGAACCTTGAAAATATTAGGTTATATGAAAGAAGCCAGATTCAAAGACCACAAAGTATATGCTTCTGAACAGATGAAATATAATACAGTACAAAGAGACAAAAGAAAGTATATTCACAGTTGCCTAGGGCTGGAGAAAAATGGGAGATAACTGCTAATAGCTATGAGATTTCTTTCTGGGCATAAAAGTGTTAAATTAGTGGTAATCATTGCACAATTTTGTAAATATCCTAGAAACCATGAAATTGTATACTTTAGATGGGTGTGTTTAAAAAAATTTGTAGTTGTAGATAGATGGTATGCCTTTCTTTTGTTTCATTTTTATGTGATGCTAAGGATTGAACTTAGTGCCTCACACATGCTAAGCAATTGTCACTGAGCTATAGCCAGCCTTGGGGGTGTTTTGTTACATAAACCACAACTCTGTAAAATTTATAAATATTCATATAAATTATACTGTCATATAGAACTGCCCCCAATGACACCAATGACAAGTGATTGGGAACTGTTTTAGTGCCAATGTAACATAACACAAATTAAGATATTTGCTGCAAGGCAGAAAGACTGTTTAATTTGTAGATCAGACTACCATCACCTTAACCCAGAATCAATCCTAGCATTACTAAAGTTGGTCAACCAGGAATTATGTTTTATTATGAGTAAAAAGAGGCATGGTATATTCTAGCCAAAAATGTTCATAACTACATCAAGCTTTTTAACTGTCAACTTTAATCCCCCATCCCCCACCCCCCGCCTACTAGGGACTGAATCTAGGTATACCCTACCACTGAGCTACATCTTTATCCTTTTTTAACTTTTTATTTTGAAGCAAATCTCAATAAACTGCCAAGACTGAATCTGTCAATCCTCTTGTGTTAGCCTCTGACGTGGCTGGGACTACAGGCATGTGCCACCATACCCTGATAACCTGTAAACTTAAGTTTAGAGAAAAATACAGGAATGTATAAGGAACAACCACAAAACCATTCTTGGAACAACTGGCCCAGAGAAAGTCGGTGTTAGTGAAAAATAAGGATTATGATAAATTAAAGAGACATAAGGAAATTAAAACATTTATTTACATGGAAAGTGGGCATATCTTTCTATAATAGCAAGCTGATCTCATTAGCAAAATAGAAATAGAAACCTACACTGTGCTTAGAAAATGATCTGGAAAAAATGCAAAGTGTAGTAATTTCTGAATGGGAATATTAGTGTTCACCTTTGCATATTTATATATTCTAACATCACATACTACATATATGCTGCTTGCAATACAAAATAATAAAGTAGGAGCTTTATTAATATTGATGCTCAAGCCTACTTCAAATTTTAAAAGGTTGAGAACTATTGCTTTAAGAATTGGGGTCAGGGATGGGGTTGTAGCTCAGTGGTAGAGCACTGCCTAGCACATGTGAGACACTGGGTGATCCTCAGCACTACACAAAATAAATAAAATAAAGTTACTGCATCTGTCTACAACTAAAAAAAGAATTGGGATGAGACAGGCACAGTGGCGCTTTCCTATTAATTCCAGCCACTTGGGAGGCTGAAGCAGGAACATCCTGAGTTTGAGCTCAGTCTTGTCAATTCAATGAGACCATGTTACCATAAGATAAATAAAATGGGTAGAGTTTTAGTTCATGGTAGAGAGCCCCTGGATTCAATCCTTAGTAATACACACATACACATGTGCAAATTGGGAATGGACAAAAGAAAATTTATTATCTTTTCAGGAACAGCAAAATCAGAGAGAAACATACAAATGAAAAGAGGCTTAAAAGATTGCCAGCTAATTGCAGTATGTGGGACCTAGATCCTAACTCAAAAAGTCAACAACCAGATTCCTTGGTTGAAAATAAACCATATTTAGGTAACAAGAAAAGGAATTTATCAAAGCACCCACTGAGATTCAAAGAATGAATGAGAGGTTCCTTGACTTGGCAAATATGCAAAAATACAAGGGAAGTGAAGCACTCAAAACTAATGCCAAAGCCACAACACAGGAAGAGCCTGCTCAGGAAACTGGCCCAGCTAGCACTGCCACCATCAACTGGAATGAATTCCAAACTGTCATTCCTTTGCATCTTACTCCAGATGCACATCCCCAGTGAAGTGTATTCAACTGGCACAGCTTGGGTCACACAACCCAACTTTAGCTGTCAGGGGTTCTATATATTAGGTACATGTGTGTACACAGTTTTTCTAGCTCCTCTCCCACAAACACTCACAAAAAGGAAATAAAGGAAGGGGGTTAAAATGATAAAACAAAAGATGCAACAAAGATAATTTTAAAGCCCAATTAGTACACAGGGATTCTGCCCATCTTGCCATTAATAATAAACTTTAATCATTATGCCTTCTTATGCTTTATTGTACCAAGCAAGAATCATTTCCTGAGAAGTAATTCCAGAAGGTAGTAAATAGTAATATTTACGCCTTTTCCAGGTAATCTAGTTTCCGATATTCTGTAATTCAAAGGTCACAAGCACACACCAAACCTAAAAACTCATTATCCCACCACATTAAAAAAAAAAAGGGGGGGGGGCTAGGCATGCTAAAATAAGACCAAGATAAGGTTAATTCTATCACAGCCCAAGCTATTAAACACAAAACAGAAGCATATTTATCACCTGATGCAATCTGACACATTAAATTCTGGATATAAGATTCAGAAAACTAAACAAATTACATTTATACAAAATTCTGAAAACAGAGGCTTTGTTTGTTTTGCAGTACTGAAGATTGAACCCAGTGGAACTCTCACATTCCAACCCCTTTTTATTCTGAGATAGGTCTAAGTTGCCGAGACTGGTCTTGAACTTCTGATCCTCTTGCTCAACCTCCTACATGGCTGGGATTATAGCACATGTCACTGTACCTGGCTAATTATGAAGTTTTTAAAACTAGCAAAAACATTTTGATGGCATTTGCTCTGAAGTAACTACATCAAGCACACTACAAACAAGTGTTTCAGTAAAGATAATTTTTATCAAATAGTTTCAACTGCACTGATCCTGAAAGGGGTGTTTTGTATGAATACAACTAAATAGTGACTAAATAGTGATAACTAAATGGTGACATTTACAAAACCGCACAGTTTTTATAACTGATTTAACAGGAGTGATTACTATGGACTTGGGAGGCTGGGGCAGGAGGATCACAAGTTCAAGGTCAGCCTCAGCAACTTAGCAGGGCCCTGAGTAACTCAGCAAAACCCAGTCCCAAAATAAAAAAAGGGATGGAAAGGTAGCTCAGTGGTAAAGTGCCTCAGGGTTCTTGGGGGGGGGGGTTGGGTTTAATTCCCTGTGTGTATATGTGTGTGTGGGGGGGTATTTCCTCCCCTACAGTTTTATCCTCTAGCTATTAGCAGTTTACCATCTGGGAGTACTATACCACTGAGCTATATCTCCAGTCCTTTGTATTTCTTATTTTGAGACAGATCTAGCTAAATTGACCAGGGTGGCCTGGAACTTTGGGATTCTCCTTCCTCAACTTCCTGAGTTGCAGGAATTACAGACATGCAGCACTACACCAGGCTCAAAAAATCCAATTTAAGAGAAATTATTTTGGCTCAATTTTATAATATACAACTAGGAAAAGAAAAAGAAAAAAAAAGGCAGGAAACAAACTAGCTGGAAAAGTTAATACTGAATTGGGCAGCAAAGCAAAAGCAAACCAAACACTTCACTTTACACAGCATGTTTGAGGGCAAATGACCAAAACAATTACTCTATGCTGTTCAATAGTACAACTGCAGGGAAATTATATAGATGAGAACCACTGAATAAACTAGGAAAAAAAAATTCACAGAATCATCTACACTCCTCCCCAACCCCACATCAAATTGCAATCTAAGTCTCTGTATCAACTACCAATTTACAGAGAATCAGGAAAATCTAGAATATGAGAAACTTTGCAAAACAAACGACCTGGTTTCTTTTTAACAAAATGCAAGGGAAAAAATGAAGGGGAAACTAATGAAAAGAGGCTCAAAGGATGTTAGCCAATTGCAGTTATGTGGGAACCTGGATCCTGAATCAAATTAGAAAAGTCAACTGAAAACTAACATCTAATAAGGGAAACTACTCTGTGTGCCAAGATATCACTGAATTTCATTAGAATGGTATGTAAGAGATTCATTAATGTCAATATCATCAAACAAATCACAAAGTGATTATTATGAGACAACATTTTAAGAACTCTACAAATATTATTTATTTATCACAACAACCCTAGAATAAGGTACTATTATCCCTACTTAACAGATGAAATATGCATAGAATTTCATCTGAGTAACTCTCCTAAGGTCACAAGGTGTACATGGTGAAGCTGACATTTAATCCAGGTTGTTTCTCTACAAAGCTGGTGCCCTTTGCTACCATATTATCCCATCTCTCTCTATGAGTGGTGAAAACTGTCCTTTTGAATCTCAGAGAAAACTGCCTGAATCCTCATTTCCTACCATGTTACCAGATTAATTACCTTCTGGAAAACTGTATACAAATATGGAGAAGTGTTAATATAATCTATTTTAAACAAGTGTTGAAAGGAAACGAGATTATATACTGGAATTATTTTACAGCATCCAACATGATACCCACAATAAATGATTCCCACTGCTCTTCCTACCATACCAAAGTAATTAATAAAGTGCATGAAAAGTAGAATAGATGTAATATTTGTGTGCATGTATGGTGCTGGGATTGAACCCAAGAGGTCCTAAACGCTAAAGCAGTGCTCTACCCCAAAGCCAGCAGTTTTAATTAATCAACTGAAAAGCCCCAAACCAACTTTTCCGTAAACTTATAAACTTCAAGGACAGCAATTACTCAGAAGTTTTTATATACTAAAATTTAAACCTACAAGAAGCCAAAAAAGGGTTTGTAAACTAAATTTAAAATAGACACTTTTTTGGTACTGAGGACTGAACACAGGGATACTTCACCACTGAGCTGCATCCCCAGTGGTTTTTTTTGTTTTTTTTTTTTTTTTTGAGAGAGAGGGTCTTGTTAAGTTCCTGAGAGCCTAAATTTCTGCGCCAAGTCTTGAACTTATGTTCCTTATATCTCAACCTTCCCAGCCATTGGGTTACAGGCGTGCAACACCATGCCTGGCAAGATACAATCTTAAATGAGTTTTCTGGAGAAAAAAATTTTTACTCTACTAATAAAACTACTGTCCAATTTTTTTTTGGTCGGGGGAGGTACTGGGGTTTGAACCCATGGACACTATACCATTGAGGTACATCCCTAATCCTTTTTATTTTGAGAAAGGGTCTCACTAAGTTGCTGAGGCAGGTCTCAAACTTGCAATCCTCCTGTCTCAGCCTCCTGAGTAGTTGGAATTGTACGGTTGTGTCACTGTGGCCAACTATCCAACTTTCTTCATAGTGGTAATTCTCTAGAGAATTATAGATTAACATGAGGCAATGAGCACTTAATGAGAATATTAAAATTACTTCTATAAGAAAAGATGGGGACTGGGGTTGTTGCTCAGTGGCAGAGTGCTTGCCTTGCACATGTGAGGCACTGGGTTCAATCCTCAGCATCACATAAAAATGAATAAGTGAAATAAAGATATTACATCCATCTATAACTAAAAAATATATTAAAAAAAGAAAGAAAAGACAGGTAGGCTAAGCATGTGACTAAAATGTGCAAAGCCCTAGGTTTGATTCCCAGCAACACAAAAAAGAAAGACCAAAAGCTATGTTGTTATCCTGCAAGTATTTTTATGCTTAATATGTTAAACTGTAAAATTCTTTGGTGTCAGAAATGTTTTATGAAATCATCCAAATATTCCCAGCTCCTAGTACACCAAAACTATCCTGATAGTACAGCTTCCAGTGTTTCTTAAAAGAATGATTGATCTCTTTTGCTGAAAAGTGAAATATGCCCAATAGAGCAACTAAAGGCTGATTATTTACTTTAGTAAAGGAAACAACTAACAGACATCTTTAAATACGTCCCTAGTATATTTGAAATTGCCTATAAAGATTTAATTTACTTTATATTAGGTATATATGTTGCTTATTAGTTAAGGGATACCTATGGACAAAAAAAATAAATTAAGAGGAATTGAACTTCTTAAGTTTAAATACTGGCAATTTTGTTTGGAGCAGACTTTAGTGGGAAATAAAAATTACTGATTCAGAAATAACTCGAGGCATAAGGTCTCCAACAGCATAACCACATACTAAATTACAGACACAACCAACTATAGCAACTTCTGAGACAGCAAGCATGTTATCTGTACATTACCTAGATTCCAACAGACCCTCATCTGTCTGAAATGACACAAATGCTTTTTTTATGAATTATTTTTTAATTTGGGATTCCTTAAAAGGTTTTGTTTTGCTTCTCATTTTTCCAAGTCTTACTTTCATGTTTAAAGGCAGCAGTCATAGGGTCAAGCACAATAACTTAGAGGTTTCTGGACTGGCAACTGTAGCTCAGAGGTAGATGGCACTGTCCTGTGTTTGATACCCAGCACCAAAAAAGGAGAATAAGAATGAAAAAACAAAAAAACAAACAAACAAACAACAACAAAAATCCCCACATTTCTTAGACTCAAATACTGTCTTCTACCTACTAGCTGAATTAGTCTCTGTCTCATTCTTCTCAACTCTAAAATGGGAAAATAAAACAGTATTGCCAGGTGTGGTAGCTACCCTGCCTGTAATCTCAGTAGTTCAGGATCCTCAAAACTTCAAAGCCAGCCTCATCAAAATTGAGGTGCTAAGCAACTCTGTGAGACCCTGTCTCTAAATAAAATACAAAATAGGGCTGGGGATATGGCTCAGTGGTCAAGTGTCCCTGAGTTCAATCCTCAGTTCCAAACAACAACAACAACAACTACACACAAAAAAAACAGTATCTAAGAATTCTGAGCAACAGGCAGTCCCTGGTACATTAGACTAAAACCATAAAACCAAGATATACAATCTACTGAAATATGATTCAGAGGGCTGGGGCTGTAGCTCAGTGGCAGAACACTTGCCCAGCATGTGTGAGGCACTGGGTTCGATTCTCAGCACCACATAAAAATAAATAAATAAAATAAAGTCATGCTGTCCATCAACAACTATTAAAAAAAAAAGTACTTCCACATTTCTCATTATTCCATATTTATTAAAATGGTCAAATGTGCTTTTCTCAGCTAAGGTTTTAAAACAGCCACTGGTAAGAAAACTGTTGAATTCATTCAAAATAATGGCTTCCCATCTCCCCCATCCCCCCAAGTTAAAAGCTCTGAAAACAAACTATCCAGAATGAACTGAAAGAATGTTTTTTTATCAACTTGTACAGTTTTGGGTACCCTGTTAAAGTTTCACCCAAGTACAGTAAACAACAATGTCAAAACACAAAGCAAATAGTCATTTTTATAAAGAACTTGAAATGATTTTGTTGTAAAACCACCAAGGTAAGTACAGAAAAATTCCTAGGGGAATTGACAAAATAAGTTTATGTGTTTGAAAGAATGTAGAAAGACATATGCTAAGGAAGAGAACTATTTGTTTTACTACTAACTTCGACGATTTTTTTCACAATAGCATTTTAACTATTTTATCTTTTAAAGGGAAACCTGAAACTCAAGTTCCTTTCCAAATACTGTAAATTTACTGTTTCTGGTTTCCAATCTATGAAGTTTTGTTTGCAGTTAAAACCAACTATTTTTTGTTGGTTTTTAAGAAGTAAACAAAATGACAGTCTTTGTTTAAAAAGGCACAACAATCAGGTGCCACATATCTAAACTGTTTTCATTTGCTGAATTATCTCACACCATTGTAAATGTCCCTAGTTTAACAGCACCCGATTTCCTTTCAAGTACAGATATAAAAAAATCTTAGAAAAGATAATCCAAAATATCACTCATTTCATTTTTGGATGTTAACTTATAGAGTAAAGAAAAGAACGTTCTGTTATTAAACTAAAACACAAACCACCATTAACTCTGCGTCTTCCTGGTAAGCAATATATTAATATCAAAGTTAAAAGCAACAATTTCAATAAATAACAAGCCAACCTCAGAGCACAACGATGGCAGATAAAACTGACACCACAGCACAATTTGAGCTATAAGCAACTACCAAAATCAAAAAACAAAAACCGCACCCATTCTTAAGTAAACTTTTGGAGTAAGCAAACTTTCAGAACCCTACCTTTGTTTCCACCTAACAAAAGAAGTCTTCAATACACCAATAATAAAAAATAAAAACAACTAAAAGAACAAAAGATCCAGTTAATGTTTTATAGCGAAAAACTATCAAAAATGTTACGACATGTTAACGAATTTAAGTTATCCAAGAACAAGGTACTTCCCCTAGCTACAGCCATTTTAGATTCAGCTTTTCTTTTGGATTCCACGAATTGGGGAATAGAGTTAAAACGGGGGGCGGGGGGGTGTGATACAGGCTGGAAGACTTCAAGATCACCAGCTTTCTCTCCCCAGGAGAGGGGGCCTGGTTGACACTGGAAAAGACAATCTAAATGAAAACACCCTGCTCCCACGGAGAACTGGGACAGCGGACGTGAAAGTTCCTCTTTTTCCCCTCAGCTATCCCACATCTGACTTACACGACTTTTTCCTCCTAGGTTTTCCTAATTAAAGCCTTTGGTTCTCATTCTAAGGGAAGAAAAAGAAACATGTAAACCGAGCCACTTCACCACCTTGCAGCAGTAACGCCTCGAGAGGAAGAAGCCAGAGAGCCGCAGGTGAGCGTTCCGACCCAAGACTAAAGTGAAGTAGGCGCGCTCTGGCGGCGACGCTCGTGTGCAAAGCTCCACGCGCGCGGGGGAGGGGGGTGCCCCGTGCGAACTACAGGACCCGTGGGTTCCGCTCACCCATCCCACGGCGGACCTGTGCTCAACCACCTGTGTAAAACCTTCCTCCAACTAGTTTTAACACACGGCCGGTGAGGCACCGGGCGGAGCCCCGCGCTGAGCCAAGGCGCCAGGGTCCCCTACCGCTCCGCAGTCCGGAACTCCCACTCACCAAGCAGCGGCGGGGCTACAGCCAAGGACAAGACGCGGCGTCTAAGGACGCGTCCCCAGTTTCTTGGACCGGCAAAGGTGACTAGCCCACAACCATAACAAAGCTCTTCCCAAAATGGCTGCCCGGCCCACAAGGCCCAGGAGGGGCAGAGTGGGTGGAGGAGGAGCGAAGAACCAGCCGGCCTTCTCCCACCCCCGACCCCGCCTCATACACGCCCACCCGCAAGAGCGCATGCGCACAGGCACTGCTCCGGTGACACTACTGGGGATCGCCGCGTTTCAGACTGTCAACGTTCGGCCGAGGGAATGGCGGTTATTCCCTGCCCCGCCCCCAGCTCCCTTTGGCGTGGCTCAAGGTGGTGCACGGTCGCTCTTGCCCCAGTGCAGAGTAGAATCCCTTGCCTTTCCTTGTGCTGAACGGCAAAGACCAGCTGAGTTTAGTAGTTTTCCTTCATATCCTCCAGGCCAAACACTCGGGCCTGGGTGCGGGTGAATGAGTGGGTGGAAATGTATTTGGGTACCCGGTCTTCCCCGCCCATTCTTTCTTCAGCCTCCCACACTCCGCCTCTGGGCTACCTCGCATCGCCGAACTACTTCAACCAAAACTAGCAAATCGGTATCGGAAGGATCAGTGTTTCCCGACCCCTGCCCACCTTCCGCTCCTTCACACGTGCGTGTCCTTGAGACTCCAGCCCCCAGCGGGCCTCAGGGCTCTGCTCCACAGGCCTGCGAGGGTCGGCGCGGCGCGTTACCCGCCGGGAGCCGTAGTTCCTGGGCACCGCAGGCGTCGCGCCCCCGCCCCAACGTAGGGCGGGCTTCTCACCGGGCCTGCGCCTTTGGTAAGGCGAGAAGCTGTTTCTCCTACCCGACGTCTCATTGGGTATCGCAGGACGGGAAGGGGCGGCGCTACTATGCCAGAGAAGGAAATAAAGTGAAAGCCCAAAGACTTTAAAGAGTTATTATTATGTAGAGTTTACTGAGGTCCTATTCTGCAGCCGTATCAGAATGATGGTAACCAGAAAAGTAGACAAGCTGAATCCGGAGGCATGGGGGAAAGTGCCCGGCGTGGGCACCTAGACAAATGAGCTCTTCAAATTGTCTTCTGGCTTTATCCTTAAAGACGGAAAGACGCTCAGATTACCTGGTATAATTTCCTTTGACAGACTGACAAGAGACCCAAAGAAGAGAGGGGACTTGCCCAAGGTCACAGAAACAAGAAATAAATTGAAGCCGAGGGTGGCAGAGGAATCATCCCCCAAACCCAAGGTTCTTAACGCTAACCTTGCTTCATAGAAGTGAAGATCCTGCTTCTTTGTGCTCTTTATTCCTTAAAAAAAAAGTTTGTAGGTCCTAGGAAAGAGAATGAAGTAAAAACATTCCCTTCCCAACAGTAGTAAAGAACAATAACACGGAATAAGATGTGTCCGGTCAATCCAACTCCGTTGTTTTGCAAAGTAAAATGAGTTCCGGAGATGGCAATTTGGCCAAGTCACACTTGACCTAGACTCCAAGTCGTCTACTTTCCTCCTTTACCATCACTGAGATTGTTTCAGTTGTTGCACTCTACCTTCCCGAAGCTGCAGGCAGATTCTGTTAGCTTGGAATCCTGGAAGAGAGACCGTTCAGGTACCCTGTTCAACAGTCGACTTCAACTAGAATTGAGATTTTTTTAGAAGAATGACGTCAAGACGGAAAACCAGGCGTGGGAACGTTTGCGCCAAGTCAGGTTCCCACCCGGACTCATTTTTTCGGGTTCCAGGATGTGAGGAGTGTATAACTCCATTTTCCGGAACTGTGCCTTTCCGCGAATCCCTGTCCTTGAAGTTTAGCTTGCCTTTTTACTGGCGCGACGCTGGCAAGTAAGTTAAGTATCTGGGCCACAAAGGTGCACGTTCGGAACGCGGTCATCAAGAGATTGGTAGTAATAGAAGAAGCGAGTACTTTTTGCCAAGATTTTTCGTAGATCCTTGCGTCAAAACCCTTTCCCTTTCCTAAAATGTCGGCTTGAGCCTTGCAATTTGCACTCCTTCCATTGAGGAAATGGGAACATTTGAAAGTTTTTATACGAATTGGAACCCGACGTGGTAGCGCACGCTAGCGACTCGGGAGGCTGAGGCAAGAGGATTACAAGATTGAGGCCAGCCTCAGCAATTTACTGAGGCCCTAAGCAACTTAGCAAGCCCCTGTCTCAAATAATAAAAAAGGCCACAGACGTTCAATCCTGGGACCAAAAAAAAAAAAAAGAGTCTCTGAAATGGTAGATTAGCCCTGGGGTCTTTGTCCTTTATTTCCGTGGTGTCACCGATTCCGTCGTCTTTAGGCCGTCAGTCTTTGCTTTAATACTCACGTGTCACAGTGGTTAGGGAGTCCCTGATGAAGGTAGGGGGAAGGTTGAGATTTTAAATGGTATGATTTGGAAAGCCCTAAGAAATTGATTTTGATCAAAAGTGGAGGTGTGGGGTGTCAGGGTTTAGGTGTTATCCAAAGTACTTGGAAGCCCACAGACAACTGGCACTTGCTATCCTCCTGCCTCAGCCTCCCCAGTTACCGGGAGTACAGGCCTGTGACTCCAAACCTGGCTAAGTTTTGTTTTTTGAAACATCGAGTTTCTCAAGAATGGGAATATCAGGGGCTGGTATCGAAGCTCAGAGGTAGAGCATTTACCTAGCATGTGTGAGGGATTGGTTTTGATACTTAGCACCACATAAAAAATAAAATAAATGTGTTACGACAAAAACCACATTGTATCATTAAAAAAAAGAGAATGGGACTGACAGATTTAGATTCATAATTTCACTCATTTCCATTAACTTGGTTGCTTAAGTTAATCAGGTTCTTTACCAGTCCCTCCAGAGTAAGACAAGAATAACTGTTTTGTTTTTGTATTGGGGATTGAACCTAGAGGTGTTTAACCACTGAGCCACATTTCCAGGCCTTTTTTATGTTTTTAAGAGAAAAGGTCTTGCTGAGTTGCTTAGGGCATTACTAAATTGCTGAGGCTGGGTTTGGACTTGAGATCCTCCTGCCTCAGCCTCCTGAGCCACTGGGATAACAGGCATAGGCCACCACACCTAGTTTAAGAATAACTGTTAATATTGAGTGCTAGCTTTGTGTTAGGGACAGTTCTCAGCTATTACATTTAACTAAACTTTTACAACCACCTGTGAAGTAGCTGTTACTACTCTTACTTGTTTTTGTAGTGCCAAGGATTGAACCCAGGGATCCCTGTGTCCTAGACAGTCACTCTGCTTTGGATCTATACTCCCAGGCCCTTTATTTAAAAGGTGAGTGAACTGCACCATAACAATGTTAAGTAATTTATCCACAGCTAGTAAGGGGTAGAGCCAGGGTTCCAACCCAGATTGTTTGACACCAAAGTGTTCACTCTAATAGGTCAGTCTGTCTCAGTATCCAGTTACTAAGGTTATTGTGAGCAGTAAAGTCAATGCATATAAAACATGTAGTTTTGGTGCCTGGCTCATAACTAAATTGTATTTGTTGCTGCTGTGATTATTTTGAGCTGTAAACTCTTAAGCTCCAAAGTAGATAATTAAAAGAAACAGAGAGGCTATGACCTTCAGTTTTAAAGCTGGGACTCAAGGAAAATATCACACAGCTAGGGAAGTGGTAGAGGCATTTGTAAAATTCAGATCTTCTATGTCTCTGTGCATTACTATTTCTGTTAAACCAAACAGCCAAAGCTAAAAGGACAGTATAGGTGAGAAAAATATATATTTCCTTCATGTGTTACTGATTCTTTGAAAATGTTTGTGATTCTTTTTAAAGGAAATTCTGTTGTATGGAAAAAATTCTCATGAGTTACTACTTTTTAAAAATTAATGTGTTAAATGGAGTAGGATGGTACATACCTATAATTCCTGTATTGTGGAGGCTGAGGCTGGAGGGTACAAGTTCAAGGCCAGCCTCAGCAACTTAGCAAGATCCTATCTCAAAAATTAAAGGACTGGAAAATTGTGGTTTATATGTGTATTAAGAATTGTAATGCAAAAAAAAAAAATTAAAGGACTGGGAGGGCTGGGGCTATAGCTCAGGAGCTGAGCACTTGATTCGCATGTGTGAGACACTAGGTTCGGTCCTTAACACCACATAAAAATAAAATAAAGGCATTCTGTCCATCTATAACTACAAAATTTTTTTTAAAAAATTAAAGGACTGGGGCTGGGGATGTGGCTCAAGCGGTAGCGTGCTCACCTGGCATGTGTGTGGCCCGGGTTCGATCCTCAGCACTACATACAAACAAAGATGTTGTGTCCGCCGAGAACTAAAAAAAATAAATATTAAAAAAAAATTCTCTCTCTCTCTCTCTTTCTTTAAAAAAAAAAAAATTAAAGGACTGGGGGCTGGGATTGTGGCTCAGCGGTAGAGCACTCGCCTAGCATGGGCGGGATCCGGGTTCAATCCTCAGTACCACATAAAAATAAAGACATTGTGTTGTGTTCATCTACACCTAAAAAATAAATGTTTAAAAAAAATTAAAGGACTAGGAGTATAGCTCAGTGATAGAGTGCTTATCTACTGTGCAAGGCCCTGGGTCAATCCCCAGCACCACATACACATAAAATAAAAATTAAAAAGGGTTGGGGGATATTAGCATCCACAAGTCCCTGGATTCTACCCCAAGTACTGGGAAAATGTATAAAATGAGGAAAATTAAATGATATCTTGTTTTATATACAGCAGCATGCTTCTGATGTAAACCCTCCACTTAGATGTAAAAATACAATAATCAGAACTGCTTGACATCTTCCTGAACAAGACTCAATAGGGGCCAGTATGCTTCACTTCATCCAGAGGTTTTCTCAAGCATCTTCAAAGGTTGGTTTATTCAGCAAATATTAAGCACTGTTTGTCAAGAACTGCTGTGGCTGGGGCAGTACAAAAAAAATGACACAAATTTTTATTTTTATGTATTCAAGTGGGGGAAGGAGAATTGGATAAAATACAAAGTAAAATATTTAGTAATTCAAGTAGTAAGTATTGTGGAGAACTATATAGTGAGAAAAAGGAATAAGGAATATCAAGAATAGTGTTTCATATAGCGGGGTCAGAAATGAGGGACTGGACCATACAGATAGCTGGAAGAAGAGCATTCCAAATGGAGACAAAAGGGGAAAAAGTTTGGGATCATTCCTAGCATGTTTGAAGAATCATTAAGATTCTTACATAACTGTTAACACTTTTTGTTTCATCCAACACTTTTTTAGATTGTTCTGCTTAGTTGAAGTCTAGCATCTGCTTACTAAAGCATTGTATAAGAAGAAAAGGTAATTACTCTGGCTATGTACCTTTAAAGGCAGTGAAAATATATGGTCCTAGCTCTTGAGTCTACTAAAACAATGACAGTTAACACACAGTTTTAATTCACTGTGAGAAGAATTATAGAAGTTTGCATAGGATATTCATACAGGAGCCTAAAGTCAGATTGGAGAGATATTCAGGAAAGCTTAAAGACAAATTTTAAGAAAAAATGTAAATAGTAGGAGCTAGAACTCTAGGCAGAGACATGTATAAAGGCATAGAGCTATGGAAAGTTAATCACTTCTTCTTTTGTACTTTATAAATAGAAGAGATAAACAATTAATAGAAAGATAGAAGAGACAGTTTAGAAGGGCTAGTGCTAAAGACCTTGTGTTTACCTGCTCTTCATAAAGATATTTCTTCATGGCATAAAATTAGTGATAGGTCAAAATAGATCACTAGTTCTATTTGCTAGTTTCTTTTGCATGTTGTATAGCAATTTCTGTATTTCAGTAAGTTTAATAATTCATATATTTTTTATTTTTAATTGACAGGAATTACACGTTTTTGGGATATAGTGTATACTTGTTTAATACAAACAGGAGGCTGAGGCAGGAGGATTGCAAAAAATAATAACAATAATAACATTACTGTGGCAATGTCATGAGGGTAATCTCTTGTCAATTCAACCCATCTGTAAAGTTTGATGTGCTAATAGAAAGGGTGATGGTGGTATTGTGTTTACCTTTTTGTTGTTTGTTTTCAGATTGGAATTAACTAAAAATCTAGTGGGTTTCATTTTGTTTGTTTTAATTTTGTTTTCTGGTTGTTTTCTTTATAGATGCTGAAGTACCCATTCACAATGAGCATGGGAACCAGAAGGAGAATAGATATACTTTCTCTCAAATCATCTCTTCATCAGAACTTATTCCTTTTGTTTCCTACATCTTGTGTTTTCCCATCATTTCCAGTATGTATGAGCAAGACACGATGGTATCATACATCCCCATGCAGCTTTAAGAAGAAGCAGAAGCAAGTAGTACTTCCAGCCAGGCCACCGAGCACCATCACTTACCTGCCTGACAGCCCAAAGCCAGCATTATATATAACTTTGGCAGGGCTAATCCCTTTCATTGCTCCACCATTGATCATGGTCATGACCAAGACTTATATCCCTGAATTAGCTTTTACTCAGATGGCTTATGGAGCCAGTTTCCTATCTTTCTTGGGAGGAGTAAGATGGGGTTTTGCTCTGCCAGAAGGTAGTCCAGCTAAACCAGACTACCTTAATTTAGCTAATAGTGCAACTCCTGTTGTGTTTTCATGGTTTGCCATCCTTTTTTCTGAAGGACTCAGTGAAGCCATAGTCTTAGTAATAATAGGTTTGGGGATAGCATTACATGTTGAACTTTTTCTCTTGCCACATTATCCCAACTGGTTCAAGGCTCTAAGAATACTTGTCACTTTAGTGGCTTTTTTTTCATTTGTAGTCACATTACTACTTAAAGATATTTATCCAGAGAAAGGACCCAAGTAGAATAAATATAAAACTATTTGGTCAAGTAGAATAAATATAAAACTATTTTGTAAAGTTGCATTTTGGCATGACCTTTTATCTCTGTTTGGCTTTTTCCCCTTCACTAGCAGTGGTAGTTCTTTATATGTTGTTTTTCATTTCTAAAAATTATTTCATAGTAATTGCTTGAGAAAGAACAGGAAAATTCCTAACAGGTCTTTGTCATGCCATATTAGGTTGATTTACATTCAGTCTTTTTATGAATGATATGTCATCCACTTAAACATTTCAATGTTTGATCTTGAAAAATGTAAAATAAAAAAGCAAGACCCTGGGTTTGATCCTCAGTACCACATAGAAAAATAAGTAAATAAAATAAAGTTTTTTTTTAATCCTGTTAGAGCCTTATAATCATTAAAACAAACACATATGCAACTGTAATGCACTAATAAAAATATTAAAAAGAAATTCAATGGTGCCCCATGATATAGAATAATCAAAACCAGGAAATGGGGCACTGGGGATTTTATACATAGGCGTAAACATAAAGTTGAAAAAGGAAATGAGTGATCTAAAACGTGCTATAATGGTTTCCTATTGGAGGTTGGGGAAGACACCTGTAAGATACAGGACATGAATTGCCTGTCATTAATGATGAACTGCTTCTGGACCAGGACAGTAGATGTGTGGGTGTCATTTTTTTGACTTTGAACTATATGTTTACATTTTCATACATTTCTGGGCAGCCAAGTTTCCCAGTTTAAAAAGAAATTGGGGGCTGGTGCTGGGGCTCAGTGGTAGAGCATACACCTAGCATGTGTGAGGCAGTGGGTTCGATCCTCAGCACCACATAAAGTAAAATAAAGACGCTGTGTCCACCTCTAACTAAAGAAATTTAGAAAAAAAGAAAAGAAATTCGGAAAAAAAGAAACATAACACACACATTTTCCCACTTTGCAAAGAAAATATGTATCTGTGAATGCCTGAAAATAGTTGGTTACATGGAGTTTCACTGCAGTTCCTGGTGGGTATTTTATTTTACCTGGTATAACTTAGTTTTATGGGCTTAAAGGATTTGTGGCTCTAGAATCAACAGGGAACAATATCATGAGAGAAAGCTATATAATATGAGAGAAGAAATGGAGACATATAGTATTTATGAGGCTATTTGGCATAATATATATAGATACAGCTTTTACCTCCAACACCAAACAAAGTAAAAAATAAAATCACTATTACATGTAAATGATAAAACTCAAATAGAACCAACTTTATATTCTAATGAACCAGCCTATCTAGTTCTATGTCTATTAATTCATAGAGAAGCTTAAAAAAAAAAAAAGCAAAAGCAATCACTTGGATTTTAACTTGAAAACCTAGTCTCTAGAATTTCTAGTTTCACAAAAAATTTAGGTGGTATTAAGTACAAATCAATAAATTATATCACTTGGAGTGTGCTGTCTTTGTACAATATAAGAAATTGTCAGTTAACAAATTTTACAAATTATAAGATTAATGTTCCAGTAATTCCTACTGTGAAGAGCAATAATTTTGTTTACTTTCTTATGGGTTGAATTGTGTGTTAAAGTCTTCCTAATCCCTTTAGCATGTGACTTTACTCAGAGATAGGGCTTTTACATAGGGAATAAGTTTAATCTGTAACTCAAATTCTATTCAGATTAAGGAACTTCTTTGCTTCTAAATTGCATTTACACTACACTAATTTTTCCTTAATCTCAATTAACTCTGTTACTTCCAACATAGGAACAAGTCATATTTTTAAGATAATTGCTTAATTTCACTTAAAAATTGCTATTTTGTAGGTGAATTAGTGTATTCTTAAAACTGAATTTTAAGAACATTCAATTAAGTACATTGGAAAGTTGGGGATTTTTGTTGTTGTTTTGTTTTTTCTTTTGCAGTACTCAGTATGGAACCCAGGGCCTAGAACATGCTAGGCAAGTACTCAACCAGTGAGCTATGTTCCTATTCCTTTTTATTTTATTTTGAGACAGAGTCTTGCTAAATTGTTCAGGCTGGCCTTGAACTCATTTCTTTTTGCTTCAGCCTCCTGATTAGCTGGGATTACAGGTTATGTGTCATTATGTCTGACTTTTTTTCTCTCTCTCTTTAGTAAATTTGTTGTGCTTTTTATTTATTTGTTTGCTTTTTTATTTTTACCCTCAAGATACAGTGTCACGGGGGCCGGAGTTGTGGCTCAGTGGTAGAGTGCTTTCCTAGAATGCGTGGGGCACTCAATTTGATCCCCAGCACCATATAAAAACAAATAAAATAGAGGTACTGTGTCCATCTACAACTAAATATAAATATATATGATACACATATAAATATATATATGACACAATGTCACAAATGTTGCCCAGATGACTTTAAATTGTTGGCCTAAAATTATCCTTTGCATGAGCCTCTGAGAGTGGCATGTGCTACTGTGCCTGTACTAAATAGGATATTTAGAAGCATACTGAATTCAAACATTTTGAAGACTACTTTATTTTTTTTAAATATATTTTTAGTTGTAGATGGACACAATGCCTTTATTTATTTACTTTTATATGGTGCTGAGGCTCGAACCCAGTGCCTCACACTTTAGGCAAGCACTCTACCACAGAGCTAAAATACAACCCTAGCCCTGAAGAAAGACTACTTTAATTGTTGCTCATAAAATGGAATTAAAACTAAATATGTAATTCTACTCCAGTTTAGAAATCCAAAAATGTAACTACTAAACTAATAAGTTAATACAAAGAAAATTTAAAAAGCTATATACTTTATTAGTACATTCTCTTTTTCAAAAAAATCTTGTCATTATCTAGGAAACAATAAGCATGTTTTACACTTAACTATTTTCAGTGATCTTCTGGACCTGTTAAACCCCAAAACTGATTGTTTTGACATTACATTTCTGCCATGACAGTGTAAAACATCTCTCTTCATAGTGCCATTTTAGGTTGGTACTAGGCAATACTGAGAATGAAACTGTAGGAGTATTTTGTAAATCTGCTTTGAACCAGAAGGCAGATTCTCTATAACCAGAAATATTAAAGGCACATGAGTTAGAGCTTTTGTAGTCTACAGATCATCTTGATACTTATTCTTTGCTATCTTACAGATTCCAAACAGGCATCTGTGAGACTGTTTAGACTCTCAGGATACCTCACAGAACAGGACACAGGCTTCTCTGTACATAAGCTTTTCCTAATACAAGAATTTTAGTTAAGTTATGAAAGAAAATATCCTTGTGGGCCAAACCAACATATTTGAAAATGAATGCTACCCAAGTCTTTAATGCTGACCAAAGTTTTCTATTTAATTAAGCTGTTGATGCTTCTAACAATAAACTAAAAGACCTTAGTAAAGAAATAGGAAATCAAATCCTTGAATTAGTTAACTTTATTGTATGCAGAACCTTTAATACATATGGCCAGTAGAAATGAAATAAAAGTGATTATCCATACACATGATAAATTTTCAGAATTGAAAATACTTCTTTAGAATGCTTCTCAAGGGAAAAGGAGAAATTTTGAGAACAAATTTTGGATGAGAAGGGCATTTTAGCTTATACTTATGAGTCATTATCTATAAAAAGTTTCACAGGTACAGGTTGAGCATTCCTTATCTGAAATGCCTGGGACCAAAAGTGTTTCAGATTTTGGAATATTTACATAGATTTTACTGAGTGAACATCCCTATCCTGAAAATCCAAAGTAAAAAATACTCCAAAATCCAAAACGTTTTGAGCATTATATTAACATTCCAGAAGTTTCAGACTAAAGATTTCAGATTAGGGATGCTCAAGGTATACCTATAATTCAGCCTTCTCCAGGCAATAGCTTTGTAGTAAACTCAGGCTTGTTCAAGTACAAATAAAGTTCACAAAGCTTGATAAATTAACAAAAATCTCTCTTCCTAAAGCCAAGCAGATAATTTTGGTATCTAGAAATTAAGGAAGAAATGTCTAGATGTGAAATACGATTTGCCGTGCTCCATCACTCATTACAACATCTATTTCAATCAAAGACTGTCACTAAGGACCTCCTCTTAATTCCCTACTTGCATTCTCTGACTCAAGACAAAAAAATGAACAAGTAAAAGTTTTTCTTAGGCTATCAACAAGCAAAACCTTACCTATTTATTAGCTACACACCCTCCTACTATACCTGCTGCCAATAAAATGTTTGGGGCTAGTAAAAATTGCCATCAAATAAAAGTAGGAACTTGTTTCACTGGCTTTTCTCTGCAGGTTAAACTATGGCCATAGAAAACCATGCTCTGCACTGATTCAAATCTTTAAACTGTCTCATGGATATCATTCCTACATAATATACAGGTTATGTTACAATTTGAATTGCATTGGAAAAATAGCCAACAAGGTTATTTCTCAGAAGCTTTTAGCAAACAATCCTACATAATATACAGGTTATGTTACAATTTGAATTGCATTGGAAAAATAGCCAACAAGGTTATTTCTCAGAAGCTTCTAGCAAACAATTCTTACAATTAGAACAATTTTTAATTGGACAATTTGAAAGCATAAACACCAATTCTATTGTTGGTAAGTTTGGCAAGTTTGTGTGAGTTCTTTATTAATTTAGGATATATTCCATATCCTTTCTCATTCACATTTTTAGAAAAATTACTTATTAGTCACTTATCTACCCAATACATATAAAACTCAATAAAATGAAAGGGTCCTATAACCAAATAAATATTTGATTTGCAAAAGATCAGATCATACATTTTCAAAATGTTGCTTGTGTGCTTATGCCTTATGTTTCATAGTACAGCAACACCCCCTTCACAACGACTAGTGATCATGTTACCAATTTCTGTCCAGGTATCTGAATGAGGGTTGTAAACTTCAACTGAGTCCAAGGTACCTGGGGCTAAGAAATCATGGCTGGAAGAACGGCCTCCAGAAACATACAGAAGACCATTGACTGCTACAACACACATGCCTGCTCTAGGCACTTTCATTGAGGCAACTTCAACCCACTTTTCCTGGTTAAAAGAGAAAAATATAAATGTTAGTAGTGTCAGAAAATGGTAATGAGAACATTTCTAAAAAGTCAGATATTCTGGGCTGGGGTTGTAGCTCGGTGGTAGAGAGCTTGCCTAACATGTGTGAAGCACTGGGTTCAATTCTCAGCACTACATAAAAATAAATAAATAAAACAATATTGATAACTAAAACAATATTAAAAAGAAGTCAGATATTCTGGTTCTTTTAAAATCTCAAACACATTTAAATCTCAAACTAACAATCCAGGTAGATTTATTTAGAACATTTTAAAATTAATGAGTTGGCATGGACAAAATAATGAATTTAGAGGAAAATAATAGGAAACATGTCTGATTGAAAATTATGATCAGGAGGGCTGGGGTTACGGCTCAGTGGTAGAACATTTGCCTAGCATGTGTGAGACACTGGGTTCAATTCTCAGCACCACATAAAAATAAAATAAAGAGATTGTGTCTACCTAGAACTAAAACATAAATATTTTTAAAAATTATGATCAGGAGATTATATATAAATCATATATAGGATGAAGTTCTGAGAAACTAAGTCTATGGAATACAACATTACTAATGTCCTACTTCAGGGAAACTATCTATTCCAAGAAAACAGAAAAGCTAATAATAAGTAGAAAAAGCAGCAAGTAGCCAGGTAATCGAAGAATAGATTATCGGTAAATAAAGCATACAATGAACTAAATTTTTTAAATCATAAAAGTGAACATTGGGGGTTGTTGGGGTTGTAGCTCAGTGATAGAGCACTTGCCTAGCATGTTTGAGGCACTGGGATGAATACTCAGCACCACATAAAAATAAATAAATAAAGGAATTGTGTTCATCTACAACTAAAAAAAAAAATTCTTTTAAGTAAACACTGATGCTAAAAATGAACTTTTTGGCAGAAATTCAATGAGTTTCTGACCTTAGTACCCAGTTTAGACAAATCAGAACTTCAATGAAATTCTGAAATATCAAAACCAGAGATAATTCTTTGAAATTGAAGGATCAGATTAAATTTGAAGGCTATGATCACCTATAACTATGGAACACATCACAAAGCTAATATAGCTTTAAAAAAATACATCTTAACAGATAGACAAATGCACAAAATACCCATAATTGATTTATATAAATTAGATGCTTTGGGGTTATGTTTATAATTAGAACTAACCTTTACTCTCTCACAAAGTGCCCTATGACTAGAACAAGGGATCATGAAGTTCATTCTATGTTGCTGTTGTTTTTTCCATTTCTATTTGTGTAGTAGAACAATATCTGCTCTTTATTCCAAGTGACCTCAAAATAATTTGTAAGACTAGAAGTGTGCTTTATATAGCTTTAGGATTTGGACCTATGATGTGAGACTTTAGTAGATAGTAGCAATACAATTTCAGATTAATGCATTAAAAAACCAAGATAACTCAATATTGAAAAGCACTAATTTTGGAACTAAAACCTATTTATTTCACAATTATACAGAAAAATCAGCAACAGAAAATATCCTCAAAAGATTCACTTTCTACATTACGTAGATCCAAATGAGGTGGGAGAGAAAGGGAGAGAGAAGGGAAATTGCATGGAAATGGAAGGAGACCCTCATTGTTATACAAAATTACATATAAGAGGAAGTGAGGGGAAAGGGAAAAAAAAACAAGGGAGAGAAATGAATTACAGTAGATGGGGTAGAGAGAGAAGATGGGATGGGAGGGGAGGGGGGATAGTAGAGGATAGGAAAGGCAGCAGAATACAACAGTCACTAGTATGGCACTATATAAAAACGTGGATGTGTAACCAATGTGATTCTGCAATTTGTATATGGGGTAAAAATGGGAGTTCATAACCCACTTGAATCAAATGTATGAAATATGATATGTCAAGAGCTTTGTAATGTTTTGAACAACCAATAATAAAAAAAATCTACTCAACAAAGTATTTTTCCAAAATAAAGGCAAAAAGAAAGAAAGAAAGAAAGAAAACAGAGAGAGGGAAAAAAAGGTCAAAAAACAAAAGCTAAGAGAATTTGTTGTCAGAGACTGCACTAAATAAGTTATTCAAAGAAGTTCTTGGGCCGGGGGATAAAGCTCAGTAGTGGTAGAGTACTTGCCTAGCATTCTTGAGGCCCTGGGTTCAATCCCCAATCCTGCAAAATTTTCCCTAAAACTAAGGGAAAATGAAACAAGGTAGAAATCAATTCTTTAAAAGAATGAACAGAACTTGAATTTATAATTATATGGATAATTATAAAAGACTCATTAAAATTTTGAATTGTTTAAAATGTATCATGGAATTTACAATACATAGACATCAAATGTATAAGAATGTACATCAAATGTATAGCACAAAGGATGGGAGGTGGAAATGAAAGTATATTTTAGTAAGATTTTTATATTATAAGTAAAGTGGAATGTTATCATTTGAAGGTAGATTTGATACATTAAAAATATATATGTAGAAAAAAAAATATATATATATATATGTGGGGCTGGGAATATATAGCTCAGGGGTAGAGCACTTGCCTAGCATGAGCAAGGCCCTGGATTCAATTCCTAGTACCTAATAATAATAATAATAACAACAACAACAATAATAATATAAACACTAAAGTATTCATTAAAGAAAAAAAGTGAAGGGGTGGGGTTGTGGCTAAGTTGTAGAGCACTTGCCTAGCGTGTGTGAAGCACTGGGTTTGATCCTCAGCACCACATAAAAAAATAAATTAACAAAATAAAGTAAAAAAAAAAGGAAAAAGAAAGTGAAAAGATGAAAATAACTAAACAATAAAAGAGGTAAAAATGAAATACTAAAATAATCAACATAAAGACAAAAAGAGGACAAAAAGAATCCAAAGACAAATTATATAAACAAAAATGGAAGTCTAAAACCTAACTATACTATACCTGTAATTACATTATAAAAGCATAAACTCTAAAAACCATTTAAAAGTCAGAGATGATTAGTGGACTTTGGTGGTATGTATTTGCAGGCCCAGCTACTCCGCAGGCTGAGGCGGAAAGATCACTTGAGCCCATGTGTTTAAGACCCATGTGGGAAACACAATGAGACCCTATCTTTAAAAGAAACAAAAAATTAAAATCCAAATAAAAGTCAGAGATTGTCCATCTCTATTTAAAAAAAGGCCACAACTATATGTTGTCTGCAGTTTATAAAAACAGACTAAAAATAGAAGGGGAAGTTTGTGTTTAGCATGCATGAGACGCATGCATGCATAAATGAATGAATGAGTGAATGAAGAGGTAAAGGAAAAGATAAACCATGTAAACATTCATCAAAAGAAAGCTTAGCTGCATTAATGGCTATATTAATATTGGGCAGAGTAGACTTTGGCATAAATATAGAAACATTTTATGACCAGAAATATGTCAATTCACCAAGAAGATATAATAATCTCAATGTGTACATATCTACCAACAGAGTTTCAAAATATGTAAGGAAACATCTGTCAGAAATGAAAAGAAAAACAGACAAATCCACAAATACTGATGGAGATTTCAATGTCCCTTTCTTGCTAACTGACAGAATAGCTGGACAAATCAGCCAGACTGCGGAATACTTAATAACACTAAAAACTTAAGTTTACCTAATCAACATTGGAACTCTACACCCAACAATGGCAGAATACAAAATATGTTCTCTGATCAAAATGAAATTAAGTGAGAAATCAATAATAAAAATGTATCTGAAAGATCCCTACATATTTGTAAATTTGATAACACATTTCTCTTTTCCTTTTTTTTTTTTTTTTTTTGGTGCTGGGATTGAATTCAGAGTCTCACACACTTTACCCTTGAACTATACCCTCAACCCAATAACATACTTCCCATTGGTCAAAAGAAGAAATTACCAGGAAAATTACGAAATATTTCAAGATGAATACTAATTAAACACAACATATCAAAATGTGTGGAATGAAATTAAAGCAGTGCTTGAAAAAACATAATTTTAAAGGCTCATATTATAGCAAAAGAAAGATCAATCATCTCTGCTTCTACTTTAAGAATCTAGAAAAAGAAGGGAAAAATCCAAATAAATCAGAGGAAGGAAAAAAAATAAGAACAGAAATCAAGGAAACAAAAAATGAAAATCAATAGAAAACAAATTAATGATACCAAAAGTTGATCTTTGAAAAGAAAAAAGATATAAATAATCAAACTCATGAATGGAATAGAGCACATCATTACAGATCTTATGGACATTTAAAAAATAAAATAAAACCAGATTCTAAACATTTGAAATCATCCAACCTACCTCTTCAAAGGAATATTTTTCTACAGTATGAAGAGCATCTTGTGTCTCATTCCACCCTCCAATAGAATAGATGCAGTCATTGAGGGCAGCTACCCCAAGATAGGCTCTCCTGGTTCCCATTGGAGGAAGTGGAGACCAACGCTTAGAAAGTGGATCATAAACTTCAAAAGAACGAAGCTCTATTCCTTCATTGCTGATTCCCCCAATTACATAAATTAAACCTGGAAATAAAATGTTTTTGCTCAGATGCTATAGAAATTTAAGATAAAATGATGAAAAGTCATAGTTGTGATCTATTTGCTATGCCAATACTATATTTCATTCCAGAGTTTACAATATTATTTAAAAGAAAAAAATCAAGGGGCTGTGTCTGTGGCTGAGGTAGCGCACCTGCCTGGCATGTATGAGACCCTGGGTTCGACTATCAGCACCACATATAAATAAATGTCTATCAACAACTAAAAAAAGTTAAAAAAGAAAAAATCAACTTCAGTCTAGATTATCACTTCTCACATTTAAGCATGTTACAAAAAATTAGGGATATAATTTAAAGTGACATTGAATGTTGAAGAACCCAATGATATTATAACAAAATAATTTGTCAGACAAGGATTTTCTATCTCATTGTCTGCTTGGTGATCTCAGGTTCCAGATCCAGTGCTACTACCCATAAATAAAAAAGGAAAGGGACATGAAACATCCCCCTGCAAATGGCATGCTGGGAATGACATTGTCTTATTCAGCAAAAACCTACCTGTTGCTCAGATGGACATAAAATAGAGACTTTAATTTGAAATAGTTACATATCTAGGTAGCAGGATTAATTACTAAAGTACAATAGAATAAATTTATAGAGCTGCTCATTAAATTGACTTAAAACTAATGGTTCTAACAATCCAAAATTATTTTTGAGTTATTAATCTTATTTCTCATGATCTAAACTGAGAAGCTATAAGTTATAAAAGAGTGAAATCTTAAGAAACACAGAGTGAACGTTAGTAAACTTTTAGCTCCAGTTTTGCCAGTAATGACTGATGAGAAAAGACAACTCACAACTTTGCTCATCTTCATCTTCCTTATCTATAAATTAAAAGAGTTTATGTAGACATAATTTCTAAGATCCCTCTCTAGCTCTATAATTTTAGATGAGAAGATAAAAAATATTAAATAAAAAATAATTAGAGAATACTATGATGTTAAACAATAAAATATAGTCCGATCATATAATTTGAACATTTAAATGCTGGTGGAAATCAGAAAAGGTACAATATCCACAAAGCATAAAGAACTTGAATTGGAAACTATAGGCTGAGCTATTATACAACAATAGGAAAATTGCTTCCTGCTCCACAGATACATTATAATTTGCTCTCTAACCCTAAACAGAATTGGGTTCTATTTGTCAGTGTTTGCTATCTACCTCTTAGAGTAGACAAAATAATGTCCATGCACCAAAGAAGTCTGTAGGTAGAACATGAGAACTGTTCTTTGTTTTGTTTTGTTGTTGTTGTTGTTGTTCATTTATTTTTTGGTATCCGGGATTTAACTCAGGGGCACTTTACCACTAATCCATATCCCCAACCTTTTTTTTTTTTTTTAATTTTGAAACAGGTCTCCGTAAGTTACTAAGGCTGACCTCCAACTTGCAACCCTCCTGCTTTAGCCTCTCCAGTCACTGGGATTATAGGCGTCCACCACTGTGGGCTACAGTGAAAACTGCTTTTGATGCTATCTCCCTAACTTTAAAAAACTAATTCAGGTGTTCATGGGAGAAAATGACAATAATGAATTACATTTGAAATGCATAATCAGATATGTCTGCCTACCTGGAATTTTTTTTTTAATATTTATTTTTTAGGGTAGATGGACACAACACAATGCCTTTATTTCCATGTGGTGCTGAGGATGCAACCCGGGTCCCCCGGTGCTAGGCGAGTGCTCTACTGCTGAGCCACAATCCCAGTCCCTACCTGGATATTTTAATCTAACTTTGTTTATTACAAAAAAAAATCAATTGTTTTGGCAATACAGAAATAAAGATTAATAATATGAGGTAAAAGATTTATAGTTCTAGTGTCAATCATTTAATACTAACAGACCCAAAATATATCATTGTGAAGATAAAGCCCCGAAATCACATAGTTTAAATACATGTGTATGTATATATACAGATACACACACACACAAACAAACCCACATACTTCCACATATATCTTGTGGAAAAATAGTTTATAAAGTTATTACCTTGGGGCTGGGGTTGTGGCTCAGTGTTAGAGCACTCGCCTAGCACATGCAGGGGCACTGGGTTTGATCCTCAGCACCACATAAAAATAAAATAAAGGTATTGTGTCCAACTATAACTAAAAAACAAACAAACAAACAAAGTTATTACCTTGCATTTCACAGCACCCAAAGTAGTATCGTGATACAGCCATGTTGCCAACTACTTCCCATTTATTTTCATCAGGATCAAATCGTTCAATGGTGTTACCTATCTCAGCTCCAACCCATCCACCTGCAATCAAATAGAAAAATGTTTACTTCTGGGATAAAGGAAATTTATCTATGACAAAGACTTTAGAAAACATCTAACTACTTCATGTTATGGATGAGTATTACATGAACCAGAGAGGTAATTTGTCCAAGATAACATGAAGTTAGAAAATGATCAAAAGCAAAACTTGGGTCTTTCACTAGGCAGTAAAACAAAGCAAAAAGTTCAACATATTGCAAAGGAAACAAGGTATTTTTCAAAGTGACCTTTTGAAATGATTTCTACAAATTCAGAATGGTTATACTAATCAAGATCAATTCTAAACCTAATCAGAGTATACTACCTATTTAGTGTGATTTTAGGAACTTCAAAGAGGCCCTCATCCTAATAGCATTTTCTTATCATTCTCCAACTCTTGAAATTGAAAATGGTTTTTTTTTCTGTTATTTGAAGTATAATTGCAAAATGAAAGTACTTATGGGAGTGATAAAATACAATGGTCTAAATTCACATTCAGATAACTGATATCTTTTCCAGAATAGGTTTTAATGGTGAGGTATAGGAAGAACATGAGTTCCACATAGTGAGTTAAAGAGAAAATGACCAAAAAAAAAAAGCAGGGGAGACTACCATTCAGAGTGATAGAAATGTTATATACTTAATCAAAATCATGAGATTTAGCCAGTCAGCTAGAGTGTTTCTTTGGATAGCTCATCTATATTTTTATCACTATCTCCTTTTAAAACTTCATACTTAAAGAGAATAAAAAAGAAAAGTCAAAAGAAATGATAATAGAGAAGCTCTGTAAAAACATAACAAATCAAAACCCCATACTTGACAATATTCTTCAAGTAATACAAATTTGAGAATAAGAATTAATAGTTTTGAAAAGATACACATTTTTTATTGGAGAGAAGGAACATGTATAAAGTAATCAGAACCTAAGAATTCAAATAATATTAGTTATCCTTAAACTGAACAGCATAATTACCTAAAGCATAGATAGCCCCGTAACACACACACACTCCCAAGCCACAGCGGGGGTGATTCATTGAAGCTACAGTTGTCCACTGTTTAGTAACTGGATCATAGCATTCAGTACAGTCAAAAATCATTGAATCCTTTTCACCTGGTTTAAATAAGAGACACACAACAAAAGATTTAGTAATGCTAAACCACAGAATCATAATACAATACTCAATAACATTCTGTTTTAGACAATTCAACTGTTACGTGATTTTAAAATATCATTAAATTCATTTGCTCAGCAAGCATTATTTTGAATCTACAGAACTGTCATTTAAGCCTATTTATGAAATAAAGGCAATTTTTCTATTATCTATTTCTAATTCTACCACTCAAACAATCCATGTAATTTGAGGGGTAGGTATAGAGATTGAACTCAGAGGTACTTTCTCTGAGCTATATCCCGGGTCCTTTCAATTTTTTATTTTGAGACAAAGTCTCACTAAGTTGCAGAGCCTGGCCTGGAAATTGTGATCCTCCTTCTTCAGCCTCCTAAGTGGCTGGGATTACAGATATGCACCACCAGATCCAGCTAATCCATGCAATTTCAGAGGACACAATTTGTATTTTAACATTACTATATTTTTTCAAGTATTAGTTTGGGTAGCTGGTCTTGGTACAATTTGTGGCTTAATGTAACCATAATCCTATGTAGCAACAAACAGAAAAAGAAAATTTTAAAAGACATACTACTTAAAATAGTATTTTAAAACACATTCTAAAAATTTGTCTAGGGGGATGGAGTTGTAGCTCAGTGGCAGAGTGCTCACCTAGCATGTGTGAGGCACTGGGTTCGATCCTCAGAACCACATAAAAAATAAATAAATAAAATAAAGGTATTGTGTCCCTACACAACTAAAAATATTAAAAGAAAAAAAAAGGTAAATCGGGGAGATGGAGGTGTTGCTCAGAGTTATAGCATGTGCTAAGTGAACATAATCCCTGGATTTAATCCCCACCACCACAAAAATAAATTAATAAATGAAAATTATAAAATTTTAAATTAAGGCACACCTAAATAAATAAAGAAATGTATTATATTCATGAATTATATGTCAATGTAAACATGATAATTATACTTACTGAACATAACTGCTAGTTGAGCACCTAATATATGCCAGATAAAGAAAAGCTCAAAAAATTGTTCTTGGTTAAGAACATCACAACCACCTGAGCTGACAAGAATCAATTAGCAAATACTATAAGGCTAAATAGTGAAGTTCTACATAATCACACTGTCAAGTGCTCTGGGAGTTCTGATCCTCTGAATTCACTCAGGATGGAGACAAAGAATATTTATTGCTGATGAACTTTTTTTTTTTTTTTTGGTACCAGAGATTGAACCCAGGGGTGCTTAACCACTAAGAGACATCCTCAGCCCCCCCCCCTTTTTTAAAGAGAAAGTGAGAGAGGGGGGGGAGAGAGAGAGAGAGAGAGAGAGAGAGAGAGAGAGAGATTGAGAGAGAGAGAGAGAGAGAGAGAGAGAATTTTTAATATTTATTTTTTTTTAGTTCTCGGCGGACACATCTTTGTTGGTATATGGTGCTGAGGACTGAACCCGGGCCGCACGCATGCCAGACGAGCGTGCTACCGCCTGAGCCACATTCCCAGCCTCTCAGCCCTTTTTTTTTTTATTAATTTATTTTTATTTAGAGACAGGGTCTCACTGATTTGCTTAGGGTCTCACTAAGTTACTGAAGCTGGCTTTGAATTCACAATCCTCCTGCCTCAGCAAGCCAGGAGCAGGTGCACACCTGTAATCCCAGCAGCTGTCAGAGAGCTCAAAACCAGCCTCAATAAATTAGGGAGGCCCTAAGCAACTCAGTGAGACCCTGTCTCTAAATAAAATTCAAAAAAATTACATGGATTGTTTGAGTGGTAGAATTAGAAATAGATAATAGGAATGTGGCTCAGTGGGTAAGCACCCCTGAATTTAATCCCCAGAACCAAAAAAAAAAAAAAAAAAAAAGAAAGAAAAAAACCACAAAAACAAAATCATGATCAGAGGTCCAGTTTCTAAATAAACACATTGTTTTTTTCTAACTGGTAGAATAATAGTACAAATTTTACAAACAGAGGTCATGCAATATTTCTCAAACATGAGTTCTATAATAAGAGCAAATTTATCATTCTGTTTAAAAGAATGAATATTTGAGTAAGTTTTACATCATCTTTCTTTTACAACTGAGAAAACTAAAACAATTAAACTAGAACTCAGGTAACTTTTCCAAGAAAAAGGCAAGAGGGACAGTGCAGTTAAAGATGAGGGGAAGATGGGCTGGGGATGTGGCTCAAGCGGTAGCACACTCGCCTGGCATGCATGGGGCGCTGGGTTCGATCCTCAACACCACATAAAAATAAATAAATAAATAAATATATTATGTCAAAGAAAATGGACCCCCCAAAAAAACCAACCACATGAAGGGAAGAATAGTAGAAGTGAGATTTAAGAGATTGAGAGCTAGACAGAAACCAGATATTATGTAGGGCCCTTGAAGGATATTATAGATTGGTTTTGATCTTAAGAGTAATCAGGAGGGGCTGGGGATGTGGCTCAAGCGGTAGCGCGCTCGCCTGGCATGCGTGCGGCCCGGGGTTCGAACCTCAGCACCACATACCAACAAAGATGTTGTGTCCACCGAGAACTAAAAAATAAATATTAAAAATTCTCTCTCTCTCTCTCTCTCTCGCTCTCTCTCTTTCTCTTTAAAAAAAAAAAAAAAAAAGAGTAATCAGGAAAGGGCACAGTAGCCCATGCCTGGTAATCCCAGCAACTTGGGAGGTGGAGAAAGCAAGTTCAAGGCTAGACAGGGCAACATAGCAAAACTGTCTCTAAATAAAATAAAAGAATGTGATGGACATTATTATCCTAGGTAATGTATGACTACACATATGGTGCAATGCTACATCATGTACAGAGAAATGAGTTGTACTGCAATTGTGTACAATGAATCAAAATGCATTCTGTTGTCATATATACCTAATTAAAATAAATAAATAAACTTATAAAAAAAATAAAAAGGGATAGGGATATACTCAGTTGTAGAATGCTCCTGGGTTCAATTCCAGTAGTGGGGGGCCTGGGGTGGGGAAGTGAACAGAAAGCCATTTCAGAGTATGGCAATGACATGATCAGACCTGAATGTTAGAAGAACATCATATGCTATAATGTATAGAATAGATTTAGAGAAACAAAAATACAATCAGGAAAACTAAGGTATTATACTATACTAATGAAGAAGGTATACCTTTCTATATTTTGGAGAATTGGATAGGGGTTATAAAAGAAAGAATGGTATCAAGTATGACTGAAGTTTTGTCCTAAGTCACTAGGTAAATCATGGTTACAATTTATAGATGGCAAACCCTGGGAAAGAAACAGACTTAAGACCTGAGGAAATCAGAGTTTAGTTTAGACAAGTTAAGTCTGAAGTGCACATTAGACATATAAGTAAAGTTCAAATAGATGGCTTATTACATTTTGTTCATAAAATACGTGGCTTATTACATTTTATAAACAACTTTTTTTTTTTTTAAATTAAAACCAAACCTAAGGGCTGGGGATGTGGCTCAAGTGGTAGCGCGCTTGCCTTGCATGCATGTGGCCCGGGTTCAATCCTCAGCACCACATACCAACAAAGATGTTGTGTCCGCAGAGAATGAGAAAATAAATAAATAAATATTAAAAAAAACCTAAGTATTCTTTTTTGTTAAAAAAAATCGCAGGATCTGTCTGATATGAATCATTCAACAACTTGTGTTTTCTTTCCTTGATCAATTCAATAAAAAAAATATTTGGGGGCTGGTGAATATAGCTCAGTAGGTAGAGTGCTTGCCTCACATGCACAAGGGTTCGATCCCCAGCACCACACAAAAAAAATTTTTTATAGAGTGTAACTATATCTATGTATATCACATAGCACCTAGCATTTATATATAAGACGTATAAGAATGCAGTGAACTAGGGGCTGAGGAGAGAGGATAGTACCAAAAAAATGTAGCCAACTAGATTAATAAGTGAAATAAGGCATTTTTATTATTACCTCCAATAGCATAGACCATCCCTCCCAGAACTGCAACTCCCAGTCCACATCGAGCTTGATGAAGTGAAGACACAGTGGTCCAGTACTGGCTAAAAGTGTCAAAACGTTCTACACAGCTGAGAGCTCTGCTATCACCCCAGCGCCCCCCTTGCAACCGCGTATATCCACCTAAACAAAAGAAAAAAAGGAAGTAAACAGAAAATCCTTTACTACTCAATATGAGAATAACAGTAATGAGGAAAATTTAGCCAACTACCTCTAAACACTTAGTATAACTATTGTATACCAAGAAATAAATGCATTATTTATGTTGCCATATATAAAAAATAACATACAAATGTATTATTCTTAAATGTGCCAAGCCCTGAAAGACTATGGCTTAAATGCAAGGAGAAGGTCTGATGATAACAGTCTGATGATAACAGAATGTTAGATAAAATGTAAATCTAGGGGCTGAGTTGTGGCTCAGTGGTAGAGCACTCACTTAGCACATGAGAGGCCCTGGGTTTGATCCTCAGTGCCATATAAAAATAAATAAATAAAATAAAGGTATTGTGTCCGACTACAACTAAAAAGTAAATATTAAATACATATGTATATAAAAAATCTAGGCACTGATTATCTATTTAGTTAGAAAGTTTCACTATGACTTCTATTAGTGTCTTTTTCAATTAAAAACAGTAGATTGGGGCTGGGGATGTGGCTCAAGTGGTAGCACGCTCGCCTGGCATGTGTGCGGCCCGGGTTCGATCCTCAGCACCACATACCAACAAAGATGTTGTGTCCGCCGAGAACTAAAAAAAATAAATATTAAAAAAATTCTCTCTCTCTCTCTCTCTCTCCTCTCTCACTCTCTCTTAAAAAAAAAAAAAAAAAAAAAGTAGATTGAAATCCTTGTTTTGATTGCACATCCCATCAGTAAAAAATTATAGTATGCATTCCAATGGTGAAAATTTACATATTACATATAAAATATATGCAATTATAAATTATATCATATATAAAGCACTAACATAAACACTATTTCATACATATTGATTTGGAAAACATTTCACCTTACATATCAAAAATTTATCAGGTTTAATGCTTTTAAATTAAAAATGAAAAGAAATTTTAGTATGCTCCTTGGGTATTCTGATAAATCATGCTGCACCTGACCCTTTGGAGACCATTGATTTCTATTGTATCAATGACTAAAATAGTTTAAAAATTTGAGATTTATTCTCTACATTTTTTACTTGAATTCAAAATTTCAAATTTTAAAGCAATGTTTCTTTAGTCAGTCATTTGATAACTGGCTAATCTAAGAGCCCAAACATTCAGATCACAGAATAACAGATGACAAATTAAGTAGCTATGTATTTTTAAAAATGTTTACTATGCTACACAAATATAATTTATAAATCTGTAACCTGAATGTGAAATTAAATATTACATATTTAATTATATATTATGACATGTATATTAAAAACAAAAGTATTAAAAAGTTTTGCTTCTGAAAATAAAGATAATTTCTATTACTTTTTTAAAGGTCCTCACCTACTGCATACAGGTACTTTCTTGCTTTCTTCCGAGGTCGGATCTTAGATGTCTGCAGAAAACTACAAAACTTGTTCTCTTTGGGAGATTTACACACCTCACAGTACTCTTTCAAAAGTGTTTGCAGTGCAACACGAAGATTAAAATCAGATACTCCTAGAGCAATATTTAAAAAGACAATATTTCAAATAACTCTTAAATGCTATCAAAAGGCACATTTCTATAAATAAAACACATTTTGTACTCAAATCATCATCAAACGATGGCATTTGTTCCCTTCAATATCAAATATTATTTTTCTCTTTGCTACTGAGGAATATACTTTCTTTAAATAAAAAAATTGTTTTAAAAATATGCTCACAATATTAGTTTGAAAACTCACGTATAAGGATTTCCAAATAAAAATGAAAAAGTGTAAGGGGATCAAAACTATCTAAAAAATAGTAAAAAAAAAAAAATCTAATTTTCAACCTAATAACAAAAAAGATACAAAATTATGTTATAAATTTTAAAAAATGATAGGCAAAACAAGAAACAAAAATTCTGGTGGAATGAGGACCATTTCTCTAAAACGCTCTTGAGTATGACTGGGCAGGTTGTCCCTTCTTAAGGGTGCTTAGCTGAGGTAAACTGAGGATGAAAATCAACCTGTCTTCTTTTGCCAACTTTTAAGACCTAGCCCCAATAAAAGAGCACTGTTTTCTAATTTGCACAAAGCACTATATATGCTAATAAGGGACTGTCTCTTAGTTTGTTTCTATTTCCCTGTCTCTTAGTTTGTTTCTATTTCCCTAGCTTTAACTCTATATCCCACAAGAATTTTGAGGAAAGGTCAAATAATAAACTCTGGAGAATTCCCACCAATAATTAAAAATTTGGAGAAAGGATGAACAATGAAAAAGCAAAACTCAGAAGAAAGTTGAGGAAACTAAACCATTAAAAGAAAAAGTCTTAGCTGGAGGTATAGCTTAGGAATGAAATGTTTGCCTTGCAGGCAACAGAACCTGGGCTGGATCTCCAGCATGGTGGGGTTCTTTACAAGACTATACTCTTGGAATACATTTCTAGGTAGGTTAAGTAGGCCTTGATTCAAGACCAATAATAAGACCAAAATAGTGTGAAGAGGCTGCCAATTCTGTCTCAAAGCATCTCTGAGCCTGCTGAATAGGCAACAAGAGCAAAGCTCACACTCCCGAGCTGAAAACATTTATGGAAGAGAAGTTATCATTGAAAATAAATGGTGGCAGACATGTCCAAGGAATATTGTGGGGATTTGACCCTTTCATGAATCTTGTGATAGATGAGGATGGAGATGGCAACTAGTGGGGAACAGAACAACAATGGAATGGTGATAATACTAGGAAATAGAATCATCATGTTAAAAGTCTTGGAATGAGTATTAAAAAAATGGCTGTTTAGCAGAGAAATCCATGACCCTTTCCAAAAGCCTATTTAAAACTAGGATGTAAAAATCAGGGCATGTATATTTTCATATTAAGTTTTTTGTTAAATAAATTTTGGTGGGGGGTACCAAGGATTGAACTCAGGGGCATTCAACCACTGAGCCACATCTCCATCCCTATTTTGTATTTTATTAGAGACAGGGTCTCACTGAGTTACTTAGCCTTGCTATTGCTGAGGCTAGCTTTGAATTGGCAATTCTCTTGCCTCAGTCTCCCAAGCCGCTAGGATTACAGGCATGTGCCACCGCACTCAGTGGAAGAAAACCTGGTGGAGATCATCAAATTTATTTAAGTACAGAGATAATGGCATAGAACTAAGGGAATCATGATTGCAAATACCTATATAAATAAAGGTTATAAACCTTGACCGAGAGAGTAGGAGAGAATAAAAATTAAAATGCTAAGTACCTCATTTTTCTTACCAGAGTTTGATAACTGTTTTAATGTGGAACTATGGGGCTGGGATTGTACTCAGTGGTAGAGTGCTTCCCTAGTATGCGTGAAGCACTGGGTTCAATCCCCAGCACCATATAAAAATAAAAATAAATAAAATAAAGGTATTGTGTCCATCTACAACTAAAAAAAATATTTTAAAAATATTTAAATATGGGCTGGGGTTGTGGCTCAGTGGTATAGTGCTTGCCTCACATGTGTGAGGCACTGGGTTTGATTCTCAGCACCACATATAAATAAATAAAATAAAGGTCCATCAACAACTAAAAAAATTTTAAAAAATATGGAATTATGCTTTCATCTTTAAATAATTTTGCCCTTAATTTCATATGAAACTTTAAGATTATTTCTTGAGATGAAGAAATACTTATTGGAAATTAATTATTGCTTCTATTTCTTCTTTTGTTAATTTTTAGTGAAATTAAACTAAATTTTTATATTATAAACAGTATATATAAAAGAATTCTCTTTTTTTAAATTTTTTTTAGTTGATGATGGACAGAATGCCTTTATTTTATTTGTTTATTTTTATGTGGTGCTAAGGATCGAACCTAGGATTGATGTGGTATTAAGGATCAAACCTAGCATGCCTCCTCACACATGCTAGGCAAGTGCTCTACCACTGAGCTACAGCCCCAGCCCAGGATTCTTATTCTTTTTTAACTTTTAGTGAAATTTAACTAAATTTTTATATTATAAATTGTATATGTACCATGATTCTTATTCTTACTAAAATTTTTTTCTAAAGACCATCCAACGAACTACCTATCATCAATCCTCCTCTATATCACATATTTCCTATATATGAATTAAAACTGGCTATTTCTAAGGAACAGACTTTGGGTGACCTATTGTTTTACTTTGTAGTGCTAGGGATCAAACCCAGGACCTTGCTCTTGCATGCATTTTACCATTGAGTCTTTTTATACACATACGTGTGTGTGTGTGTGTGTGTGTATATTATATATACATATATATAATATATATATATTGTGTATTTTTTTAAAGAGAGAGAGAGAGAATATGAATCTTTTTTGTAGATGGACACACCACAATGCCTTTATTTTTATGTGGTGCTGAGAATCGAACCTGGGTCCCGCTCATCCTAGGTGAGCGCTCTACTGCTAAGCCACAATTCCAGCCCTTATATTATGTATTATTATAACACACACACACACACACACACACACACACATTATTTTGAGATAGGTTATCTCTAAGTTGCCCTGTTGCCACAGTCTGGCTAGGCACAATCAGGAGCCACTTGTCAAAAGAAACTAACTTTATTTTTAGAACCACACAAGCCAAACAAAACAGCTCCTCAGGAAAAACCCTCAGAGCCCAACTGCCACCACCGGCTTCCCACAAGCCTCTCCCAAAACCACAAGCCTCTCCACCTCCCACAATCCTCCTGCTCTTGAGGCCGATTGGCTGGGTTGCATGGGCGGAGCCAAAAGAAGTCCCCCAATGAGCAGCTCTGTAGTCTGAAAGGGCAGGGAAATGGCCCAATGAGCATCACCACAGAGGAGCCAATCAGCTAGAAGTTGCTGGGGCCCGCTGTGAGCCAATCATCAGCTGGCAGTCTGAAAGGGCGGGAAAACAGCCCAATGAGCATCACCACAGAGGAGCCAATCAGCTAGAAGTTGCTGGGGCTGCTGTGAGCCAATCATCAGCTGGCAGTCTGAAAGTTTGCTGGGGCCCCTTCAGCTGTGGCTCTCAACACCCTGTGGTCTCAAACTTGCAATCCTCCTGCATCAGCCTTCAGAGTTGCTAGGATTATAACTGTGAACCACTGCACTCAGCTCCTGTTTGTTGCTTTTTATATATTTGTATTATCTACACTTTTTATAATAAGCATATGCCACGAATTAGGCAGAAAAGTCTAAACATTCACATAATGTAATTTAATTACTTCGGTTAAGTATTTTGCTCCTTCTCTGAATTTTGTGGTGGAGTCTTCTTGTTTTTCTCTAATAGACTGCCCATATTTTCTAAAATATAATCAAAGTTTCGAAGTTGAAAAATATTAATGTTGACTTTTTAAAAGTCCTCAATTTCAGCCCAGCATGCAGGTGCATGCCTGTAATCCCAGCAACTCCAGAGGCTGAAGCAAGAGGATCACAAGTGAAAGACCAACCTGGGCACTTAGTGATACCCTGTGTCAAAACTTAAAAATTAACAGGGCTGCAGATGTAGCTGAGTAGTGAACCCAGGTAGTGTCCCTGGGTTCAATTTCCCACACAACACACACACACACACACACACACTCCACAATTTACTTCTCCCTGACACATTGAAGATTTTTCCTCCAGTAAAATACCTTCATATGATAACTACTGGGCCTGCTTAAAAAACAGTAGAAGAGCCCAGTACGATGATGTATGCTTATACTCCCACTGGCTCAGGAGACTGAGGCAGGAGGATTGCAAGTTGGAGGACAGCTTCAGCAACTTAATAAGACTCTAAGTAACTTAGCAAGACTCTGAATTGAAATGAAAAATAAAAAGGGCTGGGGATGTATCTCAATGGTAAAGCACCACTGGGTTCAAACTCTAGTACTAAAAACAAAACAAAACAGTGGTAGACTTAATTTTAATCACAAAAAGCAGTAGGAAAACAAGCCCCAATATAAAAAACCTTTATCCATTCCTAAATTTTCACATGACTCATACAAAAGTATGTATGGGTAATTCCTCTCCCTTGTTTTATCATTTAAATACAGCCAGTCCTCATTAATTGAGGAGTCCCTATTTGTGAATAACCCCTACTCACTAAAAGGTATTTTAACCCCCAAATTAATATTTGGAGTACTTTTGTAGTTGTTCATCGACATGTGCAGAAGGGCAAAAAATTTGAATCATCTCATATGTACTTTCTGGATGAGATTGAAGAAGGATTCACTCTGCCTTGTTATTACAGCTCTTAGAATGTAAATAAGCACCTTTTTCAGTCTACTTTAGGCCATGTTTTTTGCAATTTTTTTTCTTTTTGTTGATTTTGCTGTTTAAAATAGTCCCCAACTCTAGTACTCAAGTACTATGTAGTATTCCTATGTGCACCAAGGCTATTATGAGCCTCACAGGGAAAACATAGTTGGCTCTGCATATCTGTTGGTTCTATATCATGTATTCAACCAATGGCAGATAAAAATAATTGGGAAAAAATATTATCTGTACTAAACATGTACAGACTTTCTTCTTGTCATTATTCCCTACATAAAACAGTACAATAACTATTTATATAGCATTTGCACTATATAGAGAGATGATATAAAATACATGGAAGGATTGTGTTGGTCTTATGAAAATACCATTTATATAAAGGGCTTAAGCATGTGTGGATTTGTGTATCCTTGGGGGTTCAGGAACAAATTTACCAAGGAATCTGAGGGTAGACTATTTGTATTAGGCAAGTTTCATTCTGGAATAAGTTATAGTGCTTGGCCATGAGTTCAATGTTAATAAATCAACAATATGTGTTAAGGTATTTTTAGATTAAAATACACATAAGATAAAGCTTCGTATTGATTGGAGAACAAAAATGTTGTGACCAGAGGCTTGTAGGAAGCTAACCCAATATATCATCTAGGAGAAATAGCTCGGTATTTGCTAATTTAGTGTTTGTGGCAACTGTATAGGAAATAACTATTGCAAGTAACAATTAACACTATATGTACTAATAAAAAATATCACTCAAAAAAAAAACCTACAAAATTCTCTTAACACTGCCAAGAATGGAGAAAAACTAGCAATTATTCAAAATAATTTCTTCACAGAATTACACCTTTGATGCTTACTAGTGCTATTTAATTTGTAGGAAGATCATCTGTAATTGTTACAACCTAATGTTTTAATGTATGAGGACAGTAAAAGTATCAAATCTTTAAAATATAAAGAACATTTTAAAAAGAAATTTAAATTTTATAATATCTCTAATATACAGATTAAAACCCATTTTATGCTATGGTACAAATATTTTCAGAAAGAAGTTTAGCATTGGGCCTGGGAATACAGCTCAATGGAAGAGCACTTGCCTAACATGTATAATGTCCAAGGTTCAATCCCCAGCAAAGTGGGGGGGGGGGGCGGGATTAGAATTTAAAGCTGATTCAAAGGCTACTCAGAGGCTATGATATTATATCAATATAAAATTCATTTTATAGTGAAAAGCATTTATTCAGTTTTGCTTTTGTTTTTAATATAAGCATTTTCCTTAAATATTAAGATTTGCTGAAAATTTCAGAATGGCAAAAGGAATTCCTATATTGAAATAATTAGTACCGGGCTGGGGATGTGGCTCAAGCGGTAGCGCGCTCGCCTGGCATGCGTGCGGCCCAGGTTCGATCCTCAGCACCACATACCAACAAAGATGTTGTGTCCGCCGAGAACTAAAAAATAAATATTAAAAGTTCTCTCTCTCTCTCCTCTCTCACTCTCTCTTTAAAAAAAAAAAAGAAATAATTAGTACCATCAACAATAGCAGATCAGTGTTGGTTTTGTCAGTAACTTTATAACACTAATCTGTTTTATTAATTTCAGAAAAAGATATATAAGAATTTCATTAAAATAGGGAGTAGAAATATCAAAATACTGTCTACTCACCAAAGTTGTACCTTACATAATTTCAATAGATGTGTTACTGAATCAAAAAATGAAAACACTATCACATTTCAGAGAAAAAGCCATTTGATGATCAATTAATTTGATAGACAGTGAGAAAGTTACCTTCTATATACTTTAAAAGTCTCTGAGGAGGTAATAAAGGGAATCGAATTGGGTCCAGCACTTCTACCACATGTTTTCTTCTCTTTCCCAGATCTTTCAGAATCCATTGCATTGCAGCTAAGAAGACCTGATATTCATCCTCAATGCTAAGCTCTTCACTTCGTAATATTTTGATCAGCTGATCTTTTGTAAGTGCCAGGAACTCTTCCCCATTATGAACCTCCAAGAAATGGACATGGATGTAGTTTTCTGTGAATTCCAAAAGATCATGGCAGGCAATTTGCTCAGAGAACTGAAAGATTCCAATGCAGTTCAATGGATCAACTTGTCCTTTGAGAAATTCACAGCAAAGATTAACAACTTCAGTTAATTGTAGCATGTCTGCTGCGACAATCAACTCCTGAACATTGTTCACAGCTATGTTCACTATACCTGGGGAAGTAGGGAGACAAAATAGCCAATAAGATAAAAACATTTGATTACCATACTCAAAAAATATTTTACTTGACTACATAAAGAGTTTAATGTCAGGGGTCTGGGGTTGTAGCTCAGTAGTAGAGCACTTGCCTAACGTGTGAGGCATTGGGTTTGATCTTCAGCACCACATAAAAACAAATAAACAAAATAAAGGTTAAATTCTACAAAAAAGAGTTTATTGTTTGCAAAATAAAAGTTTGGTAAAAAGGCAACAAAGGATTTTTGGAATGAGCATAAAACTTAAAATAAAAATGATATTAACATTTTGGAATACTTATAATGAACCAGACACAGTATTAATTCCTTCATAGACTTATTTAACCTTCACTTCGACTCAAAATGGCAAGTATCATTTTTATTATTATTGTACTCAGGAAACAGAATCAGAAAGTTTAAGTAACTTTCCCCTTCTTAAATGGCCAAGCAAGTAACATCTAAATCCATGTTTTTGGTTTGTTGGTTTCCCTTGGATTTTATAGTACTGGGAATCAAGTCCAGTGCCTACCATATACTAGGAAAGTGTTCTACATCCCCAGTCCTTTTTAAAAAAGTTTAATTTTGAGGGCCGGAGTTGTGGCTCAGTGGTAGAGCACTTGCCTAGCAAGTGTGAGGCCCTGGGTTAGATTCTCAGCACCGCATATAAATAAATAAATAAAATAAAGGTCTGTCAATATCTGAAAAAATATTTTAAAAATAAAAAAAAAGTTTAATTTTGGGCTGGGGATGTGGCTCAAGTTGTAACACGACTGCCTGGCATGCGTAGGGCGCTGGGTTCGATCCTCAGCACCACATAAAAATGAAATGGGGATGTTGTGTCCACGAAAACTAAAAACATAAAATAAATATTAAAAAAAAAGTTTAATTTTGAGATACGGTCTTGATAAATTGTACAGTCTGGCCTCAAAAAATTTTTTAATGTTTTATTAATTGTAGATGGACACAACACCTTTATTTTTACTTATTTGTTTTTATGTGGTGCTGAAGATTGAACCCAGTGCCTTACATGTATGAGGCAAGCGTTCCACCACTGAGCCACAACTCCAGCCCATGGCCTCAAATTTTTGATCCTTCTGCTTCAGCCTCCTGAGTAGGTGGGATTATAGGCCAGCACCACTGTGTTCGGCTAAAGTACATTCTTTTCACATAAACATACAGGTATGTAACAAACATCACTAAGGAACTAGGGAAAGTAAGATAAAGGCTTTATCATCAATTGTTATTTTTTGGTGAGGGGGAGGTACCAGGGTTTGAACTCAGGGACACTCGACCATTGAGCCACATCCCCAGCCCTATTTTGTATTTTATTTAGAGACAGGGTCTCACTGAGTTGATTAGCACCTCACAGTTGCTGAGGCTGGCTCTGAACTCTCAATCCTCCTGCCTCAGCCTCCTGAGCCGCTGTGATTACAGGCGTGTGCCACAGCGCCTGGCTCTTGATCTTCAATTATGATAAAGTGTTTTAAATTACATAATGACTTTGGGAGGACATCAAAGAGCTAATTATATTTAATAGGGGACAGAAATCACTGTAATTATCCTACATAATAAGAATAAACTCTTGGGGCTGGGGTTGTGGCTCAGTGGTAGAGTGCTTGCCTACCATGTGTGAGGCACTGCGTTCAATCCTCAGCACCACATAAATAAACAAATAATGTTATTTTAAAAAGTTAAAAAAAAAAGAATAAACTCTCCATTCCATCTCACATTTTCCTTTTACTTTATGCCTTTTATTATAATCACTTCATTAAACTTTTTGTCCAAAGTTTGTTTTCCTGATTAGATTTATAAAGTCTGTCAAGGCAAGGTTTGCCCCCTCTGTATTCCTAATGCTCAAAACATATTAGATGCTCATAATTTTTTTTTTTTTTAATGAGCTGGGCATGGTGGCACATGGCTGTAATTCCAGCAGCTTGGGAGGCTGAAGCAGGAGGATTGCGAATTCAAAGCCAGCCTCAGCAACTTAGCAAGATCCTGTCTCCACAAATAAAAATGGCTGGGAATGTAGCGTGGTGGTAAAGCATCCCTGGGTTCAATCCCTTGGTACCAAAAAAAAAAAAAAAAAAAATTTAATGAAAGAATGGACAAATAGGGGCTGGGGTTGTGGCTCGGTGATAGAGCACTTGCCTAGCATACGTGAGACACTGGGTTTGATTTTCAGCACCATATACAAATAAATAAAATAAAGGTCCATCAAAAACTAAAAAAAAATTTTTTAGATGGCCAAATAGATTAAGGTGAAAGGAAGGATATGGCTCAATGAATGCAAACTGAAAATTTTCCAAAAGTATAAAAAATGAAATCCAGCAAGTCGGGGGAGTTGGTGGTAGGGGCTACAGAGAAAACTGAGGTTAGACTACTGGAATGAATGGGAATTCACTGCAAATTTGGATAAGATAAGATCATGGGTTCCGATGTAAGAGGACTGAATGACTACTATTAGATGGATAATACCAAGAGTTGCTTGAGAGTAAGAAAAGAATGCCCTTCAACTTAACAGAACTTTATAGTTTACTAAGGACTTTCATGTTTGCTAAAATTTATCTCATTCAACCTTTACATGAACTATAAAGTGCTATGATCTCCACTTTACAAATAAAGAAAAACAGATACTCACAGGCTTATTTGTATTTTGTAAGCACCTAACCTGCACAACTATAAAGCTCTGTTAAGGCAGAGACTTTGTCTCATTTACTGTCATATTCCAGCACCTAACTCAAAAATGGATTCAATAGATATTTGTTAAAAGAATAAATGAATGATTGACTAATGTTAAATGAAATGTCTAGTATCACTCAGTTAATTAGTACCATAATTAGATCTCAAACCCAAGTCAGTAGACTCCAAGTGAAGTGCATAAAAATCTAAGATGAGAAATACACATTAAGACACCTTAGGGCTGGGATTGTGGCTCAGCAGTAGAGCATTTGCCTAGCATGGGTGGGACCCAGGTTCGATCCTCAGCACCACATAAAAATAAAGGCATTGTGTTGTGTCCATCTACACCTAAAAAATAAATATTAAAAAGAAAGACACCTTAGAATTGTGAATGGTTAGTAAAGAAAGAGAGATCAGAAGGCGATCCTCAGGGTTATACAAAATGATATATAAGAGGAAAGGAGGGGTAAGACAAGATAATACAAATGGAAGAAATGATTTACAGTAGAAGGGGTAGAGAGAGAAAAGGGGAGGGGAGGGGAGGGGAGGGGAAGGGGGATAGTAGAGAATAGGACTGACAGCAGAATACATCAGACACTAGAAAGGCAATATGTCAATCAATGGAAGGGTAACTGATGTGATACAGCAATCTGTATACGGGGTAAAGTTGGGAGTATAACCCGCTTGAATCAAACTGTGAAACATGATGTATTAAGAACTGTGTAATGTTTTGAACGACCAACAATAAAAAAAAAAAAAAGAAATATATAGAAGGTTTTTCTGAGACACTGATTCTATTTCTTGATTTCTAGTTTAATAAATATTCACTTATAATTAAAAAAAAAAAAGAGAGATCAAAGAGAGATAAATTCAATAATAGATTTGCTGACCCCACATGCCAAAATAGGAAATGGTATTACAATGAAAATAAAAGGACATTATTGTAAGAACTAATTGTGTCAAAGACTACAAATTTCCCTGTCTCAATACATTTTAATTTCATCCTTACTAAGAGAAACTTGATTTGTTTTGGGTGGCAACTATGCCCTGCTGAAAACTGCAGATAGATATGAAATTTTAAATGAGTATGGCCCTCAGCATACAGGCAGTAGTTGTTAGGAAGGACTACCAGAAAAATTTTTAAAAACATAGATTCATATGGCAGACCCTTTTGTCTTTCTCCCTTCCTCCCTCCTGGCTGGAGGTTAGTGAGTAAGAGAGTGGAAGCTATAACCTACAGATAATGGTGCAAAAGATTAGAATATTTGGACACTAGGGGCTGGGGTTGTAGCTCAGTGGTAAAGTGCTTGCCTAGCAAGTGTGAAACACTGGGTTCAATCCTCAGTACCACATAAAAATAAATAAATGAAATAAAGGTATGGTGTCCATCTACAACTAAAAAAAATTTTTTTAAAATATTTGGACACTAATAATATTATAAAGCCACCACACCAGGCTTGGAATGCCTACTATGTATTCATTTTTGTGGAAAAATAAACTCCTATATTAGCAAGCTATTTTATGTCTATTTCCATCAGTTAAATGCTGTTGGAAATAACTGGTAACTGATTTTACCTCAAATGTCAATCCTCCACAATATTATTTTACCCCAATGTACTCGATAGCTTTTAGTTCTTGGCGGACCACCTTTAACTTCTTTGATGGAAGTGCTCATCACCAGCAATATAGTGATGAAGCCATGAATGAACATCTTTTCCACTAAATACCTTGTTGCCATAGTCAGACAACAGAAGCAGAATAGACAACTTCTGGTATTTCTTCTGTTTTTATATTGTTCAATACTAATTCCACGGATTAATTTGGGTTGATTCATTTTTTTTTTCCAAATAAATGAAGCAGGAAGAATGTAGGAAGGAGTTTAATTAGCCTATACAAGTCATTTGGAGTAATGAGTTCAAGAATCCCTCAATGTAAGAACTGCACTGTTTTTAGCAAATAAAAGATAATTAATTATAGCCCCAAAATTAAGATTATCATTGTTTTTTCTGAAATTTTCCAAAAAAGGAATATGAAACAATACAAAGAAATCACTTTTTGTCACTTTGTATATTTAAATGCCATGCATGAAAAAAACAATACTTTGTTTATCTTGTACAAAGTAGTCTCTTGAACAGCACAGTAAACAGCATTGGTGGCACATGCCTGTAATCGCAGTGACTTGGAGGCTGAATCAGGAGGATTGCAAATTTGAGTCCAGCCTCAACAACTTGGAAAGGCCCTAAGCAACTTAGCAAGAAGACCCTGTCTTAAAATAAAAAAAACTAAAAGGTGCTGGGGGTGTAGCTCAGTGGTTAAGCACCCTGGGTTCAATCAAAAAAGAAAAAAAAAAAAAGGAGAAGAGTATAGTGTATTGTCAAAACTAACCCAAATAAACAGGTTTTGTTTTCAAACTTTTTTTTTTCTGATTTTAAGAGTAATATATATTCACTGTGGAAAAAACTTTTAAACAGAAAAGCATAAAAATAAAAGGAAAATCACACATTTTTCCATCACAGACACACTGTATTAACACTTCAAAAAATTTCTTTCAACTTCTTTTTTCTATGCATATAAATGTTGCATATCATTTAAGACTATATATAGTTCTTATATGCATTTTTAATGTCATAGAAATGCTTCAAAATGTTTTAAAAATAAGTTTTAACTAAAATAATGTATGCTGATTATAAACAGTTTGAGGGGGAAGGGTAAAATAAGAATATTTGCATATTCAACCACTTTTTGGTAAACACTATCAACATTCTAATCTCTTTCTCACGCACACAACTTTTTTTTTGCAAAATTTAGGTTGCATTTATATTCTCATTTTTTTCGTTTAGTATATTATAAACTTTCTCCCATGAAACCATATTTTTGTAAATTTTCATCAAGTTCTAAGAAATAGTCCATTACACACACACACACACACACACACACACCATGATTTATTTAATTGCACAACCCACTGAGAGACAATTACATTGCATCCAATTATATATTATTATAAATAATGTCACAATAAAATTGTGGTTCACACACACACAAAAATGTGGTTCACAAATATTTGCTTGCATCATTAGTTAATTCCTTAGGATTCCTAGAAAAGGAGTATTGGGTCAAAATATAAGACCTTTTGCTGGACATGGTGTGTAACTATGGTCCTCAATACTCAAGAAGATAAGGCAGAAGGACCACTTGAGCCTGAGAATTCAAGGCCAGCCTGGATAACAAAGTGAGATCCCACCTTAAAAAAAAAACTTTTTGAAGTTTACTAAGTTACCTTCCATATAAAGTTAGATAGACTTCTGTTCCTATCATAGAGTATGAGTGATTGCATCATTCTTCACTCAAAGCAACAGGCTCATGTGACATACCTGTGTAAATGAAATCCAGAAGTAACTGAAAGATTCCAGCTTCAATTCCTAGAATCTGCACAACATCTTTTGAGGACTCTCTCATTCCTCCAGTGAACAAAGCTGCAAAGTATGGACTACTGGCAGCCAAAACTAGTCGATGAACATTAAAAGTTTCCTTCCCAACTTGCAACTGCACATCACAAAAATGCTGTCCATTTCTCATTTTATTGATCTGGGCCAAGATGAGTTGAGCATGTTTGTCTGATGAAAATGGATTATCACCAGCCTTGGAATGGCCTTCATTCGCCATAATGATCACAGATTAATTAAAAGGACTATTGCCCATAGTCTGCTTTTACCCTGAAAAACAAAATACAAAGAGATCAAAAAACATGTTTTGTATTTAAAATTCCTTAAGCTTATAATTTACTTAGGGATATCAAATACACATGAAACAAACAGGACTAAATCTTGTGGTACTACTTCTAATACAGTTTCAGAGAAGAGAATAAATAATGGGTGCTAAAACATTTGGAGCTATCACACAGAAGAAATGGGACCTGAACTGGATACTAAAAGATAAACAGCATTAAAGTATGAGGAGAGTTCATATGCTCCTCTGGGTAAAGAAAATAAGGCACAATCGCAAAGTTTTTGCACACTGCAGTAAGGAAGCACACATCACAGCCAGAATGAACTTTCAAAAATAAATTATGATCATGGCTGGGGTTGTGGTTCAGTGGTAGAGCATTCGCCTAGCACATGTGAGGCACTGGGTTTAAACCTCAGCATCACATAAAAATAAATTAATAAGGGCTGGGTTTGTGGCTCAGTGGTAGAGCACTTGCCTAGCATGTGTGAGGCCCTGGCTTCAACCTTCAGTACCACATATAAATAAAGGTACTGGGTCAATCTATAACTAAAAAATAATAATAAAAAAAATGAGGGGCTGGGGTTGTAGCTCAGTAGTTGAGTACTTGCCTCGCATGTGTGAGGAACTGGGTTCAATTCTCAGCACCACATAAAATAAATAAATAAATGAATGAATAAAATAAAGGTATTGCATCCATCTACAACCAAGACAGAGAGAAAGAAAGAGCTTTAAAAAAATAAAATAAAACATTGTGATCAGTCAAAATGTCTACTTAAAATTCTTCAATTTGTTTGCTTCCCTTAACACACAAAAGTCTTTCTGGATCTTTGTGGTAATCTAGCCTATGTTCAAATATAACTTTCTACTACAGGAAGCCTTCCCTGTCCCTCACCCCTCTGGGTTTGGTGATCACCTTAAGCTTACACATATTTTATAGCCCTTGTCTCACTCTATCTTGTCAGATACCCTAACATTCTAATCCCAACACACACACACACACAGTTTTTTTTTTTGTTGTTGTTGTTGTTGTTGTAGATGGATCTTTATTTTATGTATTTATAAGCAGTGCTGAGGATTGAACCCAGGGCCTCATACATGCTAGGCAAGTACTCCACTACTGAGCCACAACCCCAGCCCCACACACACAGTTTTTTGAAAGAGGGTCCCTTAAGGGTAGGGAAGGACTACCTTTCATAGCTCTAGTACCTATCTCAACATACATTAGCTTTTCAAATGTTTGTTAAGCAATTGAGAAATACAATGAGAAATAACAACTTAGGTTGGTTTTTGTTTACTTTAGCTTCTTTACATACTAATTGTAATTCTCACAATAATTAAGAAGTGGGGGGAAAAAGACAATCTTATCTAATGAGAAGGAAATTTCATTAAGCTCAAAGTTTCCCCAAAGATAAAGTTTTAGTATAATGACAGTTTCATTATCTGAATCCAGGTGGTCTGACTCTAAGTCCATGGCTTTTTCCACCATATCACATTACAAATAATTTATTAGCCCACATTATAGAGAAAGGGCCTTGAAACCCAAGCACAGAAATTTGGACCTGAATTTTCATAGGTTTAACAAAAATAAACATGAACAATAGCCATATTTCAGAACTGTATGGTTTTTCAGAGGCAGCATCTAAGAGATAACAAACTTCTATTAAACAGTGTTAGAGGGGCTGGGGCTCAGTGGTAGAACACTTGCCTAGCAAGTATGAGGCACTGAGTTTGATCCTCAGCATCACATAAAAATAAATAAATAAAATAAAGATATTGTGTCCATCTACAACTAAAAAACATTAAAAAAAAACGGTGTTAGAGCTTCAGGAATGAGAATCAAAGGGATAAATCCAAATTACTTTTTAGAATAAAGAAATCATAATATCCCCTAATATAAGAGATATGGAAAGAAAGCAGAAAGGAAACCTAAAATGAATAAGGTTTTATAATTTAGGTAGCAAGGAGAATTCAAAGTAAGATTGAAAGAAATGATTGGGCTGACATTAGGTAAACAAGTTCCATTTATAGTATCCAGTCAAGCTTATCAAAGTTAAAATAACTAAGCCAATTATCATGACTATCTAAATTAACTTATTGAAAAATTTGAATGGTTCTAAGGTAGCTGCTAAAACTTCACATCAGCATGTACATTTTCTTTAATTGTAGATGGATACAATACTTTTTATTTATTAATTTTTATGTGGTGCTCAGGATTGAACCCAGTGACTCACCCTTGCTAGGCAAGCACTCCACTACTGAGCCACAACCCCAGCCCCAGCATGCACATTTAATTAACATATAGAAATTCAACTAGCAGATGATGTTAAACATGACAACATTTTCAATCTTTTCTCTGGTTTCAGATTTCTCCCTGTCAACAGATTTTGAACCCCAATGGGGTTCAGCTACAGGGTAACCCCTTCATCTCCTACTTAAAGCATCAAGCACAGCCACTCAGTTAAAATGTTGCCTCCTGCTACCAGAAAGAGTGCTGAACAACCCACTCTGGTAGCATACAGCAGAAATCCTCGTCTATTACTACTTTCTTAGTATCTGCTGACACTATCCCGCTGCCAGTGGAGTCCCTCATTCCAAAAGGTGGCAGGAAGGGTGATCCTATTTCCAAAGGAAAAGAGCAGGATCCTGGGAAACTGCAGAAGGATGTAAGACCATGCCTCAAGCGACCCAAACTTGAAAGACAGATTACTGAGAAGTAAAGACCTGTGTTTACTGGCCTTGGATGCACGTAGAGAGTATCTGGAAGCTGCTTCAGCAAATGGTGCCTGAAAGAATTCTGGACGACTGTCGGAGAAGAGGGTAGATGAAGGAAGGAGGGAGAGAAAGAAAAACCAGAAAAACAAAACTGAGGTTCTAAGTGCTTGGCTTGGGGGCCGGACCTATAGAACTACCCATAACCTCCTGCAACACTAAAGGTGGACACTCAATCCGGAGCTACCGAAAGAGCAGGCAAGGGATCTCAGACGACTGAGGGGACAGCAGGGCAGCCAGGGACATGGCCCCCTTTTCTCCAGTGCAGCGGGGAGAGCAGAGGCCTCAGCTTTCCAGATAAGAGGACTCCAGTGAGGGCGCAAACACTGCCAGAGGTACGCCTGAGGCGACAGGACAGGAGAAGAGAAACCAGTTCCAGAGCTCCTCTCCGTCTATTCCTCCCGGGTCCTCAGAGCCGGACACAGCCGGACACAGCAGAAGAGGAAGTTCCCAGACCCATCACAGTCGCACCGCGGACGCAGGCCCTTCTTACCCGCCGCTTCCCCTTCCCGCCGGTGCCCGCTCAGGCCCTGCGCGCGCAGTCGTGACCCGCACAGGCGCGGAGAGGGCGGGGGAAACCCGGCGGGGTGACGGGGTGGTGCGGTCCCCAGAAGGCTGAAAGCCAGGCCGGGCCGGGTGAAGCGTCTGCGGAGCTCGGCGGGCCTGGCTTTTCTCTGCGCGTGCGCCGGGTTCTTCCGCTCGCACTGTACGCCCCGCTGTGGCCCTGGGACTGGGCTCGCCTCCTTCCGGGCGCGCGGCCGGGTGGCAAGCCTGTCCTCCTGCTGGCTGGGGTTGGCCCGCTCGCCCTTTCCATTCCGACCACGCTCTGGATTCCTGTGGCGTCCCAGTCAGAACGCGGACCTCAGTGTTGCCAGATAGAAATTGTGCCTCTCGACCCGTCTCGGATTATTTTCTGAGCTCTGCTTGTCTGAGCCCAGCACTGAAGGAACTACTTGAGGGAATGGAGAACTCCGAACGCCTAGTGTTTTTTCACTGTTGTACCTCATAATCTGTCATATTAGTGATTTTTAAACTTTTTTTTAAATCCCAGTCCATGGTGCACAAAACCGATTTATATCAAATCCAATATAAACAAAACTTTCACAAAACTATATATTTACTACCCATTATGCACTAAATTTCTTTTATTTCACTACTCAAATTGCAGGAAATGTTGAAGACCTGGAAAAGAGTAAAAGAGATTACGGAGTGCCCATTCAGTGTAAGACTGGGCATTGTCTAGCAGAGACTGGAAAGATTTGAATCCTTAAGTACCTCTGATTTTCTAGTGACTAGACTGATATATAGGAAGACTGATAGTATTTAAAATAACTTGTCAGTTTGGTATAAAATATATTCCAGAACATTACATTTTTTTGATGTGTGTGTGTGTGTTTGTTTATTTGTTTTGGGGATACCGGGGATTGAAATCAGGGGCACCCGACCACTGAGCTACATCCCCAGCCCTTTTATTTAGAGACAGGGTCTCACTTGGTTTCTTAATGCCTTGCTTTTGCTGAGGCTGGCATTGAACTCGGGATCCTCCTGCCTCAGCATCCCAAGCCACTGGGATTACAGGCATGAGCCAGCGTGCCCAGCCTTCATATTTTTTGATATGAGCATGTCAGGAGTTTTAGAAAACACTTAATACAGAGCAGATCAGTTCATCAACAGACCTTCCTCAGTGGTGTGGAAGGTCTTACAAAATAGTTATTTCAGGACCCTTGTCTGATCTTGGCCCTATAAACTATTCCTCTTACAACAGAAAGAACAGAGATAAATTAAGGGAAGGCAGAGATATGTTTGCTCAAATGGCTTAATTACTAAGACATCTTAAGCAAGACCCTACACAAACAACAGACCAGAGATTTCCAGACTAGGAAAGCAAGATGATTAAGACTGGGCCCCACCAACCATAAATTCTGTAAAACCAGTTTCAGTTAGGACTGGTCAGCCAGGCCAATGACCAAGGCATGCCCTTAGGTTGTTAGCTAATGTACTCTGTCAATCCAGAGACAAGAGATGATACTTGGATGGGACTTTTTAACAGTCTCCTTCCTACCCAATAAAAGCTGGGACACAAAGAAGTGAATTATTGCTCTTTTCTCTGAGAGGACCTACTCTCCTTTGATAGTGTTTCCACCATCCCCTTCTTATTTCTCTTCTAATAAACTTTGCTATACCTTCACTAAGTCCTGTGTCTTGCTTGAAATCCTCTCATTCAAAGACACAAGAATTCAGGGCTGAGATTTGGCTCAGTGGCAGGATGCTTGCCTCCCTTGTGTGAGGCACTGGGTTCAATCCTCAGCACCAAATAAAAATAAATAAAGTTAAAAAAAAAAAAGACACAAGAACTAAGAACACGACTCCATCTCCAATAAGATCTTATCTCAGGTATGATCTTATCTCCATTATCAGTATTAAGCTGCTTTTGCTTAATGAAGATCCATTTCAACATTTCTGATTTTTAGTAAATTCATATGAAATTCCTATAACATGCTGCTGGCTCTCTCATTAGGAGATAAAAGATTTGCTATTTCATTTTACATTTGAGAGTCATGATCTTACTTTTCGAAAAAATTAAGCCTCAGCACCACTAAAAATAATTTCACTATTACTATTTTACTTTTAATTACTATTGGCTTCGACTCACCAATTTGAAAAGCTCTGCTTTAGGGTGTATGCCTGCCGCAGTCTGGCTGGGCACAAAATAATCGAGCCTCAACGAGGCACTTCTAGGTTCAAATCCCGTGAATGCCACCCATGCAGCCCTTCCAGCAGCCACCAACCGGAAAATCCCACCTCCAGAACTTCCCCAACCAAAGCGAACTCTCCAGGAATCCCCGAGAGAACTCCAAAGTAGCGGGTGCCCAGGCAGACAGCAGGGGTCTAATATACAATTGAAAACACAGCTTAACATAACCATCTGTCATCTCAATGGCTCAATGGCGTCACCTCTCAACCACTCCCTTCTGGCACAAATGCCATGCGTCATTCCAACTGGGCTGTGGCTCTCAGCATATGCCCAGAAGAAAAATTGCTGCAACAGGATCTGTGTGCATCTTTGATCTCCCTAGAAAATATTTCTTTTCCAAACTGTTTGTTCCAATCTATATCCCCATCAGCAGTGAATAGCATTCTTTTGCTTTGCATCCTTGACAGCATTTAATATTGTTAGAAGTTTCAATATTGTATTATCTGGTAGGTGTAAAGTGGTATTTCATGTTTATTTTCATTTGCATTCCCTGATTAGTGATATTAGGTAGTAAAAAGATGTTTATAGAGTGTTACAGACTGAATTGTTTCTGATTCACATGTTGAAGCCCTAGCCCCAATGTGATAGTATTCGGAGATGGGGCCTTTCAGAGGCAAACAAGTTTAAATAAGGCAAACAGGATTGCAACTTTGAGGCCAGCCTCTGCAGGTTAATAAGGCTCTAAGCAATTTAGTGAGAACTTATCTCAAAATAAAAAATAAAAAGGACTGGGGAGGTGGCTCAGAAGTAAAATGTCCTTGTGTTCAATCCCTAGTACTAAAAAAAAAGAAGAAAGAAAGAAAGAAAGAAAAAAGAAAAGGAAAAAAAAGAAAGAAATCTACTTCCCAGCCCCCCAGAGCTGTGAGAAATAAATTTCTGCTGCTTAAATCATGCAGTCTATGGTATTTTGTATTTTGCACAAATGTAGACCAATTGAGTATCTTTTTCTATAAAAGACTACTCATGAGTTTTACCCATTTTTTAAATGATTTTTTTTTTTTTTTTGGTACTAGGGATTGAATTCAGGGGACTCGACCACTGAGCCACATCTTTAGTCCTATTTTGTATTTTATTTAGAGAAAGGATCTCACTGAGTTGCTTAGCACCTCATTTTTGCTGAGGCTGGCTTAGAACTCTCAATCCTCCTGCCTCAGCTTTCTGAGCCACTGGGATTACAGGAGCACACCACCGTACCCTGTTTGTTTGTTTTATTCAAATTTGTTATGTATGACATTATATATATGCATTACTACAATTAATATTACACATATAAATCACAATTTTTCATATCTCTGGTTGTATACTAAGAGGTTTTTTGGCTTTTTTTATGTGTGTGTGTGGGTTCTGGAGTTGGAACCCAGGGCATGTAAGCAAGGGAAGTACTTTACCAACTGAGCTATATCCCTAGCCTTAACTGATTTTTTTTTTTTTTTTAAAGAGAGAGTGAGAGAGGGGGACAGAGAGAGAGAGAGAGACAGAGAGAGAGAGAGAGAGAGAGAGAGAGAGAGAGAGAGAGAGAGAGAGTTTTAACATTTATTTATTTATTTATTTTTCTTAGTTCTCGGCGGACACAACATCTTTGTTGGTATGTGGTGCTGCTGAGGATCGAACCCGGGCCGCACGCATGCTAGGCGAGCGCGCTACCGCTTGAGCCACATCCCCAGCCCCGCCTTAACTGATTTTTTAAATTGATTCATATGAGGATTTTTTTTGGGGGGGGGAATCCAGTACTAGGGATTGAACTGAGGGACACTTTACTACCAAGCCACATCCCTTGTCCTTTTTATTTTTTATTTTGTGACAGGGTCTCAGCAATATATTGCTGAGAGTTTTGCTAATTGCTGAGGCTGTCCTCAAACTTGCCATCTTCCTGCCTTACCTCCCAGATCACTGGGATTACAGATGAGTACTGTAATGCACCACAAGGATTTTTTTTAATCATACATATTGTTAATATTTTCTTCCCCATGTGGTTTGTCTATACCTTTTATTTATTGCCTCTTTTGATGAACAAGAGTTCACAGTTTTACAATTTATTAAACCATTTATTCATGTTTCTCCTATTCATTTATTTTTGCAGTGCTGGGGATTGAGCCCTGGACATCCACATGCTAGGCAAGTACTCTACCACTGAGCTACTTCACCACAGCCCCAATTTGCACTATTGATGTGTGTTTAAGAAACTCTCAGCAACTTAGCAAGTCCCTAAGCAACTTAGTGAGACCTTGTTTTAAAGTAAAAAATAAAATGGTCTGAGAATGTGGCTCAGTGGTAAAGCACCTCTGGGTTCAATCCCTAGTACAAAAAAAAAAAAAAATGAAGGAAGGAAGGAAAGAAAAGAAACTCTTTTTTATTTTTATGTTTTAGTTGTAGGTGGACACAATATCTTTATATCATTTATTATGTGCTGCTGAGGATTGAACCCAGTGTACTAGGTGAGCACTCTACTACTGAGCCGCATCTAGCCCCACACATTTAATTCTTTAAGTCACTAAGAAGCAGTTTTGTGTTCTGATTGGGATAGAGATCCCATATCTTCCCACCACCACCATATATGTAAACAATTGTCATATATTGAATAGTTCTTATTTCTCCACTGATCTGCAATGCCAGCTCCCTCCTATATTGTATTTCCCTTTGGGCTGTGATTCATTCTCATTCAATTTCATTGGTCTATTCATTGCTACCTTACTGTTTTAATTACTACAGCTTTTTAAAGTCTTGATATCTAGTAGATTAAGTTTCCCTATCTTGTTCTTCAGTAGTGTCTGTTATTTCTGGCAATGTTGATTCCTCTATATTGATTTTAGAATCAGTCTGTTTAGTTTTACACACACATTTCTTGCATACACATACATACACAGAAGTTGAGGTTCTTATTAGAGTTTCAGTAACTCTATGGGACAATTTGTAGATAATTAACGTCTCTATGATATTGAGTATTTTTATTTCATAAAATTAAATTCTAAAAATAATTTAGGGGCTGAGTTTGTGGCTCAGCGGTAGGTAGAGCGCTCACCTAGCATGTGTGAAGCCCTGGGTTCAATCCTCAGCACCACATAAAAATGAATAAATAAAATAAAGATATTGTGTCCAACTACAACTAAAAAAAGTAAATTAAAAAAATATTTTTTAAAAATTTAGGTTTTATTTTATCCACAAGAATTTTGTATTCTTTTTTTTTTTTTTTTTTTTTTTTGAGTGGGGGTACCAGGGATTGAACTTAGGAACACTCTACCACTGAGCCCCAGCCCCAGCCCCTATATTAAAGTGTAACTTATAAATTAGGAACAGTAAGAGATAACAACAATAATTAATAATTAAACATAACAATTATAACAATATACTATAATAGGTTATTCAAAATTTGTGAATTGTTTATTTCTAGAATTGTCCATTTAATATTTTTGGACCATGTTTTCCTTGAAATTAGTGACCATCAGTTTATAGTCATTTACCTAGTCAACCTACCTAGTTGACTGCTTTTTTCTTCTACTATGCTTAGCAGCCTGCCTGGATTCAGAAAAGCAACTGTTTGGATTGGTTCAGCAACTGTTTGGATTGGTTCAGGGATAGAATTTGGCTTGGTAGATAACATGAGAAGAAACTTGGGTCAAGGATTTTTAGGATTTCCTAAGATGGTGGTTGAAGTGATTGACTTGAAAAGTCACTTTCAAAAGTCCCAGAAAACTTATTTACTCTGTTACCTGCATTGCAAATTTTGGTGCTGGTAGCTTATCCATAAAATTCAGGAGGCAGAGGTGGATGGAAGAAAACAGATTTATTTGGAACTGGCCCTAAGGAAAAGAGAGGAGACCTTTTCTCTCAAATCTTCATTTTTAGGAGATTTGGGTGTGAGCAGATTTTATAAGAGGAAAAGGGGTAGTATGGGACAAAAAAGCAGGAAATAAACATATGTAGACTTAGCTAAGCAGTAGTAGCCAGGAGAATATGTTATAATTCCTGTTTTTGAGGCCTTCTGTCTCCTTCCCAGGCTTTGAGGCCAGTCCTCAGTTTCCATTCTCAGTTTGAGGAAGCTCAGTTGCAGAAAAACAATTTATCAGGAAATTCGAGAGATTGGGGCTTAATTTTAAAGGGGCTCTAGTGCAAATAGAACATGCCAACTTGCTCAAGGCCCCAGATAATTTTGTGGCTAAGACGTACTGTTTGCTAGGTTCTCCATTTGCTAACTTTTCTATTTTATTTATTTATTCATTTATTCATTCATTCATTTTGGTACTGGGGATAAAAGCTATGGTGCTTTACCAATGAGCAGTATCCCAGTCCTTTTTATTTTTTATTTTGAAACAGAGTCTTAGTAAGTTGCTAAAGTTCTCACTAAGTTGCTGAGGCTGGTCTCAAATTTGCCATCTTCCTGCCTCAGTCTCTTGAGTCACTAGGATCATAGGCATGGGCCATCACACCTGGCTTATTATTATTATTATTTTTTTTTTTTGAGAAAAAGGAAAAAGAAGGTTTATTGCTTTGCTGGCATAAAAGAAACACAGGAGACTCCTGTCCCAAAGGCTGTGATTCTGCCCATCTGCAGAAAGGAGGGGCTTTTATAGAGATGACTCAGAAAAAAAAAATGAGATTAGGAAGGAGAGATAAGAAAAGAAAAGATTTGAGAAAAGGAGATCAAGAAAGAGAAGTTTAGGGAAAAAGGAGATTGGAAAAAAAACGTAGTTTTAATGCCACAAGGGATATAGTCAAAGCATCAAATGAACCCCTGTTACAGCAAGACACCACATAGCCCGAGAGGCTGGGGCCCAAGTCTGAGAGAACTTTTGTAAGCCCCTGTGACTTATTTTTCTTTTGCCCTTTATGTCTTGTTATTATTTTTATTTTATTTTTAGTGCCAGAGATTGAACTCAGGGGTACTAGACTCATAGCCACATCCCTAACCCTATGTATTTTATTTAGAGACAGGGTCTCACTGAATTGCTTAGCACTTCCCCATTGCTGAGGCTGGCTTTGAACTTGCAATCCTCCTGCCTCAGCTTCCTGAGCCGCTGGGATTACAGGCATGTACCACTATCCCTGGCCTATCTTGTCATTCTTAAAGTCCAAGTTGACCCACTCAAAAATATGCCCAACAGGTTGAAAATCATCAGCTGAAAAGGTCTAATTTAACAAGATCTGATATGATTTACAAGGGGTGCTTAGCAACTATAAATCTCCTTCTTAAAACTCCAAAGGATGTCTTCATCTGCTGAGCAGCTCTATATTCCTGTTGATTGCCTTGTCTAGAGGCTCCAAAAAGTTCATAGCAAAATATCATCCGTGTGGAGATTTACTATTCCTAATACTCAAGAGTTTAAATTCTAGTTTGCTCATCAGTAGTGAAAAAGCAAGGAAGTTGTATCTCACAATTTCTTTTTCTGCGTTCCTGGATTGGAAGGAGCACTCTAGCATTTATGAAATTAAAAAGCCTTTAACACTTGTCATTGGTTCTTACTATACATATAGGTGCAAGAGCTACAAAATATGAAGTCATTTAAAAACAGCATCAATGTCGGGCATGATGGTGTACACCTGTAATCCCAGCAACTCAGGAGGCTGAGGTAGAAGGATCTCAAATTCTAGGCCAGCCTCAGCAACTTACTGAGGCCCTAAGCAACTTAGTGAGACCCTGTCTCAAAATAAAAAATAAAGAGGACTAGGGATATAATTTAGTGGTAAAGTTCCTCTGAGTTCAATCCCCAGTACCCAAAGTAAATTTAAAAAACAACAAAAATCCCTTTCTTTCCTTTTGCAAATGTTTTCAAACCCCTACCATCGAATTTAGCATCTGCAGTATTAATATTGCAGCTGCCATGCATCTTAGTGGAAGGAAAGGAGGGTGTGACGAAATGGCCACACTGTCCCCTTCCCCTTCTTTCTTCTCTGGATTCAAGTTTTCTCCTAGGAACAGACTGTTTCCCTCTTCCTCTTGTAGGAAAAAGCATCGCACATCATTAACGTCTTTGGCCCACCCAAAGCACACTTGTTGGAACATTTGGCACCCTGTTCCTCCCCACAGCTATGATTGTGACAGTGAGAGGACCCAAGGCGAAATCAGCAAACTTCAGGAGGCTTCTCCTGGTGGGTTCATGGAGCGCACTGAGCTGGATTCCACCAGGCACGAGCGGTGACAGTGTGCGTGAAATGTTGTGTGTTGGTCACTGTACCCATCTTCGGTCTGCGCGGGATCTTTGTCCGAGTCTAGGAAAGGGGTGTAACTGCATTCCACTTTATGCTTTGAATGTAGACCTCGCTTCTCTGCCAGCTGCAGCTTATTTTATTATTATTATTTTATTTTTATTTTTTAGCAGCACTGGGGATCAAACCCTGGGCCTTGCACATGCTAGGTAAGCATCCTACCACTAAGCTGTACCTTCAGGCTTCTTTCTATTTTTACTGGGGTGTACTGAGGAAAGAAGTGGAAGATGACATGATAATGGTTTCTGGAGAAACATTAGTGAAAGGAAGGAAGAGTCACAGGATATGAAAACATGCCAAGAGCAGTATCACATAGTGCCTTGGTTGCCAGGAGAAGGACTTTGGCTTCTGAGTGTAATAATTATGTTATTAGTGTGTATATTTTGTTTTGTGGTTGTGGTTAATTGTTGTTTTGTTTTGTTTGAATGACAAATAGCTTGTACATATAAAAACTCAGTCAAGTTGTCTGAGGTCATAGTCTCTTGGTCTTTAAGAACTAGATGTACCCTTATGGTCTGACTGTTCAGCAGAGAGCACAGGCACTCTAGGGCCAGCTTCTCTTTCTAGTTTAGGCACTCTTCTCCAATGTTAGATCTTTTTTTTTTTTTTTTTTTTGTACCAGGGATTGAACTCAAGGGCATTCAACTGCTGAGCCACATTCCCAGCCCTATTTTGTATTTTATTTAGAGACAAGGTCTCACTGAGTTGCTTAACACCTTGCCATTGCTGAGACTGGCTTTGAACTGGTGATTCTTCAGCCTCCCAAGCCGCTGGGATTACTGCTGTACACCACCATGCCTGGCCAATGTCTAGATCTTTTACCTGTCCTTTTATTTATGTTATACATATACAGTATAATATGCAGACACATGTACACGGTGCAATGGTCAAATCAGGGTAAGTAGTGTATACATTACTTCAAATATTTATCATTCCTTTGTGTTGGAAACATTCAAACTCATCTCATTATTTTTTTTGTCTTTTTTAAAAATATTTATTTATTTCTTAGTTTTCCGCAGACACAACATCTTTGTTGGTATGTGGTGCTGAGGATTGAACCTGGGCCGCACGCATGCCAGGTGAGCGCGCTACCGCTTGAGCCATATCCCCAGCCCTGTTTTTGTTTTTAAAGGAAACACTTGTGATAGAAATGAGGAAGGACCCAGGAAAGGCTAAGAGAGCACAATCATAAGACCATCACAAGTATAATGTCATGTGACCTATCAAAATATAAATTATTTCCATTACCCCATAGAGCAAATCCAGGTCTTAGTGCATGCCTCATAAGCACTCTGTTACTGAACTACAACCCAGGTCCAAATAATTTTTAAAAATTAACACACTAGGGGCTGAGGTTATGGCTCGGTGGTATAGCACTTGCCTAACACGTATGTGGTACTGGGTTCAATCCTCAGTGCCACAAAAAAATAAATGAATAGAATAAAGATATTGCATCCATCTATAACTAAAATATATATTTTTTTAAAATTAACACATTATGCATGTATAGTGTGATATGAAGACATGTGTACACTGTGCAATGATCAAATCAGGGTAAGTAACATATACATTACTTCAAATATTTATCATTTCTTTGTGTTGGAAACATTCACATTCATGTCTTCTCATTATTTTGAAATATTCAATAAGTTATTATTAATTCTAGTCACCTCCTGTGTTATAACACACTAGGACTTAATCCTCCTCTCAACTGGTATTTTTGTATCAATTAAACTAATATAAATTTTGAGTACCCATTTTCCTTTTTTCTAACCACAAGTATTTTCATTATCTCTAAAGTACTTTTGCAAATTGCTTGGTAAACTTCTGGGACCAATTATTATAGTCAATCTCAACAGCTTAATATATAGCTTCCATTAATAAATAAATTCTTCATACCTAAGAGGCAATTTCTTACTCCCAGTGGACAGTTTAGAGTAGGATATTTGTATCTAGTGTATATAGTACTTTTAGTTACAGCAAATAGGCTTTTATATCCTCATATCAATTAGTCATTGGCTTCCCAGGGTTGCCCATCATTTAACCTTTCTGATATATGTGGGTGATGAAGCTAATGTCAAAAGTACAAGAGTAAGCCAATACCTGCATGATCTGGGGGATGGTTTACCAGGTTACAATCCTAGTAAAGATGATCTGAGAAGGATATCAACATGATCTGCATGCTCAACATCACATTCAACTATTGCAAAGTTCTATCAGTCTTATTGACTTAATATCTCTTTATTTTCACTTATTTTTTTGCAGTATTGAAGATTGAACCTGGGGTACTTTAACTCTGAGCAACATTCCCAGCCTTTTTCATTTTTTTTTATTTTGAAATAGAGTCTCACTAAATTGCCCAGACTGGCCCTGAATTTGTGATTCTCCTGCCTCAGGCTCCCGAGTAGCTGGGATTATAGGCATGCATCACTGTGACCTGCCTCTCTTTTTAGTTAAGTAACACAATAGGCTAAGTATAGTCTACAATGATTAATTATACATTGCAAAATAACAACGAAAGGAGAAGAATTTGAAAGTCCCTGATACGTAAAAATGATAACATGAGAAAATGGAAATGTTAATTACCCTGATTTGATTGTTTTCATTGCATACATATATTGAGTTACAATATTGCACCCCATAAGTTATTATATGCCAATTAAAAATTTAAAAATTTGGGCTGGGGCTGGGCCTCAGAGGGAGAGCGCTCACCTGGCATGTGTGAGGCACTGGGTTCGATCCTCAGCACCACATAAAGTAAAATAAAGACATTGTGTCCACCTATAACTAAAAAGTAAATATTTTTTTAAAAATTTACAAATTTAATATTTTATTAACCCATAGACTTCCTTTTCATTGTTTTATTTTACATTTTCTACAATGAACACTTATTTTATAATCAGAGACACTAATAACAAAAGTAAAAATACATAATATCATTATGAAATATGCTTATGTTGTGCCAAACTGTATACTAAACACTTTACATTTATTAATTCATTTATCCTTTGAGGTAGATACTAATCCTATGAAATAAGTACTATTATTATCTCCATTTTAAAGGTGAATGGATGTAATTTAATCAAAACAAAAATACTCTTCATCCAGTAATTTTATTGGATTTTATTAAAATTATTTTTCTAACGTTTTCCAAATAGCAACCACTTAAAGTTAAAAATAATCAAAAACAGAGCCTCCTAGTTCAGACTTAGACTCTGGGTTCAGATTCAGAGAAAGAAAAGGAAGAGATTTGACTATGATCAAATATTCACATTGGGACATTGATAAATTGGGAATTTTGTGCCACATCTTCCAGTTTCCGAATGTGAGCAAGGTTCTGAATTCTGAGAACCTTAAACTGACCTCTATACCATTTATAAATTATAAAGGAAAAAAATGTCCTTCCCAAGGGACTACACCAGCATACACTTATTTATTTATGTATTTATTTACTGGTGCTGGGGATTGAATCCAGGAGTACTTAATCACTGAGCCACATCCCCAGCCCTTTTTATATTTTGTTTAGAGACAGAGTATTGCTAAATTGCTGAAGCTGCCTTTGAAATTTGCAGTTCTCCTGCCTCAGCCTCCTGAATGCTGGGACTACAGACTTGAGCCACCACGCAAGGCTCGGCATACTTTGTTAAGCCAAGTGTCTAATTTCTTAGCCTTCTTAACAGAAAGGAAGGCCACACGCTGCAACCTTTGGAACTTGATTGATTCACCGAAGCCCTTTGCACCACACTTTATTGTGTTAAACATATAAATTTTATTTTTCACTTGACTCTGACAGGTTAGCATATCCTCTGTGTAAAGTGGAATATTCTCAGCCTTCTGAAAGTGTAATCCCTGCTCCCTCTAATCCAGCCATCGGGATGCCAATGTCTTTGGCTGCTCCCGAGTCTGGAGCTGGTCCCTGCGTGTAGAGCTCCAGGCTGCCTCAAAGTCTGGGCCTCACTGCCACAGAGCCCTTAACCCATAGATTTGAGATTACTCAGAGTACTGCATTTGTGGCTTCCTATACATACAGGTATAAGAGCAAAATTATTGTAATCGTAACTAAATTAATGTATTTGATGTAAGGGTGTTTTTTAAAGTAAAAAAAATACTTAAACTGTTTAAAATATTTAATTAATGTCATTAAAATAATTTTTTAAATAAATGAGGCTGGGGCTGGGGTTGTGGCTCAGTGGTGAGCGCTCGCCTAGCATGTGTGAGACCCTGGGTTCCATCCTCAGCACCACAAAAAATAAATAAATAAAACAAAGGTATTGTGTCCAACTACAACGAAAAAATAAATATTAAGAAAAAAATAAGGGCTGGGGATGTGGCTCAAGCGGTAGCGCGCCATGCCTGGCATGCGTGCGGCCCGGGTTCAATCCTCAGCACCACATACCAACAAAGATGTTGTGTCCGCCGAGAACTAAAAAATAAATATTAAAAATTCTCTCTCTCTCTCTCTCTCTCCCCTCTCTCACTCTCTCTTAAAAAAAGAAAAAGAAAAAAGAAAAAAATAAGTGAGTCTGGGGTTGTACTTAGTGTAGAGTGTATGCCTAGCATGTGCAAGAACACAGATTTGATCTACATTCTTGGGGCGAGGGGAGAAAGTTGTACCTGAAAACCGTAAAACATGATAGAAAGAAAAACAAGGCAATATAAACAAAAAAGACATCCTGTGTTCCTGAATCAAAAGTCTTGATCTTGTTAAGATGGCCATACTCCCTAAATTGAGTTGGGTTTCAATGCAAATCCACCTGGTTTCTTTGCAGAAAATTCATAGAGAGTCTAGGAGACTCATAATAGTCAAACCAATTTTTAACAAGAACAGAATTCCAGTTTCCATTTCTAGTTGATTTGATCTGAATGTGTCCTTGAAAAATTTATAAGTTAAAATTGAATCCCTGGGCTGGAGATGTGACTCAGTGGTAAAGTGCTTGCCTAGCATGCAAGAGGTCCTGGGTTCAATTCCTTAGTGCACCAGTGCATGTAAGCACACACACAAAAACGGAATCTTATTTGTTGGTAATGTGAGGTGAGACCTTAAGGAGGTAATTTGGTCATGAATGATAATCTTGCTCTTATAAAGAGGCCTGAGGAAGCACTTTGCCCTACTTCTGCGTAAAGAAGTCACCATCTGTGTAGCAGACAGCCTTTATTAGTCACTGCATCCACAGCCACATTGATTTTGGACTTACCTGTCTCCAGAACTGAGTAACAAATTTCTATTTATAAATTACCCAGTAGAAGATATTTGTTATAGCAGCCTGAATGCATTCGTGCACAGGTCAAACAGCTACCCCCAGAATTGGAGAGAAACAGATAGATACAGAGAATCTCAACATATTGGAGCAGAAACCTCCATGAGAATCAGTGCCAGTATGGGAAAACTTGAACTGTAATAGACAAACTGACCGTAACTAGGTGTGGACAAGTCTGAGAACAAAAACTCCAGAGGGCCACCTACTTTGGTGAGTTCAACCCTAGGAACTCGACCTGGTTCTCATAATAACTATCAGAGAAAAATCCCCTTGTCTTCCAGGATGAGGCAGGGAAAAGGAACCACTTTGAAATAGTCAGGTCTGCCTTCAGTAGACACTAGTTAATAAATGCCTAACAGGCTGCGCCTGTATCAGAACCTAAGTGACCTAAGAGGAAGGCAATACCCAACTCCAGCCAAATCTTGCCTTCTTATTCTGCTCAAGAGGGGAAAAAAGACTTGAGAAGCACTTGTGAAGTCATAGTTCATAGGCTCACTAAAGATTAAAACATATGATTATAGAGTTTTTCCTACCTCCTCACCTCACCACCACAATATTAAAGTCCTCTATATAATAGTTCCTTTTACCCAGAGTATCTTTCCAATCTATCAGAAACAAATTATAAGACCTATTAAAAGGCAAAAATTGGGCTGGGGTTGTGGCTTAGTGGTACAGAGCTTGCCTAGCATGTGTGAAGCATTGGTTTTGATTCTCAGCAACCACATATAAATAAATGAAATAAAGCCCATAGATAATGAAGAAATTTATTTTATTTTATTTTTTTTAAAGAGAGAGTGAGAGAGGAGAGAGAGAGAGAGAGAGAGAGAGAGAGAGAGAGAGAGAGAGAGAATTTTTTTAATATTTATTTTTTAGTTCTCGGCGGACACAACATCTTTGTTGGTATGTGGTGCTAAGGATCGAACCTGGGCCGCACGCACACCAGGCGAGCGTGCTACCGCTTGAGCCACATCCCCAGCCCCATGAAGAAATTTTTTAAAAGGCAAAAGTTTTGAAAATACAGAGTATCAGAAGCAGTAATAGCACAGATATTAGAATTATCAAGCAGGGAATTTAAAATAACTGATTAGTATGTTGAGTTCTAAAGGATAAAGTACACAGCATGCAAAAACAGATAAAGTAAGTAGAGAATCATAAACACAGTAATGGTAAAGACCAAAACCACCATAACAGAAATAAAGAATACCTTTAATGGGCTTATTAGTAAACTGAACACAGCTAAGAATCCCCGAGCTTGAGGATATATGAAATTTCTATTAAATTAAAGCAAGGAGAACAAACACTGTATGTGGGTGTATGTGTGTGAGAGTGTGTGTATTTTCCAATATGTCCAAGAACTGTGGGACAACCTGTGAAAAATGTTAATATGCTTAATGAGAATTTCAGGAAAAAAATGAAAAAAAAAACCAGAAGAGCTTCTTTTTATTTGTTCTAATTAGTTATCCATGAAAGCAGAATGCATTTCGACTCATTTTGATTCACAAATGGAGCACAACTTTTCATTTCTCTGGTTGTATATGATATAGAATTGCACCACATGTGCAGTCATACATGTATCTAGGGTAATGATGTTCATCTCATTTCATTATTTTTTCTACCCCCATGTTCCCTTCCATTCCCTCTCTCCCCTTTGCCCAAAGTTCCTCCATTCTCCCCATGCCCCACCCCCATTATGGGTCAGCATCCACTTATCAGAGAGAACATTTGACTTTTGGTTTTTTGAGGTTGGCTTACTTTGTTTAGCATGATATTCTACAACTCCATCCATTTACTTGCAAATGCCATAATTTTATTCTCTTTTAATGCTGAGAAATATTCCATTGTGTATATGTACCATAGTTTCTTATCCATTCATCTGTTGAAGGGCATCTGGGTTGGTTCCACAGTTTAGCAATTATGAATTGAGCTTCTATGAATATTGATGTGGCTGTGTTGCTATAGTATGTTGATTTTAAGTCCTTTGGGTATAGACCGAGGATGGGATAGCTGGGTCAAATGGTGGTTCCATTCCATTTTCTAAGGAATCTCTATACTGCTTTCCATAGTGGTTGTACCAATTTGTAGTGCCACCAGCAATATATGAGTCTAACTTTTCACCCACATCCTCGTCAACACTTATTATTGCTTGTATTCTTTTTTTAATTTTTAAAATTTGTTTTAATTAGTTATTCATGAGAGTAGAATGCATTTATGCACTTTGATATACATAGATGGGACATAATTTCTCATTTTTCTGAGTGTACATATTGTAGAATCATGTTGGTCATGCAGTCACATATATACATACAGTAATAATCTCTATTCCATTCTACTATCTTTCCTATCCCCACATCACCTCCTCTTCCCTCCTATCACTTCCCTTTATCTAATCTAAGGTAATGCTATTCTTCTCTAGTGCTTCCCGCCATATTGTGAATTATCATCCGCATATTAAAGAAAACATTCAGCCTTTGTGTTTTTGGGATTGGCTTATTTCATTTAGCATGATATTCTCCAATTCCATTTATTTACTGGCAAATGCCATAATTTCATTCTTCTTTAAAGATGAATAATATTCCATTGAGTATATAGACCACATTTTCTTTATCCATTCATCTATTGAAGGACACCTAGGAGAGTGGGATAGCTGGGTCAAATGGTGGTTCCATTTCAAGTTTTCTGAGGAATCTCCATAAAGCTTTCCACACTGGTTGCACCAATTTGCAGTCCCACCAGCAATGTATGAGTGTACCTTTTCCCCCACATCCTTGCCAACATTTATCATTGCTTGTATTCTTGATAATTGCCATTCTGACTGGAGTGAGATGAAATTTTAGTGTAGTTTTGACTTGGATTTATCTAATTACTCAAAAAGTTGAACATTTTTTGTATATTTATTGATTGATTGTATATTTTCTTCTGAGAAGTGTGTAAGCATCTGTTCTTTTCCTTAGCCCATTTATTCATTGGTTATTTATTTTTTTGGTGCTAAGTTTTTTGAGTTCTTTATATATACTAGAGATTAGTGCTCTGTTTTAGTGTGTGTGTAGTAAAGATGTTCTCTTACTCTGTGGTGATTCTCTTCACATTACTGATTGTTTCCTTTGCTGAGAAGAAGCTTTTCAGCTTGAATCCATCCCATTTACTAATTCTTGATTTTATTTCTTGTGCTTTAGGAGTCTGGTTAAGAAAGTCAGAAAGAGTTATTTAAAATAAGTGATAATGACTGAGAATTTCTCCAAATTTATGTCAGTCGCTAAGCAACATTTACAGGGAGGTCAGAGAACACCAAACAGTAAATATTTTCTAAAAAAAAATCAAAATTGTTAGATGCTGTGGCACATGCCTATAATCCCAGCAAGTTCAAAGACTGTCTCAGAAATTTAGTGAGACCCTGTCTCAAAATAAAAAAATAAAAATAAAAAGAGCTGGGAATGATGCTCAGTGGCAAACATCCCTAGGTTCAATCCTCAGTACTGAAAACAAAAAAGAAAACAAAAGAAAACAAACCCCCCCACACACACACACAACTAGGCATATGGTTTTCAAACTAAAGGAAATCAAAGATATAGAAAAAAACCTAAAAGAGGGACTGAGGTTGTGGCTCAGAGGTAGAGCGCTTGCCTAGCATGCTTGAGGCACTGGGTTCAATCCTCAGCACCACATAAAAATAAAGTAAAGGTATTGTGTCCACCCACAGCTTAAAAAAAAAAAAAAAAAACCTAAAACAAAACAGAAGAAGCTTCCGATCTTCTTTTCCTTGGAAGCTATGCAAACAAAAATAGTTGAAATATTTAACATGTTGAGAAAACAAAACCACCAACCTCGAATTCTATACACTGTAAAACTATCCTTTAGAAACGAAGAGAGCTGAGAGCTGGGTGCAGTGGCCTAAGCCTATAGCCCCAGCTACTTGGGAGACCAAGGCAGGAGGATTGCTTGAGTCCAGGATTTTGACACCAGTCTATGCAACATAATGAGAGCCTGTCTCTTAAAAAATAAATAAAAGGTGGGCTGAGGTTGTAGCTCAGTGGTAGAGTGCTTGCTTGCATATCATGTGTGAGGCACTGGTTCAATTCTCAGCACCACATTATAAATAAATAAAGGTTCACCAACAACTAAAAATTTTTTTAAATAAATAAATAAAAGGAATTATACATAAAGACCAAGAATGCAAGGTATGCAAGGCTGAAAATCAATAGGCTAAAAGAGTATGGAGGTTGCTCAAAACAATAAAAATAAAACTAAAATATGGGGCTGGGGATTTGGCTCAGTGGTAAAGTGCTTGCCTAGTATGCATGAGGCTCTTAGTTCAAATCCCCAAGTACCAAAACAACAACAACAACAACAAAAAACTACAATATGATCCAGTTATCCCACTCCTAGGTACATATTCAAAGGAAATGAAATTAGCATACAAAAATTATACTTGTATGCCCATGTTTATTGCAACATTATTAACAATAACTAAAAATATAAAATGTGCTATGTGTCCATCAACAGAAGGGTACAGAAAATGTGGGAAATATACATAATGGAGTATTATTCAGCCATAAAGAAAAATTAAAATCCTGTCATTTGCAGAAAAGTGTATGGAACTGGAGCACATCATGTTAAATGAAATAAGCCAGACACAGAAAGACAAATATTGCATGTTCTGTCTCATATGTGGAAACTGAAAAAAAGAAGAAAAAAAAAGTCAATCCAAAAGTAGAATGGTGATTATTAGAGACTGGAAAGTGTTTCAGAGAAGGGCCAAGAAGAGTGCGTGGATATGATCAATTCACATTGTATGCACGTGTGAAAATATTACGGTGAAGCCCATTAATATGTAGAATTAGTATGTGCTACTAAGAATTTTAAATTAAAAAAACAAAAATCGCACGATTCCAACAATATATGCAGAAAAATCACTTTATAAAAGCCAACATTCAGGGCTTGGATTGCAGCTCAGTGGCACAGCACTTGTCTTGTGCCTATGAGGCACTGGGTTTGATCCTCAACACCACGTGAAAATTAATAAATAAAATAAAGGTATTGTGTGCATCTACAACTAAAGTATATATATATATATATTTTTTTTTTTTTAAAGCCAACACTCATTTATGATGAAATCATCAGCAAACTAGGAATAGAGAGGAATTTTATAAAGCATAAAGCAACATTTACAAGCTGGGTGCTGTGGTGCACACCTGCAATCCCAAAGACGTAGGAAGCTGAGGCAGGAGGATGAAGAGTTCAAATCCAGCTTCAGCAAGTTAGTAAGGCTCTAAGCAACTTAATGAGACCCTGTCTTGAAAGGAACAAAGAAAAAGGGCTGAGGATGTGGCTCAGTAGTTAAGCATCCCTGGCACCCAAAAAACAAAAAAGAACATTTACAAAAACTATAGTTAACATTTACATATTTACTAGAAAAATTTTGCACAAAGATCAGGAGCAAGAGGAGAATGTCACCTTTCCAATATATTAATGGAAGTTGTAGTTAACACAATAAAACAAAGAAAAGGAAATAAGAGAAATACAGACTGAGAAGGAAGAAATAAATTATCTTTATTCCAAGATGACATAATCATTGGTGTAAAACCCAAAAGAACAAACAATAATAACAAAAACTTTCTGAAATTAATAAACAATTATAGTAGTGTTGCAGGATTCAAGGCTAATATACAAAAGTCCTATCTACCAGCAATGAACCATGGAGCACATTATGTTAAGTAAAGTAAGCCAGACATAGAAAGACAAGTATTGCATGTTTTCTCTCATATATTGAAACTGAAAAAAAGAAAAAAAAAGTCAATCCAAAAGTAGAATTGTGATTATTAGAGACAGAAAAGTGTTTCAGGGAAGGGCTAAGAAGAGTGCATGGATATGATCAACTCACACTAAATATGATCAATTCTAACACTAAAAACACAATGTCACATACATTAGCACCTGCCATAAAGATAAACACTTAGGTATAAATCTAACAAAATATATCCAAAATCTATATGAGGAAACCTACAAAATCTCATGAAAGATACCAAAAAATAAATAGATGAAATGATATCCATGTTAAAAGTCTAATATTATTAAGATATCTGTTCTTTTATACTGCATCTACAGATTCCAAGCAATTCAAATCAAAATCCCAGCAAGTTATTTTGTGGATGTCAACAAAATGATTATAAAGTTTATATGGAGAGGTTAAAGATTTAGAATACTAACACAATATTGAAGTAGAAGAACAAAGTTAGAGAACTGACCGACACTACATGACTTACAAATTGACTACAGGGTAGAGTGTGGCTCCGTGGATAGTGCTTGCCTAGTGTGTGTGAGGCCCTGAGTTTAATCCCTAGCCCCGAAGAAAGAGAGAACTATAAAATTGCATTAATCAAGACAGTGTGTTATTTGTGAAAGAATAGACAAATCAATGAAACAGAATAGACAGCCCAGAAAGAGACTCACATAAAATAGTCAACTGATCTTTGAGAGAGGAACAAATATAATGCAATGGAGAAAGTTATCTTTTTAACAATTAGTGCTGAAACAATTGGATATCCACATGCAAAAAACATTATACACTTCACAAAAAGTAATTAAAAATAACCTGGGGTGGGGGGAGGGCTAGGGATATGGCTCAAGTAGTAGAGCGTTCGCCTGGCATGCGTGAGGCATTGGGTTTGATCCTCAGCACCACATAAAAAATAAAATAAAGATATTGTGTCTGCCTAAAGCTAAAAAATAAATATTAAAAAAAAGTAACCCGGGTGTGCACGCCTGTAATCCCAGTAGCTTTGGAGGCTGAGACAGGAGGATCACTAGTTCAAAGCCAGCCTCAGCAACAGTGAGGTGCTAAGCAACTCAGTGAGATTTTGTCCCTAAATAGAATACAAAATAGGGCTGGGGATGTGGCTCAGTGGTTGAGTACTCCTTAGTTCAATCCCAGGGTCCCCCCTTCCCAATTAAAAGTAGATTATAGACCTAAATGCAAATTTATAAAACTATAAAATAACATAGAAATCTAGATGACCTTGAATTAGTGATAACATTTTAAATATAACACTAAAGTCATGATTCATGGAGAAAAAGGTTCATAGGTTGGATTTCATGTAAAATTCACTATCAAGAGAATGAAGAGATAAGCCACAGACTGGGAGAAAATATTTTCAAAAGACATATCTGACAAAATACTGTTACTCAAAATATACAAAGAACTCTTAAAACTCAACAATAAGAAAATAAGCAATCCAATTTAAAAATGAGCCAATATTTTGAAAAGGGTGAAAGACTTTAACAGACACCTCACCAAATAAGACATATAGATGACATAGCAGACCCTAAAATACTAATTATTGAGTGAGAGAAGCTATATGATTTGGTATGGTGTGTCTCTCAAAGGTTCAGTGATGGAGGCTTGGTCTTCAGTGTGGTGGTATTGAGGAGGCAGCAGGTAATGAAAATAATTGATGGTCATGGGAGTTCCAGTCCCATTAATGAACTAATGCTGTCTCATGAGAATGGATCTGTCTCATGGCCCTAGATTAGTTCATATACAGGCTGTCATAAACCATTCTGTCACCTTCTCAAATGCCTCCTGTCATTTTGATGCCATCGGCTTGAGGCCCTCACCAGAACCAAGCAGATACAGGTACCCTGCTGTTGAACCTCCTGAACAGTAAGATAAATAAACCACTTTTTTCCAGACTTGAGTATTTTGTTAGAGCAATATAAAATAGACTAAGACAAAAATAAATCTGAAAAAGCTACATACTATATGATTTCAACTATAAGAGTTCCTGAAAAATGAAAAACTATGGAGATGGTAAAAAAAAAAAAATCAGTGGTTGCCAGAGGTTTGGGGATGGGAGGATGTACAAACAGACAGAGCTACACAGGATTTTTAGGGCAGTGAAAATACTTTGTGATACTATCATGGTGAATATATGTTATTATAAATGTGTCCAAAACAGCAGAATGTGTGTCTAGAGTGAACTACTATATCAGTGTGTCAATGATGTGTCAATGTAAGGCTCATCAGTTGTAACAAAAGATCACTTTGGGAGGGAATGTTGGCAATAGCAGTGTCTGTGCATGTGTGAGGCAGACAGTATATGGTTTATCTCTGTACCTTCTCATATCTATGATCAACTGATTTTCAACAAGGGTGAAATGATAATTCAATGAAGAAAGAATAATCTTTCCAAAAAATGGTTCTAGAGCAACTGAATATTTATGTGCATAAGAATAAAGCTGGTATCATTTATGAAATAACAAATGTTTTTATATTTGATTTGATTCAACTCATTACAATCATTATTCTGATTCTTATAATCCCATTTTTGGCCAGTAGGAATTCCCCTATGGTTGATTCCTATATTATTTTAATGTAACACCAGTAGTCAGTGTTAGCTTCCTTTCTTTCAGGCACTCAAAGATAATTTCAGGCTCACCTTGCTATTTCTTGTCCCAGACTTGATATCAGCCACTGCTCAAAAAAAAATGTAGATACTTTTTAATGGAAAAATTGTGTTTAGACACCACAATTTGGGCACCAGAGGGGACTAATTGCTGCATTGTTAGAATATCTGCATTTATCTTTAAGAAGATTCTAGGTTGTTAATACACAGATAATAAAACTTTTCCTTGTGAGGTTGTTAAAGACTAGAGAATGGAGACTTTCCAATTAAGCAATATATTTCACAAAGAATTAGTCTAAATATATTAATCAGAAACTAAATTTTATTAGCCTTTTGTTGTTGTCATTTCTCTTTTTTCTTGAAAAATAATAATTTGGACTGGAAACAAGGAGTAAAGGAGAAGGACGGTTTATTTATTTATTTATTTATTAAAAATAAAAAATAAAAAGAACTTGCTTTGGGGGCTGGGGTTGTGGCTCAGTGGCAGAGCGCTTGTCTCACACACATGAGGCATGGGGGTTGATCCTCAGCACCACATAAAAATAAGAAAATATAATATAGATTTAAAAAAAAGAACTGCTTTTAGGATTGGATGAAAAAATCGTTACAGAATTACCAGAAACAAAGACGGAGCAGAATTTTTTATGTTAGCCAAAGAAATGTATAATCCTGAAGTGCAGGGGAGAAAGAAAACCATGAAGTGGTTCCTTAAGAAGGAAGAGGGTTAAAGAAGAAAAGGAGACAGTAAATGTTATGGAGTACCTACTGCTCCTTTTTGGTGCCCAGCCCAGGAGTAGTCAGTTATTCTTCAGAGTCATTGTATATTATTAATTTGGTAGGCAAATTACCAGAGAATCAAAGGATAAATAAAGTACTTATTTACACACCATAACAGAACTGAACTCAAATTTCAGTTCACCATTGTCCTTACTTCCTTCATAACTCAGAACTTCTTGAATCTCGGTAGAGGACCACATTGCATTTAATGTGTTGGTTTTGACTTTTATCTAACACTCATGGTTTTATTTTGGTTAAGAGGAGAAAGGTAAATGATGACTGAACACCTTGTGATCTAGATTATATTTCCTCCAGGGGTCAGTTTCAGGGCTTCCAGGAGTTGGGGTTAGCCAGAGAAGCACTCTCCAAACAGGATGTTTTTCCAACTGGGCTTTTTTTTCACAAAGTACTTTCCAAAGACAATTGCCTATTTCATAGGCAGCAGTTCTCAACACTGGCTACCTATTAGAATCAACTGAGGAGTTTTAAAAACAATACTATATCTAACCCCAAGAGATACTGATTTAATCGGTTTGGGATAGGGCACAGGCATCTTATGTTTTAAAAAATTTCCAAGTGATTCTAATACTGTATTCAGCTAGGGATGAAAACAACTGTTCTAAACAGCGAAAAACCTGGAGGCTTTTGATAATAGGGTGGGGAGGGAAAGGTATACATAGAGAACAGTATATGCTAACCTGTTTGATTATATACCCCATCAGTAAAATACATTAAGTGCCTTTGTGTTAGTTGTATGTAACACAAACTATAAAGCTAAAATCTGATAAATATAAACAATATTTTAAATAGTTTTTATTTTATTTTTAGTGGTATAAAAACTCTTAAGGGAATGGGGGTGGAGCTCAATGGTAGAGCTCATGTTTATCATGTGAGAGGCTCTGGGTTAAATATTTAGCACCACAAAAACAAAACAAAACATAAATGCTTCTAACTCTATTGGGAGCGATGAGACAGAATGGGATTGATTCTTTTAAAAACTTGCTTTAATATATTTTGAAAGTAATTTGAATCTATTGTTCTAAGTTTAATTTATTTCCATGGTTGGTTTTAATGGCTGTTATAGTTTAAAAAGATAATTCTCAAAAAGGTCCACGAGTCCTTTCAGTCTTAACACTAAAGTAACTATGTTATCTATATAGTACTATGTAGCAATAATACTACAAACTTAAAATGGGTGTGGTGGCACGTTGTCTGTAGCCCTAGCCTTTGGAAGGCTGAGGCAAGAGGATTCCTTGAGTCCAGGAATTAGTATCCAGCCTGTGCAGTATTGTGAGATCCCAACTGGAAACACCCTCCTCCCTCGCAAAAACAAAAAAACAAAAAACCATATTTATTGTCTCACAGTTTTGGTGAGTGGGATTCTGGATATGCCTTAAGTTAGTTCTCTGCTTCAGGGTTTCACAAAGTCACAGTCAGTTTATCTGCCAGAGCTGCTGTCTCATTTGAGGCTTGATTGGACAAGGATTTGCTTTCAAGCTCATGTTGTTGTCAGCTGCATTCAGTTCCTTGGAGGCTGCTGGACTGAAAGCCTCTGTTTCTTGCTAGCTGTCAGCATGAGGCTGCCTTTAGCTCTTTGTGAGGTTTGCCTCTCCCTGGGGCAGTTCACAAAGTGACAACTTGCTTCTTTCAAGCCATCAAAGGAGAGAGTCTCTCTTTATATAAATATAATCACATACAGCTATTCACATACATAGAGTCACCTTTGTCACATTCTATTGGTTAGATGCAAATCACAATCCCACTCACTTTCAAAGGGAATGGAGTGTATAAGGTAGTGAACACTGGGAGGTGGGGTTCTTGGGGACTGCCCTAGAGTCTGTCTGCTATACTTACCAAATGCCTAATACATTGAGAGGAAAAGGAAAAGCTATTTTTCATGGTTGCAAACAAATGATAAATGTAGAAGGAATAATAGAAGATCACTATTTTTAAACTATCATACTGGATTATATAAATAAGAAGAACAATAAATACTAAAAGAATGATTAAAAATATGTTGGCAAACAGATATTTACATAATCTAGACCTATCCCCTCACAGATTTTCACTTCTACTAACAAGTTAACCTCTGACATTAAACATCTAAAAAACTAGACAAAATATTTGAAACAACACTTCTCAGATGATGAAAAATAGGTCCCACATGAGTGTGGTCTCTGAGAGAAGGGGAACAAAAGAGGAGAGTCTTAGCTGCTGCAGCCTCCTGTGTGGAAAGAATATGTGGCCAGAGTTTAGGGAAGTGCAGCATTCTCCTAGAGTTCGGGAGACAGAGTTGAGAATTTGAGAAGGCCAAGAAGAATAGAATTTTCAAGGCAAAGTACCAGAATGAAGAGAGCAGCACAGAGAAGTCGGATATGGATATGGAGAACACTTCGGAAGATTCCCAGGTGAGTACTGATGAGAACAAGTGTGCAAAAAAACATGGAAAAATCCTGAATTCACATAGGCCAGAAATATTAAATATTCCCAAGAGGCAAAGTAGCCCATCAGGTAGAATGCTCAGTACTTATTAGTAGTGCCTTAGCAGGGTTGCAAAATTAGGCTCAGACTAAAAGCTGCTCTGGTTCCACTTAAAGTTTCAAAACAAACCATGAAGGATCAGTTTCCTAGAACAAAACTCAAGAATATTTATAGGAATCCAAAAATATCCAGCACGTAACAATTGGCAATGTAAAGTATCAAATAAAAAATTATCAGGCATGCAAAGAAACAAAGAATAGAGCTTATAATGAGGAGAAAAATCAACCAGGAGATCACCCAGAAATGACAGGTAATTGAATTAATAGACAAGAACATTAAAATAATTGTCATAACTCTATTTCATATGTTCAAGAAGGTAGAAAGAAGCTTGTGCCAGCTAAAGAGACACATGGAAGATATGTTTAAAAATCAAATAAAACTCATAGAAGCAAAAAAAAATGAGATGAAAAATACATTCGGGGGCTGGGATTGTGGTTCAGCGGTAGAGTGCTCGCCTCACACGGGCGGGACCAAGGTTCGATCCTTAACACCATATAAAAATAAAGGCATTGTGTTGTGTCCATCAACACCTAAAAAATAAATATTAAAAAAAATACATTGGGGGCTGGGGTTGTGGCTCAATATTAGAGCACTTGCCTAGCATGCGTGAGATCCCTGGCACTACATAAAAATAAATAAATAAAATAGAGGTATTGTATCCATCTACAACTAAAAAAAATTTTTTTAATCTAAAAATATATATTTATGTATATTGACTAGAATTAGCAGCAGATTAGATCCTGCAAATCAGTTAACCTGAAGACATAGTGATAGAGACTACTCAAAATGAAACATAGAAAGAAAAATCTTAGAAAAATAATGACTACAAACACAAGTTGGAACCCACAGGATGGACTATGTTAGGAAACCTGTGTCAATTCTGTCTCCTTGATAGCTTGTGTGTTGGACAGAAGCTTTAAACAGAACTGTCAACCACTTGACATAATCGACATTTATAGAACTCTATACAAAACATTAGGAATAGAACACTTATCAAGATAGACTATACTCTGGGTTTAAAAAAAAAGTCTTGGGGTGGAAGTTGTAGCTCAATGGAAGAGCGCTTGCCTAGCACGTGCGAGACACTAGGTTTGATCCTCAGCACCCCATTTAAAAACTAAATAAATAAAGTTAAAATTTTTTTAAGGGGCTAGGGTTGTGGCTCAGCAGTAGAGTGCTCACATAGCATGCAAGGCCCTGGATTTGATCCTCAGCACCACATAAAAATAAATAAATAAAATAAAGGTATTGTGTCTAACTACAACTAAAAAATAAATATTAAAAAATTTAAAACTCTTGATAGATTTAAAAGGATTCCTGCGATACAAAATATGTTCAAAAATGAAATTAAACTGGCAATCAGTACTAATAAGTTATCTAGTTTACTTGTTAACTAAATAACACACTTTAAAATTACACAAGGTTCAAAGAAGAATTCAAAATGCAAATTAAAAACTAATTTAGAGTGGGGGCTGCTGGGGTTGTGGCTCAGTGGTAGCATGCTTGTTTAGCATTCATGAGGCACTGGGTTCAATTCTCAGTACCACATACAAATAAATATCATAAAGGTCCATCAACAACTAAAAACATTTAAAAAAGAAAACAAAAGAAAATTTTAAAAATAACAATAATTTAGAGGGGTTTGGGATGTAGCTGAGTTGCAGAGTGCTTGCCTAGCATGTGTGAGGCACTAGATTCGATTCTCAGCACCACATACAAATGAATAAATAAAATAAAGGTATTTTGTCCATCTACGACTAAAAAAATTTAAAAAAATTATTAGTCTCCATGAAAATGAAAATAAAACTCAAAATATCAATATGTGTGAAATAGAGCTAAAATAGTCCATAGGAAAATTTATAACCCTAAATGTGTGTTAGACAAGAGGAAATTCTTGCTTTCACTGGGAATTAACCATATTTTCTCTCTAAAACATAGGATAAATGGTCATTTTCCATTAATTACCAATTTTCAGAATATTGTACATAAACTCACTTTTCATTATTTTTTTTCTGAGAATCCCTATGAAATTATTTTATTTATTCAATAGTTGACGATCAATAGTCATCCTTATTTTACTTCATTTTTGATTCTCAAATTATGTCAAATTTGGTCAATGAGAATCCATCTGCTTGTGGCATAACTTTATTAGTCCTTGAGAGCTTCCTTGTTTTCTGCCCCAACAAGATATCCTGGGCTCATCTCTTGCAGGTGGCCAGCACCCGGCTATGGTGGGTTCACAGAAATTAGATAAAAGAATGCGGTAGGAACTGGAACTGAACAAACCAAAAAATGGGCCCAGATTCTTTACTTAAGGAGGAATACATCAAAGGCAGGGATAACATTTTTGCAATAAACAGGTTATCCTTTCTCTGTGCTAGACTTTTTGTGTGTGTGTGATGCTGGAGATTGAGCCCGGGACTTTGTACATGCAAGGCAAGCAAGCACTCTACCAACTGAGCTATATCCCAGCCCTATACCAAGCTTTTGATGGAGCAAGGTAGAATGCCACTTGATCCAAGAATTCTCAAACCAGCAGGGTTGCCAAGCTGGGAGATACCAGGCTTTCCTGCCTGATGGCTTCCACATCATCTCTTTAGTTCACTCACAGTTCACGGATGGTTCTCAGCACTCACCTATACTTTCCTTGCCCCATACCTTTCATAAGTTATTTCATTTTAGTGGGAAAAAAATTAGGGATTACAATATGGATGCTAGTCACACTGATTACTGTTGGAAAACTTTATTTAGATTCTCCTGAAAGTAGACCCTGAAACAAGAATTCAGTGCAGGTAATTTATTTGGAAGATGATCCCAATAAGTACAAATCAGGAAGTAGAGAAATGAATCTGGGCAAGAAGAAAACCAGTAAAGTACATGTTAATAAACAGATTACTGTTAACAGGCAAATGGAGCTAAATCCCACTGGGAACCTTATAAGGAACCATCAAGAATGTGCCCCTGGCTGGGCCTGGTGGTGCAAACCTGCAATCCCAGCAGCTCAGGAGGCTGAGGCAGGAAGATTGGGAGTTCAAAGCCAACCTCAGAAATTTAGTGAGATCTGGGCTGGAGTTGTGGTAGAGCTCTTGCTTAGCACATGTGGGTTCAATCCTCTGCACCACATTTTAAAAAAAATTATAAAAAAGGTTAAAAAAAAAAAGAAAAAGGAAAGAAACATATGCCCTAAACAATTTAGCAAGACCGTCTCTAAATAAAATATAAAAAAAGGGCAGTGGATGTGGGCTCAGTGGTTAAGTGCCCCTGGGTTCAATTTCTTTTTCTTTTTTTAAATATCTATTTATTTTTTAGTTGTAGTTGGACACAATACCTTTGTTCCATTCATTTATATCTAATAATGGTGCTGAGGATTGAACCCAGGGCCTCGCATGTGCTAGGCAAGCATTCTACCACTGAGCCACAATCCCAGCCCTGGGTTCAATTTCTGATACCAAAAAATAAAAAAGTGCCCCTGAACTGTTTCACCCCACCCCCCACCCCCCAACAGAACTGTTGGAATATTTATTCACTTGTTTCCATTGTTTGAGAGCTATCCCTAGATTAAAAATTCCAGCACTTCCATCAGTTGCCCAAATTGAAAAGCTGGCACTGGAACTGTTCCCCACAGCCTCAGGTGAACTCACATGGGCATAAAAAGATAGGGAACAGGATATCCAAAGAATCTACTACAGTTTGCCATTGCTTCTAGGTGCTTTCAAAAGACTCTGATGGGATTAGCCTGGTGTGGTGATGCATGCCTATAATCCCAGGGACTGAGGAAATTGAGGCAGGAAGATTTGCAAATTCAAAACCAGCCTCAGCAATTTAGTGGGACCCTTTGGGGGTGGGGAAGACAGCCAGTATGTCATTGGGGGGTTCTTCTGCCCAGAGGAATCCAAGACACCTTAAACAGCCACCCTAATTCTTAATATCTCAAATAAATAAGCCACCCTAAGTCTCAATATCTCAAATAATTAACACATAATAAAACACAAACACTTAGAAATATATGTACAAAAACAAAATCCCTGATAGATCTAGTCCACAGGAGTTCTTGAACTGGACAAAGACAAAATGGCTCCAGTGGTTTATTTAAGGGGGTACATCAAAGGCAGGGGTAAGGTTTCAAGGGCGAGTCTCGCTTTGTTAGATCTTGCAGTAAGCATGTTGATTGACATCTTGGCAGGTCACACCCATCTCAGGTGCTTGGTTGGATCTTAGGCAGAGCTTGAGGGGGAAGTTCACCTATATCTGGTAGTCAATCCCTGTGGGGAGTGCCCGCGGGAGTTCCCAGTGCCAGACTTATCCCCTCAGGAGGCTATTTTCACAAAGTAATCCTCGCACAGCCCACAGATGGCTAGTGACAGGACCCGTCTCAAAATAAAAAGTAAAAAGGGCTGGGGATGTGGCTAAGTGCCCCTGGGTTCAATCCCCGCCCCCCCCCCAACTAAAAATAAATAATAAAGTAAAATCACAATGGACATGAATTTTTTAAAAATGGAATTCATATTAATATTTCCATTTCAAAATAAATACTATAGAATTTTGCTTTAGTTTTAATAATTTGCATTTCTTTTCTCTCATACTGAAAACTTTGACTCTTTTTAAAATTTATTTTTTATTAAAATTTTCTTTTTGTGGTATCAGGGATTGAACCCAGGACCTCACCCATGCTACATAAATGCTCTATCACTGAGCTGAGCTACACATCAGCACTTTTTAAAAAGTTATTTTGAGATAGGCTTTTTTTCTTTTTTTTAAAGAGAGAATTTTTTAATATTAATTTTTTAGTTTTCGGTGGACACACATCTTTGCTTGTATGTGGTGCTGAGGATCGAACCCGGGCCGCACACAAGCGCGCTACTGCTTGAGCCACAGCCCCAGCCCCTTGAGATAGGCTTTTTGTTGTTGTTGTTTGGTATTAGGGATTGAACCCAGGGACACTTTACCACTGAGCTGAATCTCCAGCCCTTTTTACTTTTTATTTTGATACAAGGTCTCACTAAGTTGCTTAGGTCCTCACTAAATTGCTGAGGCTGTCTTTGAACTTTTAATCTTCCTGTCTCAGCTGGCATAATTGCTGGGATTATAGGTGTGCACCACTGCACCTGGAAAATCTTGGCTTTTAGTAACATTAACATTTAGTTTTTTCAACCTACAGTATATATTATTGGATTAAAAATTACACTACCAATATTATAGGAGTAATAAAATTATTGAATAATATTTAATATTTCTGAAGTTTTTTTCATCTTCAAGATATACCCTTCTCTGCTGGGCACAGTGGAGCATATCTGTAGTCCCAGGTGTTTGGGAGGCTGAGGCAAGAGGATAGTAAATTTGGAGGTCAACCAGGGCCGCTTAATAAGACTCTGACTCAAGATAAAATAAAAATGGCTGGGGATGTAGCTCATTCAGAGGTTGAATGCTTCTGGGTTCAATCTTTATGAAACCACATATACACACACACACACACAAAAAAAAAAAAATAGAAAGAAAAAGAAAAAAGAAAGAAAAAAAAACTTGTCCACAAACGTTTATAGCAGAATTATTTGCAATAATCACAAAGAAAAAAACAACCCAAATATTCATCAATCAATGATGAATAAATAAAATTCTATAACTCTATGCAATGAAAAGGAATAACATATTAATTACAACGAGAAAATGAACCTTGAAAACATTATGCTAAGTGAAGGAAACCAGTCACAAAAGATCATATATCACATAATTACATTAGTAGGAAATGTCCAGAACTGACAAAGTCACACAGCCATAAAGTAAATTACAGGTTGTTGGGAAGTGGAAGGAAGGGTGTCAAGAGGATCAGAAAAATGGTAAAAGGAAAATGGTAAGCTAATGCATTATGGGTATATTTTTAGGAGAATGAAAATGTTTTAAAATTAGATAGTGGTTATGGTTAAACCGCTCTGTAAGTAATCCACTGGAATTGTATATTTAAAAGGTCAGATTATGCAGTATGTTAAGTTGTATCTTTAAAAATATTTTTTAAAATAAGTTTTACTGGGCTGGGGCTGTGACTCAGCGGTAGAACGCTTGCCTAGCATGTGTGAGGCCCTGGGTTTGATCCTTAGCACCACATAAAAATAAATAAATAAAATAAAAGTATTGTGTCCAACTAGAACTAAAAAAAAAAAATTAAAAAAGTTTTACTGACTTAAAGGTGTATAAAGTATCGTCTTCAAAAGTCAAATGAAACAATTTGTTGATAGTTTTGTTAGACTGTTAATTCATTTATTATAATTTATTTTAAGTTTGGAATTACTTAGTGTTTTTTTTCCTTTAATGGTACTGGAGATTGAACCAAGAGGTACTCCACCACTAAGCTACATTCCTAGCCCTTTTCATTTTACATTTTGAGACAGGGTCTTGCTAAGTTGCTGAGGCTGGCCTGAAACTTGCCACCCTCCTGCCTCAGTCTCTAGAGTAGCTGAGATTACAGGTGTGCACTACCACACCCAGCTGTTTTTTTGTTGTATTATTTTTGCATCATACCATATACTGACATATTTTTTATTATTAAAAATGAATTTTGCCAGGCGCGGTGGCATGTGTCTCCTAGCTCTTTGGGAGACTGAAGCAGAAGATGACTTGAACCCAGGAGTTTGTGATCAGCCTGAGCAACATAGTGAGTCCCTATCTCAAAAAAAAAAAAAAAAAAAAAAAAAATTAAAAAAAGTTTGTGGGAAGAACACTTGAGATCTACTGTACTGTCTTGGTGAATTTCAAGTATATAATACATTATTGCATGCAATATATAGTTACCATGGTGCATATTAGGTCTCTAGAACTTATTTATCCTTTTAAAAAAATATTTATTTTTTAGTTGTAAGTGGACACAATATCTTTATTTTAATGTGGTTCTGAGAATGGAACCCAGTGCCTCACTCGTGCTGGGCAAGCACTCTACCACTGAGCCACAACCCCAGCCCTAGAACTTATTTATCTTATCAGTGAAAGCTTATACACTTTTATCAATATCTCTCCTTTCCTCCACCCTCACAGGTTCTGGTAACTACCATTCTACTCTCTGTTACTATGAGTTTGACTTTTTTTTCCCTTAAGATTCCACAGATAAGTGAGATTATGAAATATTTGTTTTTCTTTCTTTTTTAAAAATATTTGTTTTAATTGTAGGTGGACACTAACCTTTATTTTATTTTTACGTGATGCTGAGGATGGAACCCAGTGCTTCACGCATGCTAGGCAAGCACTCTACCTCTGAGCCACAACCCCAGCCCCCAAAATATTTGTTTTTCTGTATCTGGCCTTTTCACTTACCATAATGTCTCTAATTTTATCTGTATTGTCATAAGTGCCAGGAGTTCCTTATTTTAAAGGCTTTTCCATGATAGTGGTGGTGTGTGTGTATATCACATTTTCTTTATCCATCCATCTGTTGACGGACACTTTGGACACTTCCAAAGTGTTTCCATATCTTGGCACTATAAATAATCCTGCAATGAACATAGAGAAATGCAGATTTCTCTTCAACATACTGATTTCATATCCTTTGCATATGTATCCAGAAGTAAGATTGGTGGATCATATGGTAATTCTATTTTCTGACAATACTCATGCTGTTTTCCATAATGTCTGTACCAATTTGCATTTATGTTGTCTCCAACATTGTACAAGGGTTACAAAGGCTCCCTTTTCTCCATATGCCAGGACTTTGTTATTGTTTTCCTTTTTTTTTTCTTTCTTTTTTTCTTTTCTTTTTTCTTTTTCTTTTTGGAGTACTAGAGATTAAATCCAGAGATGCTCTATCACTGTGCTACATATCCAGCCCATTTTGTTTTTTATTGTGAGACAGTGTCTTGCTAAATCACAGAGGTTGGCTTCAAACTTGTTCTCCTACTATAGCCTCTGGAGTAGCTGGCATTACAGGTGTGAGCTACCACACCTGGCTGACTTGTTATTTATTTATTTTGCAGTGCTGGAGAATCAAACCCAGGGCCTCATCCATGCGAGGCAAACATTCTACCACTGAACTACATTCCCCAGCCCCTTGATTTTTTTCATAAAAGCCATCCCAACAGGCTTGAGGTGATATCTTATTGCAGTTTTGATTTTCATTTCCCTGATGATTAGTGTTGTTGAGTATCTTTTCATATATCTATTGGCCATTTATATGTCTTTTTGGAAAAAGGATTATTCAGCTGCTTTGTCAGTATTTTGATTTTTTTTTAATTTTGCTACTGAGTTGTATGAATGTTTAATTCTTTTTCAAATGTAAAAACATTACATGGTTCAAAAATCAAACACATAAAAGTTATATTTAAGGGTGTATATCTGGAATAGAGCACTTGCTTTGGCATGCATAAGGTCCTGACTTTGATCCCCAATACTTTAAGGAAAAAAAGAGTTAGGCTCATAAATCACTTCTGTCTATCCTTCTTCATCCCATTTTCCTAGATCTCCCTATAAATAACCATTTTCATTAGCTTCTGATTAATCAATTAATCACTCTAGTGTATATTTTTGCAAAAAAGCATAAATATTATTTTTCTACTTTTTTCTAACCAAAAAGTAGTATGCTTTATGCTTATTCTGTATCTTGATTGTTTTCACTTAATATGTCATGAGGATCACACTCTAAAATACTTATTCTCACTCTTTTAAAAATTTTCTTTCAAGTTGAGGTAAATTAATCATAAAAGTTACATAATATATATTATATAAAAATATAGAATTTTACATAATATGACATATACATAATAGTTAAACCAGTTAAAATATATAGTTTAGTGACATTGAATACATTAACATTGTTGTTACATTGTTCTCTAAAACATTTACATTTTCCCAAATTGAAACATTGTACCCATTAAATACTATTCCCCATTCTCTCTCTCTTTTTTTTTAATATTTATTTTTCAGTTATCAGCGGTCACAATATCTTTGTTTGTATGTGGTGCTGAGGATCAAACCTGGGCCGCATGCATGCCAGGTGAGCGCGCTACCGCTTGAGCCACATCCCCAGCCGCCCCCATTCTCTCTTTCTCCCAACCTTTGGCATCCACCATTATACTTTCTGTCTCTATAAATCTTCAACAAGTGGAATTTTACAACACTTGTCCTCCGATGAGTGGTTTATTTCACTTAGCATGATGTCTTTGGGATTCATCCATGGTATAGAATTGGTCAGAATTTTCTTCCTAAAAAGACTGAATATTGGGCTGGGGATGTGGCTCAAGCGGTAGCGCGCTCGCCTGGCATGCGTGCGGCCCGGGTTCGATCCTCAGCACCACATACCAACAAAGATGTTGTGTCCCCCGAGAACTAAACAATAAAACATTAAAAAAAAATTCTCTCTCTCTCTCTCTCTCTCTCACTCTCTCAAAAAAAAAAAAAAAAAGACTGAATAATGTTCCATTGTTCTATTATACCACGCTTTGCTTCTTTGTCCACGCTCAGGTTGCTTCCATCTTTGGCTACCATAAATATTGTTGCTCCAAACATGAGTATACCAACATCTTTTGAGTCCCTGCAGCCAATTCCTTTGGGAACATGTCCAGTAGTAGAATTATTAACTATCTTCATTTTTTTTTTCTTTCAGTACTGAGGATTGAAACCAGGGATAATATAAGTCTGAGCTACATCCTTCAATCCTTTTAATTTTGAGACAGGGTCTCACTACGTTGCCTAGACTAGCCTCAAATTTGTAATCCTTCTGCTTCAGCCTCCCAAATAACTGAGATTATAGGTATATGCCATGGCTCCTGGCTCCTCATTTTTTTTTTTTTTTTTGTTATCGCTGCAAGAGCTGAGGGATATATTATAATTTATTTAAGTGATCTTTTTTTGATGAATACTTTGTATCATTTTCAAATTTCTGCTATCATAAATATTATCACAATGCAAATAACTGTGTGTGCCAGTCTCAGTGGGTGGCACATGCCTGTAATCCCAGTGGCTTGGGAGGCTGAGGCAGGAATATAATGAGTTCAAAGCTAGCTTCAGCAACTTAGTAGGTCCTAATCAACTTAGTGAGACCCTGTCTCAAAATAAAATACAAAAAAGGGCTGAACATGTGTCTCAGTGATTAAGTGCCCTGGGTTCAATCCCTAGTCCCTGGAAAAATATTTTAAAAAATTAAATTAAATTAAAAAGAAAAAAAAGAAAAATGGAAAGAACCATGTGCACATGTTGTGCTTATGTTGTTTTATATTTATGTAGGATGTGGATTGGTCATTCATCATTCTAGTTACCCTGGCTCTTTTAAGTCAGGCCTCTCAAAATCCATTTGAGACTCAGGATCATTCTATTCTCATAACTTTCAGGAGTCAGAAGAAACTTGGTGGAATTTTTGTAATCATGTACCAGTTCCATGCTTCTTCTGGGAGTACAGGAATCTTATTATTGCCCCTTGCTACCCTGGGAATCAGGAAGCTCTGTGAGGAGGCTACAGATATGTATGCCCAAGTATTCCACCTGGCCATGTTAATGATTGGGCTTGTTGCCTTTTTGTGTTTTCTACATAGGTATACTATGCCATAACCATATCTCAACAGTCAAGTCCAGGCTTAATCCTTTCTCTCTCCTTTTTGCTGTTCCTTAACTCTTCTTCCTAACCTCCACATACCCCAAGCCAGTCTTAATCAGTCTTAACCACTGGAAACTTGCTCTTCTATCTTGTGTAGCTAAAGCTTTAATTCTCAAAGCCAAGAAACACTTTTTAAAAAATCTGACATGTTATTTCTTCCCAAAGGTTGTGAGACAGTAAGGTCATTGAATTGTGGGAGGAAAGCGGTCTAAGAAAATGCATAGGGATAGTCTAACTCACTTATTCTGTTGCAAATCAGGATCAATCTTTTCAGTAATCTAATAATCTTCTAGAAGAAAATTTGCATTTTCATACTCAGGAAATTAAGGCATCCAGTTATCTCATTAGCGGTGAGGGATATACCCTGATTTTGATATAGGAACCCCAGAGGTACTTCTGCCTTCTTCTGCTTTGAGTTGAACCAGACCTAGCTGCATACACTGAACAAAGTTTCTAACAAATCTGGAAATGTTCTGAAGCCTTTGGTTCCCTTCTTTTCCATACCAGTTTCCATGAGTGAATTAATAGGAAGCACATCATGCTTGAGCTGTAGATCTTATTTTCTTGAGGACAACCAGTTTCTTGGACACAATGAAGGGGACCCCTATTTTTCCAGGAATATCCATGTTTTTCCACAAAGGGAGCACTGAGAAAACAAATTTAGGGGAAAAAATAGAAAAAGCCGAATTTTCTGGCCTTAGAGATAGTCTAACTGTGCCACCAACCAGGTATTTGACCACAGGAAAAATCACTTAACCTTTAAGCTTACATCACTTTATCTATAAAATGGGTATAATACCACCCCCAGCGATAAAATAGTTAAAGGGTCTCATATACTGTTTGTCTCTGTGCAAACAGACCACATTGTTATTGCAAGGATGATTGCTTCCTGTATGGCCAGATTAGATTATTTAATAGATTTCCTGCACATGGAGTATGTATCTACTCAGGCTTCAGCTGCTGTGGTGCATCCAGGGTAACCAAGATGAGTTTCCTCGTTCATCCAGTTTGTTTTATGACCTGGTCTGGCTTTAGTTTAGGCTGACATTGAACAGGTTTCATCCAGGTAGAGCTGCCAGGACTACCTAAGTAAGCATCCTAAGAGGTTGGAAAATTATTACCTGGATCCCGTTCATTATAGATAAGGGCCTCTCTATTCTTGGCTCTCTGTTCTTGGTTTTGAACTCCTTCATACCATTCCTTCCTTACCTCTCCCTGCTTTCTCTGTTTCTTGTTCCTTCTTCCCTGCTTATGCTTGTATTCTTTAGACCCAGACCCATGCTCTGGCCTAGGCTATCCCTGGCTAGACCATCAATCATCTGTTTAGCTTAATCATCTATTTAGTGATTTACCCAGTCTCTATGAAGCTGATCTGAAGAGTAAGGCCTGTCTGAATAATTTCCCCTGTAACTTCTCTCAAATCCAGGATCACAAGGCACTTTTGAATGAAAAACCACTGGGATTGATAGAAATTATAGAGAAAAACAGGGTAATATTACTATTACCCCTACTCCACAGACAATGTATGAGCAGATGGGGACTAAACACCACTGTGGTTAGACATTAATATTAAGATAATCTTATCTTCTTAAGTCATGCCCTCAGACACGCACACTCTAATACTTACTCATTGTACACAAATATCATAGACACACAAAAGACATGCACATTGTCATGTTTATACATATTGATACAACATATACACACAAATACTCACTGACATGCACACATCTTAGGTCAGAAGATCTCAATAGAGTAAGGAAAGTGATTGACTGGTTCCCTTTCACTCCCAAAGTCTAAGACAAACAGGTAACATCTTTACACAGATAAGGACTTGGGAGTTTGAGGAATAACCCCTTTCTGGTTTTGTTCATTCTTGCATTGACTGCAATCACAAAAGTAACAAAAGCTGTCTTATTGAATGTGACTCTGTGTCCAACACTGCTTTACCCCCTTAAAATATGCATCTAATTGAGTTTTTACCACAGCTCTGTACAATGAGAACATTCCTGTCCTCACTAGGCTGTGAGATCATCTTAATGTTAATGTCTAACCATATTGGTGTTTAGTCCCCATCTACTCATACAGGACCTCAGTTGCCCTCAAAATTCTCCCCAGATATTCCAAAGGGTACTCAGGAGTGTCTCACAGGAGTTGAAGGAAAATTGTTTCTATTCCTACATTCCAGTCCTCTCTTGTAGGAACCTTCCCATTATCTGGTATGCTCCATCAGAACTGTCCCAGAACTCTCCAGCAAACATAGACATCCTCCCACCTGTGGCCCTGGCACTATATTTTGTAGTAAATGAAGGGAAGAGGGCAATTATCAACACCCCAACTTTGTAACTGGGTCTCCAAAGCATCCCCAAGTGTGCCCTTTCTCACTAAGATTTTTTTTTTACTTGCATCCACAATATTTTTATTAACCCCAAAATAGTCTATTAATGGTCAGAACAAGTATAATACAGAGGTAGTATTTACAATTATATTTTTGAAGGAATTGTTTGAATATCTTGCTTTTAAAATTCAACCTAAATAGTTTCTTATCAGTTATAGTAAATCATTAGAAATGTAATTTTTTAATTGTTTAAATATTGAATTGGCTGTTTTTGTATTTAACAGATATTTTTGTATCCCCTTTATTGAAAGTTTCGCAACTAAATGGAAACTTAAAATCTATTTTCTAGATTTTAGTTAGCATATATTTATTTAATAATAAACTAACATAGAAAGCAAAAAGTCATGCTTACATCTGATTTTTTAAAAAGTTTATTTGTACAGAAAAGATAAATTTTGAAATTATAAAGCCAAATGCCAAAACATTTGTTGTTGTTTTGTTTTTGTTCTTTTGTAATACATCAATCACATCTCTTGATTCCCCAAAGAACATAAAAGAAAGTCCAAACACCTAAGTAGTACATAAAAGGTCTTGTGGCTATTTTTCTTATAGCCATTCCCGGCCCTAATGTAACTAAACTGCACTGAACTTATCATTCCCCGAAACACTCCATTCAATTTGTTAACACTGTTGGCTCTGTAATGTCCTTTCTCCTTTATCTGCTCAGCAAATTCATATTTACACTTAGAAACTAGCTCAAAAAACATTTGCTTCTCAATGTTTTTTATCTTTCCCAGGAAGAATGCCTCATCTCCATGATAACTTTCATCACATTTACGTAAGAATTATCTATCTCCCACTAGTTATCTGATAGTTTTTTTTTTTTTAATCATTAGCACCTAAGATGGACCTTGACACATTGGCATTTCCTCAATAAAGATTTGGTGAATGAAAGAATGAGAAACCAAGCTTTGTCATGAAAAAGCTTTGTCATGAAAAGTTAATCAAGGAGCAATTCAAGGTTTTTTTTGATATTCAAACTAAAAGTAGTTGCTTGGAATTATTTGTCAGTACTGGAACTGGATAACAATAGGATAAGGCTGAGTAGACCAAGACCAGAAAAAAAGTGAGGATTTGAAGAATAAAAAAGATCACTTAAAAAGTGACTAAACCTCAGGCCCAGTTCTTTGTATATGTATAGACCATCAGGCGATACACAAGGTTGCCCACAGTCTGGGTCCATCCTATATTTTATGCTTTATACTGCAGTGTTTACTTTCATATGTGAGCCTACCATGGCTCTGGGACCTGACCATGAAAACTGTATCAAAAGTCACAAGATTTTCAGCTTTGAGTCTTTAGTGTAGGGTTAGGTGGAGGAAGGCTTCAAAAGGACAGAAATCTCTCAGACATTTCTCGAAATGTTTGTTGGTGCACTGTTTGATGTAATATATCTCTTCTAGAGAGTACTTCAGTAGGCCTACCAGAAGTACTGGAAAAAGGGGCATGGATACCTCACTGATCAGAGATCAGACTTAGAGAAACCTCAGCTTTCTGAAACAGATCAGAACAGAGAAGTAAATACTAAACAGAATTTTAGTATTTTTTTCACATAAAAATATTCCCTTCTTTCCTTAGTTTCCATGCCATTATTCCTGGGATTTTCTGCCTCTGTTCAAGATTAGAACAACTGCCACTATCTTGATGAAACCTCCATGAATTCCCACCTGGATAAAAGCCCCACCTCCTCTGCACTTACCTCTCACCTTATTTAACACCATTCTTGTAGTTAAAGACCAACTTGGCATCAACCAGGCAGGGTAGGCTGAGGGATTAATAAAGGTCATTCAGACTATGGGTAGGCATAGAAAGGAGGGCAGTATTCCAGAAAGGGAGCAGTTGTTCAAAGGTCACAGAGGGAGGGCATCAAATCAGATTGGCTCATGACATGTTGGATGCTCTCTCTGAGGCCAAGAGACAAGTATCCTCCTGAAAGTGGAGGTGTCCCTCCTCCCTGAGCCTCCAGAGGCAAGAGCAAGGCTTTGCATAAGCCTCATCCTGAAGAGTGACTGGCACCTTTTCAAAGCTGCCCAGGAAGCAGAGGATGTGGTGAATGGTGTTTTTTTCCAGCCATCTGGAGCTGTCCAGAAAAGAGGAAAATGTCAAGTGAAGTTGTAGATCTGTTGCACCTTGAGGCCACAAGGCTGTTTGTTAAGGCTGTTTCTTAAGGCTGGGGCAATTAGGTAGCTGTAATTGAATGGAGGCCAAGGTCAGGATTTCCTTTCCTGGTTGTTGGCTTGCCACCCACAGCTTTGGCTTCTGAAAGCCATCCCTTTTGTTAAGGGGCTTGAGGGCCACAGAAGATGTTGTCCTATTATTCCTCAGCATCCTTTTCTGTAAGCTCACAGTCACTTGGGGAAGAGATGTGTTGCTTCTGTTGGAGAAACTGATCCCTGGAGGAAAGTGGCAGGGACTCCACCACTAACTGAACCTCTGAGAAATTAGACTCTTCATCTTTTGTGGGTGACTGAGAGGAAGAACCCATGCTTGTCAGATCCTTACTACTGGGCTTTGGGGCCTCCTGGCTGCTGAGAGGGCACACAATGTGCCTTCTTGATGACACCTGGCTTATTGGGGTTTACCCACATCCACAAATTGGGTTCAGAATGAGAAACATCTTGGACAGGACCAGGTTTCCACTCTCTGGGGGCTTCATTACTTGAATTTTGTATTTGACAAGGTTCTGCTCAGCTAAAGAGCTCTGGTCCATGGTGTAAGGCAAGAATAACTCATTTCCCATGTCCCAATCCAGAGGTGCTGGAACCCATCCATGAAGACTATACCAGGGGTCAGGATTTTTTAGCATTAAGTCCATGTTTAGTGTGGAAATAGGTGGAAGAAGACTACTGAATGGACAGATGTCTCTCAAAACTTTTGTTGGGGCACTGAAGCAGTCTCTCCTATTGAGGGAGTTTATGAGTAGGCCTTCGAGAAATACTTGAAAAAGGGACACCAATGCCTCACTGGTCAGTGGTCAGACTTGGAAAAACTCCAGCTTTCTTGGAATGTCTGAGATGGTATTTCTCTTTTACTCTCAGTCTGGTAAGATTATTGAAATCTACTTGTTTTCCAAGGGCTTGACTTCAAGTGCCTGGGAAGGTGACTCTCTGGAAATTCTTCGATTAGGTATATGTTTAAGAAAAATTCTTTCACATATGCACACTGAGCAATATTTAGGAAAATTGTACTATACTGAAGAGAAAGGCCCTGATGTGGCTGAATTGAGCAGAAGATGACCTCAGCATTCAAAATGACCCATGGAAAAGAGCCCTCACAAAGATTTTGATGCATACGGTGTTCCAGCCCTTTTGTAGCAGATGCTGTTGGTACCTCGTCCTTATCCTTTGTACCATTCACTTAGGTGCTCACTAACAAACTTCCGACTGCCTACAACTGTATCTCTTTGCCTGAATGTCACTAAACCTCTTAGTCTGGCAGTCTGGAAGTACGTGGCAGAGGTAGGGGATGGAAGGAATTAGCTGGGGCAGTCTTCAACAAATGACTGATGGGGGGAAAATATGCACCTATATATTTTTTTTTCAAGAATACTTTTATTAAAGGCTTGAAGGTGACATGGAAAATAGAGTAAAATGGTAATAGAACACCTGTTTCATATATTATATTCTGTTCTTTTCAGAAAAGACGTCCATTCCCATTCTATGTTTAAGCTACCTCCATGTGATTTTCTGGGCATAATCTGTCACAGTTCATCATCCTCGCATGCACTAACTCTTGTTTTGTTTTTTTTTTTTGGTATCAGGGATTGAACCCCAGGGCATTTAACCTCTGAGTCACATTCCCAGCCCCTTTTTATATTTTATTTTAAGACAGAGTCTCACTATGTTGTTTAGGACCTTACTAAATTGCTGAAGTTAACCTTGAACTCTCAATCCTCCTGCCTCAGCTTCCCGAGCTGCTGGGATTACAGTGTGTGCCACCATGCTAACTCTGTATTCTACACAATTTCCCAGGTAAGAAGTTTCTCCATTACATTAAGCACCAATCTTGATGATACCTGGCTTGATAATTCATTTTTAAATACCTTTATTTTATTTATTTATTTTTATGCGGTGCTAAGGATTGAACCCAGAACCTCGTTCGTGCTAGGCAAGCGTTCTACTGCGGAGCCACAACCCCAGCCATGCTCCCACTGATAATTCATTTTCTATTGACTTCTTTCTCTTTCCTTTTTTATTCCTCACTTCTTCCCAGTGTTTCCTGATCTTCTTAATAAACAGCTTACTTTTGAATCCTTGTCTTGAGGTCTGTTTCTAGGGAATTATAATTAAAGCATACAGTCTCCAAGGAGAAATCAGTCCCTCTGGCAAATATAGGGATTGAATGATGATATTCCCTTCACCCATCACATTTTTTTTGAGAAAATAAAAAAGTTTATTTAAAAATGGACCAAAGACCTGAACAGACATCTTATTAAAGAAGCTACTTACAGATAGCAAATAAACAAATGAAAAAGATGTTCAACATCATATATCATTAGGGAATTAATACAATATAATAATACATGATATAATATTACATGCCTATTAAAATAGCAAGAGTCCTAAATACTGACAACACTCAATTCTAGTGAGGATGTTCAGCAACAATAATTTATTTTTTCTGATCAGAATGCAAATAGTACATCACTTTGGAAGACAGTTCAGTGAACATACCTTTCTGTATTATCTAGTAGTTATACTCCTTGGTATTTCCCTGAAGGAACTGAAAATTTAGATACATACAAAAACTTGCACATGGATTTCTTTTTATTTTATTTTTTGGTGGACACAACATCTTTATTTTATTTTTATGTGGTGCTGAGGCACCAGCGCTCGGCACATGCCAGGTGAGTGCGTTACCACTTGAGCCACATCCCCAGCCCATAATGTTTTTTTTTTTTTATTGGTTGTTCAAAACATTACAAAGCTCATGATATATCATCTTTCATACATTTGACTCAATTGGGTTATGAACTCCCATTTTTACCCCAAATACAAATTCCAGAATCACATTGGTTACACACTCACATTTTTACATAATGGCATATTAGTGACTGTTGTAGTCTGCTACCTTTCCTATCCCCTACTATCCCCCCTCCCCTCCCCTCCCATCATTCCTCTTTACCTCATCTGCTGTTGTTCAGTTCTCTCCCTTGTTTCCCCCTGCCTTTCCCCTCACATCCTCTTCTATGTAATTTTGTGTAACATTGAGGGAATTTTTTTTTATTTGTTCTTTTTAGATATACTTGAGCCACATCCCCAGCCTGCACATGGATATCTATTGCAATTTTATTCATAATTTCAAAATGTGGAAACAACATAGATGTCACTCAATAGGTGAATAAACTTGATACATGCAGACAATAGAACAGTGGTGATTTAAAAAAATGAGGGCTGGGGTTGTGGCTCAAAGGTAGAGCACTTGCCTAGCATGTGAAAGGCACTGAATATAAATAAATGAATAAAAGAAAGGTCCATCAACAACTGAAATACATATATATATATAATTTTTAAAAAGAAATGAACCATCAAGCCATAAAAAAACATGGGATACTCTCTGTTTATTTATTTATGATCCTGACTATTTTATTTTTTAATATTTATTTTTCAGTTGTAGTTGGACACAATACCTTTATTTTATTTATTTATATGTGGTGTTGAAGATCGAACCCAGGGCTCCGCACTTGCTAGGTGAGCACTTTACCACTGAGCCACAACCCCAGCCCCCTGACTTTTTAAAATGTTTTTTAAAAATATATTCTTCTGAGATATACATAATAGTAGAAAGTATTTTTTTAGAGAGAGAGAGAGAGAGAGAGAGGGAGAGAATTTTTTTAATATTTATTTTTTAGTTTTTGGTGGACACAACATCTTTATTTTATTTTTATGTGGTGCTGAGGATTGAACCCAGTGCCCACCACTTGAGCCACATCCCCAGCCCATAATGTTTTTTTTTTTTTATTTGTTGTTTTTAGATATACATGACAGGGGCTGGGGATGTGGCTCAAGCAGTAGCGCGCTCGCCTGGCATGCGTGTGGCCTGGGTTTGATCCTCAGCACCACATACAAACAAAGATGTTGTGTCCACCAAAAACTAAAAAATTAATATTAAAATTCTCTCTCTCTCTCTCCCCTCACTCTCTCTTAAAAAAAAGAATATTTAAAAAAAATAGATATACATGACAGTAGGATATATTTTGACATATTATGAATATATGATATATAACTTCCCATTCTTGAGGTTATACATGATGTTGAGTTAGATGGTAATGTATCCATATAAGAACAGAAAAATTATGTCCAATATATTCTACTATCTTTCCTATTTCCATTCTCCTCCCTTCCCTTTATTCTCCTTTGTCTAATCTTCTATTCTTCCCTCCCCACTCTTTATTGTGTGTTAGCATCTTCATACCAGAGAGAACATTTAGCCTTTGTTTTTTTGGGATTGGCTTGTATCACTTAGCATGATAGTTTCCAGTTCCATCCATTGACTGGAAAATGCCATAAATTCATTCTTATTTATGGCCGAGTAATATTCCATTGTGTATATGTACCACATTTTCTTTATCCACCCATCTGTTGAAGGGTATCTAGGTTGGTTCCAACCTAAATAGCTTAGCTATTGTGAATTGAGCTGCTATAAGCATTGGTATGACTATGTCACTTTAGTATGCTGATTTTAAGTTCTTTGGGTATATGCTGAAGAGTGAGATAACTGGGTCCAATAATAATTCACTCCACATTTTCTGAGGAAACTTCAAACTACTCTCCAAATTGGTTGCACCAATTTACAGTCCCACCAGCAATGTATGAGTGTACCTTTTTCCCCACATCCTCATCAACATTTATTATTATTATTTTTTTTTGAGAGAGAGAGAGAAAGAATTTTAATATTTATTTATTTATTTTTTAGTTTTTCGGTGGACACAACATCTTTGGTTGTATGTGGTGCTGAGGATCGAACCCAGGCCACACGCATGCCAGGCGAGCGCGCTACCACTTGAGCCACATCCCCAGCCCCTCAACATTTATTATTGCTTGTATTCTTGACAATTGCCATTTTGACTGAAGTGAGATGAAATCTTAGAATAGTTTTGATTTGGATTTCTCTAATTACTAGAGAAGTTAAACATTTTTTCATATAATTGTTGAATGATTGTATATCTTCTTCTGAGAAGTTCCTTAGCTCATTTATTGATTGGGTTATTTATTTTTTTGGTGTTAAGTTTTTCGAGTTCTTCATATATCCTGGAAATTCATGCTTAATGTGAGGTGCAGATGGTGAGGATTTTCTCCCATTAATAGGTGCTCTCTTCACCTTCTTGATTTTTTTCTTTGCTGTGAAGAAGCTTTTTAGTTTGATACTAACTCATTTATTGATTCTTGGTTTTACTTGTGCTTTAGGAGTCTTGTTGAGAGTGTCAGTTCCTAAGCCGACATGATGGAGATTTGGGCCTACTTTTTCTTTGAGTAGGTACAGGGTTTCTGGTCTAATGCTTAGGTCCTAGATCCATTTTGAGTTGAGTTTTGTGCAGGGTGAGAGAGAGCAGTCTAATTTTATTCTGCTACATATGGATTTTCAGTCTTCCCAGCACTATTTGTTGAAGAGGCTATCCTTTCTTCCATGAATGTTAATGGTGCCTCTGTCTAATAAGAGATAACTGTATTTATGTGAGTTTGCCTCTGTGTCTTCTATTCTGTACCATTTGTCTTCATGTCTGTTTTGGTGTCAATATCATGCCACTTTTTTTTTTTTTTTTTTTTTTTTTACTATAGCTCTGCAGTATAATTTAAAGACTGATATTGTGATCCCTCCTGCTTCACTCCTCTTGCTGAGGATTTCTTTGGCCATTCTGGACCTCTTATTATTATTATTTTTTTTTTAAAGAGAGAGGAGAGGGAGAGAGAGAGAGAGAGAGAGAGAGAGAGAGAGAGAGAGAGAGAGAATTTATTTATTTATTTATTTTAGTTCTCGGCGGACACAACATCTTTGTTTGTATGTGGTGCTGAGAATCGAACCCGGGCCGCACGCATGCCAGGCAAGCGCGCTACCGCTTGAGCCACATCCCCAGCCCCTCTTATTATTTTTTTTAATGTTTCTATGAAGAATGCCATTGGAACCCTTTTTTAATATTTATTTTTTTAGAAATAGTTGGACACAATACCTTTATTTTATTTATTTATTTTTATGTGGAGCTGAATATTGAACCCAGGGCCTCACATATGCTAGATGAGAACTCTACTGCTAGAGCCACAACCCCAGCCTTGGAAACTTTTTTTTGAGGGGTGGGTACCAGGGATTGAATTCAGAGGCACTTGACCACCTAGGCACATTCCCAGCCCTATTTTGTATTTTATTTAGTGACACAGTGTCACTGAGTTGCTTAGTGCTATGCTTTTGCTGAGGCTGGCTTTGAACTTGTGATCTTCCTGCCTCAGCCTCCCAAGTTGCTGGGATTACAGATGTGTGCCACCTTGCCCAGCTGCCATGAGAACCTTAATAGGAATTGCATTAAATCTGTATAGAGCTTTTGATAATATAGCCATTTTTACAACATTAATTCTGCCTATCTAAGAGCATGGGAGATCTTTCCGTCTTCTAAGGTCTTCTTCAATTTCTTTAGTGTTCTGTGGTTTTCATTGTAGAGATCTTTCACCTTTTTTGTTAGATTGTTTCCCAAGGTTTTTTTTTTTTTTTTTTGAGGCTACTGTGAATGTTATAGTTTTCTTAATTTCTCTTTCAGTTGATTCGTCATTGGTGTATAAGAATGCAATTGATTTATGTGTATTAATTTTATATCCTGCTACTTTGCTGAATTCATTTATGAGTTCTAGAAATTTTCTGGTGGAGTTTTTTGTATATTCTAAATTTAGAACCATGTTGTCAACAAATAGAGCTAGCTTGAGTTCTTCTTTTCCTATTTGTATCCCTTTAATTTCCTTCTTTTGCCTAATTGCTCTGAGAGTTTAAAGGACTATGTTGAATAGAAGTAGCATTACATTTTGTGTGTGTGTGTGTGTGTGTGATGCTGGGAACCCAGAATCTCACAAGTGCCAGGCAAGTGCTCTATCATTGAGCCACATCCCTAGCCCAGTCATCATTCTTGTCTCTCCCCAGAGCCTCCTGATGTGTGGTAACTCACACATGAGTAACATACACACCAACCCACTAATTCTACCACAAGCCAGACTCAGAATTTAGTTTGGTTTTATCTGGGACATCAATGCTACACCTGCAAGAAGAGGGAACTGAGCGTTAGAGGAGGAAAGTGACTGTGCTGAGGTTTGGTACATCTGGGCTTGGTCCAGGCCTAAGGGTTATTTATATTTGCTCTTGGTGGAGGTTTGAATGTGGAAGCTTAGATGGGCTTTTGTGTCACAATAGTGCTGTTAGTACCAGCAGCATGGTGACATGAGGCTGAGGCTTTCAAAAAGATTTTACTAAACACTTGAAGATGGGCTGGGGATGTGGCTCAAGCGGTAGCGCGCTCACCTGGCATGCGTGTGGCCCTGGGTTCGATCCTCAGCACCACGTGCAAATAAAGATGTTGTATATGCCAAAAAAACTAAATAAATAAATATTTTAAAAAAATAAACACTTGAAGATGACATGGGAAATAAACACAAAGTAAAATTATATCAGATCACCTGTCTAATGAATTATGGTCTATTCTTTTCAACAAAGCATCCATTCCCATTCTATCTCCAAGCTATTTCCATTTGGTTCCCTGGGCATAATCTGTCCCCTTCTAATCTGCCTGAGACTGGTCTGCAGAGTTTTCATCTTCTGGACAGAGGAGATATAGGACTATTTTTCTAGGGCACAGACCTTCAGTCTTTATCAAAATATCTATTGACTCAATATAGCACAGTCTCAATTCATCTGAAACAGTAGAGATTGTTTTCTCAAGATGACACTTCAGACTTTAGAAGTCTGCTTTTCTTTTTTTGATTCAACTACTTTATCAGCTCTGCACATTGTCAGTATCTAAGAGGCCACTCTGACCACTCCTCTGCTTTGCCCACAGGCTTGTCTCAGTTTTCTTTCACTCACACTGACCCTATACCTAGATTTTATTGTTTTCTTCCTTTTCTTTTTGGTACTGGAGATTGAACCCAGGGATCTTCTACCATTGAGCTACATCCCTACCCCTTTTTATTTTTTATTTACTTTTTTTCTTCAAACTTAGGGCCTTACACATCGTAGGCAAGTGCTATACTGCTGAGTTATGTCCCCAGACCCCTTATTTTTAAATTTGAGGCAGTGTTTTAGTCACCCTTTTCACTGCTGTAATGAAAAGGACCCATCCAGAACAACTGTAAAGGAGGAAAAATTTATTTGAGAGCTCGCAGTTTTAGAGATCTCAATCCACAGACAGCAGGCTCCATTCCTTGGGGCTTGACATGAGACAGAACATCATGGCAGAAGAGTGTAGTGGAAGGCTGGGGATGTGGCTCACGCGGTAGCACGCTCACCTGCATGTGTGTGACCCGGTTAGATCCTCAGCACCACATACAAACAAAGATGTTGTGTCCGCCGAAAACTAAAAAATAAATATTAAAAAAAAATTCTCTCTCTCTCTCTCTCTTTAAAAAAAAAAAAAAAGAAGAGTGTATTGGAGGGAAGCATCTCATGTGATGATCAGAAATCAAATAGAGAGTGACCACATACAAATGTATACCCCAAAGCCATTCCCCCAATGCCCCTACCTTCTCCAGCCACACCCCACCTACCTTTAGTTAATCCCATTAGGTGATTATTTCACTGATTGGGTTGAGGCTCTCATAATCCAATAATCTCTTTTCTGAACCCTCCTGCACTGTCTCACACATGAGTTTTTGGGGGACACCTCACATCTAAACTATATCAGGCAGGGTCTTACTAAGTTACCCAAGCTGACCTCCAATTTGTGATCTTCCTGCCTCGGCCTCCCAAATTTCTGGAATTACAAGAATGTACCAGCTAATACCTAGATTTTCTAAGCAAACTATAATTAGTTAAGCATTCCTGCCTATTCTGCCTTTCATCAACCCCAGGGCTTTTGGGAAGATGTTGCTTCATAACCCATGATGATTGTAAAATAATCTTGTCTACCCTGTAAGATTTTAGATAGGCTAAAGATTTTATCTCGAAGACTGGCTGGTCAACTGGTTTCATTTACAAACTCCTCTCACACATAGAACAAGAGCAGGCTTGAGAGTCTTCACTGAATCCTGAGAAGATCCTAAAGGGTGTATATCCCCATTTAAAAGCACCCAAGGCATTGTACTCTCATTGCCTGTTATTACTCAGAAATGACTTGTATTTGAGGAGTGGCTTGCTTACTCTAGCCGGGGGAAATTGATTTTATTACTTTGCCTGGAAACAGAACAGAATTGAGATGAAGAAGCCGAGAGGGACTTTTTCTTTTGCCTAACTAAGAAGCCGTAGTTCTCAGAGACACTCTTGAACAACTGGTCTTGGGCCTACCTTATTATTGTTGGTAAGTTATAAAGAAAAACTGCCAACTGGATAGCTGGTGAGGTCAGAATCATCCAGCCTTGGGTCAAGGTGAAAGTTGTTGAAGTGTACATGTGTGAAGTTAGTTGTATATTCCATTTCAAGAAAAACACAGCCATATCTTTTCCAAGTCCCTAATTCTTTAGGTCAGTTTACTTATTTATTTGATTAAAAAAGATGTACTTTATTTTTCTTGTGACTGAATTGGAAAAAGGGTGGGTGGATTAGGTTGCTTGGAAACTGTACCTGGTATATTAGCCAGAGTTCTTAGACAGAATCAATATGGGACACACCTATTGGTATGGTGAGCACGCCTAGTCTGAAAATCTGAAACCCCAAATGCTCCAAAATATGACTTCTTTGAGTGTCAACATGATGCTATAAGTGGAAAATTCTATCCCTGACCTCATGTGACAGGTTGCAGTCAAAATGTTGGCATATGAAAATATTTTGAAAAATTACCTTCAGGCTTATGTGTATAAAGAGTATATGAAACATAGATAAATTACATGCTTATACTTATCAAGATTTGCAAATATTCCAAAATAAAAAAAAATTCAAAGTCTGAAATACTTCTGATTCTAAGCATTTTAGATTATGGGTAGTCAACCTGCAGGTAGATAAACAGATGAGAGGAAATTTGTTAGTGGAATTGGCTCACGTGATTTAAGAAGTCCCACAATAGGCCATATGCAAGTTGGAGACCTTAGGATATTGGTCATATGTCTCAGTCCAAGTCCGAAAACTTCAGTACCAGGAAAGAAGATGGTATTATTTTCAAGCCCTAAAATTAACTCTCAACCTGCTTAAGGTATTCTGCAAACAATCTGGTTAGGCTGACATCTGGATTTCAAACATTTGCAGGCTTCTTAATCTTACAGGTTTTTAAAGGTGCCCATGTAGTTTATGTACATGTCAGATGTTTCATAAATTAATTTTGAAAGAATGAATAAATTTGAAAAAAAATTTTAGGATGTTATGAACATTTATTTTATTCATTTATTTATATATGGTGCTAAGAATTTAACCCAGTGTTTCACACATGCTGGGCAAGCTCTCTTCTACAACCCCAGCCCAGGAATGAATGAATTTTAATGAAAAAACACATTCTCTCTCTCTCTCTCTCTCTCTCTCTCTCTCTCTCTCTCTCTTTCTGTACTGGGGATTGAACCCAGGGGTGTTTTATCACTGAACTACATCCACAGTACTTTTTTATTTTGAGACAGGGTTTCACTAAGTTGCTTAGGGCCTGACTTTCAACTTGTGATCCTCCTGCCTCAGCCTCCTGAGTCTCTGGGATTACAGGCATGTGCCACCATGCCTGGCTGACAGTCTCTTTTAACAAGTGAGTAGAGAGCTGGGCATGGTGATGCATGCCTGTAATCCTAGTGACTCAGGATGCTAAAGCTGGAGGATCAAAAGTTTGAGGCCAGGCTTGGTAACTAAGGGAAACATGTCTCAAAATAAAATTTAAAAAAGGTTTGGAGGTATAGAGTTCAACTCTAGAGCACTTGCCTGGTGTGTTAATACTAAAATAAATAAAATAAAATAAAATAAAAGGTGGGTGGAAGAAGAAAAGGGAAAAAAGGAATGGAAAATGACTAAAGGAAAAGTGAATTTGAAGGATCAAGGATCAAGTCATCATTTGGTAAATAAAGTAGGTCAAATAAATTCAATGTAACTGTGTTTTGGTCTCAAAACAAACCTAGTTGCTTGGGGACTGATGAAGATTTTGTCTGGGCCTGACATTTCCTATCTCTTCCAACATCAGCTCTGAAGATCTAGAAATGGAAGCAGATCCACCCAGATGTTATAACTGTCCAATTCTCTCAAATTTTTTTTCTTTTTTGAGACAAGTTCTCTATGTTGTCCAGAGTAGTCTTGAATTCCTCCCACCTCAACCTCCCAAATAGCTGGAAGTACAAGAGTGTGCTACTACGCCCAACAATATTATCAATATTAATATCATTAATAGCATATATAATTATTAATAATCATAATAATTATTATTGCATAGTGCTGGAGACTGAACCCAGAACCTCATGGATACCACTGAGCCACATGCTCCATCTTCTGTCTGAATTATTTCTAACCAGAGCAGGTATTCAAGACTTGACTCAAGAAGGTGTTCTCTCTCAGAGAGTTGAAAAACCCAAGATTTTTGAAACCATTTCCTCAGGGTGTAAGAAGGCTGTCTATGTAGCATAATGTTTAGAGGGTTAGAGGGCAGGCTCCCATGACAGACAATGGCTTCCATACTTTACAGCTATGGTAAATAATGCACATGCGTGAGACCTTAGGTTCAATTCTGAGCACCACATAAAAATAAAGATATTGTGTTCAGGACTGGGGATGTGGCTCAAGGGGTAGTGCACTCACCTGGCATGCGTGGGGCTCTGGGTTCGATCCTCAGCACCACATAAAAAAATAAATAAAATAAAGATGTTATGTCCACCGAAAACTTAAAAAAAAAAGTAACTATTAAAAAAATTTCTCTCTCTCTTAAAAAAAAAGATATTGTGTCCACCTAAAACTAAAAAATAAATATTAAAAAAAATAATGCTTTTTTGCTGCCTGTGAAACTTTCTCATCCGGCCTCTTTGTGTGACAGAATTTGCTCCTCTAGTCCTAGGATACAAGACTCAGGCATGGACTACTGTAGTATTCCATTTCTCTGGCCTTTGATTTGTCCACAGGTGACAAGTTACCAAAGTAGAGTTAAACAGAGTCCTTTCTTGGCATCATGTATAGATTGTGGAAAGCACTCTACCACTGAGCTACAGCCCCAGCCCCAGCTCAAAAGTCTCCTTTTTGACTGAAGTTTTTTTTTTTTTTAACCTGAGATAATATGAGCCTGGGGCTTCTGGCTACTGTCTTTCCTATAGTGGAAAGAAACCAAGTGGCATTGTATTTAATAATATAAATGCCTACCACTTATTCGGTACTTAGAAAATGTTAGTTTCCCTTTACCATAAGCTTTGTAAATCCAGTCCTCACTTAAATATCTTCTGATTCTGTCATTCTGTAGCTTTCTTTTTCTTTTCTTTTTTTTTGGTACTGGGGGTTGAACTCAGGGGCACTTGACCACTGAGCCACATCCCCAGCCCTATTTTGTATTTTATTAGAGACAAGGTCTCACTGAGTTGCTTCACACCTCACTATTGCTGAGGCTGGCTTTGAACTCAAATTCTCTTGTCTGAGCCTCCTGAACCACTACAGGTATGCGCCACCATGCTCAGCTCATACTGTAGCTTTTTGAAGGATAAATGATCCTTCTTAGGCCTCTATTCTACCAAGAGTCTCTAATTTTTATTTTCCTTACCAGGGAACTAATCAAAGAGAGTTTGAGGAAATATTGGCTATGCAAATCCAACAGAGGAGTTTCACAGAACTGAGCACACAGAGATAAAGAAAACAGACGTGGTCTCTGTCCTCTCATGTCTCTGTCCTCAAGGATTTGATACTTTAGAGGGTAGATAGACAAAAATATGAACAATGACAACACAATATATCAAATGCCATGACAGAATTGTACACTGGGGCTGTGTTGCGGGGGAGTTGGTGAAACCTCATAAAGAGACGTAGGGTAGGGGAATGAAACTTTGGTCTGCATAGCTGCATTCTCCAGATGAAGCATCAGCACAGGTAAGTTCTCCAGGCACCTGATGGTTCTGCTAGTGCATATAAGTGCCCAGCTTCTGTGCCATAGTATAAACTGCTGCAGTCTTGAATCCCACTAATGGCAACTTCTGAACTTTCTCCACAACTACTGTCTTTCCAGAACACAGAGTGGAGAGATCAAAACAACCAAGACTTTCATCCTAATACAGCTATAGCTCCTAGGGAGGAGGAGAGGACTAGGAAAACTGGTGGCAGGCTAGGGTGGTGAGTCAGGCAGAAGACAGCAGTGGCTGGAGAACAGGGCAAACTAGAAGAAATATAGACAGAATAGCTCCAGTGGTCCCATCCATTACATGTCCAACCAGAAGGTCTGATTTCTCAGCCCTGTAGAAGGCAATCCTCACTGTCTTCACAAAGGAGGTAGAAGCTCTGTTCTCTCTATAAGAAGTGCCAGGCTACAAACATCTGAGAAAATGCTCAATCCCACGACTGTTTTAAAAAATACCAATGAAAACAACAATCCAGGCCTAGTGGTGCACATCTGTAATTCCAGCTACTTGGGAGGCTAAGGCAGGAGGAGTGAAAAGTTCAAGGCCAGTCTGGGTAAGTTGGTGATACCTTGTCTCAAAATAAAAAAACAAAAGTAAAAATTCCTCTTCAATTAGTTTCCTGACTGAGAAAAATAAAACTTAGAGACTATTGGTAGAGTAGAGGCATAAGAAGGACCATTTGTCCTTCCAAAGGCTAGAACAAGACAATATTTAAATGAAGACTTTATTTTCAAGGACGATGATGATTTTTTTTTAAATGGGATGTAGCTCAGTGGTAGAGTACCACTGGGTTCAATCCCCAGTATTACAAATAATACAACTACCAAATTTTCCCTTTCAATTTGTGACACATCACAGCTTCCATTTTCTTAGAAGGTTACAGGCAAGTAGATACTCCCAGGGACTACAGTGAAAGAGTAGATTAGAAGGCGACTGGTTTCAAATGCACACAAGCACTTGACCTATGATTTCACAGAGCTGTTAATTTTAGAAAGGGAAATTGACAAATGGAGGCCACAGTAGACACCTTTTGGAGTGTCCTCCCAGTACCCAATGTTTCACAACTGAAGGACCTATACATGTTGCTACCTTCCTTATTTCAGCTTCAGAAGTAGAATCTTGGCCCATTGTCCACTATTGATTGCACTGGGATAGACACCTGACCAAACCAGATCAATTATATTGTGTTTCTCACATAGGAATTCTGGGTTAGTATGGGCTATCTTGAATAAAAGAAGTGTAAAAATTCTGTAACAATGTCAGTACTATTATCCACCAAATGGACGGAAGAAAAGAGAAAATCGGTCTGCAGAGAGAATAAAATAGGGCAGTGTTAATATCAGCTTTACTGATAGTAAGGGATGGCTGAATAAGTAATTATATATTATGTGTATGGTACATTATCAAATTGCCATCAAAAATGTCTTAGAGGGGCTGGGGATGTGGCTCAAGCGGTAGCGCGCTCGCCTGGCGTGCGTGCGACCCGGGTTCGATCCTCAGCACCACAAACAAAGATGTTGTGTCCACCGAAAGCTAAAATAAATAAATAAATAAATAAAAATTCTCTTTAAAAAATGTCTTAGAGGACTGGTTAATGGCATGCAAAATGCTTAACATACAATGACAAAAGTATCAGGGTATACAATTTTCCAAAAAGTTTTCAATTGCACAAAACTTTCAACGATAGTTAACTTGGGGCAACCTTGGGTCATTTTGTACTTCATCTTATTCACTTTGGTTTTATTTGAATTTATGTATGGAGCATTGATAACATAATTAAGGCTGTATGAGAAACATTTTATATGTATATATATATATATGTATATGTATATCTATATCTATATATATATATTTTTTTCCTCTACTGGCAATAGAACCCAGGGTTGCTTTATCCTTGAGCTGCATTCCTAGCTCAACCCACCTTTTTCTTGAAACAGGATCTTGCTAAACTGCTGAGACTGGCCTCAAACCTGTGAACCCCCTGCCTCAGCCTGGGATTATAAACCTGAACCACCATTCCTGGCTGCGATATACTTTTTATATTTATTCATTCATTTATATTGGTGGTATGGGGATTCAACCCAGGGCTTCAAGCATGCTAGGCAAGCGCTCTACCACTGAGTTGTAATCCCCAGCCCCTATACACTTTTTTTTTTTGACACTGGGGATTAAACCCAGGGGCACTCAAACACTGAGCCACATCCCCAGTCCTTCTTTAAATTTTTATTTAGGGACAGGATCTCACTGAGTTGCTTAGGCCCTTGCTAATTTGCTGAAGCTGGTTTTGAACTCAAAATCCTCCTGCCTTGTCTTCCTGAGCTGGTGGGATTATAGGCGTGTGCCACCACACCTGGCCCTATATACTTTTAAGTTGCTGTAATTTTAATGATAACATAATTTCATAATTTATTCAACCATACTCACTGTTAAATTATTTTGTACTGTTTGCTAGGGATCAAATTCAGAGTCTTGGGCACACTAGGCAAGTACTCACTCTACCAGTGAACTACAACCTAAGCTTTACGTATAGGTTTTTAATAATTTTTACTATTTTAAGGGATATTATGAAAAAATATCTTTATTGTATTAAACTTTCTTCTATATCTTGCCTTATTTCCTTAGGATCCTTTTTTAGTCATGAAGTCATTAGGGTGGAACATTACTATCGTTCATGAATAATTTTGGCCACAGTGCTTACTATAAAGGCTAAGCCTACTTCCTTTGCCCTTTGAAACACAGGGGAATCCCAGGTCAAGCACATTGCCTCAATAGCCAGCTAGTTCTTTTTTTGCCTCTATGGTATACAACATGAACAGACATTCCAAAGAATTAAAGTTGTAGAACTCATGATTGAACACTGAGAGAGAATATTAGGGGAGGAAGCCTACCTTCTTGTTTGGTAGAGAAACTGTGTAGAAAAACTTTCTGTTCCAGGAACCCCTTACCCTCAATGCTCTCCTTTCTCTTCCTTTGATGGATAATTGAATGACACTAATTCTCATGGTTTATACGTACTACTTAGATTAATTTTATGGGTCAGGGTCTAGTCTGAGAAACAGAGCCAATTCCATGTCATAAAATGGAAGGAATTTTATATAAGGAGCTAGTTACAGATGGGTTGGAAGTGAAACAGAGCATGAGAAAGCAACTGAGAAATGAGCAACAGCAAGAAGTCTCCACCACTTCTAGGGCTGAAGAATCAACTGAGGAAATGGTATTAACTGTCCATGAGTAAGGGTCATTCAATGTGAACTGAAACTATACAGGGAAGGATTGCCTTTGGGGAACTGAATTTGGGAGAAAGAGACTCTGGGGAGATCTAAAACCATAGAAAAGACACAGTCAATGTTAGAGGTGCTCTAAGGTAGAGATCTGCCAATCCCTCCCATTAACCAAAAACAATCAGTTTAGGAAACCCTAGAAATATAACTTGTATGAGTCAGTCCCCTGTAATTAGAAGAACAGCAAAAAATGAATTTGAGACTGGCACAGTTAATAATGGCTGAGATTTAAGAGGCTGTTCCCAAGTCTATTCGGATTTTTAAAAATCTAACCTTAAGCCAGCATAGTGACATAGACCTCTAATCCCAGCAATTCAGGAGGCTGAGGCAGGAGGACTGCAAATTAGAGGTCAGGCTTGGCAAATCAGTGAGACCCTTTCTTAAAATAAACAAATAGAATAGGGCTGAGGATGTAGCTCAATGGGAGAGTGTCCCTGAGTTCAATCCCCAGCACCACCAATAAATAAATAATAAAACCAGTGCTATACAGAAAATAGATTGAGAGCAAAAACAGAAATGGGGATTCCATTAGAAGGTTATTTCAGTTGTGCAGGTGGGAAATGATAGTGGCCTGGAATGGGAGTGGCAGTAGAGATTAGATTTTCTCCACAGATAGACCCAAGAGGATTTGATGATTGATTGCATGCTGAGAATAAGGAAGTCAGTGGCATCAGGGATAACTCCTAATTTAGATTTAAGGAGCTGGATAGGTGGAAGTGCCATTCATCAGGTGTGGTTAAGTAAAACAAGTACATCAGGAAGGAGGAAACAGGTTAATTCCAGGTTTGATTCAGAAAGCATACAGGATAATCTTGGGACATCCTCTTTTCCTGAATGCAAGAAAATTATCAGACTACTGGGGCTTGTCAAAAGAATGAAAAGACACAGGAGCCAATCTAAAGGTCAACCCACTGGTCAAAAATAAGGTAATTGACTAAAATGAATTGAAACCACGAGTCCATAAATGTCTTTAAATAACAATGAAAAAAACCCCACTGGTCTCCTTTGGAGATGACAGGACACTCATTCTGAAAAATTGATAAACATAGAAAGAATTGAGCACACATTTTGGTCCTTCTGTACAATGAAATATTAACTTAGAGTCCCTAACAAAATAATATATTTAGGCAGTGGTCATCATGTCTGCCAAAACCTTTAGGTGAATGGTTAATGGGAAAATCTATAATAAATGGATCAGGCTACTAATATCTGAACCTACTCATGTATCTTATCAACATTGAAAGTGGAACCCCCAGTTATCATGTGCTTCCTGATATGCTGCAATGAGAATTACACAGCACTGTGCATGAAGTATCCTCATAAAGAAAAATGAGTCTGAACCTCATCAAATCCCCAGAAATAATTGCCAATTTACTAGGGATAGGGTAATATGTTGAACAACATCATGAGATGCAATCAGCTGAATGAGAGTAAGAGAAGTGCTATAGAATAAATGATTTGTTGTCTTTAGTAGATAAATAATATAAAAAGACTGGTTGGGGCAGGGGATTTTTCTTCTGGAGATAGTCATCAGTAAGCCAAAATAAACACTTAAGAGTACATGCAGGGCTGGGTTTTCTGGAAGTGAAACAGAGCATGAAAAAGCAACTGAGAAATGAGCAACAGCATGTGTGAGGCGCTCACCTGGCATGTGTGAGGTGCTGGGTTGGATCCTCAGCACCATATAAAAGTAAATAAATAAAATAAAGATATTAAAAAAACTTTAAAAAAAAGAATACATCCAGTGGAGCTGGGGTTGTGGCTCAGTGGTAGAATGCTTGCCTAGTATGTATGAGGCACTTGGTTTAATTCTCACTACCACATATAAATAAATAAAATAAAGATCCATTGACAACTAAAAAAATATTTAAAAAAAAAAGAGTTCATTCAATCAGGAGGCTGAGGCAGGAGGATCATAAGTTAAAAGCCATCCTCAGCAACTTAGTAAAGTCCTAAGCAACTTAGTGAAACTCTGTCTCTGAATAAAATATAAAAAAGGACTGGGGATGTGGCTCAGTGGTTAAGTGCCCCTGAGTTCAATTCCCAGTAACTCCCCTGCGGAAAAAAAAATACTCAAGAACTGTGGAGGAAGAATCAGTCCAGTGTAATGCATATTCCTTTGAAGGTCTACTGCTAGCAGTAACCAGCCCTATTCCTTCTACAGGGGCCCTACCCACCTACTCACTTTGCCTGATGAAACACAAAGACTGTTATACAAGAATTGCTTGCAAAGTTGTATCAGATACATGTGTGATGTGGTGGCTGCAAATGCCCAGTTCTTAAGGGTGCAACTTATGACAAGTCTGTCCATCATGGTGTTAATTAGCTAAAGTTTGCTAATTTTAGTATGTTTGCCTAGGAATGAACTACACACCACTGCTGAATGGCACTATAGTCACAGAGAGTCCTGAATTCTTACGAGGTTGAAGAAGATTCCACATGCAAATTCTATTGAGGTTATCCTCATGTATTTAAAAGTACATCATTGTTCAGTCCAAACAATTGTTTGGATTATCTTCAGTTAAAACCAATTCTATCCACTCCCATAAGGCTACCTGAAAGTCATACAGTTGGTATCAATACAAATTCATAGTTTCCTACCTAATTTTAGGTTATCTGCAGTAGTTTTTATCATCCTTGTTCAATCTACCCTCAAAATCTTCATCATTCCAAGAGCTGCTGAGCCTTCTTGTACCCACCTTAAATTTTAAGCACATTATCACATTCTGTTGTATTAATTCTATTTGTAGCATGCCCTTCTGTAGACAGTGCTTCTGTTTCCCAGATGAACTTGAGTGTGTAGGAAATACAGAAAAGGAATTGCTCCAATTCTTTGAAATTCTGGATTCGATGACTTAAGAGTAGATAATTAGATTCCAAAATGTAATTGTTGTTTCCTGAATAAATCTTTCTCCTATTTTATCTAAAGTTCTCAAAAGGCTAGAAGATGTTCAGAAAATATTATAGCAGGCTCATGAAAACTCTTAAAACCTAAATTTCTTTCTACGGAGACAAAATAGAACAAGACAAACCACCTTAAACTATACCTTAAATAGGGGAAAGGAGAATCTGTTATAGATTAAAGGAGACTTAAGAGACTAGCCACCAAATCAATGTATAGATGTTGTCAAAAATAATTTCCTCAACAACTGCAGAAGGATGTTTTTGTGCCAAGGAGGGAAAATTGATCACAAACTGTGCATTAGGTGATATTAAGAAATTATTACTTTTATTAGGCATAATGTTATTATGATTATATTTTAAAGGTCATTATCTGTAGCTATACATAGTTATATATGGAGATGTTTGCCTGCCTAATGCTTACTCATCTATTACATTAACTTTACTATGACTTCTTCAGAGAGTGTTACCCAGCACATTGCCTAATATGAGAGAGACTCAATAAATGTGTATTTCTAAGTTCCCCAGTGATGCCACTGTGGCTACTCTTCTAGGTCAGTGTTTTGCAACTATCTGCAACTTTTAAAAAAATCTTTGCATAGACTTTTATAAAATGCAATATAAACAACCAGAAAAAAGTAATAACACAAAAGATGTAACTTTTTATTATTGATTTACAGACAAGATTACTCTGCCAAATTGCTGTAAATGGTTTTTTAAGAGCTTGCTCTCAGTTTCTTTCTTTATTTACTGTTTTATAGATCGATAGCAGTTTTACGACTGGCACAGTGTGGTTTGGGGACCATACTTGGGGTAGTTCTGTTCCAGATAATCTCTAAATTTCTTTATGCTCTTAGGAATCAAGAATGTTTTATTTTAGGGTGATTACCTTTTAAAGTCTGTATTATATCATTTGTATTTGATATATATCAAATTGTTGATATATAGTTAAATACACAGTTATATTGTTATATATATATGCATATATTTGCATACACACATATATGTATGTATATATATATATTTTTTTTTGGTATATTTGTTTTGGGTATGCACCTTCTGCTAATATAGGCATTTGGTTTTTTCATTAACCTCTATAACATTTTCAGATGTTAATATCTCTCCACACTCAGTAATAACAAAATTATTATTCTTCCACTTCTTCCCACTCTTCTTCTTCTTCTTTAACATGTACTTGTAGTTAGTGACAAACGATACTTAAAACAATTTTTCTTAAAAATTTTTTTCTTAGTATTTTCTTTATACCTTATCCTTTAAATAAACATACCTTTATTATTTTAAACAACATCTTTTGACCTCCCAATAATGAAAGATAAATAAGACCAACTTATTTACCTATTTCCCAACTTCTGTTCAACATATTGTTATTTCACTTCCACAGATAATGACATTTATACAATACTCTGAAATTATAAGGCCCTCAGTAATTTTTGTCTCAATCTGCCATTTGTTTACAGTGATGTAATGTCTGTGAGTTTGGAAGCTGTAGGCCTCCTCACTTTTCGTTTTTCTTCTTTTCTTTCATTTGTTCCTTTTTTCTTTTGCAGTACTGGGGATTAAACCTAGGTCCTTAGACATGCTGGGCAAGTACTCTAATTTTTATTTCTTATTTTTATTTTGAAACATGTCTGGCTAAGTTGCCCAAGCTGGCCTCAAATTTGAAATCCTCCTGCCTCAGTTTCCCAAATAGCTAGTGTGCACCACCAAGCCTAGCTGGCCTCATTACTTTTCTTTTTTTTTTAAAGAGAGAGAGAGAGAGAGAGAGAGAGAGAGAGAGAGAGAGAGAATTTTAATATTTATTTATTTATTTTTAGTTATCGGCGGGCACAACATCTTTGTTTGTATGTGGTGCTGGGGATCGAATCCGGGCCACACGCATGCCAGGCGAGCGCGCTACCGCTTGAGCCACATCCCCAGCCCCTCATTACTTTTCTTGACCAGGAACTCTCCATTCAAGGGTATGTTGTGTTCTGTCATAGACACCAAATATTTTAACCATGAGTTAATTATATATATGAAAATATATATAATCAATCACTCAAGATATGTGGCTAAAATTAAAAATATCCAATAATTTTTATCTACATGTTTTCAAATTTATATGCAACTCTTTTTTAAAAAATATTTTTTTAGTTGTAGTTGGACACTATACCTTTATTTTATTTATTTTTATGTGGTGCTGAGGATTGAACCCAGAACCTTGCATGTGCTAAGCAAGCACTCTACCGCTGAGCCACAACCTTAACCCCTATATTCAACTTTCAATGAATGAGGGGAAGGTAGTATAACTCAATCTCTGCATGGACTGATATCTAGAGAAGTACAGTTCAGCAGCCAAAAGTAACTTCAAAATGGTATAACTTGACAAGTAAAGCCCAAGGAAAATGAGCCCTCTTATTTCTCTGCCAAAGGTACTGCTTGAGAATTAAGAAGAAGATTTTTTAGAAAAACTCATTACAACTCCTCCTCCTTTCTTACCTACTTCTCTTATATACTGTGGGCAACCCATAAGTTTTTTTTTTTTCTTTTTCTGCTTTTCTACCCCTGCCTTCCACCTTTGATTCTCTCTTTTCTTATAGCTCTTTTTGAAATGGATCAACTTAGCTTCTTGGACTAAGTTTTCTTTCTTTCCCCTTTAGTTATTGTTTCTATTCCTGATTCTCCTTATTCTATATTCTCAAAGTTTAAAGAAGCAGTCTGTCATATAATAAAACTCTCTTGGCTAGGTAAAAACTCAGGAATGAGAAAGAAGGTTGTGGGCATCTGCTTGATAGTAATTTTCATCTGTCACATCTATTTCTAATGGAGCTTTCCCCAAACTTGAGTCCAAGATATCCATCTTGTATATCTTATAGGCACCACAAAATCAACATGTCCCCAAATTGTACTTCTTTGTAATGTTCAGTGAGTGTGTTTGTTTAATATTTCTCTTTCATATAAGACTAAATACTTGCTGAGTGTGTGAATAAATGAGTGAATAAAATAATGATACTTGTCCTTCTTTCAGCATTCCATAGGACAATGAAAACTATCATAATCCACGTGGTTATTTAAGCTAGAATCCTGACTCTTCCCATTTGTTCATTCCCTGTACCTGGTGAGTTCACCAACTCCAATAGGTTTTACATTTTTAATATTTATCCTTAATTTTCTCTCTAGCCCTTCTACTATAAGACCCTGACAAGTATGGGGTCATCCTTTATGAATTCTTTTGTAATCGACTCCTAAGTGGTTTTTGATTTTTGCTCTTATTTCCCTCCAATATACCTGTTACTAATCGTGCCAGACAAGTTCACTATCTCCTGTTAGCCCAAGGAAAATGAGCCCTCTTATTTCCCTGCCAAAGAGTAGTCACAGGCAGTTATATTCTACATCACACAATACCACTTTCTTAATTCCTAGATGTTACTTATTGGATTAGGATGGGATACTAATTTAGAAGTGTAGAACTTAACCTTAGTGTAGGTTCCCCAGCAGCTATTGAAGCAACTTGTAAAGTAAAGTAAAGCTTAGCCAAATAGCTTCTTATTCTTAGGTAAGTGAATAAAGAAGTAGGAAATTACTCATATATTAGAAGTAAAAATTCAAGCTTTAAATATTGCCTAGAGCTAGGTGTGGTGGCATATGCCTGTAATCCCGGTGGCTCGGGAGGCTGGGGTAGGAGGATAGCAAGTTTAAAACAAGCCTCAGCAATTTAGCAAGGACCTAAGTAACTCAGTGAGACCCTGTCTCTAAATAAAATACAAAAAAAGGGCTGGAATGTGACTCATTGGTTAAGTGGCCCTGGATTAACGCTCCAGTACCAACCAAACAACCAACCAACAAACAGAAAAATTGCATAGAAAGGTCTGGTAGTAGAGAAAATGCTTCCATAAGACAGTTTTGGCTGAGTTGTAAGCATTGGTAAGTGGAAGTGATGGTACAGAACAAAGACATAGCATGGTAGGTAAAGGTGCTAATTGATTCTGGAAGGAAAAACAAAAACGTACTTGAAAGCCAAACACAGTGGTGTGTACCTGTAGTCGGAGTCTTCAGAAGGCTGAGGTGGGAAGATCACTTGACCCTAGGAGTTCAAGACTAGCCTGAGTGATATAGAGAAACCCTGACTGGAGGTGGGGGTGGGGAAGGGGGAGAAAGATAAGAAAAGAAAAAGAAACATGAATTAAAGCGAGACCAAGAGAGAAACTAATCATGGTATAAAGAACATAATGTGCCCTAAACACTTGCCACTGAGGGGTCCTAGAGATGCTTCCAGTTCCAAATTCTCTGAGGCCAACTGGGCTTTTATTTTTAGATTTCCCTGAGATTACTGTTTCCCTTTATTGCCAAGTGTATCCTAGTGTATTTAGTATGGTTTTGTTTTTCATCTGTAGCTGGTGTCCTGCCCAGAATCAAATTTGTGATCCACTAGCTACTCTAGCAAAAGAGATATCAGAAAGAAATCACATTTAGTGATACAATGGAGATTTGGCTAAGTGTAACACACACACACACACACACACACACAATAACAGTGACTTCAACAAGAGAGAACTGTATTTCTTTTTCACATAATAATACGCAGGGCAAGTATGAGCTACTCTAGAAACTTTCTATATTATCCCATTGTTAGCCATAGAATTTTTTTCATCCTTGTAGTTCAAGGTGGATTTTTATCATGACACTTTCTGAGCAATAAAGTGGAAGAAGGGAGAAAGGAGAAAGGGAAGATGAACTTCTCCTCTTTAAGAACATAATTCAGAAGTTGCACTCAGAACCTATACTCACATGTCATTAATTTTAGTCTCATGGCTATACATAGCCACAAAGAAGGCTGGAAATTTTGTCTTTATTCTGAGTAGCCATGTGTCCAAGAATAGGAAGAAGGGAATGGGTATTGGGGGACAACTATCTGTTTTGCCACAATAATAATATAGGAATCCTTGAAGGTGATTTTTAGAAGAGCAATCTGAGCTTCTTTGAATCACTTAGGGAGTCTTAGAAAAGTAAAGCATGCTAGAATCACTGAAAGCAGCCTTCTCCTGGAGAGTTTGTGTAGATTCCCCAACCCCCTAGAAATGCTGAGTACAAGCTCCCTTAACAGGATTAGCAAGCAATCATTGCCTGGGGAGAGGGAGCATAATTATCCCTTTTATAGTAAGCATTTAAGAGGCAAGCTGAAGGTCTCTAAGATGTGGGTTCCTTGGGGAACTTGCCTTGAGGCTGCCTATTTCCCTGGGTTGTAACTGTGCTCTGTATGGAACTTAAAAGGGTAAGGACTAAGAGCTTCTTCTGTGGGAACTCTGGCCTGGCCATCTTTGACTAAGTTTAGCACTGAGGGAATGGAATTGTCTTCCCTGAAAAAAATATCTATTGGATTGGGAGGACCTTTCCTTGAAGGCCATGCTGTGTGATCTATATTACTCTGTTCAGGCTACCACAATAAAATACCATAGACTGCCACAATAAAATACCATGACTTAAACAACAGAAATTTATTTTCTCACAGTTCTGAAGTCAAGAAGTCCAGGATCAAGGAATCAGCCAGTCTCTCTTGGTCTCGCTTTAATTCATGTTTCTTTTTCTTTTCTTATCTTTCTCCCCCCACCCCACCCCCACCCCCAGTCAGGGTTTCTCTATGTCACTCAGGCTAGTCTTGAACTCCTAGGGCCAAGTGATCTTCCCACCTCAGCCTTCTGAGGACTCTGACTACAGGTACACACCACTGTGTTTGGCTTTCAAGTACTTTTTTGTTTTTCCTTCCAGCCTGTAGATTGCTACCATCTCACTGTGTCTTCTTCCCTGTTTTTATCTCAGGACAGAGAGTGAAACTTTTGGTGTGTCTGTTTATAAGAACACTAATCCTTATGACAATATTTAATTTTACTTCTATAGAGTTACCATTTTCCAATACAGATGCTTCTCAACTTATGATGGGGTTACCTCCTGATAAACCATCACAAGTTGAAAATATTCTAAGTTGAAAATGTATTTAATACACCTAGGCTATTGAACATCATACCTTGGCTTAGTCTATCTTTAATTGTGATCAGAACACTTACTTTATCTTACACCTGGGTAAAATCATCTAACATAAAGCCAATTTTCTAATAAAGTATTGAATATCTCATGTAATTTACTGAATACCTAGAGCAAAAATACTTTGGCAATAGGTTGACTGTAGAGTATTAGTTAACTCCCCTTGTGATCACATGACTGACTGGGAGCAATAGCTCAGTGCTGCTGCCCAGCATCGTGAAAGAGTTTTGTACAATATATTGTTAGCCTGGGAAAAGACAAAATTCAAAATTCAAACTACAGATTCTATTGAATTCATATCATTTCCAAGCCATTGTAAAATAAGGAAATCATAAGTCAAACCATCAGAATTCAGGGGTCATCTATATAGTCACAATGGGGAGTTAAGATTTCAACATATGCATTTTTTTTTAGAGAGAAAGAGAGAGAGAGAGAGAGAGAGAGAGAGAGAGAGAGAGAGAGAGAGAGAGAATTTTTTAATATTTATTTTTTAGTTTTTGGTGGACACAACATCTTTATTTTATTTTTATGTGGTGCTGAGGATCGAACCCCGTATCCTGTGCCCCGTGCACGCCAGGTGAGCACGATACTGCTTGAGCCACATCCCCAGCCCACATACACATTTTTGAGATGACACAAATATTCAGTCCATAACAAATGGTCTTAAAAAGAAATTATGTTGATGGGCTAATCTAATTCTAGCCTGACTAGGCTATGGAAGTTAGATTGATTTTCCTAAGTAGAATTCAAAGATAGTCACATGTTCCTCCCTGCTCTGAATCCACTCCCCTTTGCCGTGTAACTTTAGTCACTTCCCATACTGACTTACTTTGGCAATGTGGCACCAATAGAGACTTGGCAAGTGCTTTGAGGTTGCTGTCCCTTTGTTCTTGGAAACCCACTACAGCTGCTGAATAAAGAAGTCCAAGCATGCCTAATGGATGATGTGGTGTATATGGCTTTGTTGCTCCCATTTCGATGGCCAGTAGCTTCCCAACTGCTAGACGTATGAGAGATGGCATTTTAGATGATCTAGTTACTAACCACTTTCATACTCTGAGGTTATGGAACAGCCTGTATTAGTACACTTCTGAATACTGTGGCCCTCACTTATGGGCTCTAAAGCAATTTAATCAAAAGCTTATCTTGAGTATTTCACTGGCATTTCAAAGCAAATACATCTAAAGTGAAATTACTATAATCTCTTTCAAACTTTCTTTCTCTTCCATTTCCCTATATCAATTGCCCAAGCCTGAAACTTGGAAATTATTTAAAAAAATTTTTTTAGTTGTGGATGGATACAATACCTTTATTTTGCTTATTGTTTTTATATGATGCTGAGGATTGAACCCAGTGTCTCACATGTGTAAGCCAAGTGCTCTACCAGTGAGCCACAACTCCAGCCCCTGGAAAATATTCTCTTTTTAAAAAATTTTTTATTTATATGTGATACTGAGAATCAAACCCAGGGCTCACACATGCTAGGCAAGTGCTCTACCACTAAGCTACAACCCCAGCCCTGTAAATTATTCTTAAGTCTTTATTTCCCTCTCCCTCTCTATCCAGAAGTAATCAACAGGTCCTGTTGTTAGTGCTTTTCATTTTTCTCTAAAATGTACCTACTTTCTTTCATCCCAATTATCATTGTCTTAGTACTAGTCACCATTGTCTCCTTCCCAGTTAATATAATATCTTAGTAATTTGCATAGAATTTAGTAGTGGAGTGGATGTGAAGTATGTGAGAAAGGGAGTACTCAAGGATCACTCTGAAATTTTGGCTTGAGCAATTGAAAAAATTGACTTGACCTTTTTTGGTGGGGGTGGAGTACTGGAGATTGAACTCAGGGGCACTTGACCACTGAGCCACAATTCTACCCCTATTTTGTATTTTATTTAGAGACAGGGTCTTGCTGAAGTGCTTAGTGCCTTGCTTTTGCTGAGGCTGGCTTTGAACTCCTGATCCTCCTGCCTCAGCCTCCTGGGATTATAGGTGTGCACCACCATGCCTGGCAACTTGTTATTTATTGAGCTGGGGAAGATGGGAGAAAAAGTAGATTTGGAGAAGATTGTGTCACCTGATCATCTCTGGCTGATGGGAGGCTGAGAAAGCATCTGGCTTGTATTAATTTTTTTTTTGTTGTTGTTATTTGAGCTGGATCTCATTTTGTTGTCCAGGCAGGCCTCAATTTCTGGGCTTAAGCCTGGCTTGTGTTAATTTTCAACAACTATGTAATAGAAATTTGTTAATTACCATAAACTTAGCCACTCAAAATAACATATCTTTTTTTTTTTTTTTTTTTTTTTTTTAGAGAGAGAGAGAGAATTTTTAATATTTATTTTTTAGTTCTCGGCGGACATAACATCTTTGTTGGTATGTGGTGCTGAGGATCGAACCCCGGGCTGCACGCATGCCAGGCGAGCGCGCTACCACTTGAGCCACATCCCCAGCCCAAAATAACATATCTTATCTCACACTTTCTGGGGGACAGAGGTCCAGGTCTGACTTAGCTGTTTGCTGTCTCAGGTTTTCACTACTCTTCCCTCAAAGCATCAGCTGGGTTGTATTTTTTTAAACAATTTTTAAAAATTTTTTACATGTTATTGGATCTTTATTCATTTATTTACATGCGGTGCTGAGAATCAAACACAGTGCCTCACACATGTAGGCAAGCACTCTATTACTGAGCCACAATCCCAGCCCACTGGGTTGTATTCTTATCTGGAGACTCAACTGGAGAAGGGTCTGTTTCTAAGTTCAGTCTTATTGTTGGCAGAATTATTTTCCTTGTGGTTGGAAGACTGAGCACTTGGGGTTTGTTTTGTTTGCTGTTAAGAGTCTGCCTTCAGCTCTTATAGGTTGCCAATTTTCTGCCACATGGTCCTTTCCATAGGCACTGAATTCAGAACCTGACATTTGCTTCTTCAAGTTCATTATGCAAGTGAGTCTTCTAGCAACACAGAGCATTATATGTTGTAACATAATTACAGAAGTGATATTGCATCAGTTTTGCTGTATTTTATTGGTTAGAAACAAATCACAGATGCCACCTACACCGAAGCGGGGAGGGTATTATACAAAGGTGTAAATACTGGGGAAGGGATGTATTATTCTAGCTACCCTAGAGTCTGTCTGCTTTCCTAGTCTCAGTAGTGGAAGGTGAAAAGTCAAATGGGGTTCTGGTCCATAAATTACCAAGGCTGAGTCAGTGGATTCTATTGCCAGAGACTGAATCTGGAATGATCATACAATTATGAAGAGAGGGTTAGAGTTCCTTTGCAGGGGTGCTCAGTAGCCGTGTAGAAAGAACATGCTGGTAGTAATAACAGTGTCCCGAGATTGTTGTCCACATGCAATCTGTGGAAGTCCCTTGTTTCTGCCTATCTGCTTATTTCTCCAATCTCTAGTTTTCTGATCCTTTCAAAATACCCTTCCAAAAAATTTCTTCTTAGGCTCAGGATGATTGGAGTGTTTTTCTGCACATGTAGTGTCACAGCATGGGTTAATGAGAGAAAGGTAGGCAGAGACTGGGTTTTGGATGGCCTTGCCACTTATAGTAAATCTTCCCCCGCCACCTTTTATTGACACTGAGGATTGAACCAGGGGCACTCTTAACACTGAGCTACATCCCCAGTCCTTTTTTTTTTTTTTTTTTTTTTTAATTTTGAGACAGGGTCTCCCTAAGTTGCCCAGACTGGCCTCAAACTTTCAATCCTCCTACCTCATCCTTTGGGGTAGCTAGGATTACAGGTATACACCCAAATTTGTTTTAACTGTTTTAAAGCAAAGGAATAATGTTACATGAAGATCCTTGTGAGGTCTTTTTGGAGGATTGGTTTCAAGAGTATGAGACTGGATGCAGGTGAACCAGTTGGAGGGCTTTCCCAGGCAAGCAGGTGAATGCCTGGGATTTGACTTGAGGCAGTGCCAGTTGCTTGGAAAGAAGAGGCAAATTGGAGAGATAGTGGGGTTACAAAAGCAACAAGACTTGTTTGTTAATTGGATGGGAGGGAGGGAGGGAGGAGAAGAAAGGAGTCCAGGATGACTTTCAGGTTTCTGCTTGAGGCAGCTGAATGGGTAGTAAGGAACTGGGACAGGAATGTAGGAACAGGTTCATGACAGGTTGTCAAGTGCTTTGTTTATGTGTGTAGGGTCTGATATCTGATAGACCTCTGTGTGGGTCCTCACTCTGCACTTATTAGTTCTGTGATGTTGAGCACAATTTGTGACTTGAACCTGTTTCCTCAACTGTAAAGTGGAAATAATACAACTTATTTCTTGTTTGTGTGTATGTTCATTGAATGCACAGTATCCAAGAAGGCACTCCACCTTTAAAAAGGGTTCAGAGAGACATGACAAATGGGTGTAGCTTTCAGGAAAGGCTTCTGGGAATGAACTCTTTTTGGGTCAAAGAGGAAAAATACAGCATTGCAGCAGACCAACAGAAGCCAGGAGGACAGGCAGGGTTGAGTTGCCACTGCACGTTGCTGAGCAGATGAGTCACTTGGAGGCTGCAGATCAGGCTGCCCAGGGCACCGCAGGCTGGCCTGGGCACGATGACTTCATTGTCAGTGAGGAGTCCTGGAGATCATTCCGTAAAGACATTTTTGTTCCCAAGGAGTCCATTACTTCTTCCTCTTTCATAGGATTTTTTTTTTCCCCACGCTCCTACTGCCTGGAAAGAACAGGAAACGATGTAAAAGGGATATAAGAGCCAGAATTTGTCTTTTAAGTCCTGTCTAGGTTTATCGCTGATTTGCTGGGTGACCTAGTAAGTTTCACTTCACCTGAGTCTCCTTATCTGTAACATTAAGAATGAGCTGGCTATACTCCCAAGCGTTATGTGAGAATTAGAGGAAGGTTGGCAGGCACTGAATTAAGAGGCATTCATTAGCATTTTACTCGCTAATTGTATATTTGGTCTCCTTCCTGCTCCGGACCCTCTCCCCCTCCTGCTGGAATTCGTTTTTGGATTTCCTGCACCGATCTTGGCTCGGCATATAGACTCATGAATGGATGAATGGAAGAATCAATGAGAGTCCGCAGCCGCCTCGGCAGGCCGGGAGTCCCGCCCCTTTCCGCTTCCCAGCGCGCGGCGGGGCCACGGGCGGGTCTTTTGCGACCGTTCGCTGGCGCGTGCGCGGGAGGCCGCGCGCGTTCGGAGGTGGCGGGCGGGCTTCCCGTGCGCGCGCGCGAGGGGCGGGGCCGGCCGGAGGCTGGCTGGCTGGCGGGCGGCTGGCTGCTGAGCCGGCGGCGGCAGCGGTGGCGGCGGTGGCTACGGCGGCGGCGGCGGGTGGCCGGCCCAGCGTGTGCCGGGTGGAAGAAGACAGGGGGTGGCAATGCTGCCGCCTGCGTAAGGAGCGCCGAGGCGATCGCGGCGCTTGAGCCTCCAGAAAGCGCGGAGACGCTGCGGGCCGGGGTCGGTGGCTTCGGGAGCCCGCCGGGCCATGGTGGCCGCGGGCGGTGGTTGCCGCGGCAGCGCTGCGGCCCGGGGCTGTGCGAGGCCGGGACGGTCAGGGTGCTGACGCCCTCCGGGCCCAGCCAGAGACATGAAGCGGAGCCGCTGCCGCGACCGACCGCAGCCGCCGCCGCCCGCCCACCGAGAGGATGGGGCTCAGCGGGCGGCAGAACTGCCCCAGTCCCAGCCCCTGCCCCCGCGCCGGCGAGCGCCGCCCGGGAGGCAGAGACTGGAGGAGCGAACGGGGCCCAAGGGGCCCGAGGGCAGGGAGCAGGTAGGGAGGGTTGGGGTCCGGGAGGAAAAGGATGGGGAGGTGGAACCTGAAAGGGAGTTGTGGGGGAGGGGACCTCAGGCGAGGGGACCCGGGCTGGAGCCTTTGAGGGGTGTGGGGGCTGAGTAGTTTGGGGAAGGAGGTGTTGAAGTCTAGAGAGGAAGAAAAATTGGGAGTGGAGGGAGGATATGGTGGCTTGGAGTTGAATTGGAAATGGGGGAATAGGGAAATGAAAAAATGGTCCTAGAGGCATTTGTAGCTAGGGGTTCTGGATGGGGAGAAGGAGCACTGGAATGTGGGCTACGTGAACAGGCTGCAAAGAGTAGGCTTACTAAAAGGAGTATGGAGCTATTCAGAGGGGTAAATATTGAAGAGGAATTGCAATTTGAAAGAGTGTTATGCTTTTTTTTTTTTTAAAGAGATTGTCCTCATGAATTATAAAAATGGGACATTCTTAAACGTTTTCTGATTTGGTCATCCTTATACTTTTGTACTGGTGTGTTCAGAATCATTGTTAACATTCTCCTTAGAAACGTCTACTTTATGAAATGCCAATTTTTATAACATTTGCACATGTGCAGTCCCAAGCTAGAAACATAATCATAGTTCTAGGCTTTGCTTTTTAGTTTACCACTGAAAATACTTTAATGGAAAAACAGAGAAAACAATGTAAAAATATTCATCGGGTTTCTAAATGGACAGAATGTGTTTATGTAATTTATTAGACAATAGTAGGTGTATTTATGAGTAGGGGATAAAGGTCAGTTTTATCAGGAAGGAAAAGCTGCCACTATTAGCTTTAGAAAGTTTTGGAAGGAGAATATGTGATCCTTGATCTTGATGGATTTGCAGAAAAATGTTCTGTAGTCATGAACTCCACTGACAACTTTTCTTTTGCACAGCTTCACTCCAGACCCCAGTGATTTCATCCTTGAATATTCATTTCAAGACTTTTTATAGCTTTCCTGCCTCTTTTCCCTCAGTTAAATAAGGATCTTCATTAGACATCACTATTGTATAGTTTCAGTGATGCTCATCCCTGCCGTTGGATTTTTTTCTGAATTTTGTTTTTCCATGTTATATTTTAAATAAACTGCACCCTTGGCTGTCTCTGCCATTGCTTTTAGGCTGCTGAGCATTATCCTGTTGCTGCAGTACCCTTCTACCCATCCTTGTCTTTTACATCCTGTGCAGTGCCTGTTTAAAACTTTAAAAATGTACAGTCAAGTCCAGATCCTTTTCTGACTCAATTTACCTGGTACAGTTGACCTTAGTATATATTTTTCAGAAGTTCAATATTACTTGACTTTTCCCTCTTTATGTTTACTCATTGTTAGGTTTAGTCTCAGAAAGAATTGTCCATCCTTTTCTTTGAGGCTTATTCCTGTACTTATATTCTTCTGCTCTTGTCTGCTAAAGACCCTTGTTATGTATGTTCTCTGACTTATATATCAAATAGACATAAAATAGCATAATTTTCCTGAATTGTGTAGCCCATCCACGCTACTTTATTTCTTTTTTGCTTCACTAACAACCTCTTGAAAAATGTCTCAATTTCTTTACCTTGTATACATTCCTGATATCTGGTATGTCCTATAAACTTACACTTTCCCAAAATTGTTGTCTTCATGGTCATCAGTAACTACTTTTTGGTTTACATTTTCATTGAGATTTGACTTAGGGTTCACAAATCAAAGGTTCATTTAGCTTGTGAATTTTTACAGAACAAATACACCCATATGATGATTATTCAGATCAAGATGGAATACATTTCCAGTACCCCAGATTGCTTCATTGTGTTTTCTTTCAGTTACTACTGTCCTCCAAAGTAACTGTTTCATGACTATGACCATAGATTAGTTTTGAACTAATACTTTATATGAACGAATAATTCAGTTTGCTGCCTTTCATTACTAAATTCTTTCATTGGATCATGTTTGTGAAGCTCACTTATGTTGTTCTTTATAGAAATACTTTGTTCTTTTTAATTGCTGTATAATTTTCCATTGTGTGAATATGCTGTGAAGAATACTAAAATTTGTTTTTCAAATTAAAATACAATGTCTGCTACTGGTGAAAAGTTTCATTGTGAAAGAGTTACTCAGAGAAATCTGTGGAAGTTCTAGGGACCTTTTTATGACAGAATCTCATAGTTTTTTCCTAGTCCTCATACTCTCTGACCTGTGTGAGCTGTTTGTCACTGTTGGCCATGTGTTCCTTCTTGACATTTTCTTCTTTTTTATGTAATCCATTCCACTGTTGCTTCCCTGACTGCTCCCTTGTGTCTGTCTCTTTTCTCTTCCTGTTCCCTAAAATGTTCCTTGAGGATATGTCCTCTGTGCTTAGTTTGTTCGTTTTTTGTTTGCTAGTCTCTAGCAGGCTCACTCTATTTGTGGCAAGTGCTTAGGATGTGGAACAAGGATCTGTAGTCCTCTGTTAATGGCATTGTGTTACAGAACCTTGTAGAGTCATCTGTCTTTAGGCCTGACCTCTTTTCTTAATTCTACATTTCAGTTTTGGGGTTTAATATTTCCACTACAGACTCTCAGCATTTGTGTTCTTTAATTTGTGATTTTTATGACTTGATATGACTCTGAAAGTCTATGATTTATAATAATTTATGATTTCAAAGGGCAAAAATTTCAAAATGTGTTATGGGTGTGTTATTAGGCTGGATGGATTCTGTTCATTGTGAAGGTAAATAACTTTGTTCTCCATTTTTTATGACATGGAATAGTGTTTTTTTATACTTTATATTTTGTTGGTATTTATGAATAAGTTCCGATGAAGATGCAGGAGGTCAGTGGCTTCTCCCTACATCATTCCTTTTTGTCAACAAACTTGACATTAAATACATAATATTTGCCTTCTCTGATGCCCTTGACCTCCTGGGCTAGTCATTTGTTAGGTTGTACCAATACTGCCTTCACAACATCTTTCAAACCTTTATTCCCACATGTTAAATTATAATATATGGGCTGGGCTTGTGGCTCAGTTGTAGAGGGCCTACCTCGCATGCGTGAGGCCCTGGGTTCGATCCTCAGCACCACATAAAAAAATAAATAAATAAAAATGCAGATATTGTGTCCATCTACAACTTAGAACATTTAAAAAAATATAATATATTCTGTGTTTTATTTAAAAAGATTCGAACTCATTGCTTACCTAGGGATCAAACCTCATGCATGCTAGGCAAGTGGAAAATCTTCTACCACTTAGCTATATGCCAGATACCCACCTTGCTTTTTTGAAAATTTAGTTTGAGACAGAATCATGCTGAGTTACCCAGGCTGGCCTTAAACTTGAGATCCTCCTGCTTCAGCTTCCCAAGTAGCTGTGATTATAGTCATCTACCACTACACTTGGCTTTAAAACTTCCCACTTTTTATTAGAAAAATTAGAATTAGATTTTTTTCCCCCCTTGATTCCTTAGGGCCCTTTGCTTTTCCACTGGGCCATATCCCCAGTCCTTTTTATATTATATTTAGATTCAGGGTCTTACTGAGTTGCTTAATGCCTTGCTAAGTTGCCTAGCCTGGCTTTGAACTTGTGATCCTCCTGCCTCAGCCTCCTGAGCTGTTGGGATTACAGGTGTACACCACTGCACCTGGCTTATTTTTGCTTTTAAGGTGCAAATTATTAAAGGTAAGAACTATGTCATTGTTTTATCTAAGATAATGCATATCCAGGAGAGCTCACAGGAGATGCTAAATAAGAATTTATTGAATGAATGAATGAGTCAATAGAAAACTAATCAAATAGTTTGAATTTGGGTGATGTGAATAATAATGGTAGTATGAGAAATAGACAAGTAAAGGACATGGAACATTTTTTAGGATGGGCGAAGTTGAGTTCAATTTTAATGTTTTTAGAGTACCTTTAGTACTACTGAGAATTTTCAATATTATTTTAACAAATTGGCTTTTCCTTACCCTGCACTGCAGTGTTAGTATATTGCAAAAGTATAGGATACAAAACACACAAGGGAAGCTGCATAACATGTAAGGAACTAAAATTGGTCTGATATTACTGGAGCTTGAAAATGAAGACATAGTTGCTAACCTAAGATTCAAAGAACTTCTATTGTAGATAGACTTTAGTATAAAGGGTAATAATTGTGTTTTAGCTTGATTACTGTGATGGTCATGTGTAGAATACAGCATAGGACATGATGACCGAGACATGGGCATTTGAGAATTCTTATTTTTCAATGCAGAAAGTTTTATCTGCCCTCCTTTCCTTCTTTTTTTTTTTTCAAAGAGAGAGAGAGAGAGAGAGAGAGAAAAAATTTTTAAATATTTATTTATTTTTTAGTTTTCGTTGGACATAACATCTTTGTTTGTATGTGGTACTGTGGATTGAACCCAGGCCACACGCATGCCAGGCGAGCGCACCACCATTTGAGCCACATCCCCAGCCTCCCTCCTTTCCCTCTTATCTAGGGTATGGATGTGGGCTAGCTCCTAAAAACCTGTTAACTTCAGAATATTTAGTTTTATCAAAAGTACTAGAGGAGAGGGGCTGAGGATGCAGCTAAGTGGTGGTGCACTTGGCTATTATATGCAAGGCCAGGGTTTGAGCCTCATTAGGACACATATAAATGAAATGGAATGATAAAATACTGAGAGCAGAGAGCCTGAGATGGTAAAAGCAGAAACGGGTTTGCCAGTTTTCCCTGATGAGGTTAGGACACATGTGCTTTCAGGGTTTTCCTATCTTTGTTCTTCTCGATACCCTTTATCCTAAAGATGAATTTACTGTCTTAGCTTTTTTCAACCCTATGTATTCATAGAGCTGAATATTGCAATCTGTGTGTCTCCTTTATTGCTGGTCTTAACTGCTTTATGTATCTTTGGTAAATCTCCCACTTAGTTTTGTACTTTTTTGGTGAAATTCCAGTGGTACCTTGGTATTTATTAGTTTTTATCAGTAAGTGTTGTTTTTATTATTAATCAACATTTGGGGTTTCAAAGGAGTTTGAAAGCTGGAGCTGTTGAATCAAAGCTTAGCCTTGGAGGAAGAGGAAAAAAATTCTCAAGAATGGTGAGTCTAGGAGGGGAGGCAGAGGCTGGAAGTTATGAAAGTTGGGGCTTACACAGAATGCATTGTTTGTGAAATATAGACCACATACAAACGAAGATGTTGTGTCCGCAGAGAACTAAGAAAAAATAAATAAGTGTTAGAATTCTCTCTCTCTCTCTGTCTCTCACTCTCTCTTTAAAAAAAAAAAAAAAAAAAAAAAGAAAGAAAGACATTTTAAAAAAAAAAAAAAAAAAAAAGAATGGTGAGTCTAGGAGGGGAGGCAGAGGCTGGAAGTTATGAAAGTTGGGGCTTACACAGAATGCATTGTTTGTGAAATATAGTTGACCACCATTTTGCTTTATTGTACCTCATTGTTAATTTCCAAATACTTTCGTCTTTGAACCAGGTCCATGTATACAGTAGATGTACAGTAAATAATTGGTGGGAAAAAAAAATTGACATCAACCTGAGCCTCCTGCTTTCAACTTCACTCAGTATACTTTATCAACATTTTTCTACTTCTAAACTTTTAGTTTTGGGCTTGCCACAGTCTGACCTTCACATTGTCTCCTATCTCTAGCTCACTCTCCTTTTAGGATTTCTTCTCCAAAAATTGTGCAAGCTTTTTGGAACTTTCAGCCATTGATTTTATTTTATTTATTTTATTTTAGAGCATTTGTTCTTATTAATTAATTAATTAATCAATCAATTTTTGCAGTTCTGGTGATTGACTCCAGGGCCTTGCATATGCTAGATAAACACTCTACTACTGAACTCTACTACTATACCCCAGCCTTCCAGCTGTTGATTTAAAACAATTTTTTAAAAATTTTCTTTTTATTGTCACTCAGTTCATGCCTTTACTTTCTTCCATATCCTACTTAATTTTTCATGGACTGTCATAATCATTCCTACCCATCAGCTCCTTTGCCTCTTTTCTGTTAGTCAGACCTGCCTGACAAACCCCTATCCATGATTAAACCAACTGTTTTTTTTTTTTTTTTTTTTAAATCCTGTTCTCCACCTGAATGTGACTGGCAAGAAAAAACCATACTGACATCTAAATATGTGATCACTAACCTCAAGGTAATTGTCAGTCCTGACAGTCAATCTTAGGACATTTCACTAGTTTATTAACTTTCCTAACCTTAAATGATAGTTTAAGGGCTGGGGTTATAGCTCAGTGGTAGAGCTCTTGCCTCAAATGCTTGAGGCACTGGGTTTGATCCTCAGCACCATATAAAAATAAATAAATAAAGATAGTGTGCCCATCTACAACTAAAATTAAAAAAAAAAAAATGATTGTTTTTCTTTTCCCCTGAATCACCAATACTCACTCTGTCTTCCTTACTTTTAGTTGATGTCTTTGCTTCCTGTTTCACTGAGGGGAAATAAAAAGACAACCAGAAGAGAGATTTCATAAGCTTACCTTATCAATTGGCTTATCTGTATATATCCCCACATTCTTTGTTCTCCCACCTATTGGTGTGGGTCATCTGTTCCTGCTCCTATTTAAGGTTAGTCCTTAATTAAGAGTTGCATGTAATTGTTTTATTTTTGCAAAGCTGGAAGCATTAATAATACATGACTCAAAAATGTAGTAGAAAACTATACTAACTAAAACAGAATGGTATCTGAAAAAATGCTTAACGTCACTAATCATCAGGGAAATGCAAATCAGAATCTCAATGAGATATCACTTCACTCCAGTTACAATGGCTATTAACAAAAAGATAAAACAAGTCTATTGAGGATGCAGAGAAAAGAGAACACTTATATACTCTTGGTAGAAATGTAAATTAGTACAGTCATAGTGGAAAACAGTATAGAGGGCTCCTCAAAAAATTGAAAAATAGGCTAGCATTCTCACTGGTATGAAATCAGTATGTTGAAGAGACATCTCCACTACCTTGTTTATTGCAGCACTATTGACAATAATCAAGATACGGAATCAACCTGTTAATAAATAAATGGATAATATAATACATATATATATATACACACTCACACACACACACATACATACACATATATATGTACACACATACACACACTCACAATAGAATAGTATTCAGCCATAAAACAAAGAAAGCTTGTCATTTGCAACAATATGAATAAAACTGGAAGGGCATCGTTAAGTAAAATAAGCCAGACAAGACAAATACTGCATGGTGTCAATAATGTGTAATCTAAAAATGCTGATGTTATAAAAGTAGCATAGTGGTTACCAGTGAAGGTGGAAGGAAAAGTGGATGAGGAAAGGATGGCAAATGGGTACACAGTTGCAGTTATAAAGAATAAATTCTGGTGTTCTATTGTTCTGTAGGACAACTTGTTAACAATGTATTGCACATTTCAAAGAAGATTTTGAATGTTTCACCACATACAAAGTTTGAGTTGATGAACATATTAATTACTTTGATTATTTCATTACACAGTGTATACATGTATTGAAACATCACATTGTATCCCATATATTTGCATCATTATTTTGTGTTTATTAAAATTTTAAAGAGCTGAGAGCAGAGGCACACACCTGTAATCCCAATGACTGGAGACTGAGACAAGAGAATTGCAAATTCAAGGCCAGCCTGGGAATTTAGTGAGACCCTGTTTTGAAAAAACAGGAAACAAAACAAAACTTTGACACACACACAGGCTGGGGATGTAGCTCAGGTGGTAAAGAAAAACAAAACAAAACAAAAAAAGGAGGGTTGGGGTGTAGCTGAGTAGTAGAGTTCTTACCTAGCACAGTTCTGTCCCCAGCACAGGAAAAGAAAGTTCTGTTCTGGTAATCTTTTCATGTTCTGCATCAATTTTTCTTCTCCATTGAATGGTTCTTGTTGATTGGTGTCATATTTCCCATCTTAAAATATCTTCATTAAGCTTAGAACTCCCTCATTCATTCGATTCAACAAATTTCTTCATTTTTTGAGTACTATGAGGTTAGACAGTGAGAAAGGCTAACAGTCCCTGTCCTCAGGAAATTTTGTATCATTTGATCTGCATTTGACATGGTTGATCATTCCATTGTTTGGTTTTTGGGATCATGCTCTATTGATTTTCTTTCTCACAGGAAGTGCTTTAGGGAATTCAATCTTTGATCTGCTTCTGTCTTTATTCTTTTCATGTGTTTTCATATTTTCTTGGTTTATATTCCATCTCTGTGTTGATGATTCCTGCATCTGTTTTTGACCTTTTTCCTGAGTTCTAGACTGATATTTCTAGTTGTGTGTGTAATATTTCCATTTGAGTAGTTCCGATCTCTTAATCTTAACATACATCAAAGATGGACTTTTTTTTTTTTTTTTTTTTTTTGGTATTGGGGATTGAACTCAGGGGCACTTGACCACTGAACCACATCCCCAGCCCTATTTTGTATTTTATTTAGAGACAGAGCCTCACTGAGTTGCTTAGGGCCTTGCCATTGCTGAGGCTGGCTTTGAACTCAGGATCCTCCCAAGCCGCTGGGATTATAGGTGTGCAGCACCACACCCAGCCTCAAAACGGAACTCTTGATGTTCTCTTCCCAGTCTGCTGCTTCCTTACTTTTTCCCAGGTCAACAAATACTGCCATTCATTCACTCATTTACCAGACCAGAACTTGAAATTGTGTTTGATTTTTTTTTTTTTCCTTAACCTTACCTTCCACATTTAGTTCTTCTGAACTGTTAGGTGTTCCATTCAAATTGCATGAAGCTTTTCCCCATTATCTCCACCACTACCCTAGTCCTATCCTGCATCATCTTTCATCTGGATTATAGTAAAAGTTCTCCTAAATGTCTTCCAGATACTATTTTTACTGCCCTCTTTACCCCTCTGTGATATTTTGCACACAGCAGGTCATCATGTAAAAGCTGAAATAATAGCTTGTCACTTCCCTGCACAAATCTCTATAGTGACTTTCCATCACAATTTAGATCAGAATCGAAAGTGTTGACTTTAATCGTACAAGATTCTTTGTGATCTGATCCTTGTCCTTCTCTAAACTCATTTCCTCTCATTCTTCCTTTTGTTTACTAGTTCTAGCTACACTGACCACCTTCGTGATTCCTGGGTATATTAAGCATGCTTTTGCCTGAGGACATGAAAAAAATTACTGTTATTTGAGGACTTTTGCACTTGGTAGTTTTCTTTATCTAAGGTACTCTTTTTCAGAAGTATATATGGCTTTCTCATTTTGTTCAGGTCCCTGTTCAGATATCATCTCAAGGATTCCTTCTTTGACCAGCCTTTCTAAGTTAACTCTCTTGGTCACTTACTTTCCTCTTTGTATTCATGTCTTTTATTCATGTTATTGTCACATATTTGTTTGTTATTGTATTTTCCATTAGAATAGATGCTTGCTGAAGGCAAGAATTTGTGTCTGTTTTTTCTCACTTCTGTGTCTCTAGCCTCTTTAATTGTACCTTATATATAGAAAGTACCAAATAGTCTCTCACCCCTTTAACTAGGGATTGAACCCAGGGCTTTGCACATGCTTGGCAAGTGCTGTACCACTGCGACACATCTCCACCCCTCAATAAGTACTTTTTGCCTGAATACATAGTAAATGAGATTAAGTCAAATTCTGAGTTCAGATTCCACCTCTGTGACAAGTTACTTAAGTTCTCTAAGCCTTAATTATCCCATATGTAAAATGGAGATAATAATATTACCTATTTCATAGTGTTATTTGTAAGGATTTAATAAGTTAATCTCTTTGAAACATAACAGCCTGATATCAAGAAGCACTCAATACTATTATCATGTTTTTAAGATATATGCACAGAATTTAGTAATATAGAATTCATACTTTTTGCTATTCTCAACTGGTTTTAGAAAGAAATACAATAGAAAAAGATGTCTTGACCTTGACCTTTGATTGGTATTATTGACCTATTCTTATTTTGTTCAGCTTGAAAGGGAGGCTTTAATTTGTGTAATTTTCCCTTCAGAGAATTTTCCAGATTTCTTTACTAAGTAACAGGGTTAAAAGAAGAGCATAGTGCTGGGGCTGTAGCTCAGTGGTAGAGCGCTTGCCTAGCATGCGTGAGGCAATGGGTTCGATCCTCAGCACCACATTAAAAAATAAATAAATAAAATAAAGGCATTCTGTCCATCTGCAACCACAAAAATATTTTTTTAAAAAGGAGAGCATAGTCTTCTTAGGTTTTAGGATATAATTAAGAACAAATCAGCCCAGGGTACCTATATTTTAAAATTTTGTGGTAGCATTTCAGCTATACCAGCTTTAATACAGCAGTGCTCTTTAAGGGACAAGCTGAGTATCAGATACACACATTCTTTAACCCTTAATATGTTGGCAATATAATGTTGTCAAGCCTTCTGTAAGGTATTGGAAATGTTTTAAAAAGGGGTTTAGAAATAGTTGGTAATAATTTTTAAAAAGCCCTTAAGTAATTTCAAAGGAATGTTACCAAGATAGTTATGTTTGGGTAACACAGGAACATTTGAGTCCTACTTTTGATCAGTAAAAGAAAAAGGACACTGTTATTAGCACAGGTTTTGGTCTTTATTTTAGTAAAGAACACTAGGTGTTCTTTACTAAAATAGGTTTATAGGTGCTATAACAGATATATTCAAAAGAACATAAACTGGTGGGACCTAACTTCCTTCTTCTACAGAGGACTTATAAGGCCACCCGAGGAAAGAGGATGATAGGTCAGACTGAAAATGGCTTAATCATTTCCACCCATATTTCTTTCCCAGAACTAAGTTACAGGACAATGCATAACTGCTAGAGGGCTGGAGAATGTCAAATAGCTTATGCCCAGGAGGACAGAAAATCATGTTTGGTTAACATCTAGCTATTCCCTGCTATAGCCCTGAGACCCAAATGTAGTCCTTAGCTAGAATGATATAGATATCCTTTATTTTGGTTATAAATGGCCTAAAATTATAGTATCCTTTTATTCCTTCTAGGCCCATAGTTTTGGGTCACAACCATTTAGTGTAGGAGGAAAAGCCTTTTCCCAAGCATGGTAGAAGATCTGAAAAGCTTGTTTCCTTCTGCCTGTGGTAGAAACTGATCTCTTGGAACCCCCACTGTCCTTCAGGCCTTGATGTGGAGAGAGCTGTCTTTAGATTCTCTCACTTTGTTAACCCAGCCATGTGGAAGAGGAAAAATGTCAAAAGTGATTCAAAAAGAAGCCAGAGAAGCCAGGTGACTGGGTCCCACCTGTTTTTACATTAATAGCTCCTAAAAGGAAGTATGATCTAGAGAGCCTACCTTTATAAAAGTGCTTAGACTTTTAATTTTTTTAAGTTATGGTAAAATACATTTGGCCTGGAATTTACCATTATTGACATTTAGTACATTCAGAGGTTGTGCATCCTTTACCACTATCCAGTTCCAGAACATTTTCATCACTCCAGAAAGAAATCTCCGGATTTATGGATTCTGTATATTTCCTATAAATGACCTATCATATGTGGACTTTCATCTGGCTTCTTTCACTTAATCATGTTTTGGGGATTAGTCTACATTGTAGCATGTATTAGTACTTTATTCCTGTTTGTGGCTAATTAGTATTACATTTGATGTATGATATATTTGGTTTATTCATCAGTTGATGCACATTATGTTTTTTCTGTTGTGGTTATTATGGGGTCGTTCTGCTATGAACATATGTGCACTAGTTTCTGTTTGACTATCTTTTTTATTTTGAGACAGGATCTGATAAATTGTTTAGGGCCTCACTAAATTGCTGAAACTGGCCTTGAACTTGCAATCCTCTTGCCTCAATCTCCTGAGTTGCTGGAGTTACAGGTGTGTACCATTGCACCTGGTTTGGTAATTTTTTTATTAAAAAAAAATTTTTTTTTGGTACTGGGTATTGAACCCAGGGGTGCTTGACTGCTGAGTTATATCCCCAGTTCTTAATTAATTAACTAATTAATTAATTTCAAGATAAAGTCTTGCTAAGTTGCTGAGGTTCTCACCAAGTTTCCCAGGCTGGCCTCAAATTTGGGATCCTCTTACCTCAACCTCCTGAATTGCTAGGATTACAGGTGTGTCCCTCTGTGCCCAGCCTTTATTTAACTTTCTGAAGGATTTCCAAACTATTTTTCATAATGGTTATACCATTTTGGTATTCCCATCAGCAATATATGAGGGTTCTAATTTCTATGTCTTTCCTTCACTTGTCATTTTCTTTCTTTTTTTTTTTTAAGAGAGAGAGAGAGAGAGAAAATTTTTTTAATATTTATTTTTTAGTTTTTGGCAGACACAACATCTTTGTTTGTATGTGGTGCTGAGGATTGAACCGGGCCACACACATGCCAGGTGAGCGTGCTCCTGCTTGAGCCACATCCTTAGCCCTCACTTGTCATTTTCTGTTTTTAAAAATTATAGCTGTACTAGTGGATGTGAAGTGGTATTTCATTATCCTTTTGATTATCATTTCCTTACTAGGTAATAATATTGAATATATTTTTATTTACTTATTGACCATTTGTATAGAAATGTTTATTCAAGTCTTTGCCTATTTTTAAACTAGGATTTTTTTTTTTTTGGTGGTGGTTGTTTTGAGTTATAAGAGTTCTATATGCATTTTGGATAATAGATTTACCAGGTAAATTATTTTCAATTATTTTCTTCATTTTTTATTCACTAGTTTATTTTATTTTATATTTTCTCTCCTACCCACCCTCATCAATTTATTTTAGAGAACTAAGTTGGGATTTATGAACTTGGAATAAAGATTAAATTTATGTTTCTATACTTTCGGTGGCTTTATGATTTTGTGCTAAATCTCTTAGTTTTTTCTGCTAAATTTTCTCTTTTACACATTGAAACAAATGTTCCCTTTTATTACTCTAATGATGTTCTATTTCCTTTTCTTTCTTTTTTTTTTTGTTACCAGGGCTTGAACCCAGGGCATTTAACCACTGAGCACATCTTCAGCCCTTTTTTATTTTTTGCTTTAAGACAGGGTCTTGCTAAGTTGTTTAGGGCCTCACTAAATTTTTGAGTCTGGCTTTGAACTTGTGATCCCACTGGCTTTGGTGTTATATTTTCTAAGTGAAGTCTTTGAGTATTGTGAAAAAAAGTACTTGATCATGTATGCCTAAATACCTGTCTTATGTCTATATTTATTCTTTCTTTCTTTCTTCCTTCCTTTCTTTCTTTCTCTCTCTCTTTTTTTTTTTTTTTTTTGTGCTAGGCATTGAACCCAGGACCTCTGCTGCTAAGTTGTATTCTAAAACCATGTTTATAGAATTTTATTTTGCCCTGTGAGAAATTAAATTCTTACTTGGTAATCATTTCTGGCATTTTTAATTCTCATCTTGTTAAAAATTATTTAATTATGAAACAGATTTACAGAAAAGTGCTTTAGATACCATATGCTGTTACTATGGTAACAGATTATTTGCAGTTTTGCTTCAGAGTTTTTTTAAAATCATTTTTTAGTTATAGATGAACACAATATCTTTATTTTATTTTTATATGGTGCTGGGGATCGAACCCAGTGCCTCACACATATGTAGGCGAGCACTCTACCTCTGAGCCACAGCCCCAACCCTAGAGACTTTTTTAAAAGAAGTAAAATGTTAGAGAGATACTATTAGCATCCTTTCTCAAGAGGAAACAAGTGCTCTAAAGATGGTTTGCATTAAATGTTTTATTGGGGGAGGGGAGAGAGACCTTTTTTACTACAGATATTTGTCCATAAGCAAGATGCAATAGTATTTGTTTTTAAATTATGTGTCATACCATATGAATCCTTTTATTTTATCTTTTTTTTCTCTTGACATTGTTTTTGAGAATTATGTGTGTCATAGATGTGCAAACATTTTCCTGTAAAGGATCAGATAATAAATATTTTAGACTTTGTCATACTGTATTTGTCACTGATATTCTATTATAGTGTGATAATATCCAAAGGCAGTATGTAAAGAATGAATTTGAATTGGCTGTGTTCCAGTAATTTTATGCATAGAACTAAAATTGGAATTTCATATAGTTTTCATATTCTTCATATCAATAGTAATATTTCATGAAATTTGTTTTCAACCACTTAAAAACAAACTATTTTTACCTTCCTGGCTGGATATAACTTATCACCAGTGGAATTTGACTTGTCAGTTGTAGTTTGACAACCTCAATCAATGTTAATACATTTAGATCAATTTCATTAATCATTAACTGTTATGGAGCATTATTTTGAATAAATGACAATTTATCTGTTTTTATAGTAATGGGCTCTTAGGTTATTTCCATCTTCTCTACTATAATGCTGCAGTAAACATTTCCTTATGCATATCTCCTTGTGTACATGTGCAAAGAGTTTCTCTTGCTAGGTGTATTGTCAGACACTTTCTGAAGTGATTTGTGCCAGTTTGTATTTTGATCAGCGATATTTCCCTATGTTCTTGTCAACTCTTGTTATCAGGTCAAGAAGAAGAACTTTGTCAGTCACCAGAAACTCTTCTCTCTGTACCTCATCCCATCACAGCTCCTTCTTCTCTTTAAAAGTAATTATTACTTTGACTTAAAAAGTGATCACTATCTTGTACTTCTTTATATTTTGGAATGTAGTTAGAATATCCATGCATTATTCATCTGCTTTATTTTTGTCATTAAACTTTTGCTAATATTTCAATAGCATATTAGTGTTTTAAATAAATTTCCCTTTTTGCTAGTAAGATTCAGAATCCTTTCATTTAAGCTGGGCATGGTGGCCCATGCCTCTAATCCCAGTGGCTCAGGAGGCTGAGGTAGGATCATTGTGTTCAAAAGCCAACCTTAGCAACTTAATGAGGCCCTAAGCTACTCAGTGAGACCCTTTTTCTAAATAAAGTACAAAAAAATGGGCTGGGGATATGGCTCAGTGGTTGAATGCCCCTGGGTTCAGTCCCTAGTACCAAAACAAATATTTATTTATTATCTTTCATTTATTTGTTATTTATTTATTTGGATTTTTTGTCTTCTGTGACTTGTTCATGTGCTTCAAGGTTTTCTTTTTCCATCTTTTTTTTTTTTTAAATTTTATTTATTTATTGGTATGTGGTGCTGAGGATTGAACCTAGTGCCTCACACGTGCCAGGTGAGCACTCTGCCACTGAGCCATCACCCCAGCCCTCCATCTGTTTTTAATTGATCATTGGGAGTTCTTTATTAGTGTCATTTAAATATAAAGAAAAAGCAGAATTTGAAATTAGAATTGAAACTTGTAGTAGCTTAGTGGGTTTGGATTTGAAATGAGGAAAAGAATGTTTATTTTGTAGTGCTGGTTAAATCAAGATTGAAAATGTCTTGTTTGAGCACAGGCCTGTAATCCCAGTGGCCAGGGAGGCTGAGGCAGGAAGATCACAAGTTTAAAGCCAGTCTGGGCAATTTAGCAAGGCCCTAAGCAATTTAGTGAGATCCTATCTTAAAATAAAAATGAAAAAGGGATGGGGATGAAGCTCAATGAACCCTGTATCAGTGACAAATACAGGGTTCAATCCCTGCCCCCCCACCCCCCAAAAAAGCCTTGTTTGTATTGGATCTTTACCAAACATTTTTGTTTTTTATTTTGCCTGTTTTTTGTCTCTGCTGTACATTTATTTTTAAATTATTTTTAAAAATATTTGTTTTTCAGTTTTAGGTGGACACAATATTTCATTTTTATATGGTGCTGAGAATCGAACCCAGTGCCTCACGCACACCAGGCGAGCGCGATACCACTTGAGCCACATCCCAGCCCCTCCTCTGTAAATTTATGTCAGAATATCTCTTACTTTTTTAGCAGAACATGTATTTTTAAGATTCTTCCTTTCCTTTTTAAAAGCTTTTTATTGTAAAAATATAAGTACAGAAAAGTACCAAAAACAGATACATGACTTAGTGGATCATAAGATAAACATAACTTTAGAATCCCTAACCAGGTCAAGAAGAACTTTGTCAGTCATTCAGAAACTCCTCTCTCTCTGCCTCATCACATCACAGCTCCTTCTTCCCTTTAAAAGTAATTATTACCTTGACTTAAAAAGTGATCACTATCTTGCACTTCTTTATATTTTGGAATATAGTTAGAATATCCATGCATTATTCATTTGCTTTATTATCCATTAAATATGCAGCAGTTTCCAGTGGCAATACTGTTACCTCCAATAATGTTGACTGAAAACTGCTGATTTGTTAATATGCTGTTGACATTCTTTCTCCACCTACATTTTGTGGTTGACCTATATCTATATTGTCAGATTATACAGCCATTATATATTATATTTTCTCCTTTTTAATGTACATTTATTCTTGTTTTAAATTTTTTTTTGTAGTTGTAAGTGGACAGAATGCATTTATTTTATTTGTTCATTTTTATGTGGTGCTGAGAATTGAACCTAGTGCCTCACATATGCTAGGCTAGCACTTTGCGACTGAGCTACAGCCCCAACCCCATTTATTTTTAATTCTACAAATAATTATATAATTCTAATTAATATATTGATGTGTCTGTAGTGACTTTTTTTCCTACTTTAGGCACTCCTTCCCCCCAGAAACTGGAACTTCATGCATGTGCCTTGACACTTGCCTTATTTTGTTGCTTTGAATGAGTCATATTTTAATGTTCTTTGTGCCTTGTGATTTTTGTTGAAAATCGGACATTTGAATATTGGTAACTTTGGAAATCAGCTTCTCCCCATTTACTTTCTGGTTTCTGCTGATTGTTGAAGGCTGTAGTAATCTATGAAATGCATTTTCCCAATCTTTTTCATATTTGGTCATTAAAATTTGTTTTTTTTGTCATGTTTAGATTTTCTTGATCACCAGGAGCTGGCCAAACACACATGTGCACGTGCATGTGCACATGCGCGCGTGTACACACACACACCGACACACACACAGACACACACACAAACTTCTGCCAGTCTTATAGATTTACTTTTTGCTGGGATTTTACTTCAATAGTTAGCCAGATTTGCATACTTGATCCTGAAGAGCATTAAGGTCTTTTTAGGTCTTTCCTCAATGTATAGTTTGCCGGAATATGCACATGACTTTCTAAATTACATAGAATATTCAGGTATTTTTGATTGCTCTATTTTTCCAAAGAAGTTCTTTTCTGTTCTTGCAGACATTAAGTGGTCTGTTTTATGTCTCAGTTATAATCTTTTGCTCCAGATGGCTTTGGGTGTTCGAATTACCTTTCAGTGTTTTCACTTTGATCAGGTTCTGAGGTATAATGAGAAGACCACCTTGCTCTTTAGATAGGTCCCCCAGACAAGTTAAAACAAACACAAACTGCTGGACATGGTGACACACATCTGTAATCCCAGTGGTTCGGGAGGCTGAGGCAGGAGGATCGCAAGTTCAAAGTCAACCACAGCAATTTAGTGAGGCCCTAAGTAACTTATTGAGACCTGTCTCTAAATACCATATTAAAATAAAGGGCTGGGAATGTTGCTCAGTGGTTAAGTACCCCTGGGTTCAATCCCTGGTACCAAAAACAAAACAAAACAACCCCCCCCAACAAAACAAAACAAAAACCAAAAAATCCATAAACTCATTTATGTTCAGAACCAGGGACCAGGGTCCCACACTCAGAGCATCATGCCAAGGAGGAGCAAATTAAAAATCCCACAAAGCTTCTCTATTAAGTTGACTTTTTTTTTTTTTTTTTGAGATTGCACTATATTGCCCAGGCTGCCTTGTATTTTCAATCCTCTTGTCTCTGCCTCCCAAGTAGTTGGTTGTAGACAAATACCGCTCTGCTGGGCTTTTAAAATTGACTTCTTAATTCACCTTTCTCTTGATTACTTGTAAACCTTGGTTCTGATAGTTCTGCTTGTTTTTCAGTGTTTTTGTGGGAAGATGAGAATTTGGAACTGTAGTATACCATTTTGCTGGTGTTATCTCTGTTTTTTTTATATATATATATATATATATATATATATATATATATATATATATTTTAGTTGTAGATGGGCACAATACCTTTATTTTATTTTTAATGTTTTTATGTGGTGCTGAGGATCAAACCTATGCCTCACACTAGGCTAGTGCTTACCCCTAAGCCACAACTCCAGCCCCTCTGGTTTTATTTTAATTTGTATTTCCTTAATCATGAATAATATTGAGGATAGTTTCATATATTCATTTGCTATACTTTGTTGAATTGTCTACTCAATCTTTTGGAGCATGTTTTTATTGGCTTGTTTCTTTTTTTATTATTGGCTTGTGAGAGATCTATATATACTGACTGACTGTCATGTTTTCTTTTTTAAACCTTTTTTGAAGAGCAGAAGTTTTAAAATTTGCAGATGTTTAATTTATATAGTCATTATTTTTAAAATTGTGTGTTATGTCCTAAGAATTTTACCTACGTCAAAGTTAAATTTCTTTTAAATATATGTATGTATATGTTGTGGATGGACACAATACCTTTATTTTATTTATTTTTTTATGTGGCATTGAGGATCAAACCCAGTGCCTCACACTTGCTAGGCAAGCACTCTACCACTGAGCTACAACTCCAGCCCAGAGTTAAATATTTTTTTAAAAATTTTCTTTCAAAAGTTTTATACTTTTAAGTTTTCTTTATAATCCATTTGGAGTAATTTTTGTATGTTGTGCTGATATGTTTGAAGTATGGGTCAAGGTTCATTTATTTTGCATGTGGATATCATGCAGAGGCTTTTTGATATGGATTAAGAGAATGGACTTTGATAAATGTGGTGGAGTTTGACTCTTGGCAGGATAGGTTTTGCCACAGGTGTAGAGTTCTCTTTACCAATTGGATTGCTAGTCATATGGGAAAAGTCAGCTTCCAATGAGAGTTAACCCATTTTTTTCAACCTGACAAGTTTTTAATGTGTATACTCCTATTTTCAGCTGTGAATTTTTTGCCTACTTGGAATCCTATCCTTGATAGCATAATGTAAGTATACTGCTAGGCTTGTGGGTAAAATTAGTCTGAGATTTGGAGGAGGGAAATGGTTTTGAGTCAATGGGTGGGAAAGTCTGTGAGGACTATGTACAGCAATAGAAAAAATATCCACAATTCAGTAGTATTGAGTTAAAAGAGAAAGAAGTAAACTCTAAGAGTTGGAAGGAACATGGAGAGATTATGTAGTCTAGGAATTTAATTTTTTAAAGCATGAAATTTACATGGTATATAATAGACACATTATTACTACAATAGAGAAATACAGGCTATATATAATTCCTGGCTTGCTAGCTCTAATTCCACCTTTAAAAAAAGTCTTGCTTTAGAAAGAATGTTACCAAATGGGCATGTGGCGCATGCCTGTAATCCTAGCAATTTGGGAGGCCAAGGCAGGAGGATTGCTGGTTCAGAGCCAGCCTCGGCAACTTAGAGAGGCCCTGAACAACTTAGTGGGACTTGTCTCAAAAAATAAAAAGGGCTGGGGATGTAGCTCAAGCCATTAAGTGCCTCTGGGTTCAATCCCTAGTTAACTCTCCCTGCAAATAAAAAGAATGTTATCATACAAGTGAATTGACTTTTGTAGGATTTACTCCAAACCTGCTGTATTAATATATTTGGGCTACTATCACAAAATTCCATAAACTGGGTAGCTTATAAACAATATAAATTTATTACTTATAATTTTAGAGGCTGATAAATCCAAGATCAAGGTGCTGACAAATTTGGTCTCTGGTGAGGACGACTTTCTCTTATGCAGATAGTGCCTTCTCTCCTGGGCCTCATTTGTAAGGGCTCTAATCTCATTCATGAAGCTGTGATCACATAACCTAATCACTTCCCAGAGTGTCCTTAGGGGTTAGGATTTCAATGAATGAATTTTAAGGAAGACATAAGCATTTAGATTCATTTAATTTGGAAAGTAAACCAGTTGCAAACTTGAATACTTGATTATCAATTTCAAATAATTTGTGGCTGATTTCTCACAGTTGATCAACTTCTGTATGGTGGCATCATATAGCAAGTTGTTGATTTAGTCTTATTGCTCTCAAACTTTGGTGTGCTTCAGAATCACCTGGATGGCTTGTTGAAACAGATTTCTGGACTCTCCATGGAATTTTAAAAAAATATTTATTTATTTTTTAGTTGAACATAATACCTTTATTTTATTTATTTTTATGGGGTGCTTAGGATCAAACCCAGGCCCCTGCATGCACTAGGCGAATGCTCTACTGCTGAGCCACAACCCCAGCCCCTCCACTGAAATTTTTGATTTAGTAGATCTGGGATGAGGATTGAGAACAAGTTCAAGCTGGTTTTGGGACCACACTTTTAGAATCACTGTTTTAGGCAAGAAGAGAATTATTCATTGTTTCCTTTGGTTTTCTTTCTTTTGTACTAAACATTTATAGTTCTCCTAATGGTTGTTAGAAAACTGCTGTAAATTTATAGGTTTGGTAATATTTACTATTGCCATAGCAGTGTTTTATTTGTAAACTTGTTTTTCCTTCTGTATTCTCTTGCTGCTAAGCATACCACCCCAGCCAGAAAACTGAAAGTCACTCTTGTTGCCTTTTTCTCCTTAACTCTCTATTTTAAGAATCATTTGAGGGCAGGGGCTACAGCTCAGTGGTAAAGCGCTTGCCTTGCATGTATGAGGCACTGGGTTCAATCCTCAGCACCACATTAAGTCAATCTACAACTTAAAAAATATTAAAAAAAGAATCATTTGACTATAGAAATGATAGAGAACAATATAATCTAATTTAAGCAGAAAAGAACAACAAAACCTGTAGGTTTGCTGGACCTCATAAGGGATTAGAAATGTAGAAAACTTTAAGAAATAAGGGTGGAAGTTAGTAAGGAAGTTCTTCTCATGCTTCTTTTCTTTCTCTAGGGCTACATGTGGTTTGGTCTTACTTGCTTTGTTTTCTAGTCCTGTCCTTTGATTACTTCGAAGTAAATTCAGTAATGCTCTGCTATTTTAAAAAGTTCAGTCTAGGGCTGGGGTCATGGCTCAGTGGTAGACACTTGTCTAGTATATGTGAGGCACAGGGCTCGATTCTCTGCACCACATAAAAATAAATAAAGATCCATTGACAATTAACAAAATACTTATTTTAAAAAAGTTCAGTCTAGGGGGCTGGAGTTATAGCTCAGTGGTAGAGCTGCTTGCCTAGCATGTGTGAGGCACTGAGTTCGATCCTCGGCACCACATAAAAATAAATAAATAAATATAAGGAATTGTGTTCATCTACAACTAAAAACAACAACAACAACAACAACAACAAAATTAAAAAGCTTCAATCTGGGGCTGGGGCTGTAGCTCAGTGGTAAAGCACTTGCCTTGCATATGTGAGGCACTGGGTTCAATCCTCAGCACCACATAAAAATAAATAAAGATACTGTGTGTTTATCTACAACTAAATACATATTTAAAAAAAAGCTTCAGTCTAGTTGAGTATAAGAAGTAAGATGCAAAAGAGTTCATTTTGAGTGATTACATTCATATCAAGTTTTTGGACTTTGTATAATTAGTTATGCTGTTAAAAATCTGAGATCCCGGGCTGGGGATGTGGCTCAAGTGGTAACGCGCTCGCCTGGCATGCACATAAAAATAAAATAAAGATGTTATGTCCACTGAAAACTAAGAAAAAAAAAAGTCTTGAGATCCCCTGGGGTGTGTGAGGGGATCAGGGATAGTGATTAGAAGAAAGCACAAGGGGGCTTTTTGGGATGCTGATTATATCTTTCTTTTAATCTTTGAAAAAAATATATAAATATATACATATGTATTTAGTTATTGATGGACCTTTATTTATTTACTTACATATGGTACTGAGAATTGAACCCAGTGCCTCACACATGCCAGACAAGTGCTCAACCATTGAGCCATAATCCTAGCCTTTTCTTTTAATGTTGATGCTGGTTACATGGGTATGTTCACTTTGTGAAAATTCACTGAGTTGTATGCTTAGGTATGTGTATATCTGTGCAACAAGTAATATACTTTCAGCAAAAGTTAAAAAGACGGCCTAGCTTCAAAGTTAAATTTCTTATCTAATTTAAATTTTCTTCCCTTTGCCAGGTTTTGAAAGAAGAGATTAGGAATAAGAAAGGTCATGATCCAGTCTTTCATTTTTTTCTTCCCTCTGTTTTCTGGCTTTTTTTCTTTGGTATGTCCCAATAGGGACTAGAGAGATTGAAAAGGATATATTTTTCTCTTAATTGGTGCCGACTGAGTCCTCTCTTGGTTGTTCTTTCTTCTTTGGTGAAGACTGATTGGATGCCTCCTGCACTGAATTATTTCTTATAATAAACAATTCCTATGAATCTTGATACACCAAGTGGTAGAAGTATATGTTGCTCTCTTGCTATATTTTGCACCATTAACTACTGTTTCCAATTTACCTTTATCACTGCTCACTTCCACTGTATTTGCCTAGACACGTGGGAGACTTTGATGATTCAATGTCTCAACTTTACCTTTATCCTTTTATCCATGTTTTGTGCTTAAACATTGGTAAATTATGTCCTGGATGGTCACCACCAACCAATATTCGTATTTTCCCATGTTTATGAACTCGTGAATCAACATATGACCTTAGAGATTTTCTTCTCTTTCATCTTGTCTTAGAGAAGTGGACATTTTCCCATTTTTTCCTTTGTGGCTTTTAGTATTCCATGGTGCCTGTTACTTGAGTCTTCCTTTCTCCCTTTCTGTCCTTCCCTTCTTTCTTTTTCTTCCTTTGGATTGAACTCAGTGGCTTCTTGGTTGTTAGGTAGGTGCTATACCCGAGTCCTGAATCTTCTTTTTCAAATGCTGGATGACATAGGTATCAGTTGTTTCTTAGACTTCTTATTTTGTCCCTATAATATCTAGTAATGCACTCACTACTTATAGCTTCTGTAACAGTCCATCTTATGTTTCTATAACAAAATACCCAAGCCTGGGAACTTTATAAAAAAAGAGGTTTATTTAACTTACTGTTTTGGAGATCTAGGTTCATCTGCTTATTCTGTTGAGGGCTTTTTGCCTACATTAAAAAGCATAATGGAGGGTTTCATGGTGGGAGTACATGTGAGAGGGAAATCACATAGTGAAATAGGAAGCCAGAAAGTTTTAGGGGCTAGGCTTGCTCTTTTTATAGCAACTCACTCTTGAGGGAACTAACCAGGTTCCTTGTAGAACTACATTAGTCCTTCTTAATGGCAGGAGTACTCCTAAGGACCTAATTACTGCCCACTAGCCCCCCAACTCTTAAAGGTTCCACTGCTTCTCAGCGTAGCCACATTGAAGATCAAGCTTCCATCATGTGAACCTTTGGGGAGCAAACCATATCCAAACCACAGTAGCTACCTTCCTGAAGATGTGCCTCATTTGTCTAATTTTTCTACCAGTTAATACTGTTAAAAAGGTAGGATTTCCCTTTAAAACATACATATCTTGATGGTGTTGTATATTGTTTACTGAGTGAGGAGGAAAAGGCATTGGGGTGCAGTGGATGAACAAGACTAAAATGAGGCAAAAGGGAAACTCTGTCAGTATTTCATATTGTCTCTATCTTCTCCATAGTATTTTTATACTTTTTTGTTTGAAAACATATTGGCTTTTATTATAGGCATCTGAATAAAGCTCTAAGTTTTCATTTAGGACTAATTGAATATTAGTGGTATTTCTAACTTTGCATAATAGGTAAAGGAAGGCCTGCTATTTGATGATTTATTTAAAAACTAAACCCATTGGGTTGGGGTTGTGGCTCAGTGGTAGAGCGTTCGCCTAGCATGTGCGAGGCGCTGGGTTTGATCCTCAGCACCACAAATAAAAATAAATAAAGAAAAGGTATGTGTCCAACTATTTCTAAAAAATAAATATTAAGAAAAAAACCACAGGGGCTGGGATGTGGCTCAAGTGGTAGCGCGCTTGCCTGGCATGCATGAGGCACTGGGTTTGACCCTTAGCGCCACATAAAAATAAAATAAAGATTGGGCTGGGGTTGTGGCTCAAGCCGTAGTGCGCTCGCCTGGCATGCGTGCAGCCAGGGTTTGATCCTCAGCACCACATACCAATAAAAATGTTGTGTCCGCCGAAAACTAAAAAATAAAATATTAAAAAGAAAAATTCTCTCTCATTAAAAAAAAAATATTATGTCCACCTAAAACTAACTAACTAAATAAATAAACCACACACAAAAAACTAAACCCAGATGTAATGGCCTGTGCCTGTATTCCCAGCTACTTGGGAGGTTGAGGCTGGAGGATTGCTTGAGTCCAGGCCATCTTAGGCAACATAGTAAGATCCTGTCAAAAACAACAACAATAACAAACACCAAAAAACTTTTCTTTACTGGATATGGGAAGAGTGTGATTAAAAGAAGAACAGTAAGTAGATAAATATAATTAGAAGTTTTATGTCATTTTGTGAGCCTTCTCTATTTTTCCTTTGTCATTTCATAATCAGTATCCCTTGTCCCAGTGGCTTGGGAGGCTGAGGCAGGAAGATTGTAAGGTCAAGGCCGGCCCTAACCAAGCAACTTAGTGAGACCCTATTTTTTTTTTTAAGAGAGAGAGAGAGAGAATTTTTTAAAAAATACTTATTTTTCAGTTTTTGGTGGACACAACATCTTTATTTTATTTTTATGTGGTGCTGAAGATCGAACCCAGTGCCCCACGCATGCCAGGCGAGCGCGTTACAGCTTGAGCCACATCCCCAGCCCCCCTATTATTTTTTTTAATATATATTTTTTAGTTGTAGATGGACACATCTTCCTTCCTTCCTTCCTTCCTTCCTTCCTTCCTTCCTTCCTTCCTTCCTTCCTTCCTTCCTTCCTTCCTTCCTTCCTTTCTTTGCTTGAACCCAGTGCCTTACACATGCAAGGCAGGTGCTCTACCACTGAACTATAGCCCCAGCCCCTGAGACCCTATCTTAAAAAAAAAAAACAAAATTAAGGGCTGGGGATGTGACTCAGTGGTTAAGTGCCCCTAGGTTCAATCCCTGGTTAAAAAAAAAAAGAAAAGAAAAAATTCCATGTCCTTGCAAAGCATACCAGGCTTTTATTAAGGGAACTATGTTTCCGGCTTTAGCTATTGAGTGGGAAATATAAAATACTGATACTTTTTAACTAATGAATGTTGTAGAGATGTTCAGTGTAAAGTTCTTATACTTCAGGAAAGTGACTAAAAAACTATAATGTTTTACTCTTTTTTTTTTTTCTTTGAAGGATGTGGTAACTGGACTTAGTCCCCTGCTCTTCAGGAAGCTCAGTAATCCTGACATCTTTTCATCTACTGGAAAAGCTAAACTCCAGCGACAACTTAGTCAGGATGACTGTAAGTTGCGGAGAGGAAGTCTGACCAGTTCTCTGTCAGGTAAATATCTGATTTTGTCTGAATGTGGGAGACTGAGTGGTAGAGAGCATGTTTTACATGCATAAGGCCCTGGGTTTAAACCCCACAACAACAACCAGAAAATGAGAGCAAACAAAACCCAGCAATAACAACAAAACAAACAAAAAGAAATGTGGGACTTTGTTGTTAATATTTAAAGTTGTATCAACTGAACATTTTGACAGCCTCTTCTTTGCCAGTCTTGTATGGAACACTCCTAGGTAAGACTGTTTTCTCTCCTTATATCTTCTTCATGGACTCTAAATGCTAACCACCTGAACTGATAGGTATTTCTTGGTTCACCAGTGCTTCTGGCTACATTCCCCCTCAATCTGATTTCTCTCTCCTCTTATGTGGATTTCACATCTCTTTTCTCCTTTTGATTTTCTTTTTCTCTCCATTCACCAAACCTAAGTCCATATGCTTCCCCATATTCTTCAATGAAAAGGCAATTAAAAAATTCAAGGGAAAAAATATACAAAGAAATTTTGGTCTAAATAGAAGGCAATTAAAATGTAGCATAATCTTAGTATAACAGAATATGAAAAAAGGAGAGTCTATCCTTTGACCATAGCTAAAATTGTTAGTTAAGTAGAGAAGAAAATGTAATCCTATCATATTCCTTTGTTTAATAGTAAACAATTTTCAGTTTCTATTTCTTTCAGTTCATTTCAGGGTTATTCCTTTGGTTTTATTTTCTCATTCTTGTATTGAAATTTTTACTTTGCCAATTATCTATATAGACAATTCTTGTTTCTGTTCTATAGAATTCTCATCTTTTAGAGATGTGATTATCTTCTAATTGACCATGAATGAGTGGATTTTTGAATTAAAATTTTAAAAAGTTTATTATTATTTGGATTAAATCTTTTTCCTTTGATCATCTAACAACCAGAGTCCAGTCTTTTACTCTGAAATGCTAAATCCCTTCTATCCTGTAATTATGTGACTACTAGGTTCTATACTGTGGAAATGGAGTTGGGTTTGACTCTTTTGTCTATAGAATTTGCATATAATCTGATTTCAGCATTTTGTCTTGCTTTATGCCTTTTTAGGTATTTTCATTTCTGAGTACTGAACCTAAGATTTTGCAGAACAAACTAACACCCCTCTTTTTTAAAAAAATTTTTTTTAGTTGTTGACAGACATAAATACCTTTATTTCTTGTTTTTATGTAGTGCTGAGAATTGAACCCGGTGCCTCACACATGCAAGGCAAACACTGTACCAACTCAGCTGCAACCCTAGCCCCAATACCCCTCTTAACTACAGCCTCCCCTATGCTTATTATAGCTTGTGTCTTTCCAGTTTCATTGGTTCTGATCTATCTATTTACTTTAGATCCTCCTCTCCAAAAGAAAACAAAATATGAAAACAAACTAAAACAACCACTCTCCAAAATATATGTATTTTATTTGTTTATAAAATTGTTTTGTTTTGGGGGAGAGGCACCCAGGCCTCATGTGTGCTACATAAATGCTCTACCACTGAGCTATAACCATAGCCCTTTAAAAAAATAATTTCACCTCTAAATAGTCAGTTAGTTTCTGTCTGTCTGTTTTGGTATAGCCTGGAGGACAAAAGATAAAAGCATGTGTTCACTCTGCTACTTTTTTTTTTTTTTTTTTTGGTATTGGGGCTAGAACCCAGGTCCTCATTCATGCTAAGCACACCCTTTTTCACTGAGCTACACCCTCAACCCTCACTCTGCTATCTTTAATTGGAAATGTTTTATTCAATAACCTCTTGAATTATCCTAAGAATAGTAATTAGGATTTTTAAGATTTTCTTTTTTTCTGTATTATTTGTTTTACTAAAAGGCTAGTTTTGTTTGTACATAATATTTCTTTTATTTTATGTTGTTTATTTTCCTCAAATTCTTGGCAGTTGAGGCTGGGGTTGTAGCTCAGTGGTACAGTGCTTGCCTAACATGCGTGAGGCACTGAGTTTGATCCTTAGAACCACATAAAAAATAAATAATATAATGTTGTTAATATGAAAAAAAATTCTTGTCAGTCTTTCTCATTTGTGTTTCAAGTTCTTACTGCTCTTTGCTCATATTGGGTTCTACTAAAGTTGTATGAACCTTTTTATCTAGCAGGCTCTTACTTTGAAGAGGGATATGATGATACTAGCCTTTTATTGTGGGTAGGATGAGTCAACAAACTAGCTTTCCTTTAGAATATATAGGTGATGAGTTGGCAGGTTGTTTATAGGATTATGTAGTATTTGCAAAATGAAGTTCAGAGGGCAGGTATGCAGGCTTTACTGTAAGTTTGTGAAAATTTTGAGTTGAGAACTATTATTATTATTATTTTAAATATTTTTTAGTTGTAGATGGACACAATATCTTTATTTTATTCATTGTTATGTGGTGCTGAGGATCGAACCCAGTGCCTCACACATGCAAGGCAGACACTCTACCACTGAGCTATAGCCCCAGCCCCTTCATCATTTTTTTGATGCTGCAGATTGAACCAAGGGCCATGTGCATACCAGGTGAGTGCTGTACCACTGAGTGACATCCAGCCCTAATATGATTTCTTGTGACAATTTTATGGAGAGGCTTCCCAGTAAAGGGTATATTTGAAAGGAGACTTGAAAGATAACTAGATTTTAAAAAAATGTATCACATTTTTTTTTTGATTAAAAGTAAAACAGGGCTGGGCTTGTGGCTCAGTGGTAGATCACTTGCCTAGCATGTGTGAGGCACTGGGTTCAATTTTCAGAACCACATATAAATAAATGAATAAAATAAAGGTTCATCAGCATCTAAAAAAAAAAGTAAAAAAAAAAAGTAAAACAGACTCAGTTTTTTAAAAAATTTGAGTATAAAAACATGTATCAGGGCTGGGGATGTGGCTCAAGTGGTAGCGCGCTTGGCTGGCATGCGTGCAGCGCGAGGTTCGATCCTCAGCACCACATACAAATAAAGATGTTGTGTCCACCGAAAACTAAAAAATAAAACATTAAAAAAAAAAAGAAAAAAAATATGTATCATGACAAAGTGAAGTTCTTAGTCTTTCTCCTACATCTTAGTTGTTTTTGTTTAGTTTTTGCCAAATTGCTGTTCAAATGAGTTATCTCATATTTTGTTTGTAGCAAAAACAAGAAAACTGTAAATAACTAGGATTTTGCTGGCACAGGAAGATTTAAGTGAATTAGGTGGTTAAAATTAAGCCAATTGAGAGTACTAGGCATAATGCTGAAGCTGAATGAGTGAATGGGTGTGAAAAAGAGTGGAAGGAGATGAGGCCAGGAAGTAATCTTGATCTATGGGGGTCTTTTTATGATGTTAATTCTTTAAATAATTAATTCTTTGGCTTAATTCTTTAAATAGTAGAGAGCCAACAGAAGTTTTTAGGGAAGGAAATTATACCACTACATTTATTTTGGTTAGACCACTAGCAGCAATGCGAAGAATGTTGTGAAGAAAGGATGAAAGTGGCAAGTTAGCTGGCAAGTTCCTGAGGTTCTAGACACTTAGTCTTTTTTTTTAAAACACAATCTTTACAGGTGACTTTCATGTAATTTTCAGTGAGATTAAGGCAGTCAGTAAATTGGATTGAGCACATGAAGTCTTCTAAGTGAGTCTTCTGCTCTCTAGCAGTGTAGATTGTTTCTCTTCTGAATCTCAAGGCCAGACTTATTTAGGAAAATTTGTCTGTACCACTCATGTTGCACTGAGTTAGTGAGAAGCCAAGTAGATTGGAAGAGATTGGAAAACTCCCATACTGATGGTTAGGTATATATCAAGGTAGGAGGTTGGCATGTTATTGAATATTACTGAAAACAGTCAATTCATTTCAGTGTCCTACTTGGAATTCTCACTACCACCCAGACATTTGGACATTTTAATGCACTATAGATTATAAAATGGATAAGAAAGACTTTACTTTGTATTAATATGATTATATCCACTTGACATCATTGCATCTGTATTTTTTCATTTATTTATCAATAAATAATTACATATATATTTTTTGACCCTTGGTTTGAAGGTAAGCAGCTGCTCCCTTTGTCCAGCAGTGTACACAGCAGCGTGGGACAGGTGACTTGGCAATCTTCAGGAGAAGCATCAAACCTGGTTCGAATGAGAAATCAGTCCCTTGGACAGTCTGCCCCTTCTCTTACTGCTGGCTTGGTAAGTGATAGTAAGGATGTTGGCTTTTTTGGGGAACAAACCCTTGAGCCTCATTTGTCATTGCTACATATTATTCTCCTTTTTAGGATTTAAGTAATTTCTCAAAGTGAAGTATGGAACAAGATTGGAATTTTCATTGAATATATTCTGTTGACTCTCTCAGGCTGTCACTGTCACTGGTACTAATTAGTGAGCATCAAGGAAAGATTCAGTATGGTTATAATGTTAATGAATACATTTCCTGGGAAAGAACTTTTTTTTTTTTTTAATAGAAATGATTCTAAATTTTGTGACATTGTGTTGCTTCTCTATACAACTCTGTGGTATACATATTTAATACATGATAGGGAACATCTTTGAAATACAGTGGGTACTTAAATATACATTAGATGATATTTAATGGATTTTGTGTGAGAAGCAGGGCATGTATGATAGTCTGGGCATGCTGTTTTCTGCCTGTCCTTGTAAGTCATACCATTTTACCTTCAATGGTTCTGCCTGGCTACCTAAGGCACCCATTAATTTTCTGCCAATTTCATACCCTTTCCTCTGACCTTTAGAATAGGTATAATAATAATTTTCAAGGTACAATAGCAAACTTGCTCCCATTAAAATGTAATCTAATCCATACTTTAGAATTATCAGCCTTTTGTCTTCCATGGAATAGAAAGTTTTACCCATTTGTTCATCCCAGAAGAGGGGATGGGGGAGGAATTCTTTGTGTAGCAAGAAGAGACCTGAATTTTTGATCAAGGGATTTCCTAATATTACCTGAAGTTTGGGATTCTTAGGCTGTAGAGAGAACCAGGCACTTCTCCTTATGGCACTTCTCCTTTCCCCAAATTTTTATTTTTAAAATTTCAAACTTACAGAAAAATTGAATAAATGGTACAGTGAACATCCATATAAGCCTTTGCCTGGATCAGTTTGTAAATATTTAGCCATACTTATTTTATCTGTATGTATATTTAATTTTTTCCTGAGACATTTCAAAGCAAGTCAAGGACAATATTATACTGTATCCTTAAATATTTTTTTCTAAGATCAAGGACAGTCTCCTAAATTACTGTAATATATTATTAGATCCAGAAAGTTTAACGTTAATTTAGTAAAAGTATCTAATATAAAAGCCATTTTCAGATTTCCCAACCTGGTCCCCACATGTCTATAAAAGCCCCAACCCTTCTTATTTAGCCTTTGGAACTTAAAAAATATATATATATATATGGGATGTGCACCCTCATAAAGTCTAAGGGTAGTTTTAGGTATCTACATTTTCCTTAAAAATACTATACCTAATTCTACAACACCCCTTTTAAAACTACTGCCACCAACTTAAAGGAGAGTATTTGATTTTGAGGTCATGTGTCATAGAAAGGATTCCTAGACTAAGGTTGGTGGAGTCCTAGCCTAGGCTAAGTGAAGTAAATACAGTAGTCCTTAGTATTTGTGGAGAGTTTGTTCCAGGAATCTCTCAGATTTCAAAATCTGCAGATTCTCAAATTTCTTATACATAGTGGCACAGTATTTACATATAATTTATGTATAGCCTCCATATACTTTAAATAATTTCTAGATTATTTATACAATGTAAATGTTACATAGACAATTGTTGTATTGAATTATAAACACATTTTAAAGGACACAAATAAATAGATGAGGAACTACATGATGTCTGGAAGTGTACTGAGTGCAGGAGCTTCCTCTTCTGTGAGTTGGTGCATGCCATCCTCCTGGCATGTGGATGAATTGCTCTTCCTTTAAGCCACGCTTCCATGTGCTTAGCTGTCCAGGAACACTGTAAACCCTGTACTTTGGTTTTTCATAGAGATTTCATTATATATGCATGACTCAAGCATAGACAACTGTTTAGAAATGTGATTGAACACAAAATGTGTTACTAATGCTAATAGGCTGAGGGGAGGAAACCCACAAGCAAGGCTAGTCTGTTTAAAAATCTTCTTGGCCTCTCTGTGTAGCATTCCTTTTTAGGTATGAGGCCAGATTCCTTTTGAAATGGGGGTCTTGCACTATCAGAAAAGATAGGTCAGAGAATTTCTTTATGGCCAGTTCCAAGATAGAAAGGTGTGGGAGATGAGGGTGGGTTGGGTGTAGAGTATTTTTTGTTTCTGTGTCCTGCCTTGGGGAAGAGAAATTCTAGATTCTATGTATAGCTTTAGGGAGAAGGGTAAAAAAGAATTGATGAAAGAAGGGCTTAAAAGTATTGATGAAAGAAGGCTTAAAAGTATTTCAACTTGGGCTGGGGATTTGGCTCAAGCGGTAGCACGCTCGCCTGGCATGCGTGCGGCCCGGGTTCGATCCTCAGCACCACATACAAACAAAGATGTTGTGTCCGCTGAAAACTAAAAAAAAGAAAGAAATAAATATTTTTTTTAAAAAAAGTATTCCAACTTTATAACAAAAAAATTGAATTCATTTTTATCACTTTGGGAAGCTGTTCTGAAGCTACTTTAAGAACTAAGGACACAAAGCCAATTTTTTTTTTTTTAAAGAGAGAGAGAATTTTCTTTTAATATTTATTTTTTAGTTTTCGGCAAACACAGCATCTTTGTTTGTATGTGGTGCTGAGGATCGAACCTGGGCCGCACACATGCCAGGTGAGTGCCACCGCTTGAGCCACATCCCCAGCCCAAAGCCAAATATTTTGACTTTATTATTTTAGTTATTTAAGAAATAACAGGGCTATGTGAGTTGTGAGATTGGTAAACCTGGCAAAAACCACAATATATATGTGGTAATGTCAGAAGGTGAGATTCATATAAAATAAAATCAGTCATTTTAGAGTGTACATTTAATAGCATTTAGTACATTCACAATGTTTGCAGCTACCATCTACCTAAAGTTCTAAAATATTGCACTACTCTAGAAGAAAACTGTCTACCCATTAAACAGTCATTCCTTATGCTACCCTTATCCCAACCATGGCAACCACCAATCTGCTTTCTGATCCTAGGGATTTACCTATTCTGTATTCACATAAGTGAAGTCATATAATAAGTCCCACCTTTTGTGTCTAACTTTTGTTATTGAAGATTGAACCCAGGGACACTTAACTGCTAAGCCGCATTCCCATCCTTTTTTTTTTTTTTTTTGAGATAGGGTCTCACTAAGTTGTGTAGGGCCTCCTCTCTAAGAGGAGACTGGCTGCAAACTTATAATCCTTCTGCCTCAGCCTCCTGAGTTGCTAGTGACTTTTTTCATTAATCATGTTTTTAAAGTTTTTCTATATACTACATACCAGTAATTTATTCCTCTTTATGACTGAATAAAATTCCATTGTATGGATTTATAGTAGTCTCCCCTTAGTTGTACTTTGGCTTTCCAGGGTTTAAGTTATCTGAGGTCAATAGTAGTACAAAAATAGGGAAATTCCAGAAATAAGCAGTTCATAAGTTCTAAATTACGTACTATTTCAAGTAGTTTGATGAAGTCTTATACCATCCTGATCTGTCCTGCCTTAATCATCTTTGTTCAGCTGTACATGTTCCCTGCCTGTTAGTCTCTTAGTAACCATGTTATCAGATCAGCTGTTCTGGTGTTGTAGTGCTTGCTTCAAGTTACTCTTGTTTTACTCAATAATAGCTCCCAAATTCAAAAGCAGTGATGGCAGTTTTACTACACAGTATATTTAATTATTATTATTTTCATCTTACTGCCTAATTTATAAGTTACAACCCCAGCCCCAGGGATTTTATCTTGTCCTTCTGTCTTCTTGCATTCTTTCTTTCTTGGCTGCAATTGAGTAGCTTTCTATCATGCCAATCTGCTGTGATGCTCTGTCTCACTTCAGGCCCAGAGCAATGGAGTTGGTTGACTATTGACTGAGACTTCTCAAACTGTGAGCTAAAATAACTTTTCCTTCTCTAAGTTGTTCTTGTCAGGTATTTGGTCACATCAGTGAAAGGCTGAGTAACATGTCATCTGATGTAGATACTCTTTAAAAAAGTAATTTAGAGCTGAGGGTATAGCTCAGAGGTAGAGTGCCTGCTAAATGTGCATGAAGCCCTAAGTTTGATCCCCAGCAACACACAAACACACATACACACACACACACACACACACACACGAGTTTATTTATTTAAAGTTTTATTATGGTTTCTTTGTTGACTCATGAGTTTTTTTTTTTTTAACATTTATTTTATTTATTTATTTTATGTGGTGCTGAGGTTCAAACCCAGTGCCTCACGCATACTAGGCGAGCATTCTACCAGTGAGCCACAACCCCGGCCCCTTGGTTATTCTTTTTGTTAAGAGGAATATGTTTCTGATGCCACCTAGTGTCATTTCCAGGGTATATGAATAATGTTTCATAAGAGGTTTTAAAACAAAAATTGGGAGATTTAATGAGATTTGGGTATTAACAGTCTAGAGTTTTTCAAAAACATTCTCTCCTTTTTTTTTCTGGCAATATCAGGTTTCAACCCCAGGGCTTTGTGCATGCCAGGCAGGCACTCTTCCACTGAGCAACAACTTCAGCTCAGGTATCCTTTCTCAAATACCAAAATAATCATTATTTTACCTGAACAAATTTGGAGCCAAATTTTACCTAGGATTGTTAAACATTTTTTATCTCTTCTGTGATGATTTATAAAGAATTTAAGGTATATCAGGCTGGGGATGTGGCTCAAGCGGTAGCGCACTCGCCTGGCGTGCGTGCGGCCTGGGTTCGATCCTCAGCACCACATACAAATGAAGATGTTGTGTCCGCCGAGAACTAAGAAAAAATAAATAAATATTAAAATTCTCTCTCTCTCTCTCTCTCTCTGTCCCCCTCTCTCTCTCACTCTCTCTTTAAAAAAAAAGAATTTAAGGTATGTCATCCTAATATAAAGACCTCTTTATTGTCTAAGGAAAATTAAAATTTAAAAACATTAAAAATGAATTGGTTGTCTAATGGTATCTTAGTTCATTTTGCGTTGCTATAATAGAATACCTGATTGGGTAGTTTGTAAAAAGTAGAAATTTATTTCTCACAGTTCTGGAGTCAGGGAAGGCCTAGATCAAGGTATTGGCATGTGGTGAGGGCTTCCTTGCTACATCCACAGATGGTGGAAAGTGGAAGGGCAAGAGAGTGTACCCACTCCTACAAGCCCTTTTTTTAAAAAAAAATATATTTTTTTAGTTGTAGATGAACACAATATCTTCATTTTTATTTGTTTATTTTTATGGGGTGGGGGGACTGAACCCAGGGCCTCACGAACTCGAGGCAAGCGCTCTACCATTGAGCTACAACCCCAGCCCTACAAGCCCTTTTTATAGTGGCATTAACCCATTTTGGGGGCTACATTTATACCATAATGTAATGAATTCTTATAATTTTTTGTTTCCTCAGCATCCATATCAAATATATATTAATTTTTTTTTAAAATTTTAATTGGAAGCAATGCTCAGTCACCCTTAATCGAATTTCCAGTTCTGTATCCCCTCCCAGTTCCTTGGTATTGTCAGTCCAGACTTCTGTCTTATGCAACCACCTCCTGCAGCCACCTCCTGCAACCACCTCCTGGTAACAACTAGGTGCAGGGGCTGTGCAGATAGTCTGATGTGATTCCCTGTCAGTCACAGTGTGACCTATTGGAACTTATGTCTGCTTGATTTAAACTCACTAGTTAAAACTCCCCAAGGAAAATCTGTTTGGATAACTTCCTGGACCCGAATAAGTTAGCTTGGGGATCTGCCACTCCATTTTCTGATGTGTGTGTGTGTGTGTGTGTGTGTGTGTGTGTGTGTCTTCCAGGTGTGCCATGTACCCCTCAGGGCCTTAAGTAATAAAATCTTGATTTTTATCTTATGTTTCCCCTTAATCATTGAAGGAGTGATCTCTACCTTAAAGATCTTAATGTACCATAACAATTGGGATTACAAAGATATCTTATTGAATTTGTTGATGCTTATAATACATGGGAAAATGTTTATGAAAGTTTTCTAAAAAGTGTCATGTGTCAAAGAGAATGATATTAAAGTTAAAAGTTACACCAGGGTTGGGGTTGTGGCTCAGTGGTATTAAAGTTAAAAGTTACACCAGGGTTGGGGTTGTGGCTCAGTGGTATAGTGCTTGCCTAGTGTGTGTAAGGCACTGGGTTTGAGCCTCAGCACCACATAAAAATAAATAAATAAAATAAAGGTATATTGTGTTCATCTATAACTAAATAAATTTTAAAAAATATATTTAAAAGAAGTTAAACCAGTGGATTTTGTTTTTAATATTCTACAGAATGTACCAGTTCTGGCTTTTTTTATACCAGGGATTGAACACAGAGGTTCTTTACCACTGAGCCACATCCCCCACCCTTTAATTTTTTTTTTTTTTTTTTTTTTTTTTTGAGACAAGGTCTCACTAAGTTGCTTAGGGCCTTGCTAAGCTTTGAGCTTGTGATTCTCCTACCTTAGCCTCCCAACCTCTGGGATTACAGGCCTTGGTCACCGGGCCCAGTAGTACTGGCCTTTTGATTGGGCCTTTAATGTCATATAATGCCATGCGTGTGTGTGTGTGTGTGTGTGTGTGTGTGTGAAAATATTTTTTTTTAGTTGTTGATGGACCTTTATTTCTTTTTATGTAGTGCTGAGAATTGAACCCAGTGCCTCACATATGCCAGGCAAGCGCTCTATCACTGAGCTATAACTCCAGCCTGCGTCTGTGTATTCAACAGTGCTAGGCAAAGATTGAAAAGCAGTGCCATTAGTATGTTTTGTCATGTAAGCAGATATTTGAATTGTGCTAGAGAACTAGTTTTTACTAGATATTAGGCCTAGGTTCTTTTGCATGCATTCTTATATATTTCTCAGCCATATTGAGTGTATTGTCATTTTTCCATTTTTGGAATCTGTCTTGTCTATAGATTGTATCGGGAACAAGACTGATTTTAGAGATTGGAGACCATTATAAAAAGAGGAATGTTAAATAGTAGTTGGTGAAAATAGTTAATATAGCAGACCTGAGATTGTAATTCTTAACAGGCCTTTCTGCAAGGTTGGCTCTTAGCTGATGTCTGGGAACTTGAGCTCTTATTTATTTATTTATTTATCTTGTGAGCTCAAGTGTGGTACATACTAGGCAAGCACCCTATCACTGAACTACATCCCCAGTCCTTTGGAACTTTTGTAGTAAACAGTTTCCTACACTGATAAAACTCTTCCTTGAATGGCAAGGAACAGTGACTCACTGTGCCTAGACTATACAAACCATGTAATTTATGCTAAGCACTTGCTTTCCTTTTGGCAATCTGAAATTTTGAAGGCAGAGGGGCCATATGACTAGCTCCAATGCATGCTTGGAGTACTCAGTCTCTGGTGAACTTTCCTGGTAGACAGTATTTTATGTATGTTGTCAGAATTTGTTGCTGGAGGAATTAAGTGTGCTCTGTGTGACTTTACTAGGAGAGAATTCTTATAGGCTTATACCTGATTTCCTCCAGACTACTTTTTTTGCTGATTTTGATTTGTATCCTTTCACTGTAATAAATCTTACTTATGAATATGACTATTTGCAGAGTCCTGTATTTACTCCTAGAGAATCACTGAACCTAGGGGATGGTCTTGGGGGATCTCCGACACAGGGAGTCTTTGCAAGGCTTGTAGAGTAGTTAAGGGTCATCTTCCAAGATTTACATTAATGATGGAGATTGCAGATTATTTTATGTTAATTACTTTAAGTCAGTTCATAGCACCTGATCCATGTTTTTCTCTGCCGCTAATTACTTAAGGAACGGCATTGTTTGCCTTGTCCTGTTAGGATGACAATGTTTCTACCATGACCTCCTTGTGTGCTTTATGACATATAAAGGAGATAAAAAGATCAGGATTCTTATTTTCTTGGTCTGTTAACTCCTTGCATTGAGTCTTATTTCATCTTGTTTTTATTGTTTTTGTTCAGTTAATGTTATTTATATGTCTACTATGTTAAAAGTATAATGCTGAGAAAGAAAATTAGGATACATATCTCTTAAGCTACCTTATTTATTTATTAATTTATTTTCTCCTATACTTTGCCCATGCTTAATAAATCCTCTTCTGTTTTCTCTTTTTTTTTCTCCTCAGGATTTCCTGATTGATATTTTATGTTGGTGAATATGTTTAACAGTTTAGGTACTCAAAAAAATAAATGTTTTAGATTGTTCATCTTATTTCCCATTCTTGCAACATTGTTTCTAACCCATAAAATGACATAATTTGCAGCATATACTCTGGTATGTGGATGTATGTGTGCATACATGTAGGTTTGTATGTTTAGTAACCACAATTTGTTAGTGTTGAATGAGAGAATTATGGGAAGACTTTTGATTCAAGATATCCTGTCAGTATTTAACATGTGGAATGTATATGTAATAAATAGCTTAATAACAATGCAGCTCTAATAGGTTAAATTGAACCTATGCAGTCCATTTAATTCTGTGATCCATTTGAAACGAATTTGTAAATTTTTATCCTTAACTGCTTACATTGAGGTATTTACATCTATTGTGGGACTTGGGAATTAATCTTGCTATGGTGTTGTAAAGTTAGAAGTAAATCAAACAATGATAGTCTCATTTCTTTGGGTGGAGAGGTATAAAACAGAGATGACATAAGAAAAATTATACTTTTGAGGATAATACTAGATTTGTGTTTAAATTAGGGTCATGGTATCTCTAGGCTGTAGAATTCTTTCCTAAATTGTGTATGGTTTAACTAGTAAGTAATAATGTATCCACATGATATTGGGGCTTTTTTTTATTCATTTAGCAAACATATTTCAGGTTTTCATTGGATTTCCAGGAATTGTTTTGAATGTGGGAGAAAATAAGATGTATAAGACACTGTCCTTAATTATAGAGAACTTCTAGTTGCTATGTGATCACTATATGAGGCATATTATGGTCACAAAAGAAGTGGTGATAAGTTGTGAATGTGTGGGTATTAAAAACTTAATGATAATGCTTGAACTGGGTTTTAAAAAATTAGGGGGAGGGGCTGGGGATGTGGCTCAAGCGGTAACGAGCTCGCGGCATGCGTGCGGCCCGGGTTCGATCCTCAGCACCACATACCAACAAAGATGTTGTGTCCGCCGAGAACTAAAAAATAAATATTAAAAATTCTCTCTCTCTCTCTCTCTCTCTCTCTCTCTCTCTCTCTCTCTCTCTCTCTCTCTCTCTCTCCCCCCCTCTCTCACTCTCTCTTTAAAAAAAAAAAAATTGGGGGGAGGATACTAGGGATCAAACCCAGGACATCATACATGTTAGGCAAGCCCTTTTCCATTTTGCTATATTCCCAGCCCTGTTTTATAAAATTTTGAGACAGAGTCTTGCTAAATTTCTCAGACTGACCTTGAACTTGGGATTCTTTTGCCTTGGTCTCATGAGTACTTGGGATTACAGGTGTGTGCCATCACGCCTGACAGAGAAAGGTGATAACCAGAGTCAAAGGGTAGAGGGCAGATAATGATAAATAAACAAAGGGTGTGTGTGTGTGTGTGTGTAGATCACTGTATATTGTTTAGAGAAAGTTTTTTTTAACTGAATGAGGGTCTTTGCCCATGTTCTTTATTCTCTGTACATTTTTTTTTGTTTTCCTCCTCAGTTGTCTCATCTCTATTTAATTTACTTTAATTCTGACCCTTTTCTTAATTGACTTATATATGCAAAATATCCTACTTTCTGGAATAATTATCTAATAATTATACTCTTCCTAGAAACCTCTACAGGTTATGCTTTTAATCACAAGGAATTGATGGAGATCAGAGAGTGAATCCATTAACCAAAAGATAAGAATATGGGAGTCAGAATAGACTTAAGGATTGAATGATTGTCTAGTAAACAATTGTGAATAGAGCTCAGGAAATTTGTGCTAGAGATATAGATTCAAGTGTCAATATTCATCAGTATGAAAATGGTAGTTGAAAGTATGAATGTGGATGATGAGTTCATTTGAGGGAGAACATGGAAAGATTTAATACTAAGGACAGCCTGTAGGAACACCTCTTTTGTTAGGTGGTTATCTCTGTTAGCATAGAGATCATGTCTTTTTTAATAGATCTTTTTGGACTGCTTTTTTTTTTTTGGCAGTTTCTGTACTAGGTGCTGCATGTACACAGAATAATAAAATATGGTGTTTGTGCTTAGCACAATTGTAGGCTTTCAGGAGGAAGGGAGATAGATGTGTAGTAAATAGTGGGAAGCAAAACATGCTGTAGGGAAGTGAGAAAAACTGCTTATCTTCAGTAACTATTCCATTACTGTGTCTCTCAATATGATTAGTTAGGGATTTTGCTAATCTTTCAAGCAGCATAATCAATTTGTGGAATATTTTATATTGCTTAAAGAAACCAGGTAGTCATTTCAACAGAAAAGTTGCTTTAAATATATATATCTCTTGTGATTATAATTTTTCCGTAGACTGCCAGTATTAAATGGGATAAAAAGATGTTTGCTGCTTTGCTTTAAATAAAATGCTTAGAGAATTAATTAAGAATAGACAGATTTATATTGAAACAAATGTAATTGTTCTCAAAGGGTATTGAGAATTGATCCTTTAGTAAATGTTAATATTTCTTACTAGCTTTTATGAGTGGCACTGATTATGGAAGGGTAAAAGATATAGACATGAGTCTTGTCTTTATGGAATTTAGAGCTTCATGTGGTGACAGACACTAGTAAATTTTCAGAGAAATAATATATTATTCTGAGTTAGCATTGATGTAATTATATCTATAAATGGCAATGAAAAGATTAAAGTTAATACTTTCAAAGAACCACAGTGTTAGAAATATATTTTAGTATAAATAAAATGAATATGTATGGTTGTTAACTTGGTTTTTCAGTATGAAATCATAGTCCATGTCCTCTGTACAGTGACTTTAGAACTGTATTAAAAATATCTCTGACAACAAAACTTTTTATGAGACATTTTATTGTGTTTTCTGTAGTTCATTTTAGGTTCCTGGTTATGAATGCAATTGTAAATTGCTATAGTGTGCCTATTAAAGAAATTGATGGGCATCCGATCTAGTCTTTCTGACTTTGAAGGAATCTGGTTTTTCATTATCAGCTTATGGTGGCAGTCTATTACCTGCATTATATTAAAGGACCTGTGCTGTTTTCCCTTCAGCACCAAAAACATTGATGTGAATGTAAATAATTTGCATTTCTCTAATTGCTAATGATATTGAACATTTTTTCATATATTTGTTGAGTGATCATATTTCTTCTTTTGTGAAGTGTCTGTTCAGTTCCTTAGTTCATTTATTGATTGGGTAGTTTGTTTTTTGGTTTTCGAATTCTTTATATATCCTGGAGATTAATGTTCTATCTTATGTGCAGATGGCAAAGCTTTTCTTCCATTCTGTAGGCTCTCTCTTCACATTTTGATTGTTTCCTTTGCTGAGAAGGAGCTTTTTAATTTGAATCTGTCCCATTTACTGATTCTTGATTTTACTTCTTGTGCTTTAGGAGTCTTGTTAAGGAAGTCAGGTCCTAGGCCAACATGGTGAATATTTGGGTCTACTTTTTCTTCTGTTAGGCATGGGGTCTCTGTTCTAGTACTTAAGTCTTTGAACCACTTTGAGTTGAGTTTTGTGTAGGGTGAGAGATAGAGGTTTAATTTCATTTTGTTACATATGGATTTCCATTTTTGCCAGCACCATATGTTGAATAGGCTATCTTTTCTCTAGTGAATGTTTTTGGCACCTTTGTCTAGTCTGATATAACCATATTTATGTGGGTTTGTCTTCATGTCTTCTATTCTGTAGCACTGGTCTTCATGTCTGTTTTGGTGCCAATACCATGATGGTTTTGTTACTATAGCTCTATAGTATAGTTTAGATTTTATATTGTGATGCGTCCTGTTTGACTCCTCTTGCTGAGGATTGCTTTGGCTATTCTGGGTCTCTTATTTTTCCAAATGAATGTCATGACTACCTTTTTTATGAACAACATCATTGGAATTTTAATAAGAATCACATTAAATCTATATAGCGCTTTTGGTAGTATGGCCACTTTGATGATATTAATTTTGCCTATCCAAAAGCTTGGGAGGTCTTTCTGTCTTCTAAGGTCTTCTTCAATTTCTTTTTTTAGTGTTCTGTAGTTTTTGTTGTAGAGGTCTTTCACTTTTTTTGCCTAAGTTTTTTTTTTTTTTTTTTTTTTTTAAGCTTTTGTGAATGGGGTAGTTTTCCTAATTTCTCTTGCAGTGGATTTGTCACTGATGTATAGCAATGTGCTTGATTTATGAGAGTTGATTTTTTTTTAATTAAAAAAATTTTTTTAGTTGTCAATGGGCCTTTATTATTATTTATTTATATGTAGTGCTGAGAATTCAACCCAGTGCCTCACACATGCTAGGCAAGTGCTCTACCACTGAGCTACAACCCCAGCCTCCTATGTGTGTTGATTTTTTTTTAATATTTATTTTTTAGTTGTAGTTGGACACAATACCTCCATTTCACTTATTTACTTTTATGTGGTGCTGAGGATCGAACCCAGCGTCCCGCATGTACAAGGCGAGCGCTCTACTGTTGAACTACAACCCTAGCCTCTGCTACTTTGCTGAATTCATTTATTAGTTCTAGAAGTTTTTGGTGGAGTTTTTTGGGCTTTCTAAATGTAGAAGTATGTCGTTGGCAAATAGTAATGGTTTGAGTTCTTCTTTTCCTATTTGTTTCCCTTTAATTTCTTCTAATTGCTCTGGCTAGAGTTTCAAAGAGGGCATCCCTGTCTTGTTCCAGTTTTTGCAGGAATGCTTTCAATTTTTCTCCACTTACAATGATGTTGGCCTTGGGGTTAGCATATATAGCTTTTATAATATTGAGGTATGTTCCCATTATCCCTAGTTTTTCTAATGTTTTGAACATGAAGGGGTGCTGTAATTTTGTCAAATACGTTTTTTGCATCTATTGAGATGATCATATGATGCTTGCTTTTAAGTCTATTGACGTGATGAATAGGCTGCTGCTCTAGAGAAGAGACTTGCAGGATGGAATCACACCAGGGATCTAGCTTTGATTTTTCACTTAATCACTTTAGTAGTTTTTACAGTGCAACTCATTTTAAGATGTCTTCCTCTAAGACAAGGAAGATTGGTAGGAATTAGAATTTAATGATAGGATTTTGAGTTTCTATAAAAGTTTTGAATTCTTTATGTCAGTGTTTGAATTAAAGGCCTTCCTTTGTCTTTTTTTTTTTTTAAATTTCTTGTAGTTGTAGATGGGCAGAATGCCTTTATTTTATTTATTTTTATATGGTGCTGAGGATCAACCCAGTGCCTCACACATGCTAGGCAAGCACTCTGCCACATCCCCAGCCCCTTCCTTTGTCTTTTTGGATATGTCTATTGAAATGTGAATGTGTGTGTCTTTCATTTTGTTTTTCCCTTACTGGGGATTGAGCCCAGGGGTGCTCTACCACTGAGCTACACCTCTGGTCTGGGATTATAGGCTTGCCCTATTTGTTCTTTAATAAGATTTTAGTTTTATCCTTTAAAAAACAATGGGGAAGATGAAACCTATTTTTAAAGGAAAGTACAAAACAATTTTTCTGCTTTTATTTGTGCTTGAGACTTTTTTTTTCTGATTTGATGGCATAAAATTTATATTGTAAATGAAATGTGTTATTGATTTTTTCATTCTATGATTGCTTATAAATATTGCCTAGATTTAAAAAAAATGGCAGTAATTTTTGTAGGTTTATCTCACTTCAATTTTTCCATTTGACCTCTTAATTTTCAGCCCCACTTGAAATGAATTACCTGAGCCAGGGGACTGAGTTTGCTCCTGGCAAACAGAATTAATGGATTAATTTTCAAAAGGGGCAGAAAACTCCCAAGAAAAAAGTGTCTCTTAGATGTAAAGGAAAGTGCATTTATGGGGAGAGGGTAAAATGAAAATGTAAGAATTTAAGCTTATTTATTTAACTTTTTATTTTGCAGTAATTATAGACTCACAGAAAGTTACAGAAATAGTACTGAATGTTCTGTGAACCCTTTACCCAGTTTTCTCCAATGTGTTATCTTATATGCTATAGTAGCAAAACTTGGAAATTGATAATTATATAGCACTTAAATTGGATTACCAAGCTTTTTTGATTTTTTTTGGCAGTGTGTGGGTTGGGTTGGGGGGAGTGGGGGGGTTACCAGGGATTGGACTCAGGGGCATTTAACCACTGAGCCACATCTCCAGCTCTATTTTGTATTTATTTAGAAACAGGATCTCGCTGAGTTGCTTAGCACCTTGCTTTTGCTGAGGCTGGCTTTGAATTCTTGATCCTCCTGCCTCAGCTTCCTGAGCTGCTGGGATTACAGGTGTCCACCACTGGCGCGATTTTTGCATTTTATATGTATTTGTGCTTGTGTGTTTGTGTGTGGGTGTATGTAGTTTATATAACTTGACTCCATGTGTAGGTTGTGAATTGACTACCACTACAATCAATGTACAGAACTGTTCCATTATGATTAAAGAAGACCCTTATGTTACACTTGTGTACTTGCATTCACCTCTGTCTTTGTCCCCTTGCAACCATTAATCTGTTTTCCTTTTCCATGTTAATATTACATAAATGAAACTGTATAGTGTATAGCCTTTTGAAATTATCTTTTTAGGCTAAGCACAGTGCTTTTGAGATCTACCCAAATTATTGCATATGTTGCTGGGGGTGTAGCTTAGTGTTTAGCATGGGTGAGGCTGTTGGTTCAGGCCCTAGCATCAAAAAACCCACAAGCAAACCACAACAAAAAACCCACACACAAATTATTGCATGTATCCAACAGTTCCTTCTTTCTACTTTGTTTTGTGGTATTCCATTGTATGGCTGTGCCACCATCTGTCTACCAACATGCTGATGAATTGGATTTTAAAAAAAAGAAAACTATTACAGTTTTAAGGATTCTGCATATATTCTAAATTCTTTGTTGGATATGTAGTTTGCAAATATCTTTTCCCAGTCTCTTCTTTGATTTTTAGATTCTTTTTAACTGAGTCTTTTCCAGAGCAAAAATCTTTAATTTTGATTAAGTTCAGTTTATCAATTTTTTTCTCTTTTGGATGTGCTTTTGTTGTCATCTCTAAGAACTCTTCATCTATCCCTATTTCCTATGTTTTCTTAAAAAATTATAGCTTAATATATTTCTTTTAAATCCATGATCCATTTTGAATTAAGTATATGGTATGAGGTATAGGTCAAGACTTATTTAGCCTGTAGATGTGCCATTGTTCTAGAATAATTTATTGAAAAGTCTATTGTGGGAAGCCATTTCTGACACGTGATTGGGTGGCTCCCGTTAAGGGTCTGAGGTGCTTTGGCTGTGTGGAAGCTTTCCTGGCCCTTTCCTGATGAGAGAGCCCATCCGTGTGGAGGGGTGCCTGGCCACTGACCTCGGGGACACAATCACTGACCCTGACCTTGGAGTGCAGCCCCCCCTCAACCTTCATTGGATGGAATTCTCCCCTGAATCTCTTGTTCCCCAATAAAAGGCTACTCCCAGGCGTGTTCGCTCTCTCTCTCCTTTTAGCCCTGAGTAATCCTCACTGCTCTGCTGGGCGGTTAGAGGTGGGAACCAGAGAGGTGAGCCGTCTCGGACCTAGCAATAGAAATAAGGTAACTGAGTCTGTGTGTTTATTTCGATCTCTTCTAATTAACTTTATGCCTAGAACCTCATTAATGAAACCATTGCGCAGGCCGCATGGTAGAGTCTATCCTTCCTGCACTGAACTATTTAGCATTTTTGTTAAAAATCATTTGAACATATATGGTGGTGGTCTATTTCTGGTTTCTCTTTTCTGTTCCATTGACCTAAGAAACTACCCTTCTGCCAGTACTACACCGTCTTGATTACTATACTATATTGTAAGTCCTACCATCAGGTACAGTTGTTGAGAGCCACAGCGGAATGGCCCCTGGCATTTTTCCAGAAGTAATGGTTGAAAGGTGAGCCATTAAGATGATGCTGGATTGATTCAATTGTATATAGACCCCTGCTATCTGCTTCCAGCGCCCGCTACTTTGGAGTTCCTGTTGAGTTCTAGTGGAGGTTCTGAGAGTGAGTGCGCATAGCCCTGGGGAGTTCCGATTGGGGTGCTGGAGAGCTGTGTGGGTGGTGTTCTGGAGAGTTCCCAGGGAGTATGCATGGAGTGCTGTTGGAGTTCAGGCAATAAAGTTTCCTGTTTGAAGATACAAGTGCTTTGTGGCGGCTCGGATTTGTGCCCAGCCAGACTGCAGCATATAGTAATTCTTTACTTTTTATTTCCATTAGGTATAATGATTCTTTATTCTTTATTTCCAAATTGTTTTGCTCTTCTAGTTTCTTTCCCTTTCCATATAAATTTTAGTCATAAGCTGTTTAAATCTACAAAACATTCCTTTGATTTTTTGATATAAATTGCATTGAATCTATATATATGTGTAATAGGAAAAACAAAACTGCTTTTCTTACTCTCACACACACCACAACACAGAACAGTTCTGACACAGATTTGTGGGGCTTTTCTTAATACTTCAACCAACTCTCCAGGATTGGACACCAGCTGAGTGTCTTGCTGCAGTCGGGGTGGCTGGGCAAAATAAGCGGGGGTGGGGGGGTGGGGGGGGTGGGGGGGTGGGGGGTGGGGGGGTGGGGGTGGGGTGGGGGGGTGTGACGAACAACTTTTGTACATTGATACAGCAGGAGTGGGAGCCGTATTTTTGTAGGACAGGAGCGGTATTTATACATTCCACACAGCTTATCTTAATTAGCATAAACTAGATACATCAGTCAACCAATAAGAAATCTCCATACTGGTGTTACTTCACAAACCACTTCCTCTGGCATTTTGCCAGGCGCCATCCAGACTTGTTTACAGACTCTAATATTCCCCTGGCAAAATGCCAGGCGCCATCCTGACTTGTTTACAGACTCTAACAGTGTCTTAAAATTTAACTCAACTCTGACATTAGCTACCTAGAATTAGCATCAGATCCCACAGGTTTTGGTCTAGTTCAAGATTTCCCTACTTCAGATGCCAATCTCAAGCACCAGGATGTTTTACCTGTGTTTCTGACCTACTGGCTATATCAGGGATTCCCATGACCCCCTCCTTGGGTGGGAAATTTGGTAGGATGGCTCACAGAACTAAGGAAAACACATTTACCAGTTTATTATAAAGGATACTGCAACTGATAAAGAGGCACATAGGATGAGATGTGGGAATGACTGTGGAGCTTTCATGCCTTTTCTGGGCACACTACCCTCTAGGCATTGTTGTGTGTTCAGCATCCTGACATGGATTTTTATGGAAGTTTCAGTCATGAAGGCATGATTGATAATCAACACAGTCTCCAGCCCCTCTCCCTATCCTGGAAAATGGGGATAGAAATTTGTAAGCTTCTGATCTTAGCTTGGGCTTTCTGGTACCCAGCTCTCTCCAGGAGCCCAGAAAGAATCACCTCATTACAACAAAAGTCATTCCTATCACTCAGGACATTTATTCCAAGGAAATAGGAGCAGGTCATAAACTGGGATGAAGATCAAAATAGGTATTTCTTATTATAAATCACAATATCACAGTAAGTTTTGGGAGAGTGGCATTTTACTCATGAGTACAGTATGTCTCTCAATTTATTTTAAATTTTTATTAGCATGTTATAATTTTTAATATAAATGTCTTGTGTATGTTTTGTTAGATTTCTACCTTTTTCATTTCCTTATGTTTTCTTCCTTGAGGAGGTGAAATTCTTGAAGAGGAGACAGTTCTGAGTATACATAGCCTGTGGTACACAGGAAACTCCAATTAATGTTTATTGAACAAATATTGAAATGACTAAATGGAACCAATATGTGGCTGCTTCTGTAAGAAGTCTTGGGAAAACCTTTTCTGATGAGGTATACTGTAATCAATAAAAGTAAGGCCATTGTAGTTGCATGTGCAATTGCACATGTGATTTTTGACATCAAACATTTTTGTTGATTTTCTTCTCTCCTTTTAATTGTACTGCTCTAGATTCATGTTTTATTAGCAAAATCCTTAATTATTTGAGCATTACATGTAATTTGGTTTGGTTTGTTTTGCTTCTATATGTAAAAGATATGTTCTTTCTTTTGAAAATATATTATTATCTTACTGATTTTAAGTTAAGAGAATTCTAAATGTTAGAATACAGTAAAATAAATGAATAGTTACATTGAGGAGATGCAGAGCAAAATCAGGCCTGGAACAATATTCTGTATAGTAGTGGGGGAAAGTTAGCCTTTCCACCTAGTTCTTTATGTGAGTGTGCATCAATGTGTATGTCATGGGAGCAGTGGACTGGGCTGGGGAGGAGATATACATCATGTACAGGGTTAGCTTATTTATTTTAGCTACTACTTTAAAAAATGTTTTTAGTTGTAGATGGACATAATACCTTTATTTTATTTACTTATTTTTATGTGGTGCTGAGGATCAAACCCAGTGCTTCACACATGCTAGGCAAGCATTCTACCACTGAGCTACAACCCCAGCCCTTAGATAATACTTTAGCAAGAGAATTAGTACTCTTTTTCAGGTATTAATTTTGTCTTAGGATTAACATAGCTTTTAAATCAATATATATAAAATTTGCATGAAAAGTCTCCATCAAATTTTTGTTCTCTTATTCATTTAGTATTGGGTATTACATCCAACAGTGCTTTACCACTGAGCTACAACTTCAGTTCTTTTTTTTTTTTTTTAAAAAATATTGAGACACAGGGTCTTACTAAATTGGTAAGGTTCTTCCCAAGTTGCTGAGGCTGACCTCAAAGTTGTAATCCTCCTAACAGCCTCCTGAGTCGCTGGGATTTCAGGTCCCACTCAGCCTGGCTTTTTTTTTCCCCTTGTTGTATTTAACAGTTGTATCTCTAGAACCCCAAATAGCATCTGGTACCTCAAGGATATTTAATTTGTGGAGTAAGCGATGAAAGTAGGATTACTGTTAAAATATAGTGATTTCCTACGCAATTGAGTAACGAATCTTAACTATAAGCCTGTGCAAATCATAGGAAATGGTTTCTGTGGGTTATCAGGAAAATCATTGTCTTTTTTGAGGAGCATGTTTGTTCTGTATAAAAAGGCCTTTCTATTTGGAAGAAATTTTACTTGACTGATTGAGTCTCTATTTAAGCAACAAACAGCAAAGAATCTTTGTTGAGAAGATCCAGGTTCTATTCTTTGGGCTGGGCACATGCCATCCTAGACTGTGACAGGCCTAGGAAAATCTCCCCAAGACTGACTGCCTCAAGATTTAGATTTTATAACAGAAATTAACCTTCTCATTGTGCTTACCTCGGCTTGTTTACTATGTAAAGATCCTTAGGACTTTCTGCATAAGTTACTTATAAGACATTTTATTCATGATTTTTTTTGACACATGGAAGGAAAATATGTAGAGAAGTGTGTAAATGCAAACTATTCTGAGAATTTATTTAACTAATGCATATGTTCTATGTTTTAATCTAGTTCTTGCCAAATAGTCCTCTCAATACTGAAATAATGTGGTAGTAGAAAATTGATTAAAATGCTGGCTTACTCATCCATTTTGAATAGGAAATTGTGCTCTATCTGTTGTATTTAGTTAAAGCTGCATGTTTTAATAAAAAGCATGTGTTGTGGTTTATATATTTAGGTTTCCTGCAAAAGCTCATGCATGAGACAATGCAAGAAAGTTGAGAGGTGAAATGTTTGGGTTATGAGAGTTAACCTAATCAGTGCATTAATCCCCTGAGGGATTAACTGGGTGGCAACTGTTGGCATGTTGGGTGTGGCTAGAGTAGGTAGGTCATTGGGAGTGTGTCTTTAGGGTATATATTTTGTCCTTATTGAGTGGAATTCTCTGCTTCCTGGTACCATGTCCTGAGCTGCTTTCCTTCACCACTCTTCCACCATGTCCTGCCTCACCTAGGGCCCCAAAGAAGCAAATTGGCCTTCTGTAGACTAAATCCTCTAAAACCGTGAGCCCCCAAATAAACTTTTCCTCCTCTAATTGTTTTTTAATATTTTTTAGTTGCAGATGGACATAATACCTTTATTTATTTATCTTTATGTGGTGCTGAGGATCGAACTCAGTGCCTCACATGTGCTAGGCGAGTGATCTACCAGAGTCATAACCCCAGCCTTCTAATTGTTCTTGACAGGTCTTTTGATCACAGTAGTGAAAAAAATGACTCAAACAACATGGGTTCAAGTTTCTAATACACTGAGCAGGTTATTTCTCCTTCCTGGGTCCTAATTTATTTAGTTTATGAAACAGGGGATTTCAGATAAATTAGCACATCCACACATAAATCAGATTTATTTGAAGCAAAATTCACTGGCCCATTAGAATAATTATAAGTTCTAAAACCTTCTCTTTCTGGCTGTTATATCTGCTAACCTCCTAATTATTCCACCTGTTTTATGTGAGATTCTGTCATAAAGCATATATCTTGCCATTCTTTCTGCCTCCTGCTAGTAGCTTTATTATCTTTATCTTTAGCAACCACAAGGATCCTTCCAACATCCTGGCACAGTTGTTGGAACTCATGATCATTTCTAGTCCATTTAAGTTCTATGCCTTGTCATTCCTTTGAAATGTTCTTACTTAAAATTGTAACTATAGTTAGCCTCCTCATTACAACCTGACAGTTTCTGTTTCCTCCTTTAATTATCCTTAAAATATACCAGTTCTCAGGATCATTAGTCTTCTCTATTAGATCCTTCTTCTTTTTCCCATCCTTTAATTTTTGCTTTCCTCCTTTTTAAACTTAGATTCCATGATCTGTTAACTTTTACTTTTTAGTCAATGTCATAAGCTTTTACTGCATTTTTTGTTAACCTGTCTAGCAAATCCATGTGGTAAAACTTTTTCCTTTTTCACTGTGGTTTAGTGAAGCAGATTGGTGGCCCTATAAAATTACAATGAATACTTTCAGTCATTTTGCACCTCTGTTTATGAATTCTACTTCTCCATTAATGTATTTTCTGGTTCCTTGCCTTATCTTTCCAGTTTTCTTTCCTCTTTTCAATTTTCAGTATCCTTGTTCTCTACTGATTTCCTTCTTATTTCACAGAAAACAACAGCTATGATTTGGAAGCTTCTTTACTACTAAAGTTACAAATATTTTGTAATTTGTGCCTGTGTTTTCTTAGAAATATTCTTCCTCTTATCTCTCTGTTCATGCTCTGAATTCCTTCCCATTTTTTGAAGAATAATTTTTTGGAGAAGTTTCACTGTAAAGGGCAGGAAAGAGTTAAATGGAAGCTGAAGAGTTCTTTGGATTCACTATCTTTATTTCCTCATCTGTTCATTCTGCAACCCATTGCCCCTGGACTTCTGCTCATACCACCCATCCACCTCCAAAGCTGCTCTTAAAAGGGTACTGGTGACTTCCAGGCCAGTAAATTCAAGGGACATTCTTCAGTGATGGGCCTCCAGGCAGCATTTGTTGCCGGTCAACAAATGCTGACCACACTTTTTTCTTGGCCTCTTTGATAGCACTAACGGTCTGGATTCTCCTCCTTATCCCTCTTTTAACTTTTCTTCAGTCTCCTGCAATTTGGTCAGTACTTACAAATATTATTTTAATATTAAAGATTTACCATATTAGAAGAATACAAAATTTGTATGAATTTTTAAGAAAAAAATATGAGTCTAAATAGTCCAGGTTGTGCAGGAAAGTTTGGGCAGAGAACATACTACTCTGTCAGAGATACTGAAAAAGGTAATGTTAAGATGCATTGAAATGTCTTCTAAATGACTCTTCCTAGCAACCTTATAAAGTAGATGGCTGTATTTCCTGCTTAATCACAAAGGATTTGAGGTGAGGAAAGATGGGATAATGTTCAGGAAACAGTACATTGTTCTTTCTGATTGCAAAGCTAATTTACAGTGAGGTAGTGAAGATAAAATCTATTAGTTCTGTGTTATGGGTGTCTTGAATGCCAAGAGGAGAAGTGTTTTCTTTTTTGAACTTGCTTTTTTAGATAGTGAGGACTGGTGGAAGATTTTTAAGATGTGTGTAACACTTTAGGAAAGGGAACCTGTCTTGGCCAAGGGTTGATAATCCTATAAATTTGATTACAGTGACCAGATGGCATTTCCCTGGAAACTTTTCTCCAGTTTTCCCAAAGTAACAAATGGAGCCCTCTTCAACATTCTTGTTAATACTTTGCATACCTTTGATGTGGAACCTCTTGCATTGCATTGCATCATCATTACTTGTTTGTATTTGGCTTTCTCATTGGATTTAATCTCTTCTAGGATAGAATTATCTGTTCGTGTATAATATTGATTTTGGTAATCCTTCCCCGTTCTATCTTAGTGGTTGGCATAATAAATGATTTCTGAATTAGTAGATGAATAGTTTGAATTTTGAATCCCTGGTCGCATGGCTTTTGAAAATGTACCATTTTAAATATTTCTACTGATTATAGGGTTGAATGAATTAGAGACTACTCCTGCTTTTCTCTGCTGATATATATGTTTTAGTTAATAAAATTATCTTGATATAGAGGTTCTATGGCTTTAAAAGCCTGTGACTTTGCAGTCACTAATTATACTATGTAGCATACCCTATGCAAACTGTCTGTCTGTTCAGGTCTTGTGTTTGTTTTCCCCATAGACGTAATCCAGCCATTAGTTGTTTAAAGCAGCAGATGGAGGAAGGAGTCCAGGGAGCTGTGGATTTATTAGCTCTCACAATGAAAGACCACACTGGTTATGCTAAGGATTAAAAAGTTTCTGCTGAAAGAAAGGGAGATGGGTCTTGCTTTCTGTGCTATTTTCAGCATTATGGCTAGCTCTTGTGACTATAGTCAATTGTAAGAAAAAGATCTTGTAAATAGGCCTTCCTTCAAGTCCCAGACCATTGGTTGCAGCTGTCATAATTTTAAAAGGGGCAGCTTTTCTTCTTGCATACACACCAAATCTGACCCATAGTTACTGCTGTATTTACTTCTTAGGGAATACAACAGGCTAATTCAGGGTTCTTATATATATCTTTTTCTGTCAAATTTGTAAATTTGGATTAATATTTCTTGGAATCTTTTGCAGAATTGATAATTTTTGCATCATGTCCTATAGATTGAAGAATAATGATTGTGAATTAGAAGATAATGTATATAATCCTCTTCCTAAAAACACTGGGCTGCTGTATTAACAATTTTTCTTTTTTAGAAAAAATCACCAACTTGCATCACCTTTCCCTGATGCTTACTAGGATTCTAGTAAGTAAGACAATTACAATAAAAAGTATAAACATGGAAAGTATAAACATGGCTTATGGATGTTTAAGTGATAGAATCATAGTATGAGAGCTAACCTTTCTCTCTTGAAATATTAAAAAACTACCTATTTTTGAACCATGAATTAAGAGACAAACATCTTTAAACTTAGCTGAAGTCCTACTTTGAAAATGGTAGCCAGTGGCCAAAGAAACAGTTTGAGATGATTGAAGGTTGAGTGAAACTAGGCTTTTTCATGCTGTGCCCTTTTAGAAGTCTGGTGGAATGGGTTGCGTTTCCTGTGACAGCACCGTCAGCAGTGAATAGATGAATGAATTCCTCCATGCTCAGAACTCACAACACGTGTACTAGCCCCCTCCAAGGACATAAAAGAGCAGCCAAACCGACCTTAGCAATGATCCAAGCTCCTGAAGAAAGAGGCTTTTGGGACTGTCCAAGATGTGAGGACCAGCGTGTCTAGCAGTAAAGAAACAAAAGAGCCTGTGACAGTATCGAAAGAATCTGACATTTGCTTTGTCTGTACAAAGGATGAAAGGAATTTTGCCGACTTAATCAAAACAATAACTGGTTTTATATCAGTTTGAGTCTAAAAACAGGCATCAGAATAATATGTTTTTCTTTGTATTTCGGAAGAATTGTTATTTTTTAAGAAAACGTATGTGGAATGGTTTTGTTTTGGAAAGGAAGACGTGATATGGATTTTATAAGCTTAGTAGCTGTAGGTGGAGACTCTGTTGTTTTGTTTGCCAGCCTTTTTAAATAAGCAGTGAAATCAGGATATCAAAGATTGGAATTCTTCCCCCCGTCCTCAGAGATCTTTGTTCTTTTCTTAGTATTTTGAAAAATTCCAGTCAAAGCCTTATGTATGGAAAAGAAAAACAAATGCAAAGTGTTTCCCCTATTTTGGGCACTGATTCTGAAGGGATCTGTCTGTATCTCCTGTGAAGGAAGACGTGGCTCTGATGTGAGGCAGTGATTGTGTACTGGTGCTAGCCTGGTATAGTGGAGTAGCGGATTAGTGGGCACAGCCTGGTGTGCTGAATGGACTGTTTGCCTCTTTCTTCAGCATTTAAATAGGCACTAAGGCACTACTAGTTGACTGTCTGGGGAGTGGCTTTTTTTGTGTGTGTGTCTAATATCTGTTATGGATGATTCCAGTATTTTACGGAGGAGAGGATTACAGGTGAGTAAAAGACTGATCTCCTTTTTATTGTTTTGAAAATGTATTGAACATATTGTTGCAATTTTGTTTAATTCATTTGAGGCAGGAGGTAGGGTAAAGTGCCACTAAGTTCCTCTTTATCCTATCATATACAGTTATAATTAGAGAATTTGTCTAAGATTTTGCTACTTGGTGGAAAAATACTGCCTGGGCTTCCTTATATTATATCAAGTGAACGGACCATTAAATTATATGGATGCAAGCCTAATTTTGAGCATTAGACAAAATTGCCGACAGATTATTTACAGTAAACATATTCTGTCCCTGACTACAATGCCTATGCCTATTAAGTGACATATAAATACATATAGCATTTATTTGATTCTACATATAATTTTAAAAACTTTTCTAAAATTATCACATTGTATATATATAGTCTATCCATCCATCTATATACTCCTTAAGTCTTAGAAGTAATTTGGCACATGAAGAGGCTAAGTAAGGTATGATAATAAGGAGGAATAGACTGATAGATAACTTTCAACTGAATTTTAATGAATACCCTTAGTACTAAAAGAACACAAGCTAAGTTTTTAAAATTTGATGATTTTTTTTCATGCTTTGTAAATTAGATCATCTTGCCTTAGTCTTCTTTGTAAAGAATAAGCCAGCTTCTATTTAGTATATCACTGACTAATTTTGAGAATTGACACGATAAAGATTCCAGTATAAAACACTGATCTAATTAAACTGTGAAGATTTAGTCAGGAAATATAGCTCCTCCTTTTGATTTTGGTCTATTTATTTGTTATTTCTTTTTTTTAAAAATATTTTTATTTTTTTATTTGTTTGTTTTTATGTGGTGCTGAGGAATGAACCCAGCCCCTCACACATTCGAGGCAAGCGCTCTACCACTGAACTACAGCCCCAGTCCCTATTTTTTTTTGTTATTTCTAAAGTTTTCTTTTTGTGTACAAAGCACCTAGGGTCTTTTTAATTGCCATGAATTAATGTTATTTTTGTGTTTTTTTAAGTGCTCAGAAAGAATATATTAGTAAACTTAAACAAAACATAAATTGAAATAAATTATATTTTTAGTTATGATTTGTATTTCTTATTAATGTCATTATAAACATTCAAAGTTCACCAACTCTTTATCAATTGTCCAGTGTGCTTTGGACTTTAAAAGTCAATATGATAAACTATTTCTTACATTATTTCTTCTATTACTATGACTGGTTTGATGAGCTTTTTTACTTGATTTGTTGGGGGGAGTTTGGGAAGTACTTATAAAATGCTCATAAGACCTCACATAAAAATAGTGATATATGTCCAAGTAGCTGCTAATAATTAAAAATGGCTGGTTCTATTAGCTCTTTTAATTACATTGCCTATTTATTTCTCTTTAGTTGCCAGGATTCAGAAATGAAATCCTATTTGTCTGATGGGGAATATTTTTAATTATTGTGCTGTTTTGTGTTAAACCGATCATTTCTTCCTATAGTGACTGACTCAGTCTCCAGCGTCTGCTACCCTATTCACTGATGTCCTTCCTCTTGAGTCTGTTTCTTTCTAGTGGGAGTGCCAAACTCCTAGATTACATAGTACTAGAGGGTGCTTTCCTGTAGCAATACTTGTAATTTTTTAAAAATTACTTTATGGCTTATTTTCCAGAAGACCAGAACATTTTGAAATAGAAGTATGCTTGAAAATCCACAGTTTAGATTATTTGTTTTAAATAAGTAAACTACAATATAAACTTAAAAAAGTAAATTTTAGATTAATATACATAAACATGGAAAAGCTAATGTATGCTTACTCATATAGGGGATCTACTGGGTAACTTCATATTAGAAGTTGAAAATTCAAATGTTTGGGTCTAATTGCTTTTTGGTGAGATAGACTAAACTTCCTAGAAATTTCCCAGAAAATCAGCCAACCATGAAACCTGCTTTGATCCCTCCAACTTTCTTTACCAGATTTCTTTAGAAATGGAAGTTTATAAACAGCGCATTTATAAGTTCCATAAGAGTATGACCTTGTCTGTTTTGTTTGCCATTTTCTCTCTAGTGAACAGAACAGAGCTGGGCACAAAGCTGTGTTTGTTGAATGCATGAATAAAACAAAAACAAAAAATAAAGGAGATGTTATTACATTATTTTATTAAGTTTTAAAAGTTCTGAACATGGCTGGAGATATAGCACAGTGGTAGTATGCTTGCCTAGCATACACAAGGCCCTGGGTTCAACCCCTACTACTACTAATACTACTAATAAATTACATTATCCAGTAATGTAATTATTGATGTAATAATGACAATTATTATTATTTCTGGACAATGTAATAAATAAAAAATAAAAAAGATACTGAATACTAGGTTAAAAGAAATAATATTTGTTGCTGGGCTCACTGGTGCATGCCTATAATCCCAATGACTCAGGAGGCTGTGGCAAGTGGAGCCCAAGTTTGAGATCAGCCTTAACAACTTAGGCCCTAAACAACTTGGTGAGACCTTGTCTCAGAATAAAAAATAAAGAGCTGAGGATGTAGTTCAGCAACAAACTGCCCCTGAGTTCAGTCCCTATTACACCCCCACCTCCCAAAAAAGAAAGATAAAGAAATATTTGTTGTTGACATTGTGATAACTGTTTATCTAGAAACACCAAAGGAACCAACTAAAAAGCTATTAGAATAAAAATATCTTAGAAAAATAACCAGGAACAATATCAAGAAACTAATTGAATTCTAATTTGCCAGCAATATGCAATCATAAAACAGGAGAAGATATTTCGCCCATATTAGCAACAAAATTCCCCCAACACCAAAAATAACTTTAATGATAAATATTAACACACATGCGCACACACACACACACACACACACACACACACTCTCTCTCTCTTTGGTACTTCTTTGGTACTGTGGATTGAGAACCAAGGGTGCTTTGCCACTGAACTATGCATGTAGCCTTTTTTTTTTTTTTTTTGACATTCATTTGAATCAGATGGGATATAATTTCTCATTTTCTGAGTGTACAGGTTGCAGAATTACATTGGTCATGCAGTCATGTATATACCCACAGCAATAATAATGTCTATTTTATTCTGCTGTCCTTCCATTCCCCCCTTCCCTCCCCTCCTCTCCCCTCCCATCACTCTCCCTACGCAATCTAATGTGACCCACTTCTTTTTTTCCCCCCTCACATCGTCATACCTGTATTCTGTATAATGAAGGGGGTCTCTTTCCCTCTTCCATGCAATTCCCCTTCTCCCTCCTTTTCCCTCCCACCTCTCTTCCCTATCTAGAGGTAATTTTCTTCTCATGCTCTTCCTCCCTACTCCATTTTGAGTCACCTCCCTTATATCAGAGAAGACATTCGGCATTTGTTTTTTTGGGATTGGCTAACTTCACTTAGCATAATCTGCTCTACTGCCATCCATTTCCCTGCAAATGCCATGATCTTGTTATTTTTTAGTGCCGAGTAATATTCCATTGTGTATAAATGCCACATTTTTTTATCCATTCATCCATTGAAAGACATCTAGGTTGGCTCCACAGTCTAGCTATTGTGAATTGTGCTTATGCAGCCCTTTTTATTTTGAGATAGGGTCTCGCTACATTGCTGAAACTGACCTTGGAATCCTCTTGCTTTAGCCACCTGAGTCCTTGGGATTACAGGCATGTGCCATTCCACCTGATGGAAACTATAAAATATTTTGAGAACATAGAAGGAAAGATGTATTATGTGTGATGTTAAAGATAACAATATTATAAAGATGTTAAAAAATAAATAAAATAAAAAAAAAATAAATCTAGCTTAGGTGAAGGTAGCTTTTACCAGATCAGCTAATTTGAACCTAAATTAAAGCAAAACAACTAGATCACTGTAATTTTGGTACAAAATAAATGTAGTGATAATAATAGTAGGCTAGAAATAGACTAGTTTATTTAATAATTTAACATGTAAAAGAAGACATCAATGAAGGGAGGAAAAGTTACTCAATAATTATGATGGAATTATTGGGATAATTAACTATTGGGAGAAAATTAGGCTTTATCCTTACTATTATATAGTGACATAAGTTCAGTGTAAATAAACCAAACAATAATAAGAAAAACAGCATTCTTCATGTACAAATAAGAATTTTCTTTCATATTTGTAGTATTTCAAAATTAGCATGAAGTTTTATTTTACAAACTTTAAATGTGGCTAAATTTATTCAGTTGATGTTGCTTTTAAGTGTAGGTTTCATTAGTTTAGGTTTTTTTTTTAATATTTATTTTCTTAGGTGTGGATGGACACAACACAATACCTTTATTTTTTTGTGGAGCTGAAGATGGAACCCGGGTCTCGCCTGTGACGTGAAGGCATTTGAGTTTGAAACATTTATGTCTCACTTGAAAAACTTCTTTTTTAGCCTTCCCTCTCTATTGTGTGAAAACTTATGCATTTGGGGGTAAACCCAACTTAGGCCTAAATGTATTATTCAGTTTTGTAAAATGGCCATGGATATAATATACATTTCCTGGTTTTCATCTCAAAATAGTTTTGGTAAGGAATGTATTTTTAGGAATTTGTCCATTTTATCTTTTTTTTTAATATTTATTTTTTAGTTATGGTTGGACACGGTACCTTTATTTGATTTATTTATTTTTATGTGGTGTTGAGGATTGAACCCAGGGCCTTACACATGCTAGGTGAGCGCTCTGCCGCTGAGCCACATCCCCAGTCCCTTGTCCATTTTATCTTGAGAAAAAAATTGTTTTATATTATTTGTTTGCACTTTGGGCTCATCTGCTCTTCACACTTTGCTGAATTTATTCTCATATTCCTTTCATATTTCTAGTATTGGGTGTTTATACTTTTGTTTCATGATCAATATCAACAGAACTTTGTCTTTTTTTGTTAGTTTTCTACAAATCAGCTATCTCTTTGAGCTTTTCCATATCATTTTGTTTTTGGTGTATCTTTTGCAGGTGGTATGCGATAAGTTTTTTGTAAAATTGTCTATTTATATTTATTATAAATAATGTTAAATTTGAACTTGTTCCTGCCATACATATTATGTCTTGTCTTTCATGTGCCACATTTCTGTGCCTTATTGTCCCCCAATCCCCATTTTTATTATAATTTAAAAATACTGATAGAGCCCATTTTCTTATTTTTCATTTCCAAATCTAGTGATATGCTAGACCAAATTTAAAATTTCAACCTTTCCTTAATAACACAGGACTCTTTACTTCTAGATTTACATGCTATTTATGACCCATATTTTAGTTTTTTCCTAAAATAAATTTCACATATTAGATATTTCTATTATTACTATTTTATATAGTCATTTTTTTAATTGAGATTTTTGCATGTTTACCAGTTTCTAGCTCAACATTTATTTTTAGATTTTAGACTTTTCTTCTGGGAATATTTTTCTTCCTAAAATATATCATTTAGACATTCTTTTAGTATAGGTATGTTGGTAGTAAATGCTTTATTTATTTACATGTCTTTATTTTGCCTTTGATCTTGATAAGATATTTGTCTGTGTATATGGTTTTTATAATAGTAGCCATTTTTTCTTACACTTTACTAAACATATTATTCAGCTATCCTTTATTTCCATCATTACTATTGAGAAATGTATTGCCAGTGTAATTGTCATTCCTTTGAAGCTTCTGAATCTTAGACTTTTTAAGTTCTTTTTTCCTTTGGTGTTTTTCAGTATTTCTATTACCTACCTGGTCTAGGTTTTTTTTTTTTTTTGTGTGTGTGTGTGTGTGTATGTGTGTGTTTAGTACTCAGGATGGAACAAGGGGCACTCTGGTTCCATATTGAGCTACATACCCAGCCCTTGTTAATTTTTATTTTGAAACAGAATCTTGCTTAGTAAGGTTGTTCAAGCTGACTTTGAATTTGGAATCCTTCTGCCTCAGACTCCTGAGTTGCTGGTGTTACAGTAGTGTACCACCATACCTGGCTAGATTTTTAAAAATTAGTTCTTCTCAGGATGTATTATGCTTCCTATATGTGTATTCATTTCTGTCATCGATTTTGAGAATCTCTTAGCCATTCTCTCATCAAATATTACAATTTTCTCCATTTAGTTTTTGCTTTCTGGTATTTGAATTAGACATGTTGAGCACAAATACTACATACAAAAGGTCATATATTGTACATTCCCATTCAAATATTAGAATAGCAAAACTGATCTATAGAGTTAGAAATCAAGATGATGGTTTTCTTGGGGAGTAAAGGTAGTGATCAGAAGGGGGAGCCTGAGAAAGCTTCTGGATTGATGGTAACACTTATTTACTTTGCTCTGGCTGTTTGTACTAGTGTGTTCAATTTAGGAAAATTTCAGTTGTGTGCTTATGTGCACTTTTCTGTGTTTATATTGTATTCCATAAGTAGTTTAAAAGTATTATCTTTAATCTAGTGGGAAACTGAAGTATAGGGTGGCATTAAGCAAAATTTTTGAGAGGTGATAATTTTGGACTAGACTCACAGTAGATTCCAACAGACCAAAACCAGCATGGATCACTCATCCTAAGTGCCATGTAATCAAACTGAACTTTGAAATAGGTATTAGAACAAACCAAAACAAAAACACCTAATAGCCAGTTGGAGGGGGCCTAGTTTACCTGAACTGTAGCTCAATGATAAAAAAAAAAAAAAAAGTCCTCTATTTTAACTTTATGAAGAAGGTGGCTTTTAAAATGACCAATCTACTTTTAGTTCCTTCTTTTTGCTTTCTCCATTCATTTTCTGCCAGAAAGCCAAATCCCTCTGCTTAGCTCAGCAGAACACCCATTCTAATGAGATGTTGGCCGATACTAGAATAAAATAAAATTGGTCTTTAAGCCATATTTAAATCATCAAATAAAAGCCAAGTTGATCTTTAAAACAGGTTTGTTGTAATTTTGTCTTTTGACAGTGATGTTGTTAGCAATGTATATCTGGTAGGTCCTAGAATGTTGTTCTCCACTCCTAGTCTCAACTCTAACGGTGTTATTTATGTTAGTCATATGACGTAGATTTAAATATGAATTATCTAAGATACAAGAAGATTGAGTTATATTTCTTGGAGCTGGTTCTTTTCCTTTTCTGGGAAAAATTTGCAGGGAGAAGAGGAATGGCTAGGGTGAATATATGTATGAGTGAGAATTCAATAGACAGTAGGAGGAGGGGCTCAGGGAGGGAGTTGCCTCAGGGAAAGATAGCTTTAATCAACAGTCACGTCTGTACTGGTGACTGTGAACATAAAGCACAAACACCAGTCTTGTGACTTTGTGACTCTTGGCTTGCATTTTTACTTGAGGGGGTAGTGGTTATCTCCTTTGGACACTTGAGGCCTTTGTCTTTACTTTAGAAATATTTTATGCATTTAGTCATTGTGAGTAAGTGAGTAATACATACAGGCAGGGATTCCTGATGGGTCTGTGTGAATAGCAATATTTCATTTGTTATATAAAACCTTCAGAAGTTTGCTTTATTGGCACGTGAAAGGGAGTGAGTGTTTATTTTTTGAGGATTTAGTGTGTGTAGCTTTCTTCGTACTTTTACATGTAGTTCTCAAAACCTTTTATTTTGCTCAATATAGTCATATAATACTTTAAGTTTTTTGGGAAGTGTCATCTTTAGCAGGAAGTATCAAAGTACATCAATTTGAGAGATCCAAAATGGTAATAGAATTTTGGAGACCGTTAAAATAATATACCCTTGGTGGTTTTGGATGGAGGGTTGTTAGTTGTCAGGGGTGTGGTTAGTTTTTAGAGAATAGCACTTTTTATCCTTTGGCATTAGATCTTTGTTGCTGCTGAGATAAATTAGAAAAATGCAGTTTCTTATTACTCATGATAATCTATAGTGTATAACCTTAAACTTTTAAATATATTTTCACATTGTAGCCTTGGAATTACTGTGAGTTAGAGTAGGTATCTACTTGTGTGATAGAGGTGTGCAGAAAAGAAAAACGGAGTATAGAAAGGCTTGATGACCACTGACATTTAAGGAGGCAAGTAAGAAACCATTGTTTGTGTGTGTGTGTGTATGCATATATATATTTAAACAATATATATGTGTGTGTATACACACACTTATTTATTATTTATTTTTTAATATTTATTTTTTAGTTGTAGTTGGACATAATACCTTTATTTTTATTTATTTAATTTTATGTGTTGCTTAGGATCGAACCCAGGGTCTCACACGTGAAAAGTGAGCGCTCTACCGCTGAGCCACAACTCCAGCCCCATTTATATGTTTACATATATATATATATGTGTAAACTCTGAGCCCTGGGTTCTTTATACCATGTAGAAATATCTGGTTACGGGGCTGGGGATGTAGCTCAAGCGGTAGCGTGCTCGCCTGGCATGCGTGCGGCTCGGGTTCGATCCTCAGCACCACATACAAACAAAGATGTTGTGTCCGCCGAGAACTAAAAAATAAATATTAAAAATTCTCTCTCTCTTTCTCACTCTCTCTCCTCTCTCACTCTCTCTTTAAAAAAAAAAAAGAAATATCTTGTTACTGTCTCCAAACTGTCTTTATTGTTCCTGAAACTCATATGAGAACTATTCACCTAGCATTTATAAAATAAAGTACTTTTTTAATACATGATTTTATTTGACTTTTACAACCATTATCACTAAGCAATTAGAGGTAGTTGAAATACCAGGTATGTTAAGATGTGAATCTAGTTTTCTCAACTTCATATTTTGTGCTTTTTCCTCCATCTTAACATTATTGTATAATGTAAGGACTCTATCATTGCAACTTGTTCTTAGGGGGATGCCAAGGGTATTTAGTGGAATAAGCAAATGGTCAAAAAGAACAAAATACATTAGAGTTTCATAGAGATGTCATAACTGCATACACATAGGTTTTTGCCTTGTCTCCTGACCTCAAGAGAGGCTCGTGCCTAATGGTGAATATGCGAAAATGAACCTCCACAGTGTCCAGAGCAGTAGTAATGATAGTATATGGGAAAGACAGATTTTTATGAAGACCGAAAGGTTTATTTGCTGTCAAAGTTGACAAGATGTTTATGTTTGGAGTAATTGTTTTTTAAAGGCCAGTTAATAAAATTATTAAAGAGGATTTCCTTAATAATAGGTAATGTGGGGGCTGGGGATGTGGCTCAAGCGGTAGCGCGCTCGCCTAGCATGCGTGCCGCCCGGGTTCGATCCTCAGCAGCACCACATACCAACAAAGATGTTGTGTCCGCCGAGAACTAAGAAAAAATAAATAAAAATGTTAAAATTCAAAAAAAAAATAGGTAATGTGTCTCCCTTTTTAGAAAAGGGAATGGGCAGAACTTTAAAAGCAATCAACATTAAGCTGTTTAAGTAGTTTGCATGGATAAGAAAAAAGCAGGAGGTTGTGGCTTCATGAAACATGTTTTAAAAGGTAGAAGTATGTGCTGTCAGATGCTTCTGATCAAATAAAAATAAATGGAGACTTAAAAATGCATGGAGGTTCTTTATCTGGAAACCATTGGTAACTTAGCAAGTATGGTTTAAATAGAGTTGTAAAGTCTAAGTGTATTTTCAGTGTGTTGAAGAATGAGTAGGAAGTAAGAATTTGGAGATGGTGGATATAAATAACTAATTCAAAGTGTGACTGTGAAAAGAAATACAACTGATAAGGCAGTGATTAAAGAGTACCATGATGCACGCCTGTAATCCCAGTGGCTCAGGAGGTTGAGGCAGGAGGATCAAGAATTCAAAGCCAGCCTCAGCAAAAGCAAGGTGCTAAGAACTCAGTGAGACCCTCTCTCAACAAAATACAAAATAGGGCTGGGGATGTGCCTCAGTGCTCAAGTGCCTCTGAGTTCAATCCCTGGTGTACTACCTGCCTCCACAAGAAAGGAATGTGTAGTAACTAAGGAGATTCCTTTCTTCTTCTTTTTAATGTCAACATTGGGTATGCTTGAATGTGTTCAGCATGTGAATTGGAAGATTATGAAGAATATGGAGCATTAAGGAGGGACTTATAGATCAGAGAAGGCTGGGACAGACTGCACCTTGTAATGTATTGTCAGTTATTACCAGCCTCGTTTATGAGAGATGATGATGAGTCAGAGAATTTATGTTTTTTTTGCCTAAATGGGAAGTATGTAAATTCATCCCACCTTCCTGATTATGTAGCTTTCCACCCCAACCTGCTATGAATATTCCTCATGAGAGGAAGGATTGGGAAACCATTGCCCCTTGCTTGCCTTTATCTGATTGGAGAACATATTTTGTTCCACTAGGTCATAGGCATGTTTTTATGGTACAGAACTTGGTACAGAATGCACTAATCTGGAACCCTGGGTGTCAAATGTAGGTTTAAGGAATGGGTGAGGAAGATAAAGAGATGGAGTCCCCTGGATGCATTTTCATGGGCACATTTTCCTTGCTTTATAGGGATTTGAAAAGGGGTACCATATGCATTTTAATAGAATTTTTGTTAATTTTTGTTGTATAAAAGTATAATCTAATATTTACCCATTTAAACTATTTAAAAAACCCTCAGAATTGTTAATATAGATTTGAAGAACAAACATTTCCAGTTTTATATAAATTGTTTCCAAAAAGTAGACATAGAAAATATATTTTTCCAACATATTTAAAAATTTATATATATATGTGTGTGTGTGTGTGTGTGTGTGTGTGTGTGTGTGTATATATATATATATATATATATATATATATATATAGTTGTAGATGGACACAATATCTTGTGACCTAATCACCCCCTAGAAACCCTATCTCTTAATTAAGTTTCAACATGAATTTTGGAGGAGGTGCAAACATCCAAACCATAACAACGAGGATAGTATAAATATGATGTCAAAACTGGAGGAGAACAATTTGAGAAGGGAAAGGTCTTAGGCCTTTCTTATTTACATAAAGACAAAAATCCTAAGTGAAAGCTTTCAGACCTCAATGATTTTATTAGTGAAGACTTAATATTTAAGGTAGAAATAACACATCTTATACAGATTCATCCATAAAATAGAGAAACATCTTCCAGCCAGTTTTAGGAGGCCAGCACTGTTGTGATAACAAAATTTGACAAGACATTCATTATAATAGAAAACTAAAGATGGGCTGGGGTTGTGGCTCAGTGGTAGAGCCTTGCCTAGTAGCATGCATGAGGCACTGGGTTTGATCCTCAGCACCACATAAAAAAACTAAATAAACAAAATAAAGGTATTTTGTCCATCTACAACTAAAAAAAATATATGTTAAAAAAACTAAAGACTGTTATCCATTGTGAAAATAGGTACAGAAATCATTAATGAAGAATTAGCAAATAGAATCTAGCAATGTACTTGATGAAGGTGTGTTTAATTCAGAAATGCAAAGTGAGTTCAATACTAGAAAATTAATCACTGTAATTCTCCATATTAACAGAAGAGAAAAACTATAGGAGCATTTCAGTAGATGCAGAGAAAGCATTTGACAAAACAGCTCAGTGGTAAACTGCTGGTCTTACATGTATGAGGCCCTGGGTTCCATTCCTAGCATGGGGGTAGGGGAGGGACAAGACTTGAAGCAAATTGGGAACAGAAAAGAAACTTTATCAATCTGATAAAAGTCATTTATGAAAAACTACTACTAATACAATATTTAGTGGTAAAATATTGAATTTTTTCCCTCTGAAATCAGATGAGAAACCAAGTAAGGATGTCTACCACTTTCATTCAACGTTTTATAGGCAATCCTAGAATATGGAAAGAAGTAGAATGCTTCCTAATGATTGTTTATATAGAAAAGTCCTAAGGAATATACCAAAGTTATTATGATTAATATAATGGTGAATTCAACAAAGTAACAATACATTTGTCAATATATAAAAATTGATAGCATTTGTATACTACATGCAAACAATTGGAAAATAAAATACATTTTTAGAATCTGTAATAGTTTTAAAAATGTGTCCTTAGGAATAAGTTTTAAAAAGTGTAAGATCTTTAAAACTTTAAAAAAGGGCTGGTGTTTTGGCTCAGTGGTAGAGCACTTACCTAGCACACATGAAGCCCTGGGTTTGATTCTCAGCACTGCACATAAAATAAAGGTCTATTAACAACTGAAAAAAAAAAACATTAAAAGAAAAAAATTTAAGGGCTGGGGTTGTGGCTCAGTGGTAGACCACTAACCTAGCACATGTGAGGCCCTGGGTTCGGCCCTCAGCACCACATACAAATAAATAAGTAAAATAAAGGTATTGTGTCCAACTATAACTACAAAATAAATATTTTTTAAAAAATTTTAAAAACCACAAAAACTGTAAACATTAAAGAAGAGCTAAGTAGAGAATACTGTGTTCATGGATTGGAAGACTTACTGTTTTGAAATATTACAGCAGGCTTTCTTTTAGAAATTAATGATCTGATTCTAAAATTTATGTGGAAATGCAAAGAATCTAGAATATTCTCATCACTCTTGAGAAAGTACAATTTAAGGAGCTATACAACTTGACTTCAAGACTTAACATAAAGCCACAGAATCAGAAGTACCATTTTGTTATAGTTTGATTTTCAAAAAAAGCACTATAGCACTTTGTTAGGGAAAGTGTAGCACTTTCAATAAATGGTGCTGAATTAAGAGATTGCCTTTATGGAAACAAACAAACAAACAAACAAAAAACGAACCTTAAGCTCACCTACATATTATCTCAAAATTAATTCAAAATAGGTCATAGACAATCAAATCTAAAACCATAAACCCTATAGAAATAAAATGTTGGAAAATATTTTTGTCACATTGGAGTGGATAGAGTTTCTTAGATACTATACAGAAAGCATTAACCATTTTTTAAAACAACAAATTGTCAGGGCATGGTGGCACATGCCTGTAATCCCAGCAATTTGAGGCCAGTCTCAACAACTTAGTAAGGCCCTAAGCAATTTAGTGAGACTGTCTCAAAATAAAAAGGGCTGGGTGTGGCTTAGTGTTTTAGTGCCCCTGGGTTCAATTCCTAGTATCCCACCATCCCAGAGAGAGAGAGAAAAAAAAAAGAGAAAGAGAGAGGGAGAGAGAAAGAGACACATTAACCATCAAAATGAAAAACTTTTGCTTATCAGAAGACAACTTCAGTAAGATAGACTACATACTGGGAGAAAGTATTCACAAATATACGAGACAAAGAACTTGTGTCTTGCATATATGAAAAAAATCAATAATAAAAAGAATCTAATTAAAAAGAGGGAAAAAATTTTAAGGTACTTCATAGGATAATGTATACTGATAATTTTTTTTTTCTACATGAAAAGTAGAAGATTTATGTTTGGTACCATCAGTCATCAAAAAAATGCGAAATTAAAGAAAGCCACAGTGAGTTACCATCTACCAGATAGCTAAAAGACTATATTCATTGGCATGAAGAACAATTGAACATTCTTTTATTTTTAATGTGAATGTAACAGGTGTTAGCTAGAATTTGAAGCAATTGGAACTCTTGTGCATTTGGGTTTTTGTTTATTTGTTTGTTTTTTGGTACTGGGGATGGAACCCAGGGCTGTTTAACTACTGAAACACATCCCCAGCCCTTTTTCATATTTTATCTAGAGATAGGGTCTTGCTGAGTTCCTCAGTGCCTCAGCCTCCAAAGCCACTGGGATTACAGGTGTGTGCCATTGCACCTGGCTCTCGTGCATTGTTAGTGGGAATGTAACATGGTCTAAGAACTTTAGAAACAGACCTGGTAGTTTGTTATAAAAATAAACATATATTTGCCTGTAACCAAGTAATTTCAACTCATGCATATCTATGTTTATATGCATGTTATCCAAGTTAAGGAGCCAGCCTAGGTATCTATCAACAGATGAATGGGAAAAGGAAATGTGGCATATATACACAATGGAATATTACTCAGCAATAAAAGAGAATAAAATCATGGCATTTGCAGGTAAATGGATGGAGTTAGGGAAGATAATGCTAAGTGAAGTTAGCCAATCCCAAAAAAACAAATGCCCAAGTTTTTCTCTGAAATAAGGAGGCTGATTCATAGTGGGGTAGGGATGGGGGAGCATGGGAGGAATAGAAGAACTCTAGATAGGGCAAAGGGGTAGGAGGGGAAGGGAAGGGGCCTGGGGTTAAAATGATGGTGGAATGTGATGGACATCATTATCCAAAGTACATGTATGAAGACATGAATTGGTGTGAATATACTTTGTATACAACCAGAGATATGAAAAATTTGTGCTCTATATGTGTAATATGAATTATAATGCATTCTGTTGTCATATATAAATAAAAAAATTTTAAAAATGAAACTGTGGGTAACATAGACTACCATATATGCTTAAACACTCTCTCAGCTCTACCAATCAAGTTCTGAACCCTTAGAAGTTATTGTAACTATTATATAAAATTATATTAAAATCCCTGCTTTTAAAAAAGAAGGATCACTCTCAGTGTTGAGTGTAAACTATAGAGGGCCAATGACTGAAGAAAAAATGAATACCAGTTAGGAGATTGTTGAGAGGGCAGAGAAGAGACCATGGTGGCTTAGATTCAATACCAAAAGCCAACAGTATTTTTTCTTAACACCTTTAGTAGTAAAACTTACTTTACTTGAATTCTTTTGGTAGCAAAATTAAACTGTGCTTAGAGTTTTATCACATTTATTGTGACTGTCATACATCTTGCTGCAAAAAATTTAATGTATGTAATTTATTTTGTTGCTATCCCAGTCCTTGTTGGGGGTGTTAGGTATATATGTATATACATGTGAACATGCACATACCCACACACCCACACACATACATATGTACACACAATTGACTTTTAATAAAATCCCCTTAAAATTCTAATATCTGAAACATGACTGGATCCAGAATTTTTGTTAAAGAGCATGGAGATATGTGTCTGTGGAGATAGTGAGAAATGGTTGGAATCTGAATGTATTTTAAACTTAGAGCATTTAAGAATGGGGGCTGGGGATGTGGCTCAAGTGGTAATGCGCTCTCCTGGCATGCGCCGGGTTCGATCCTCAGCACCACATACAAATAAAAATAAAAGATGTTGTGTCCACCGAAAACTAAAAAATAAATATTAAAAAATTCTCTCTCTCTCTCTCTCTCTCTCTCTCTCTCTCTCTCTCTCTCTCTCTCTTTCTCTCTCTCCCCCCTCTTTTCTCTCTTCTCTCTCTTTAAAAAAATAAAAAAGAATGACGGATGGATTAAAAAAAAAATACAGCTGTCCAGAGTCTTGGTCTCTTGAGGCGGGGAAAGGCTATGAGATGGAGTCATTTTTGGATTTTTGGTGGAAAGAACAGTTCTTTTTTGGACTTGTTGGCCTTGAGATACTGAGTAGACAATTAGTTGTCCAAGTGTTTGGAATTTGGGAGACAGATCTGGGAAAGAAAACACTTGTAAAGTGTTGGGGGGTATAAATTGGTACAGTGGTTTGGGGAGACAATTTGGAATATCTAATACTTTAGGACTTTGCATTTCTACCTCTAAGTGTATGCTTCCAGGAAACTTTGTATATGTGTGCACTAGGAAACGAGTACAAGAATATTATTTTTGATAGAGAAGAAAAACATTGAAAGAAAATTAAATGCTCATTTATTGAAGAGTGGATAAATAAATATTAGCATATTTATAGATAGGACTCTTTGTAAAAATTAGGTGAAACTCTTTGAAACTCAGGTGAAGTACAGCCACATGGGCAAATCTACCATTATGTTTTTTGGGGGTGCTAGGAATTAAACTCAGGGTCTTGAGCATGCTAGGCATCTTCTCTACCATTAAGCCACATCTCCAGCCCAAGTTTACTAATTTTTGTAGTGTTGACTAATTAATGTCACTGAGTCAACAGATGAATACATATAATATGAAACCATGTATATATAATTTTAAAATATGCAAAATAGTACTAATAATTATTTATGAATATATATGATAAATGGTATGAACCCTGATTCTTATGTTAAGGAAAAAATAAGCAACAAATTAATAATAGTTGTTAAGATGGGACTGGTGAGTGAGCTTTAGGAAAGCAAGACACAAGGGCCCCAAGCTGTAAGAGTTAGTTTTTTTTTTTTTAATGCCAGAGTTAATCATCTTTTTGTTATATATTTTATATTCTTGTTTGTCTAAATATTTTTGAATTAACTCTTCCCCTTCTCCCAATCCCATTTCATTTCTTTCATGTCCCTGCTGTTAATAATATGAATCCTTTACAGTTCATGAGCAGTTCTTGGGAAAGAGAATCTACATTGGAGAGAGGGTTCCATCTAGTGGGAAAAATATTGCAAGTATTCTAAGAGACATTCTTTTTAGGAAGGAAGAATAAAGAGATAATCCTGACATTTTTGTTTTCACTGACCTTTTAGAGACAAAGGGAGAGGTTATTGTTTAGAAATATTTAGTCTTTGCCTTTATTATGACAACCCTAGGACATTTAGGCAGACCTACAGGACTCAGGGCCCTGTTTCTGTCTAACTTGTCTGTGTTTTGTTTTTCAGAAGGAGTTGAGCCTTCCAAGAAGAGGCAGCTTGTAAGTAGATGATTTTTACCATTATGATTGTGATTATGATGATCTCCTGCTTAGGAATCCCTCTTAAGAACTGTTCTCAGTATCCCTTGGAAAAATTCCACTCAAAAAATTAGTTTTTTATTTGATTTCTATCAAGGACAGGAAAGTCAGTGAACCAGCTGGTCAGAGCTTCCTCTCTTTCCTATCCTTCTTCACCTTCAATCCCCTTCTCTTCTTATTTTTTTGCCAGAATTTTGGGTAAGCTTTCATCACAATCTTATTCTTGTTTGGGAGGATTTACTGAGTTTTGGTAGACTCAAAATAAGAAGGTTAAGATATTGGGGCTGGGAATGTGGCTCAGGCGGTAGCGCACTCGTCTGGCATGCGTGCGGCCCGGGTTCGATCCTCAGCACCACATACAAACAAAGATGTTGTGTCCGCTGAGAACTAAGAAATAAATATTAAAAAAAAAGGTTAAGATATTAAAATTGAAACTCTTTTATCAGAATCTGTCCCACAACATGGTCCTAGGGGAAGACCAATCTCCCTGACAAGTTGGGCAGCTAAGTTTGGATATTAGGTTGAAGTAGGTCTCCAACCTTTGTATTTTATTCTGGCTTCAGGGTGGTTAGGGGAGATTGGAAAATAGTATATCCATGGGTTTTAATTTTTAAACTTTTTCTTGGTCTACTTTTTCTCCAAGAATTCTGTTTGAACAATATTATAGATCTGGCTATCAGAATCATCTAGAATGCTTGTTAAAAAAGCAGAACATAAGGCTAAGAATGTAGCTCTGAGACAGAGCTTGTGGGAGGCCCTGGGTTCAACCTTCAACACTACAAAAACAAACAAACAAAACAACAAAAAAAACAGAATGTGAACTTATTGAATTATGCTGTCCATGTTATATACATGTGCACATGCACATACCCACACACCCACACAATACATATGTACACACAATTGACTTTTAATAAAATCCCTTTAAAATTCTAATATCTGAAACATGACTGGATCCAGAATTTTTGTTAAAGAGCATGGATTTTATAACTTATACCATATACTCAGATCCATCATGATTTACTAAAAGCTAAGTCTGGGAAATACTAAGAAAAGAGAGCTTTTATAAGACAACTTTTCCTCAAGGAGAAACATATGAGATATAATTAAGGAATAAGACACAGTGATATTCATACTTTTTTATTAAGTATACTTTGTGTATGCATCATGTGGTTTTATTAAGTGTATGAAACACATAGTAATTCTTTCTGTTAATTTCATTTCAGAATTTTGATTTGATCTGGTTGATTTGATCCAATGATTAAATTGTTTTCTGAGATTTTTGTAAAGCCTTTTTGGCTAGTTTATGGAAGCTCTTTGTTGTTTGATATAAGGAGACTCTAATTATAAGTCAGAAAACTTGGGGGGTTCAGTCTTGGCTATATCATTTAACAACTTTTATAAATCTAAACAAATCACTTGTCTCCTCAAAGGTCAGTTCCCTTATCTATGACATGAAGGTCCTGACCCCTCCTTTTCCTTCTTATTATTATTAAAGCTGTCAGAAGGATCACTTAATATTATGTGGGTAGTTCCTTCCTACTTAGTTTTATTCTAAAATTTGTTTTTAGAATTCTTATAAACTTATGGATTCAATTTGGATAAGTTGTTATTTAAGGGGCACATTTCTTTCTTTAAATTGAGTTTTAAGGGTGGATTTCAGGGGCTGGAGTTGTGGCTCGGTGGTAGGCTTGTCTAGCATGTGTGAGGCACTGGGTTCAATTCTTAGCACTACGTATAAATAAATGAATAAAATAGAGGTTCATCAACATCTAAAAATATATTAAAAAAAGAAAAGAGTGGATTTCAGTTCTAGTTTTCCAAGCATCCTGACTCTTCTATAAGCTAAGCAAGGTAAGGGCACAATCAGAACTGAGAGGGCATAGCTTTTCAGCATTGTATTCAGCAAATATTTGTATTTGGTCACTTTTATGTTCTTTCTGACATTTTTTTTTCACTTGGTTTCCTCTATTTGGAAGCTCTCTAAGATTTTTTTTTTAATATTAAGTGAAATAGATTAAAGCCTTAGGCACTTAGTTCTTGTAGGAACGTGTGCCTCCAGTGAATGGAATTTCTGGGGAGGAAGAAGAGGGAAGGGATATCCTTAGTAATATTTAGTACTGGAAGAATTTTTGGTCATGTTAGCTTTAAACTAGAGGAATTTTTTGGTAATTTTAATGCTATCCAAAGTTAGGCCTACTCCAACTGCCTTAAAATGTTTAATTAAGAAGGATCAAAATGATCTTTTCCTCCTCTTTTTAATAACAATTCACATTTAAAAATTGATCATCATTAAATATCCACTTACACCTCTTCTATGCTGGGAACTGCTCTAAATTCTGAGGTTAAAGGGTTCAGTTAGATAAATTCTCTTTTGAGGAGCTCCTGTTAAAATCTAAGTTCTTCAATACAAAGTATCTTTTTTTAATTTCTAAAATTAGAGACAGAAAAATATTTGTTCAGAGGAAGGGAGGACACATGAATATTGCTTTTAGTGTGTTTTATGTTGCTATAATATCTGGAATGATTTATAAAGAATAGAGGTTTATTTTGGTTCATGATTTTGGAGCTGGGAAGTCCAAGAACATGATACTGGCATCTGCTCAGCTTCTGTTGAGGTCCTTGTGCCATTTAATTTAGGAAAAGGGACATATGCAGAAGAGGCAAAATAGGAGAGGGCAGCTTACCTGTAGCAACCTGTTTTTGAGGTAACTAATTCAGTCCCACTAAAGACATTAATCCTGCCTAACCTATTCACTCCTTTTTGTTGTTGTTGTTAGTAAGAAGCACATTGTTTATTAAAAAAAAAAAAAAGCCACGGAAAACATGGAGGTAGTGAGGAACTTAGTATGCAGGGCCCGAATCAAATTCAACTTCGCCAATCCCTCCTCCACAAGGTAAGAAAGCAAACAAACCAGAAAAAAAAAGAGAGAGGGGGGAAAATAAATAAATAAATAAATAAATAAATATATATATATATATATATATATAAATAAAGAAAGAAAGCACAAAAAGAAAGAAAAAGATCAAGTTAAGCTGCTTTAACAAACCGAAAGTGGCATGGGGGTGCGGGGCCGGGGGTGGTGGTGGTGGTGGTGGTGCACCATTCCTGGAAGTACTGTGATATACCAGGTTGATGTGTGGAGTGGATGAAGCAAGCTCTTATTCCATCTCCCTGCTCCAAAAATCTATTTAATATATTGTCCTTGGATAGAGGATGTATCAGATATTAAACTGATAAAACAGATACTATCCATGATCTTAGCCAAAAAGCCAGTGCCTCCACCACTTCTCCGTACTGTTATTTTGGAAATCAAATCTCAACATGGATTTTGGAGAAGACAAACCATATTCAAACAATGGCTGACACTAATCTAGATATTACCACTAGCAAGTTAGTTTTTAAATAGGAGTTATGATTATTAAACTTGAATTGTCTTACATTAAATGAGGGTATTAGTTACTTGATCTTTCTGCTTGGTCATCTTTCCCACATAATCAGAACTCCATGGAACTTCTTTTTTATTTTTCTTTTTTTAAAAAATTTTTTTGTTCTTTTGAGTTATACATGACAGCACAATGTATTTTGACATATTATACATACATGGAATATAACTTCCCATTCTTGTGGTTGTACATGATGTGGAGTTACACTGGTGTATTCATATATGAACATAGGAAAATTATATCCAATTCATTCTACTCTATTTCCCATTTCCATACCCTCTTCCTTCCCCCCACTCCCCACTTTTCAATCCAGTGAACCTCCACTCCTACTTCTCCTCACCTATTATGAATCAGCATCTGCATATCAGAGAGAGCATTCAGCCTTTGATTTTTTGGGATTGGCTATTTCACTTAGCATGATAGTCTTCAGTTCCATCCATTACCAGCAAATGCCATAATTAATCCTTCTTTATGGCTGAATAATATTCTATTGTGTATTTGTACCACATTATCTTTATCCATTCATCTGTTGAAGGGGACTTAGATTGGTTCCATAGCTTATCTATTGAAAATTGAGTTACTGTAAACATTGGTGTAGCTGTGTCACTATAATGCTGATTTTAAGTCCTTTGGGTATATGCCAAGGAGTGTGATAAGTGGGTCAAATAGTGGTTCCATTCAAAGTTTTCTGAGGAATCTCCATATGCTTTTCAGAGTGGTTGCACCAGTTTGTAGTCTACCAGCAATATATGGTATACCTTTTACCCCACACCCTCCCCAACATTTATTATTACTTGTATTCTTAATAATTGCTATTCTGACTGGAGTGAGATGAAATCTCAGTGTAGTTTTAATTTGAATTTTCTCGAATAGCTAGAGATGTTGAACTTTTTTTTCATATATTTGTTGGCTGATCGTATTTTTCTTTTAAGTGTCTGTTTAGTTCGTTTGCCCAATTATTAATTTTTTTTGGTATTAAGTCTTTTTGAGTTCTTCATATGTCCTGGAAATTAATGTTGTATTTCAGGTGCAGTTGGCAAAGATTACCTCCCATTCTGTAGGCTCTGTCTTCATGCTCTTGATTGTTTCCTTTGCTGTGAAGCTTTTTAGTTTGAATCTGGCCCATTTATTGATTCTCGATTTTAATTCTTGTGCTTTAGGGGTCTTGTTGAGGAAGTCATTTCCTAAGCTGACATGATGGAGATGGGCCTACAATTTTTTTTTTAGGCATATGGTTTTGGGTCTAATGCATAGGTCCTAGATCCACTTGGAGTTTTGTGTGTGGTGAGAAATAGGGATCAAACTTCATTTTGTTACATATGAATTTCCAGTTTTCCTAGCACCATTTGTTGAAGAGGCTGTCTTTTCTCCAATTCATATTTATGGAGCCTTTGTCTAATATGAGATAGTTGTATTTATGTGGGTTTGTCTCTGTATCTTGTATTCTGTACCATTGTGTCTTCATGTCTGTTTTGGTGCCAATACTATGCTGTTTTTGGTACTATAGCTCTGTAGTATATTTTAAGATCTGGTATTGTGATGCCTCCTGTTTCACTCCTCTTGCTGAGGATTTCTTTGGCTACCCTGGGCTTTTTATTTTTACAAATGGATTTCATGACTGCTTTTTCTATTTCTATGAAGAACGTCATTGGAACCTTAATATAAATGGCTTTAAATCTGTATAGTGCTTTTGATAGTATGGCCATTTTGACAATATTAATTCTGCTTATCCAAGAAAAAGGGAGATCTTTACATCTTCCAAGGTCTTCTTCAGTTTCTTTCTTTAGTGTTCTGTAGTTTTTTATCGTAGAAGTCTTTCACCTCTTTTGTTAGATCGATTCCAAAGTATTTTATTTTATTTTTGAGGCTATTGTGAATAAGATAGTTTTCTTAATTTCTCTTTCATTTGATTTATCACTGATGTATAGGAATGCAAATGATTTATGGGTGTTAATTTTATATCCTGCTACTTTGCTGAATCCATTTATGAGTTCTAGAAGTTTTCTGGTGGAGGTTTTTGGGTCTTCTAAATGTAGCATCATGTCATCAGCAAGTAGGGATAGTTTGAGTTCTTATTTTCCTATTCGTTTCTCTTTAGTTTCTTTCTTCTGACTAATTGCTCTGGCTAGAGTTTCCAGGACTATGTTGAATTAAATGGTAAAAAAGGGCATCCCTGTCTTGTTCCAATTTGTAGAGGGAATACTTTCAGTTTTTCTCTACTTAGAATGATGTTGGCCTTGGATTTAGCATGTACAGCTTTTACAATGTTGATATGTCCTACTATCTCTAGTTTTTATAGTGTTTTGAACATGAATGGATGCTGTATTTTTTAAATTTTTTTTCTTGTAGTTGTAGAAGGATAGAATGTCTTTATTTTATTTATTTTTATGTGGTGCTAAGGATCGAACCCAGTGCCTCACACATGCTAGGCAAGCGCTCTGCCACTGAACTACAGTCTTAGCCCTGTATGCTGTATTTTATCAAATGCTTTCCCCAAATCTATTGAGATAATTATGTCATTCTTTAAGTCTACTGATGTGATGAATTATGTTTATTGATTTCTGTATGTTGAACAAATCTTGCATCCCTGGGATGAATCCCACTTGATCATGGTGTACGATCTTTGAAGTGGCACCCCCTTTCTCTATAGAAAAATGTTAACTAGGCTTCTCCAGAAATCTTCACCATGGCTGATTTTAGGACTGTCAGCAAAAGAGTCTGTGCAAAAGAGTTCAATGTAGATAAACTTCCTATTTTTCTGTCGCCCTGTTTTACTTGGCCATGGCCGAGAAGATACCAGCACTCCAGGTGCTGAACACCCCCTTACTAGTTTTTCACAAAAATATCCAGTATAGTAGTTTGTGCAAAAATGTGCAAACAAGTCCTCTGGCCTTGAGCTGGGCTTCACAGAGATGTCTACATTTTTAAGATAAGTTACCAATTGGGCTCCATGGTAACAACTGTCAGGGGGAAGAAAGAAAGGAGAGAAGCTCTCCCCTTCTCAGGTGTTGTCCTGGAAGAGTTAACTTGCCCAAAACAGTGAAAGAAAAAGCTGTTTTTATGTGAACTTCTGCAGACTGAGAACTTCTGAGTCCCTCCCCTTACATGCTGGGTATAAAACTCTGAAACTACCTGAATTTGGGGTTCAGGGGATTGATTGATTATAGCAAAAGCTGTGCCCTTTGAACCTGGCTGAAGCCAAATAAAACTGTTTCCTGGTATCTTCAGTACCTTGCCTCATTTGTCCCTACAACATCTTTTTAATATGTTTTTGTATATGATTTGCCAGTATTTTGCTGCAGTCTGGCTGGGCACAATTCAGGAGCCACTTGTCAAAAGAAACGAACTTTATTTTTAGAACCATACATGCCAAACAAAACAGCTCCTCAGGAAAATCTTCAGAGCCCATCTGCCACCACCGGCTTCCCATAAGCCTCTCCCAAAACCACAAGCCTCTCCACTTCCCACAATCCTCCTGCTCTTGAGGCCGATTGGCTGGGTTGCGTGGGTGGAGCCAAAAGAAGTCCCCCAATGAGCAGCTCCGTAGTCTGAAAGGGCAGGGAAACAGCCCAATGAACATCACCACAGAGGAGCCAATGAGCTAGAAGTTGCTGGGGCCGCTGTGAGCCAATCATCAGCTGGCAGTCTGAAAGGGCGGGGAAACAGCCCAATGAGCATCACCCCAGAGGAGCCAATCAGGTAGAAGTTGCTGGGGCTGTTGTGAGCCAATCATCAGCTGGCAGTCTGAAAGTTTGCTGGGGCCCCTTCGACTGTGGCTCTCAACAGTATTTTCTTAAGAATTTTTGTATCTATGTTCATCAGGGATATTGGTCTGAAATTTTCTTTCCTTGATGTTTCTTTGTTTGGTTTTGGCATCAGGGTGAAACTAGCTTTATAGAATCAGTTTGGAAGGGTCCATGGAACCTCTTTTATAGAAAGCTGAATAAGTGTTTATAGGTAGTATTTAGAAGGAGACAATGAATTTCTTAGAATTCATAATAGAGAAGCTAGGCGATTGATTGTTCCACCATGTGTTTGAATAAATTGAATTAATACTTTATAGTTTGCAACTGGTATCCATAAAGTCAGTGACCTGCCATTTCTTGTTTTTGTAGCCTAGTCTGGAAAGTTTTAGAAGTTCTCATAATTGTTCTCTGAGTCCTGGTCAGAAGGAGAGAGATGTTACATTTGTATTCCTGTTTGTCATCTCCCAGAGTGGCTCCTGCACGAGCAGATACTGTGCTCCATTCTAGGTATAAAGTCCCTAAATATTCCTTTGGCATATTTTCTCAAGTATAGTTTGTTGACACAGAAATTTAGAGATTGCAGCTAGTTCTTGTCTCTTAAGAGCCTCATTTTCACTTAATTAATTATTAATTAAAATTAGCATAATTTTGAAAATAACTGAGCAATATAAATGAATATCAGTAATTTTGGAGGCTCTCACTTGTTATGCTTTTTCTTGTAATATGGTATCTGCTTTCAAATGGACAGGAATATAAAATGGGTTTTTAGACATGTGATATCTTAACATCATGTAAAACATACTCTTCTAGCCAGATATGGTGTTGCATGTTGATAATCCCAGCTGCTTGGGAGACTGAGACATGAGGATCACAAGTTTGAAGCCAGCTTTAGCAACTTAGTGAGAACTTTCCAAAATTAAAAAATAAACAGGGCTGGGAACGTAGCTCTGTGGTAGAGCTCACCAGGGTTCAGTCACCAGACTATAAAATAAATAAACAAATGTGAACATAAATATAAATATATGTGTACTTCCACCCAACAAGTAGTTCCTCCAATGTCTCCAAATTGATAAGTGGAAGGATAGCTTAGAAACAAAGAACTTAGGCCTAAGAATCAGGATGACCTGGGTTTGAGTCTTGGCACTACTATTTATTAGACCTTTTTTTGGTATAACAAGTGCTATTTTTTGTTTGTCTTTTTGCCTCCATCTGCTTTTTCATTTGCTCAACTTTATCTACGTATATCCTTGCAATTCCAATTATATACAGACACTATTCTAGATATTAGATATATAGTAGTAGTAAGTAAAACTGATAAAATCCTGTACTAATGGAGTTTCTATTCTGCTCGAAAAAGAGTCAAAGACATACATGGTAGGTCAGTGATAATGAGTATTCAGAGGAAAAATAGTCAGTTAAAAGACATAGGGTTGGGGCTGGGGATGTGGCTCAAGTGGTAGCACGCTTGCCTGGCATGTGCGGGGCGCTGGGTTCGATCCTCAGCACCACATAAAAAATAAAATAAAAAAATGTTGTGTCCACCGAAAACTAAATATATATATATATTTTAAAAATTTTAAAAAAGACATAGGGTATATGTTTTTGTGAAGTAAACATTTCAGTTTTAATTTGGATTGTTCAGGAACTAATTTTCTCTTTAAGGTGACATTTTTGAGTGTAGAACAGAATTCTGGGGGGCAGGGTGGTGGTGGTGATTAGGTTATGATAGGAAAGAAAGCTGTTAAGTTCCAGTATGAGGAATGAGAATATCAGCCATGTCTGCCATTCTGATAAGGGCATTGTTGGGATGAGTTGGTTATGAAATTTCTTTTGGCCTGTCACATATCGTTTATTTTAAACTTATCTTCCTGAAATTAAATCATTCTCATTTTTAGAAAGCTATTTATATTTAAACCCATCTAGGTTTTTAAAAAAATGCATTAAAAAAATCTAGTGCAGAATATTATACCTCAAGAAATTGATAACCTAGTTCTAAGTGTACATATCTGGGAAAAAAGAATTTGGAGTCTTGAAGTTATTTATATTTATTTACCCAAGCCAGGAGAGTATTATATTTTGTTTTTTCAAGATAAAAATGGTTCTAAATGGCTTTCTTTGTATAATTCTGTGGACGGGACCTCTTTCTGGCAATACTTTTCATTTAGGATTACTTGTTTTGTTTGCAAATTTCAGCACTAATATCTAATCCTTACCAATGGGAGTTCTTTGTGAATAGTGTTCATGTCACAAGTTACCCAGAAAGTCAAGTCTTTCTAATATCATTTTCATATCAAGGTAGTTGGTCTCAGATTTCACAAAATGTCTTGCATTATTCCTTAGAGGATATCTGCTGTCAGTGGAGGTAAGGAATGATTTTAAGAGTGAAGAAGGTAGCTATCTCACCAATTGTGGTGTGTGTGTGTGTGTGTGTGTGTGTGTGTGTGTGTGTGTCTGTCTGTCTGTCTGTCTTGCTGGCTTTTATTCTTAGAGCCCTGAAGAATTCCTTCCTGGGGTTCAAGGATGTGAGGTGTGAAACTTTGTCTTTCTGAAACTGACACATTGTCATGTACTTCCCCACTGTGATATAACTTGATGTCTTGATCAGTGCTTCTGGATAATATACTAAAAAGAGATATCACCTGATACATAAGTGTAATAAACCCGTGAGGTATTGATGATGATTAATTTTTCTGTGGGGTTTTGAAAAGTGGTAATTTTGGTGCCTTTAAGCACTGTGAAGGCAGAATTGGTAACCTTTTTTCTATGGTCTTTTGGGCTGGGATTGTGGCTCAGCGGTAGAGCACTCGCCTAGCACAGGCAGGACCCGGGTTCGATCCTCAGCACCACATAAAAATAAAGGCATTGTGTTGTGTCCATCTACACCTGAAAAATAAATATTTAAAAAAATTTGGTCTTTTATAGAAAATGATTTCACATATTTTCTCTACCTATCTAGAAGGAAGGCAAGTATTGGCAGAAGTTGGCAGGGGTGTTGCAGTAATCATCACTAATTTCTTTACAGAAATTATTTTGTTTTTAGAAAATGGACATAGTTGTTACTGAACTGTAAGTATATGGACATAGAACCTAAAAATTCTTGAGAGCTCTTTTTTGTTATTGTTTATGTTGAAATAACTCATTGTTAAGTTCATGATTCTACATTTATATTTCTAGCCCTCACAACTGTCAGTTTACTATAATCTACTTGGATATTGCAGAGACATCTCAACTTCATTCAGCATTTATGAATCTGTAGTCATTGTCTTTCTCACAAAACAGCATTTCTCTTATTTTCTAGCTTACTAAGTAGTAGCACTTCCTCAAGATGGAAACTTTAGTGGTCCTTGTTGGATTTTTCTTCCTCATATTCTTAAGTCTTTTATCCTTTTCAATGTCTCTTTTCATTTCTTTTTAAAAAATTCTCGAATTATATATAACAATGGAATTTGAACAATGGAATTTGTTGTTACATTTTGCACATGCACAGTGTCTCATATATAGAAAGTAGGCATATATAGAAATGGATTCAGAAGAGTATTCTCTCTGAGTTGGGGATTTAGCTCAGTAGTAGAGTACTTGGCTAGCATGCAGGAGGTCCTCGGACTCATCCTCAGTACTGCCTTTCACCCTTTCCCACTCCTCCAAAAAAGTGAATTCTTCCTGAATCAAGTCTCCTAAAGGAACAAACAGCCCAGATACACCTTGATTGCAGCCTCCTGATACCCTTAGCAGAGAGCTAAAATGTGCTTGAATTTCTGACATAGAAAATAAGATAATAAAACACCATTTCAAACATATGACTACAGTCATCTCTCTTCAGTTCATTCAGTCCTGTATGTTAATTCTTATTTCACTGAATCTTAGGTTAACATTCTGCTTGTCAACTAAAAAGAGTTTTGGAAATTCTGACTCAATTACCTGGAATGCTCTGGAAATTGTCCAATTGTCCAAGTGATGCCACTGGAAGCTTGTGTCCAAGAGTCTATTCTTTGACATCTCAGTGGTTTTAAATACCTGCTGTAGTCTTTTTTTCTGAATCTCTGAGTACTTTTTTGTTAAGGCACAGAATCTGACTTCTGGTTGATTGCAGAGCCTTCTGACAGGATCAACATAAGACAGAATCTCTGTAGATGACAAAGACTTAAATATCTGTGATTAATTTATTACTGATAATTTTTCAGTGGTGAAAGTTCAGATAAATGTTTATAATAAAAATAATATAACTAACAAAGGAATTGAGTTGTTTCTGTGGCATGCAAAATAAGAATAGTAAATTCAATCCAAAAAGTCTTAACAACATGTTGCTAAAAGAAGTTCTTTTCAAAGAAGACACTGAATATTATATCTGACTTAGAAAACATGAACATAATTTTTACAGTGGAAAAATATCTTATTGTATAACATATAGTAATCTTGTGACACGACCCACAAACCAAGAAAATACTGAAAATATATTAGGAATATCAAGTAAAGAGATACAGTGAGTCTGGAGTAAATCCGGGTATCTGTATTTTTATAAAACTTCATTGACCTAGAAGATGGTAGATTCAGATTTTAAAAATAAGGTCATTAACAAGCAAACATTTTACATAACTGAAATTAATCTGTTGTTTCCTAAAATCTAGCAGAACCCTATCAGATGGGCTGTCTGATAGGGTTCTGCTAGATTTTTACTTCACCATACTGGTGTGGTAAAGTAAGCAGCCATGTTGGGAAAGCCTAGGTGAAAAGGAACTTCTAGTAGCTTCTAGGAACTGATAGCCAGCAAGAAATTAGGACCCCCTGTCCTACAGCAACAAGGAAATACCTGCCAACTACCTGAATGGGCTTAGAAGTGTATTCTTACTGAGTGGGGAGTTTAGCTCAGTGATAGAGTACTTGGCTAGCATGCAGGAAGTCCTGGGATCCATCCTCAGTACTTTCCCGCCCTCCCTCCAAAAAATGAATTCTTCCTGAATCATGTCTCCTAATGGAAAACAGCCCAGTTAAACCTTGATTACAGCCTCCTGATATCCTTAGCAGAGAACTAGGTAAAATGTGCTTGAATTTCCAACTGACACGTGTTACTACATGTGAGCCTTTTGAGTAGGTATAGACTGGTATCTCACTGAGGTTTTAACCTGTAGTTCACAGATGAATAATGATGTTTTCCATGCCCTTGTTGGTCATTGTATATCTTATTTTATGAAATAAGTGTCAAATCTTTTGCCCATTTTGAAAAAAACCGAATTTTTAAAATGACTTTTGAGTTGTAAGAGAGGTATATTATCCAGATATTATACACTTTTCTAAAACAGAGAGAGACTATTTTCTTCCTGTCTGTGGTTTACCTTATCCTTTTTAGAATGTCATGTTTCAAAGAGCAGAAAGTCTTAATTATAATATTGTTTAGTTTGTGAGTTTTCATGGTTAGTATCTAATCATGTTCTGTTCAAGAAATCTTTGCCTATCCCAAGATCATGAGGATCTTTGCCAATCTAGAAGTTTGTAATTTTACCTTTTAAATGTGTGGGTTTTAATCCCTTTGAATTAATTCTTACAGCTTTAAAAATTGTGTCAAAACAAAAGTTTTAGTATAAACATTTAAAGGTATAAATTTCCCTCTCAGCACTCTTTTAGCTGTATTCTATAAAGTTTGGTACATGTATCTTCATTATAGTTTAATCCAAAGTATTTTTTAGTTTTCTTTGTCATTTCATGTTTGACCAGTAGATTATTTAGAAGTGTGTTATTTATTTTCCAAATATTGGGGTATTTTATGGTAATTAATTTTCAGGTTTTGGTCAGGCAATGTAACTTATAGGATTTTAACCTTTTGAAATTTCTTTTCTTTTTTTTAAAGAATTTTTTCACAATGCCTTTATTTTTATTTATTTATTTATTTATTTATGCCTAGCACATGCTAGGCAAGTGTTCTATTACTGAGCTACAATTCCAGCCCTGAATTTTTTTAAGATTTCTTTTGTGGCCTAATATGTTGTTTTTCTTGATGAATTATTAATGTCTATTTGATTAGCTTCCCTGACTTCTAACATGTGCCACCTCAGCTTTGTGGAACTACTGTGCTCTATTTGAACTCTAGCTCTCTGTGCCATGTAAGAAAAGTGTTCCCAGGCAGTTTGGGGGCAGCTCACATTTTGAGTTTTCTTTCTTTCTGGGTGTATATTCTTCTATTACCTGTTTCCCAGAGCCTGAAAACTGTTGCCTTATGGATTTTGTCTAGTCATATGGTGGTTTGTAGTGGAATGGCTAGTTCTGTTCCATAATCTCATAGTTACACATGGAAATATTCTAGTCTTTTAGGGCAGTACCTAAAATTGGAAGATTTTTTTTTGGGTTCTCTCAAAATGTATATTTTTTTGCATCAAGTATAAATCTAATGAAATTCTCATTCATTTTTACTTCCTTTTTTCATATTCACGTAGGTCAGTAATATGTATATTATAATTTGTTGTCTAATATGATTTTGTTCCTATTGTAATCTATAGCATTGAGTAATATTTTCCTTTAAAAATATTAGGCATAATTTTTGTCTCTTACTATAATACCAGTTAAGTTACTAATTTTATTTAAGTATTTTTTAAAAAATATTTTCTTAAATGGACAGAATATCTTTATTTATTTATTTTTATGTGGCACCGAGGATTGAACTCAGTGCCTCACATGTGCAAGGCAGGCACTCCACCACTGAATCCGAGTCCCAGCCCCCTATTTAAATCTTTTTTCTATCCTATTTGTTTCATCATTTTAAAAATCATCTTTTATGTTTAGGCATTTTAGCATCAAATTTCATAATCATTTACATTAAACCTAACTTTCCCTTTGTTTTTTATGATTGTTTTACTTTTATTTTTTTTTTAAAGAGAGAATGAGAGAGGAGAGAGAGAGAGAGAGAGAGAGAGAGAGAGAGAGAGAGAGAATTTTTAATATTCATTTTTTAGTTCTTGGCGGACACAACATCTTTGTTGGTATGTGGTGCTGAGAATCGAACCCGGGCCACACGCATGCCAGGCGAACTCGCTACCGCTTGAGCCACATCCCCAGCCCCTGTTTTACTTTTAAACCATGAAGGGAGAATCTTTGTATTTAGGTAAATATTGGATAGATAGTATTATTCTTTTTAAGAGCAATCACATTAGCATTCTATATGGAATTTACTTGTCTTTTTTGAAGGCCATGATTTCTGTTTATTTACTGTTTTCTTCAGTGATAATAATTTTATGTGTGCCTTTTTGTAAAGTACAGGTAAAATCTGTTCACTTTTGGTGTTAGCAAATGTTTTTTTCCAAATGTAAGTTAAACAACTTGTTTGTAAATTTTCTTTTTTCTTTCCCAAGCTCTACTTCCTTATTTTCCCCTCTGTAGTGAGTACAACTTATTTTCATTTTTAGTGATCTATAGGATTTTAAAATAAGATGTTGTATTCAGAGAGTACCAAAAATATAAATTAAAATGCAAAAATGGAGAATTTCCATACTTTAAAAATTATTTTTCTTTTTAAATATTCAAAATTACTAAAGATTAAATTCAACTTATTTAAACAATTTCTAATTACCTCTGATATGCATTTTTATAAAAGTTAATTATGATTCTAGCATTAATTAAACATTTGCCAGTGTAAAATGTTGGTTTCTTAACCTTTGTAATGTTCCTAAATACATTTACTAGTAATATGAATTCCTTAATTCTTCAAAATGATTCTCAATTGCTGTGTACAATTGTTATGAACCCTGACTTAAATTATGAGTACTTTCAGAACCATGAATGTAAACAGAAGGAAGTCAGGTAAGTGGATGTTTAACTCTAGTATTAGTCAATAATTTTTTTAGGCAATAGATTATTATTTTCATATTATCTGAAAGAAAGATTTGACAGGTTGTCTTTTCATTTCAAAAACCCTGTGCTGCCCAAATATTCCATACTCTCAAGCACAGTTTTCTCTGAAATTTACAGTTTTATAATCCACACATGGAATTCCAACAGAGTTGCCTTTTTTTTTTAAGGATATGGGAATGAAAATATGGACAAGTGTTTTTCTGGAGCCCAAACAGTAAGTTACAAGAGTAAATTTTTAGGATTCCATTTTGTTACGGCAGAATGTCATATCTCATTGGCAGAGGCATCCTCATTTCTTTCTTTCATTTTTTCCCCCCTGTATTTGTAGATGGACAGAATGCCTTTATTTTTTTTATTTATTTTATTTTATTTATTTTATGTGGTGCTGAGGATCAAACCCAGTGCTTCATGCATGTTAGGCAAGCACTCTAGCCCTAGCCTCCATCCTCATTTCTTTAATGAGCTAACTTTTTTAGTGTTTATGTTATTTCACAAACACAGGATCTCTAAAATGAGTGATCCATGTTAGAGGCCTTTCTACCCTGGCTCTAAGTTTGTGATCAATTTGTATAAATGAATAAGAAAAGGTAGATGTTTCATTTGCTGTACCGCAAAGTGTTGAGCCCTGTCTTGAGTATTAAGAAGAACTGGAGAATACCTAGTGGAAACTTAGAACCCTACATAATTGGAAGCCTCAACTGTGGATGGGACAGCCTGAGGCTGGGGCTTTTGTGACTGACCTTGATATCAATGTGATGCTTTCCAAAGTGCACTACTGAGAGGTGTTACATATCTGAGAGAGAATTTGGTTATCTTTAGGACTCATGGAGAACCAGAGCTGTGAGAGCTGAGGAATTAAACAAATGTGTGTATGTGGGGGGGGAAAGTAAGTGCCTACAAGATGCTAAGTGTTGGGAATTTGCTTTCGTGATTAAACTAGAACAGTGAGCCTGGTACAATGATGAACACCTGTAATTATAGCCGCATGGAAATTTGAGGTAGGAGTATCACAAGTTGGAGGCCAGTCTCGGCAACTTAGACCCTATCTCAAAATAAAATTTAAGAAAGGGCCAGAGATGTAGTTTCAGTGGTAGGCCTAGCATGTACAATGCCCTGGATTAAATTCCTAGTATCAGAATAAAAATCAAAAACAAAACAGAACAGTGTCTTTCAAATATTTTAGACGCTGACACTTAATAACAAATAGATTTTCATTGCTACTCATGATGCATGTTTGCATATAGTTTATATTATTTCAGCAGTAGTTGTCAGAAACACACACATTTCACAGAATTTATATGTGAAGCTCTCATATTCTCTTTTCTATTTCTATATCCTCTTAAAAAAAAAAAAAGTTGATCCTGACTTCCTAAGTTGGTTTTAAGATTTTCCAAAGAGCCATGACCTGCATTGAAAAAGCACTGGTTGGAGTATGAATTAGTTAGTCCTTTGAATGTTACTCTAGAAAACAGTTTAACATGCTCTACCATTTAGATGAATGAGAAGAGCCCTTTGGTGTAGGTCCTCTGCAGCAGGGTCAACACTGTTGCTTACCTTTTGGCTACCAGTCTCTAACTCACAGTTTACCTTGTTCCTTGGATTTCTCAGATGATTTCCTATTCATTTAGACATATGCCCTTTAGTGTGGAGATAGTTCCTGGAGAGGAAGACCGATATCAATAGCTAACGCTTCTATGGTGCTTTCTCTGTGATAGGTACTTTCTGTCTTACATATATCTATCTTCACTACATCCTTAATTATCTTCATTTTACAGGTGGGGAAACCAAAGCATACACAAGTTAAGTAGCTTAATTCAAAAGAGATCTTCTGCAGCTTACCTTAAAGTCTTGTAGAAAGTCTGCCATATAAATGCTTTCATTTGGGCTGGGGTTGTGGCTCAAGTGGTAGCGCGCTGGCCTGGCATGCGTGTGGTCCGGGTTCGATCCTCGAACCACATACAAACAAAGATGTTGTTTCTGCTGAAAACTGAAAAAATAAATATTAAAAAAAAATTCTCTCTCTCTCTCTCTCTCAAAAAAAAAAACATGCTTTCATTAATGGTTATTGGATGAAATTAAATTAGTTTCTGGGCTTCTTTTCTTTTTTTTTCCCATGGGCGCAGTCTTTTATTTTGTTCATTTATTTTTGTATGTGGTGCTGAGGATTGAACATAGTTCCTCACATGCTCGAGGCAAGCACTCTGCCACTGAGCCACAATCCCGGCCCATGGATTTATTTTCTTAACTTTCCTTATGCTTTTCTCATTACAAGATTTTTCAAATGATTAGATAATAATAGAAATTGAATAAAAAGTGGTTTCAAGCTTACAAGCAGTATGAGTTCCTTAAATTGGTCAGAGTCAGAATTTGAATAAGACTATACTTTGAGCTCTAATGTTAAGGCCCTGTCATCCTTCTCTAGGCCTGGGAATGAACAGTGTTGCAGAAATGCCCGATTATTCTTAGCATATTACAGATCCCAAATTGGTAAAATAATGAGCTATCTTCCAATCCCCGGCTCATTGCAACAGCTGTTGTAGCCTAGCCTATGCCTCCTGGGTTAATAGTATTTCTGACATAGTGTGAGTTTTCAAGTTGGTATGTACAGTTTCTGCCAGGGCCTTCACTGCTGCCAGCTCTGAGTTGGAGGTTGCAGCTGATTTGTCGGAGAGGGAATTTGGTGCTTGTCACTGACAAGGAACAAGGTGCTCTCTGGGGCTCTGATTTGCTGTCTACTGAGTGTGAATGATGTCAAGCAGATCAGAGGACAGCTGATTCATTTGGGATCTGAAATTCACTCTGGCTCCCTACTGCCTCCTGGGCTTTTAGGTCTTTTTTTAGGGGGGAGAGGGGATTCTGAATATCATGGTTTTGGAGAAAAGTTCTTTAATTTTCCCTGTAAGTTTGGGGAGCCTTTGTAAATTTCTTTTGGCTGATGTATCCTTTGTGTGAGAGAACTTCCTGCCAAGGAGGGCAGAGCTTGAATAGCCAGGAGAATGATGAAACGGAGAAGGGAGAGACTGGGCGCACCTTGCCTGCGGATTCAGTAAGGAGGCTGGGGTCTCTGACTGGAAACCGGAGAATGTCAGGAAAAGAACTAATGCCAACTAACACAGCTTCATTTGCTTGGATGAAGACTGCCTTGGAGATGCCTGTCGGGAAGAGGGTTGAGCTGGCTTCAGTAATTCAAGGTCAAATTCGTGGTCCCTGTCCAAGGCTGTGGAGTTTCCAATTCAGGAAACTTGAGTTGGATATAATTTTAGGGTTCCTAGGCACTTGGGGAACTGCGATAACAACGAAAATAGTTTTTTCCTTGTATTGAAAGCAAGTGCTAGTTTAAAATTAGTGTCAAAGCTGCAAATACAAGCCCCAGGAATGTGAGAAACAGATGGAAATGAAAAGTACCTCCTCTGACTGAAGAGTGTTGCATTCCTGCCCCTAGCCTGTCAGCTCAGACCCTCAGACCTGCCCTTTTAGAGCCAAAATGGGGCTCCTTTAGGATGTGCCTTAAATCTTATTTCTCTATAGGTCAATATAAAAAAGTGCTTTATCATGTGAGAATTTCAAGTCTCAGAAATGAGGAAAGGCTCCACTGCAGAGTGACATTTCCAAGAGCCACTGAGGCTTATTTAATGAAGTGCTGAGGGAATTGATCAGATAGAGAACCAATGGAAGAAGAGTCCTAGAATCCATTTCACCTTGAAATGCCTTTGCTTAACTCACAGGGTGGAGAGACTGCACTTCAGATTTTTTTCCTGGGTGTTAGTGCTTATGCCCAGACATTATGGCTTAGTCAGATTTCTTCAGTGGCTTCCTTTGGGCTGATGCCTTTCAATGTCTGTTGATGCTCATTGATTGAATTACTACTAATTCTACCAGACCCTGGAAAATAGCACTTGTTTGAAGTAAATAATCGAGCATTTTATTCCCTTATAAATGGCCATAAAAAAGAAACTTAATTTAAAGTAAAGATGACTTGATAGGAAAATGAAATTTTAAAATGTAGTTTGTAGTTTAAAAAAATGTAAGTGGTCAATAGTCATGCTTTTTGAATATTGATACAGTGGTATTGGGAATCCTTGTATTTGTTTTAATGACTAAATTTGGAAAATACTACCCAAGGAACTAGTAAGTAGTTTATAAATCATCTTTCCATTATCAAACACAGCTTCTTAGATTCAAACCCCATCATATAACCAGTTTGCAGAGTGGTAATTAGGATTAAAAAGGAAATGAAATTTGGTTGTCATAGACTTTTATAATAACAATAATATATTCATCCATCAAAATAGTTAAATTTCATTTTATGTGGTAAGATTTAAGGCTCTCAAACTTGATATAAGCAATATTGTTCATGCTAACAAATATTAAGTGGCATATGTTTAATTAGCTCTAACTTATATAAAGGGAAAATATGTTGAGCTTGTGGAAATTTGAGCATGACTAATTTTAAATAGTTGTCCAACCTCCCCTTTCCTATTTTATCACACCTGCCTCCAATGTACTTACCTAAGAAATAAGCTGAAGTCAGTTCAAGGGTTAATGAGAAGGAAGGCAAAGATTTCTTCTAAATATGTGTAATTAAACATAAGCAGAAGGTCACCATATCCATATTCTAAAGAGTCAGCAGTAATAATACAGGAAAGTAATGTTATTTTGAAACAGGTTAGGTGCTTTTATGATACTTAAGTAACTTTTTAATCTTGTAATTAAAATATTATAATTAAATATTTTATATGTATATACAAGCCATGCCAATACTATAGCAAATTAAATACTGTAAATCTGTCATTTATTTTTCATCATCTGGGTCATACTTACTATTGACAACAAATTAGAAATCTATATTTATTACCTATCTGTTTTGAATCTAATTATCTTATTTAATAACCTTCAGTAGGACTGAACATATTAAGATTGGGGCTGGGGATATAGCTCAGTTGGTAGAATGCTTGCCTCGCATGCACAAGACCCTGGGTTTGATCCCCAGCACCACAAAAAATAAAAATAAAAAGATGGTTAGATTGTTTTCAGGGAGAAAAGGAACCCAGAAATTTAAATTTAAAATTAAAATAGAAGCAGATTTAAATAGAAGCAGATTTAAATAGAAGCAAAGTTTATTGTAGGGAATGAAATGACATAATTTAATGTACTCATTAGGGAAGAGTTAGCCAAATAAGTTGGTGTCATGGTAGATAAAGTCAGAAATTTATAAACTTTTGAGGATGTTTTACTTTTGTGGACATATACATTTCTTTAGGAAGTTTTAGTCATTGAACATGAACTGTTACCTGCTTTTTACTAGTTGATGAGTTGCAAATATGTTCTTTTTGGATGATAAATTATCACTGACCCTCTTTTTCCTACCGTGGTCCTTGTCAGAATCTCTACTCTTTGCCGAGGAGCCGATGTAAACCAGCATAAGTTCTCACCCTCATCAACTCCAGCTTTCTCCCTTGTTAAAATCCCGTTTAGTGCTGATTGTGTTCTGGCTACTTCTCCTCTTGCCTTTTTCCTGAGCCCACAAGCCCACAGCAGCCCTGGCAGTCCCTGCTCCAGCTGCCCACTGCAGTGGAGGTAAGGAAATCTGTTGTAATGTGAATGTGGGTCTTGGTGATTGCTTCTGACCTTATAGATAAAACCCATACTTTACTCCTTAATAATGGGAAGAATCTGAGTAAGATTTAAGTCCTATCCAGAGAAGAATAAAGGGAACTCACAGATCTCTGCTATATTCAAATTTTCTGGAGAAAAAAATACGTTAGTATGTTAAGATTGTTTATGTGCCAATCCTGACCACAGGGCTATCCTGTGAGCTGTGACCACTCCAGAGCAGGACAGCGTGCTAGAGATCGTCAAAGATTAAAACATTCAAACTTCATGTTTTACACAGCAGGAAAATTGGAGACCAAAATGGGTGCTAGAGATCTTCAAAGATTAAAACATTCAAATTTCATGTTTTACACAGCAGGAAAATTGGAGACCAAAATGGGTTAAATTATGTGTTTAAGTTGATGAAAACAGTCCTCTTGTATTTCTTTCTGCCTTCCTTTTTATATATTCAGTATTACTTCAGGGCATACTATGCACTGGACTTACTTAGCCTTGGGCATGGAAGACAAAATAGTGACCACAAAGTGATAAGTCCCTATCCTCTGAACTTAGGTTCTAGGGGAGACAGAGAGACAAACAAGTTAATGAGTAGATAAATAACATAATGGATGGCCAGAATTGCTACTGAGAAAATGCAGTAAAATAAGGGGAATAGAAAATGTGAGGGCCAGCCAGGAGTTGACGTTTTCTATGAGATGGTCAGGGAGGTCCTCACTGATGAATTGATGTATGAGAAAAGATCAGAAGAAAGTCTTGGAGACAGAATGGAGGGATCTGAAGGAAAAGTGTCAAGGGCCTAGTTTAGGAGCTTGCTTTATGTATAGTTTGTGCAGCACAGAGTTCCATGAACCTGGTTTCAAATAAATAAGGTGATTATTGGTAGGAAATCAGGTCTGAGATGTAGTGGGGAGGCAGATTAAGTAGAAATTTAAATGCCATTGTATTTATTTTTATGCTGAGTGAGGTAAGTAGCCATTGGAGGGTTTAAAGTCAGAGAATATCCTGTTCAAAAGTTAAAAGGCTATTGGTGTAATCCAGGTTAAGAGACAATGGTTATTTAAACCTATGATGATGCAGGTGTAAGAAATGATTAGATTTGGAATGTGTTTTGAAGATGAATTTGATAGGATTGTTTTGATGGATTAGATTCAGGTTTATGAAAAAAGGGAAGTTAAAGATGACTAGAAATTTTGGACTGAAAAGCTAGAAAATTGGAGTTGATTATAAACTGATACTGTAAAATATCTATAGTTAATTACACCTTTAATGAGAGATAAACAAGGTCTGGGTTACAGGTATACAATTAGAAATTGAGGTGATATATATGATATGAATCATTAGATTTATGGGTTCCTCCAGCCAGTGACACTTAATAGATATATCCAAAGATTGAGTCTTGAGGTAATCTGACTTCTAGAGGTTAGGGAGATAATGATGAACTGGCAAAGGAGAAACCAGAAAAGACTAGCTGTTTAGGAAGAACCAAGAAAGGTATCTTGGAAGCCAGTTGAGAAAAAAAAAATTCAAAAAGAAAGGTGTGATTGATTAGTAGGTAAGTAATGGTAAAGCTTTTTTTAAACATTTATTTTATAGTTGTAGGTGAACACAATATCTTTATTTTTATGTGGTGCTGAGGATTGAACCCAGTGCCTTAGGTAAGTGCTCTACCTCTGAGCCCCAGCTCCTTGGTAAAGCTTTTTGTTACGAAACAACAACAACAAAAAAAGTAACGTTAAAAACTAAAAGTGGAAAGCACAAGTTTTGAATTACAGGATTTGATATAGGAGCTCAAATTCTGAAGACAACTTGGGATAGTGATACTGACATAGGACATTGTCAGAAATTGACTCCTCCCTGAGGGCACCCCTTCTGGAGTAACTGATCTTTGGTATGAATCTGAGAAAGACAGTAAGTTGAGTAGCACCTACAGCCTAAGGTATGCCCAATCTTTGCACAAGGCTTGAAGCTAGAACACACAACCTAGGGCATTGTTTTGCAGTATTGGGATAAAAACTTGTTAAATTTATGGGTATTTTTTCCCTTAGACTTGTTCACATGTTTGATTGGTGTTTATTCTTCTTTTATATCTGTTCCATGCAAAATATCAGTTCAGTGATATGACAAGATGACTTTAACTTATTTACAGAATATTTTTGTACTCCTTTAAATAATATTGAGATTCTGGGATTCAGTTACTTGGAAATAGTTTGGTACTTTTTGAGGAATACTTTTATTGGTATACTTTTTTTTTTTTTTTTTTTCCCAGTATGTCCATGGTCTTAACCTCTTTTAGGTTTGGTAAGACCAGAGTACCATTTGGGACTGATTTTTCCTTTCTACTAAAGCAATACTTTCTGAGTACTCCACCTGATGCCTGTTTATTGTTTTTTCCCCCTTGGACTGATGGGAACAAACTGTCCTGGCACTGTGTGAGCTCTGGAGAGAGTGCCACCTGCTCCTTTTCTTGGACAATTTTCTTTTTCACATGTGCTGGTTGGTACTTGGCTAAAAACTTAAAGAGGAACTTCCTGCAGAGTTTTTTTCTGTACAGCTCTCTGCTCTCTGATACTCAGCCTTACAAATTCTAGCCACCTTAGCATTCCCACATTCTCAGTTCTGTTCCCTAACTCAGGGAGACTGCTAGGCTCTTTTTGCCAACCATTCTTGTGTTGACATGTTATTCCTCCAGTTTCCTAGGGCAATCTTAGAGTTTACTTTGTGTGTTCTCCTTCTGTCTATCATATGTGGTTTTACATATTTCATGTGATTTTTTTTGGGGGGGTAGTATTTTAGGGTTTTTGTTTTGTTTTTATTATACAGGATCTCACTATGGTGCACAAGCTGACCTCAAACTCCTGGGCCCAAGTGACCCATCCTTTTGCCTCAGCCTCCTGAGTAGCTGGAACTATAGGAGTAGGCTTTCATGCATTGCTGATTTTTTATTTTTAAATTCTAAAGCACAAGGATATATCTTACCTCTGTTTCCTCATCTTGGCAGGGAGGAGAAGACCCTTAAGGTCATGTTTCTATTATCAGAGATTATTGGTTGATTTACTAACCTGTTAGAATTTATTCTATTTCCACTATTTTTATCCTTTTTTTAAATCTTGGCTATAGAAGAAAATTAAGAAATGAAACAAGAAGATTAAGAAACATTTGCTGAGCATTTATTGTGTACTAAACTTTTTTCTAAATGATCTATATGTTTATTTACTTAATCCTTAAAAATAAAAATACTCTGATGAGGTAAACAACAAAAGTTCATTTTATTGATGAGGTAGGTAATCCAAATAAATCTACTTTATAGGTGAAGACACTCTTTTACAGAGAGGTTAAGAAAGTTATTCCTAAATAGTGGAAATTGTCATTCAGCCCCACAGCTTCTTATACCAATATGTCCATGGTATTAACCCCTTTATTATTATAATGTTTCTGATAAAATATGTGGAATTGAGTAGTATTTATTTAGTAAGTTAACAAACACCAAGGACTTAATAGCTCCAGTCATTGTTTTAAGAACTTTAAATTTGTAGGTGATTCAGTTTTCACACACTGATTCCATGAGGATAGATTTTATTATCACTGCTCATTTCATACAAGGGGCAGCTGGAGAGATTAAATAAATTGCTTAAGATAATACAGCTGAGACTAAAACCTGCAGTCTGGCTTTAAAAATCATATTCGTAAACTATACTGTTCTGCTTCTCTATGATACTTCCTATATGCAGTATAATGTGTCCTGAACCAAAATAAATTTTGCAGCCCCAGGTCTTCATTTATCTCAAGGTAACATATTTATAACATTCTTTAATAAATCCCCCTTCAGTCTGGGATGAGAATTGGTATTCTCACAGTCCAGGGTCACTTCTAGGCCATTATTTTTATTGCCTGCTTTTAAAAACCTGTTTTTCTTCTATGCTTACATCATTCCATTTTGTTAGCTTTTACTCCTGTTTCTTTCTATCCCCACCAATCAGTGGTGTGCTCTGTGTTCACATTTAGAATCTAGGACAGAAACAGTGCACACAATGACAGGCTTCCATTCTACAAAATCCTTACCCATGAATATGTGCCTATTGAACTTTATTGTTATTAATCAAGTGAGTAAGTGGAAAGAGGAGGAAAACAGTTTCAGTAAATAATGTGAATAAGAAAAGAAGTAAAAATTGAGAGCTACTGGCAGTGGCTTTGACCTCTATTTAAAATTAGACCAAGAGAGAAGGAGTTAGGATCTACCACCTCTCAGTAGTCATATAGAAATGTCTTTTATCCTTTTTGAAATACAACTATTGTTATGAACTAAATTATGTCTCTCCAATATTCATAGGTTAAAGGCTTAATCCCCAGTACTTCAGAATGTGACTATAGTTAGAAACAGTCTTTAGAGAGATAATTAAAGTTAAATGAGGTCACTGGGATGCACCCTAATTCTATGATTTATGTCCTTACAAGAAGAGAGGATTAGGACACAAGTGTGCATAGAATGAAGGTCTGTGAAGACATAGGGAGAACATGGCCATTTGCAAATCAAGGAGTTTGCCCTCAGAAAGAACCAGTTCTGCCAATACTTTGCGCTAACACCTTACTCCTGGACTTCCAGACTCCTAAACTTTGAGGAAACAAACTTCTGTTGTTTAAGCCGTCCAGTCTGTGATATTTTGTTATGGCAGCCTTTGCAAACTGGTGCAGCTATTAAGACTTGGCTGCATTCCCTCAAAGAGGTAAAACCAGCATCCCTTTGCTTCATAGTGTAGTGAGAACTGACCCTGTTCAAAGTTGTTATTCAACCTCTTTACTGATTGCATCTTAGAAATGGATAGTCTTGGGATCTTACAAATCATTGTCCATAATAATTTGAAGAACAATTGTTGTTTCCACTCTAACTCTATGCTACAATTCTTTAGTTTTTGTTTTTTGTTTTGTTTTGTTTTGAGGTGGGGTCCCATATAGTCACTTAGGATGACCCTGAACTCCCAGACTCAAGGAATTCTTCTTCCTCAACCTCCCAAATGCTGGGGCTACAGGTGTGCATTACTGTACCATCTAGCTCTATACTCCATTCTTGTTTGTGTCTTGATTGGAAGGGATGAGTCTGTTATAGATCAACCTTGATGGGTATGATCAACTTTAAGAGGCAAAATAAATTTGATTATCATCTGATTGAATTAAATACCTCCAACCTGTAGTCAACTTGTAAATCTTCTAAGACTGTGATTGCATTTAATTGCTTGGCACTCAAGCATTGGTAGTATTGCATTTTTGGAATGACCCTGTTTTAAAAGATTGTTGAAGTCTGTGGTGTTAACTGGTATCCCTGAAGAGAGAGAGGATATGGTTACTGTCCCAGCTTTAGGTCTGCTGGGCATAGAATTTTGATGGTAGTACCTTCCTGGAACATAGAATGATTTAGATTTTGATTTAGTTTTGAATTGCCTTAGACTTGAGAGTTTGTAGCAAGAAATTCTTAGAAGAGTGATCTCTGTATTGGAAGGATTTTAGCTTTAACCTGCTTTCTTACTGCATAGCAATACCTTCCATGTAATGTCTAACAAAAGCTGTTCAACCTTTGCTTGAATTTCTTTGGCAACAAGGAGGTTGCTATTGAAACTTTCAGCCATTGTGCCAGTCAGCCCTCTGGCCCCTCCCGTGTGAGGCTTTTTGTAGACTTGTATGGCAAAAGGACAGGTGTTACTTTGGACCTCCTCCAAAATGAGGCAGCCTTTGAACCCTTTTTGGGCTAGCATCAATATTATTTCCTGCCAAACAGAAAGCACTGTTTTCATTTTACCAACACCTGCTTTTCTTGTCTTTCTTCTTTTAAACAACTGCTTTTCAAATTAATTCCAAAAGAGGAACATCTCCAGAACTTGTTTTTTTCTTGACCCTTCCATATACCAGTTATAGGCAAATGACTTCCCTTTTTTCTACCTCAGTATTCTGCATCATTAAAATGAGGGTAATAACACTACTTCAAGGATTGCAGTAAGCATTAAACAAGTTAATACATGTCACATTTAGACTAATACCTGCCATCCTCATAACTTCATTTTGTTTCCATTTTCTCGTGTTCCGACTTTCCTGGGGACAGTATCCCTTACCATATATCCTTACCACGAAAGCCTTTTTCCTGGCTAAGGAAAGGCCATGGTAGCTAGGTACCCTACTGCCCTTGTATGCAGCTCACTAATTTTATCTCTGAAGACGCCCTTTGGACTTGCCAAGACAGAGATGGAAATGAGTTTAGCCTGCGCCAGCACAGGCTTCATAAGTGAAGGTTCGGGCTATGTGAGAAATGCAAAGGGAGTTTGAATTAAAGAGATGGACTCTAATTACCTTTAAACAAGCTCCAGGACGGCTTCTCCTACCCCCAGCCTCAAGCTACCTATTAGGGTAGCAAGGTTTACTGAAGAGGAGAGAGAGAGAGAAAGAGGGAGAGAGAGAGAGAGAGAGAGAGAGAGAGGGAGAGGGAGAGGGAGAGGGAGGGAGAGAGAGAGAGAGAGAGAGAGAGAGAAAAAACACACGCCAGGGAGTGGACTTTTATTGGGGAATAAAAAATTCTGGGGGAAAAATCCCATCCAATGAAGATTAAGGGGGGCAATGTCCCAAGGTCAGGTGCGACAATTGGGTCTTCGGGGTAGTGGCCATACATGCTTCCACATAGACAAGCCCTCCTAACTGAGAAGGGTGGGGAAAGCTCTGGACACGAAGATGTGTCTAAGCGATCGAGCGCCTCTCACCCAGTCAGGGAAGTAACTCAAATCATGTGCAAGGATGGCCTCCCACAAATGAGAAACACTCTGAATTACATTATTTTAAAAGGACCATTATGTGGCAGTGGAAAACTCATCAGAATGGTGTTCAGGTATTCATTTATCCTGTGTCAGGGAAGGAGTGACTTCAGAGTATCTTCAGGAGAAGTGATTCTCTTATTAGGGAAGGAAACACTGGTTTTGGGTTTTGTCTTTTTAATGGAAAGGTGAAGTAATGAAGAATACTAGCTGATTTAACCCCAGGAAACCTTGTATGGGGAGAGTTTTTCAGAGACCCTGGCTTCACCAGACTCTCAATATAACTATAAACATATGACTTTTCTGTTCAACAAAATGCCAGATGCTCACTCCTGGCTTAAAAGTAGGAAGATGATGCGTTCTAGAATATTTCTGTTTCTAGAAGTAGGAAAATTTTGTTATACTGAATATAATGTTGTATTATGGGAAAAAATCTCAAGAGCATTCCAGAGAAGAGAAAGATGTACTATAGCCTACATTATCAACTCAGGTCAATATTATATATGTGTATATATTCTACAGCCCCACCTTCTCTTTTTTTCTTTCTTATTTTGAAGCAAATCTCAGACTTAATGTTATTTTATGTGTAAATATTTCAGTTTGTATCTTTAAGGATAAGGATTCTTTAAAAGAAGAACCACATCATGTTAGCACATACCTAAATTAATAATTTATCAATATTGTCAAATGTTTAGTTAGTGTTCAAATGATTTTTATAATTTTTTTTGGAATAAGTAATACTCTGTTTCCCCCCAACACCCTTTGTGGTGTTGGAAATCAAACCCAGGGCACATGCTAGCCTATCCTGGGGCAACAGGCCTAAACCTAAATTGTCACGGACAGATTTGTATGTCTTGTTATTTTATGTCTCCTTTAATCAAGGGTTTTCCCCCTTCTCTTTCTTTTCCTTGTTGTAATTTAATTGATTGAAAAAACTGAGTTGCTTGTTAATGGAGACTTGACCATGTCCTGGATTTTGCTCATTGAATCCCTGAAGGCTTAACATATTCTTATGACCCCTAAATTCCCAATATGCTGTTTGATCTGATTCTGATGGGGGAGTTACTTAATAATTTGGTAATGTACATCTTTCAGGAAACAGGTAATGCCAGATCACTCCTTCATTTTGATAGTATTGGCCCTCTGATAATTATCACCTAGATCTTAAGAATTATTAGGAGTTTGCAGAAGATGATATTCCCATTCCCATCCTACTAGCTATAATATTATACAAAAGCAATTTTCTCCTCATTACTTACTTGTCTACCCTGAGGTGCAGTGATATACCCTTGAGTCAACTCAGCTAGACTGGTTTTGTTTTTGTTTTTGTTTCCTTGTTCTTTTTGTTACTGGGGATTGAACTCAGGGGTACTCTACCACTGAGCTACATTTCTAGTTCTTTTTATTTTATTTATTTATTTTTTTATATTTATTTACTTATTTTTTTTTTAGTTTTCGGCGGACACATCTTTGTTTGTATGTGGTGCTGAGGATTGAACCCGGGCCGCACGTATGCCAGGCGAGCGCACTACCGCTTGAGCCACATCCCCAGCCCCTCTAGTTCTTTTTATATTTTATTTTTAGTTAGGGCCTTGCTAAATGGCAGAGGCTGGCCTCAAACTTAAAATCATCCTGCCTCAGCCTCCCAAGTTGATGGGATTATAAGTGTGTGCCACCATGACTTATCTAAACTTTTTTTTTTTAAAGAGAGAGAGAGAATTAATATTTATTTTTTAGTTTTCAGCGGACACAACATCTTTGTTTGTATGTGGTGCTGAGGACCGAACCCGGGCGCATGCATGCCATAATGCTTGAGCCACATCCCCAGCCCTATCTAAACTCTTTACTGACCTTTAGTTTAAAGCCTGCTTTCTACTTTGTAGTGAAGGTTCTTTGCCCAGAGCAGTGCAGCCAGAAGTTTATGATACTTGCTATATAAGTAGCTAACCCAATGCTCAGCTGAGGAAAGCTGGGTAAAGAGAGGAAATGTGTTTAGAAGTCATCTTGGGGCAGGTTGTTTAAGACTTGGGCACAGAGTTCGTCTTTCATGTCCTTGGATGATAAAGAAGGAGCTGATGCCAGTACTGATTACCTCATTTTATAGATAGGATGGATTCAGGGAAAGAGAATCCAGCCATTAAAGAACTAGTACACAAAGAGTAGAGACAGACACATGTAATTTTTATGACAGATCCTTGGCATAGAAGAATTAATTTTTATGACTTTAGTTATTTTATAATGTATATAAAATCATGCCCAGAGTGACTTTTCCATCAGTGATAGATCTCATATATTATGGTGGCCCCATAATATTATAATGAAACTGAAAATTTCCCATTGCTTAGTGATAAAGCTATTATAACATTATAGCACAATATAAGGTGTAAACAAACATACTGTGCTACCAAACATGAAAGCACATAGGACATACAATTATGTATATGTAGTCTGTTATGCTTGATGATGACAATAAATGACTATATTACTGATTTATGTATTTGTTATAGTATACTTTTAATGGTTATTTTAGAGTGTACTTATAAAAAACTGTATGCTGTTTAACTGACAGGAGCCTCATATATCTCAGGTTTATTCATACATGAAAAATGATTGCACCATTTTCTCTTGATTGAATTTCATGTTGTTTTATTCATCATGGCCCTGGAAGGAATAGGCTATAACACATGTATACACTTGATATCCTTGTTATGTAAGCTACACCATTTAGGTTTATATAAGTATACTTGATGTATGTACAATGACAAAATCATTTGAAAATGTGTTTCTCAGAATATATCCCTATCATTAGTGCATGACTGTATATTTTCTTATTATTGTATTTATATCTTCAGGATGAATTTCTAGATCCGAGATTGCTGAGTCAAAGAATAAAAGTATATGTAATTTTATTAGTTTTGTCCAGTTATGCTATTTTGTATTTCCACCATTGCTCATAGTCTTGCCTTCAGAAAGTAGTGTCAAACTTTTGAACTTTTGCCAGATAGGTGAGAAATGCTATCCCAGTGTAGCCAACTGAAAAGTCATATTAAAGTGTTCCTTACAGATGAAGAATTTATTTCCTAATATCATATGAAGGGAATTTGTTTTCCTCTTCTTGAATATTGAGATGACATATGTCTGTCTGTCTGTACACCTAGCCACATAGTAGGATCTCTGAGCAGGAGAATAAATTCATATTGGCAACAGAAATGTTCCTAGCATGGGGTAGAACTAAAGATCCTTTTTATCTAGTAGGTGTTCAGCTTTCAACTCTATTGAAATCATTCACAAAAATTCTCTGGACGTCAGCAGACTCCCTGCTACCCCCATCCAGTACTAGGGATTAAACTCAGGGACATCCTACCACTGAGCAACATCACCAGCCCTTTTATATTTTTAAACTTTGAGACAGAGTCTTGCTAAATTGGCCAGGCTGACCTGAGATTTGCAATCCTCCTGCCTCAGGCTCTTAACTTGCTAAGATTCAAGTGTGCATGACCATGCCTGGATAATTTTAAAAATTTAAAAATTTCAGGATTCTTAGAATAGTTCAGACTTTTCCTTACAGCTATGGGTCAAGAAAAGAAAGCCCAAGTGTTTGTATAGTCCACAGCTAAAGATGAATATTAGTTTTTAAAGAGGTTTATAACAAACAAGGAATATGTGACACAGATTATATATGGCCTGCAAAGCCTAAAATGTTCATTATTTAGCCCTTTACACAAAATGTTTGCCAGCCCTTCCTAATTTACTTGAAAATCAACTCCTGAAATTATATCCCATCACCCTGAATGTAATAATTCCTACAGATATTTTCATATTCACAATATAGCTATTCAAGTCAGAAAATTAACATTAATAAATACTGTCATGTAATACATAAACTTAATTAATATTTCACCAAATGTCCCAGTAATGTCTTTTATAACAAAATTATCTGATCCAGTATAACCCCAAAAGCATAGGCAATGAAAGCAAAAGTAGGCAAATGGGATTATATCAAACTAAAATGCTATTGCACAGCAAAGGAAACAATAAAGGTAAGAGGTAATCTATGTACTAAGACTGGGAGGTTTTTCTAACACTTTTTATTAGTGACCTTGTTTGTTTACTTGCTTTTATGTGGTGTTAGGGCTCCAACTCAGGGCCTTGTGCATGCAAGGCAAGCATTCTTCCACTGAACTTCAAATAATTCCACTGAACTACATCTCCAGCCCCTGGGAGAAAATATCTGTAAATCATGCATCAGATAAGGGGCTAACATAAAAAATATACAAGAGACTCAGCTTCTCAATAAAAATAAAATAAATAACCCTATTATAAATGGACAAAGGAGGGCTATAAGTGGGTGTGTAGTTCAGTGGTAGAATGCATGCTTAGTTTAGTAGAAGCGCTGGATTTGATCCCCAGAATCAGTCATTCAATCAATCAGTTAAAAAACTAGCAAAGGACTTGAATAGACATTTCTCAAAGGATATGCAAATGACCAACATACATATATGTAAACATTTTTAATGTTTAATGTCTTTGTCAGAGTAATACATACACATTAAAACCATAATGAGATATAGCCTCTGGCTTACTACATTGACTGTTATCAAAAAGATGAAGGAATAGTGTTTACAACAATGTGGGGAAAAGGAAACCTCTCATATACTGTTGGTGGAAATGTAAATACAACCATTTTAGAAACATTATGAATGTTAATCAAAAAACTAAAAAGAGAATTCTCTTATGAACCAGCAATGTCACAGCTGGGTATATACTAAAGGAATTGAAATCAGCATTCTTTGTATTTTATTATTTTTTTTTAGATGTAGGTGGAAATAATACTTTATTTATTTCTTTTTAAGTGATGCTGAAGATTGAACCCAGTACTCACATGTGCTAAGTGAATCCTCTACCACTGAGCTATAACCCCAGCCCTGAAATCAGCATTCTGTAGAGATATCTGCATCTGTGTTCTTTGCAGCATTAGTCACAATAACTAAGAAAACAACCTAAAAGTCCATTAACTGTTGAATGAATTACAAAAATATGTGTATACACAATGGAATACTGTTCAGCCTTAAAAAAAAAAAAAACAAGTTCTTCCATTTGCAACAACATGGATAAATCTAGAGGATATTATATGAAATGAAATAATTCAGACACAGATAGATACCATATGATCTCACTTATATGTAGAATCTAAAAGTCAAATTCATAAACAACAGAATGGTGGTTACCAGATAATGGGAAGGTAAATGGGAAAAGGGAAGATGTTTGTCAATAGGTTTGAATTTATAGTTAGATAACATGGATCATGTTTTATTGGCAGCATAATTACTAGTTTGTGTACTGTATATTTCAAAGTAGCTTAAACAGAAGATATAAAATGTTCTTACCCACAGGAAAAAGTGTCTATTTGAAATAACGGATATACTAATTAGTCTGATTTGATCATTGCACAACATATGATCAAACAACATTTTTCAAGACATCACATTGTACACTATAAATATATATGATTTAAAAAATCTGATCCATGATCATGTGTTGGAACTTTCTAGGCTTCCCCACCGACACTTTGGTGCAAGTCAAGCACTCTATTCCTGAGCTCTACACCCATGCCCTGGATGTTAGAGTTTTGTTGTTATTTCTCTTTAATCTCCTATCTGGAGCAATTTGGTAGAATTTTTCAGCTTAGAAAAGCTGACACTTTTGAAAATTATAAGGCCAGTTATTCAGTCTGTCATTCTCTCAACATTATGTTCAGGTTACGTATTTGGGGCAGGAATATCACCATCTGGATGTTATGTTCTTATTGTACCCAATCAGGTGATACAGGATTTCATTTTGTCATGTTAACCTTGATCACTTGATTTCAGATGGTGCCTGCCAGGTTTTCACTATAAAAAACCTGCCAGGTTTTCTCTTTTAAAAAGTATTTTGTGAGAAGAAATAAAAAGTGATCTATTCCTCCTGTTTTTCAAAAATTTAAATTATCCTCCCCAAATTTCAGCCTACTATTTGTAGTGTCCATTGATGTTTTGTGGCCATGTTAGTTTACTACTCTGGTTGCCAAACAGTCTTTTTCTAATTCCATTGTTCTTTCTTTACTCGCAAGTTAGCATTCTACTGTACAGAAAGCTCTCTGCTCTCCCCGTTAATTTCCTCATTTATTATGTCACATGAACCTAAAGATTCCTATTTTATATAATGGCTTAAAATCTGTTAATATCATTACACACTTTGTTGCTGATATTGTACTATTTGGTCAAGGGGAATTTCTTCATGCTGGCTTCTGGGCTCCATCATTCTTTGAATACTTTCTTACTTTTTGGCCCCATAAGATATTCCTGTCTGGCTTATTTTGAACCCTCCCATTCCTGTCCTCTAATTAGCCATTTCTTTAAGGAGTGTAGTTCTTTTTGGTGGAGAATATTATTTAAAAGCCAATATATGGATAGTAGAGGGAATTGATGGTATTTGGATTCACTTTTCTCAGGGAATGTATGCATGTGTCGCACATATCGTTTTTAAAAAAATTATATTGGTGCAGAATAGTTATACATAATAGCAGGATTCATTGTGACATTCATTCATGCATATAACATAAATTGATCAATTCCGTTTCCCAGTCACCCCCCTTGCCTTCCCTTCTTTCTTCCCCTTTTCCCCCTTCCTCGGAACACTTAATGCTCTCCCTTCTATTTTTATGAAATCCTTTTGTATTTTTAAATCCCTTTATTTTGTCTCTAGCTTCCACATAGGAGAGAAACATATGACCCTTGATTCTCTGAATTTGACTTATTTCACTTAACATGATGCTTTTCAGTTTCATCTACTCGCCTGCAAATGATATAATTTTGTACTTTCTTATGAATGAATAAAACTCCATTGTATATATTATTACATTTTATTTATCCATTTATCTGTTGACAGACACCTAGGCTGGTTACATAACTTGGTTATTGAATTATGTTCTATAAACAAAGGTACAAATGTATGCTGTCTTTAATCTTTTGGATAAATACTGAGGAACTGTATAGCTAGGTCATATGGTAGTTCCATTCCTAGTTTTTTGAGGAACCCCCATACTGATTTCCATTGTGGTTGTACTAACAACTCCATCAATAGTTTGTTAGTGTTCTTTTAACCCGTATCTATTGTTACTTTGATTCTTTTTTTTTTTTTTTTTTTTTTTGACTGGACATTGAATCAGGGGTCTTAACCACTGAACCACATCCTCAGTTCTTTATATTTTTTATTTTGAGACAAGTTCTTGCTAAGTTGCTTAGGGCCTCACTAAGTTGCTGAAGGTTGCTTTGAACTTGGAATCCTCCTGCCTCAGCCTCTAGAGTTGCTGGGATCATAGACATACATTACTGTTCCTGGCTTGTTACTATTATTCTTGATGATTGTCATTCTGATTGGAGTAAGAGTGTAGGTTTGTTTTGTGTTTCCCTGATTGTTAAAGAAGTTGAACTTTTTTCTTTTATACATTTGTTGGCCACTTGTACTTTTTTTGAGAAGTGTCATTTGCCCATTTACTGATTGCCTTGTGTGTGTGTGTGTGTGAAGTTTTTTTTTATATACTTACCTAAATGTTGGAGTGTTGCCTTTGTTTTCTTCTAGCATTTGAAAAGTTTCTAGTGCTTTTCCTAGGTGTTGATCCATTTTTTAAAATGTTTATTTTTTTTAGTTTTGGTGGACACAACATCTTTATTTTTATTTTTATGTCGTGCTGGGGATCGAACCCAGCGCCCCATGCATGCCAGGCGAACGCGTTATCGCTTGAAGCCACATCCCCAGCCCGTATTTGATCCATTTTGAATTGACTTTTGTACAGGATGAGAAGTTGAAATCTAGTTTCATTCTACATATGGACATCCAAATTTTGTAGCACCATTTGCTTAAATGGCTGTTGTTTTTTTTTTAAAAAAACATATGTTTTTTGGCACTTTTGTCAAAGATCAGTGTATTTGTATGGGTTTGTCTCTGTGTCTTCTGTTCCATTGGTGTACATGTATGTTTTTATGCCAGTACCATGCTGGTTTTGTTTCTCTAGGTCTGGAGTGTAATTTGAAATTGGGTATTGTGATACCTTCAGCATTGCTCTTTTTTACTCAAAATTGCTTTACTGTTTGGGGTCTTTTATTCATCTTATGCATTTTAGGACTTTTTTCTAGTTTTCATTCCTAAAGTTTCAAAAATTGTCTGCTATTATTTCATTGAATAAGTTATCAGTATCATTTGCTTCTATCTCTACTCTTTCTTTAATGCTAATGAGTCTTAAGTTTGGTATCTTAATGTTGTCTTAGAGTTCTTGTATATTCTGATTGAAGTTTCTTTTTCTCCCCTTTTAATACTCTCTAATAAAGATTAGCTACCTTGTCTTCAAACTCTGAGATTGTTCTTCTTCTTGATCTAATCTATTGGAGAGACTTTCAGCTGAATTTTGTATTTGATTTATTGAGTATTTTATTTCCAAGATTTGATTCTTTTTCAGAATCTGTTTATCAAAATGCTTATTCCCATCCTGTATTTTCTCTTAGTTTAGTTCTTAGAACTTCTTTTAATTCATCATTTGTTTTAAAAATCAACTTTTTGAATTATTTGTCCCTGATTTCATCCACTTTGATACCTGTGGATTCAGTTGTTGTTGGTGGGGTTGGAGTTAATAAACTTTTGAAGGCATCTTTTTGGTTGTTTTTTTCATGTTTTCTGAGATCCTGTATTTGTATATCTGGTGTGATGGCTTTCTATTCCTCTTTTATGTGAGGATCTTTTAGTGAGCAGCTGTCTCTTTACAGGAAGCCCTGGGCTGGGTGTATATTTTAGCTATAACACATCTGATCAGTGTAATCAAAGTGCTAAGTTTAATCACCAGTACCACTTTGAGATGAGAGAATAACTGCCTATTACAATAGTAATTTCATAGCAAACCATGTCACTATATACTAAAAAATTATTATTAATGATCTCTACAACTGTGTTAGCCAATAAGAAAAGTGGGTAAGAAATAATATAGAATAAGCTGAAAAGATTAAGGATTAATAGTAGTATACTAACTTGATTTGGAAGAAGGGTTGAAAAATAAAGAGAACAAAAGAAGAAAAAGGTAGAGAGAAGAGAGACAAAAGATAGAATTAGGAAACCAAGAATGGAGAGGGGGAAGGGAATAGGAATGAGAAAGAAGCAAAGAGGTGTTACAAAGGATCTGATTAATTACAAAATATGTCTAATAGAACTGGATAAAAAAAACAATCAAAAAAAATCACTTTACATAGAACAGCTTATGCAACACACTCATTAAAAGATTTGATTTTCTTCCTGAGATTTTCTAAATGGAGACATTTTTTTCTGGGGTTTTGATTCTAGAATCTTCCAGCTATGAGGATGTTCTTTTGACTGTAATATCATACTATTTGTTTTCAGCTATGACACTAACTAAATATCTTAGGAGAATCTATATGCTAAGCTCCAGCCCTCTTTGCATGGCAGCAAGTATTGGGGGAGTATTGTCCATTTCAGAGCAGAATTCAACCTCAATATGGCTTTGTTATTGAGAATGGAGTATAACTTTGGCAGGCCTGCTAGCCAGCGCTCTTCTCTGGGGCTGGGGCCTGTGCACTGATCTGGAATGTGCCTCACCCCTCATTCTGAGAAATTCAGTCCCATGTTCTAAGGAGAGGTTTGTGCATCAGCCCGTCCTCCAGACCTTTCTGGGTTTGGGGAAGGTAGCAGGATTTGTGGTAGAATATTATAGGTTCATCACTTTCTATCTGACCCTGATCAGAGTTCAGATTTATAGTTTCAAATGAAAGCACTTCTCACACTTCTGCAGACAGAAGATATAGACCCCCACAATTGCTCAGAACTTTCCCTGAGTCTTTGTTAGTCTCACTCCTCTATCCAGATTGACTCACAACTTGGGCACCTACCAGTTTAGTAAAAATAAAGCCTCAGTGGCTGTGGGGTTTCGAGGACTTAAAAAGAAAAGCATACCAAGAACAAAACAAAATAAAATTTAAAAAAGCAAGAAAATTGAAAAATAGAGATGTCTAATTTCCATCTTAGAAAGTCCAAAGTTGTAGCTGCTTTCCCATTTTCATTAAATCTGCTGGAAAGGGCTGGGATTTTCCCAAGACAGCTGACTTCTCAGTGTCTGAGTAGCTTTTCTGCTCAGATTTTGAATTTGTTGTGGATATTGGTACCTGCTTTCTAAACTGCCTGGGAGATTTTCCTTCAGCTCGTTGGAGGGGGACTTCTTCTCTTCCATTGTACTACTGTGTGCCTAGTACTTCTCTTTCTTTTGTAGAAACTGATATTTCTGATTTTCCCAATTGCTACATCTCTGAGTTGCCTACTGGCCTTTTCCCACAGCCTTCCCACCTCAACCTGCTGCTACAGAACTGTTATTTGATTCAGTCTCAGAATGCAGCTACCATATGGTATCGGTTTCTCTAATCTGCCATTTTTTCCTTATACATGTACCTTAAAGCTTTGTGTTCACATTGGTACCTCTATTTCAATTCTCGTTCAGTCTAGTTTTTTCTATTTTCATATTTTTAATTCCCTTCTTCGACAGTAAGAATGCTGATCCCCATTATCTTGTATTTATTTTCTTAGTTGATCATTTCTTATGTTCATAACTAATCTTTTGCAACCACTGAGCTTCTCTGTGTGTGCTCTCCTCACCTTGCTGGGTCTCCAACACACTATGCCTGTCAGACACTACTGTTCTTTCCAAGCAAATAACCATCAGTTTCTGACCTCAGAAGGGCTAGGGATGTGGTTCAGTGGCTAAGGGTTCAATTTCCAGTACCAAAGAAAAAGTTTATGAATTTTATAATTTACATTTATAAAATTCACCAATTGTGATTTGATGGCTTTTACTAAATTTATAAAATTGTCCAATAATCACCATAATCTAAATTTAAAACATTTCTATCACCCCCAATTTTTTTTGTGCCCATTCGTAAGTTAATTTTACTCCTTCTATTCCCAACCTTAGGCAATCACTAATCTGCTTTTTGGCTCTGTAATGTTGCTATTTCTGAACATTTCTTATAAATGGAATCATACAATTTGTAGTTTTTGGTTTCTGACTTCTTCACTCAGCATGTTTTTGAAATTTATCTATGTTGCACTTATTAGTAGTTTGTTCCTTTTTATTGTTTATTCCATTATTGTGTAGACCATATTGTTAGTCTGTTCAGCAGTTGATGGACATTTGGATTTTTTCCATTATGGGGACTGTTATGTGATATTCCTGTGAACATTTGCATACATGTCTTTGGGTGGGCACATATATATATTTTTCTCTCTTTTGGGTAGAGTCCTAGGAATGAAATTATGTTGCATGATTAAGTTTATGCTCACTGTTTTTTTTTTTTTTTTTTTTTGGTGGGGGGATGCTGGGAATAGAACCCCAGGGTCTTACAAATGCCAGGCACATTCTAGTGGGCTTATAGTAAAAGCTCACTGTGATATTAATTTGCATTTTCCTAATGACTAATGAGCATCTCATCACATTATTTTTTAACCATCTGTATATTTTTTCATAAAATGTATTAAAATATTTTGTGCATTTAAAAATTGGTATTATTATTATTATTATTATTAATTATTTTGTGGGTGGGAGTCTAGGTCTGAGTATTGAACCCTGGGCCTCACACAGGTGTGTTCCACTTCACCTATCTCTGATACTTCTCACTTTTTATTAGAAAAAATCAATTAAATGTTCCTTCTCTTGGTTCATTAGGGCCCTCTGCTTTTGTGCATCAAACATAGATTACTGAAATCATTTTGTCTCTTACTGGGTAAGTTCTTTGAGGACAAGACTGTTTCATTTACTATTATTAAAAAAATCTTGGCAGTATAGTATATTCAGTATAGTATAGAATATTCAGACATAGTTATTTTTCCGAATATTTGTTAGAAATGTAGATACCCAATAAATATCCTACCATGTATAATATCCAAACCAATAGGGCAGAGATTTTTATATAATTAATTCAAAAAGAGCTGCTACTAGCCTTGTAGGAAAGAAAATTTTGGTCTATAGCAAAAGTTTTTTCCTTAGTTCCTCCATTGCCTTGTGCCATCAGGAATTTACCTCTATAGAAATATATCCTTTTGATCAACAACACTGAGAACCTACTGTACTCTCTAGGTAGAATTTCTAGATGATTGGAATATCTCCTAGACCTTCCTCTAAGGAAGAAATAATCACTAATCATAATAAATTCATCAATTTGTATAGTATAAGGTCATAAGTGCTACTGGGGGAAAAGGGTAGAGAAAAGGGAGTTAGGAGAGAAGATCAGTATTATAGGGAAATTGGGAATGTGACATTTGAGTGAAGTCTTGGAGGAAATTTTTGCCATTAAATAGCTGGGGGAAGGACTCAGTAAAGGGAGAAATTAAGATGGAGGTCTTTGTAGCTAGATGTGAAATTAGCACAGTAGGGCCTGTGGTTGTAGTTCAGTGGCAGGGAGTATGCTTCGCATGTATGAGGCACTGGATTAGTTCTTCAACACCATATAAAAATAAATAAATAAAAAAGTATTGTGTCCATCTAAAATTTAATTTTTTTTAAAAAAAAAGGAAATTAGCAGAGGAGTGAAATCATATGATTTATCCTTTTAAAAGATCACAATGTTAAGAATAGACTAGGGAAAGGGATAAGGGTAAACCAGAGAGATTGGTTTGAAGGATAAAACCAAGCAAGAGATAAATAATAATAATATAATGGGTAAGTAATAATATCTCCCTTGTCTAACAAAAAAGCATGTATTCTCCCACTCTGGCCTCTCAGTCCTAATGGAAACATAATTTGGATATTACTATAAAATAATATCTGGAAGTGCTTGACCTTAAATGGCTCCAGGTTTTTCTCTATCTTGTTTATACTTAATGAGACAGAAGTAATCTTTTCTTCATTCTAAATTATAAAAGGAATTAGCCAGTGCTCAAGTTCCTAGGAACAGCTAGATCTCTAGGTTGGGAAGTTGGAGGGGACTGAGAGATCTACAATCATGCATCCTGCTTAATACCCTATGTTGCTTCAAGCTGGGAAGTGGGCTTCATAAGTAAATTTATGGCAGCTTTTGTAGGGATCAGATTTTGTAAAGTGCCTTTTAGTTATTGGATGGCTAGTTAAAGGATATTTTAAAACTGAGAACCACATAATCTCCAAATATGGCCACGTAGTTACTGCAATCCTAGGCCAGAGACCAACTTTAGGCATTCCAATGAACCAGGCTCTGCCACTCACCAGATTTGAACAAGCAGGAGACACATGGCAAAGGCAGGAATTTATACTCACTGTGGCCACACCAGGAAGAAAAATAGCAATCTAGTGCCTGAAAATCTCTCAGAGGTGCTAACAATATTCTTGGGGTTATATTGGGAAGAAACAAAAGTGAGTGGGTTGTGGAGCAAGAAGCATGCATAGTCAAACAGTCTTGGATATACTAGTTTGGTTGATCATTATCTCAGGTCTGATTCTTCTGGTGTCTTGACACCTGGGAAAGGATTGCCTACAAGGCTCCATGTTCCTGGAAGTTGAGATAAGCTGGAAAAGAGAGAGAACTCTGAGAGAAAACAGGTTAGAATAACAATTGGGATTAGTTAGGACTATGATTGAGATCTCCTTTTATTTAGGGAGATGACTGAAGTCTTTCAGGTGCTACTTTGGTGGTCTAGAACAGGACCAGGACCTTTGAAAGTAGGTAGTTGAGAAGTAGGTGTAAGATCTCTTCAATGAAAACTATATAATAGGGCTGGGATTGTGGCTCAGTGGTAGAGTACCCGCCTAGCATGGGTGGGACCTGGGTTCTATCCTCAGCACCACATAAAAATAAAGGCATTGTGTTGTGTCCATTTACACCTAAAAAATAAATATTAAAAAAAACTATAGAATACTGAAGAAATAAATTGAAGAGACATAAGAAGATGGAAATACCTCTTATGTTCATTAGTAGGCATGATTAATATAGATAAAATGGCCATACTCCCAAAGCAGTATACAGATACAGAATCAATGCCATCCCTATCAAAATACCAATGATATTCTTCACAGAACTAGAAAAAACAGTCCTAAAATTCATTGGGAGAAATAAAAGACTCAGAATAGTCAAAGCAATTCTAAGCCAAAAAAGCAACTGGAGGCATCACAATGCCTGACTTCAGCTATCTAACTACAGAGCGATAGTAACAAAAACTGCACTTTGCTGTCAAAAACAAAACAAAAAAACAAAAAACAAAAAAAAACAAGACACATAGACCAGTGAGATAAAACGGAAGACACAGAGACAAACCCACACAGATATAGTCATTGACAAAGGTGCCCAAAACATACATTAGAGAAGGGACAGGACAGCCTTTTTAACAAATGATGCTGGTTATCCACATGTAGAAGAATGGGAGAACTGGTTATCTACATGTACAAGAATGAGACTAGCTTCTCATTACTCCCCCTGCATAAAAGTCAAATCAAAATGGACCAAAGACCTAGAAATTAGATCAGAAACTATCAACTCCTAGAAGAAAATGTAGGTTTGACATTCCGGCATATAGGTTCAGGCACCAGTTTTCTCAATAGGACCCGTAAAGCTCAGGAAATAATGCCAAGAGTTAAAAAAAAATGGGATGCCATCAAATTAAAAAGCTTCTGTACAACAAAGGAAACAGTGAGAGAAATGCAAATTAAAAATACACTGAGATGTCACCTCACTCCAGTTAGAATGGCAGTCATCAAGAATACAAACGATAATAAATGCTGGAGAGAATGTAGAAGAGAAGCAACTTTTATACTGGTAGCAGAATTGTAAGTTAGTGTAACCACTCTGGAAATCAGTATGGAGGTTCCTCAAAAGACTAGGCTTTGGTATTTATTCTAAAAAATTAAAGTCAGCATACCATAATGATATATGCGTACCCATGTTTATAGCAGTACAATTCACAATAGCCAATCTATGATACCAGCCTAGATATCCGTCAGTGAGGTGAATTAGTGAATGGGATACATACACACACACACACACACACACAATGGAGTTTTAATCATCCATAAAGAAGAATGAAATGATGTCACTTGAAGGAAAATTGATGTACTGAAGACCATTATGTTAAGCAAAATAAGCCAAACTCAGAAGGTCAAGGGTCACATGTTTTATCTCTTATGTGGAAGCTATAAAGGAAAAAGGACAAGAAAGGTGTGTGTGGAAGTTTCATGAAAATCAAAGGGAAATCAGTGGAGTAGAGGAAAGGGCCCAGGGAGAGAGAGGAGGAGAGGGAACGGGGAAATACAGGGTAATGTTATTGGCCAAATTTATGTCATGTGCATATATGAATATGTAACAACAAATCCCACAGTTTGTACAACTGTACGGTTATGAACAACTGTAATGCACCAACAGAAAATATGAGAGAAAAAAAGCTGGTGGTTGATAACCTGTTTATTATGATGTTCCTATAATCTTGAAAATATCTTAGTTGCTCTTATCTTCCTACCTTCAGCCTTGAATGGGGAGGAGAGTGATTAGGTTAATTTAGGACTAATCTACCTTGTATTTCCAACTTAATAATGATTAACCTCCCTATGTGCAAAGTTGAACCTGCTCTAAAGTTCAATCCATTTTGTTCCATTATATCATGTATGGAACACATATGGAAACTTAAATTGCACAATATTTATACCCTCTATGGTAACTTTGAAATTTGGGGACTTAATGGGTTAAGATAGCAAAAGGAGACAGAGATGCCAAGCTAAATTTAACTACCCATTTGGGTACCTGCATGCCCAAGTGAAGAGTCAGTGCTTTTAGCAAAAGCAGCTTTTAAGTCCTTATTATATCAATTCAGCAGTGCAGAGATTGTACAGTGTGCTTCAGCCCTTACTCCCGCTATTCACTGAGGTGGCCATGGAGAGACCTGAAAGAAGAGAGAAAATGTTAGGCCTCACTCTGAAAAACCAAATCTTTGCAATTGGCAGCAGAGCATTAGCTCAGGGACTTCCAGGTTACCTCCCTGACTGGACACCCACCCAGTACTTTTATCTTCCTATGATGAATGAATGAAGGCTTAACCTTTATCTTTTAGGATCCTGAGAAAATGACCAGAGCCCATTGAAATGCATTAGCCAGTTACTTGTTTTGGATCTCAGCTGAGTCATGGCATCTGTATCAGAGTGTCTGACCTTTTTTTCCCCCTTCCCAGAGCAGCTGTCACAAATTTGCCAAGTGAGATTATGTGTACCTTCATGAGGCATGTGAACTAGAAATATGATCTTTAGTATCTCGGATTTATTTTAATTTATTTTAAAGTTTTAATAAGATCGTGGCAAATGAAGTTGGAATCAATTGTCTATCCTTGAAGTTTTAAGGGATTTACACTTTCATACACAATGAGTTTAGAATATAATAGTTTGATATGACTTATATGTGCCAGGTATCTTCTTTATTTTAATCCTTGTGACAGATATTTATCAGGAGCCCACCATGTGCCAGGCAGTGTTGTAATCATTGGGAACACAACAGTCAACACATTAAACAGAAGTCCCTGCCTTAATAGAGTTCAGATTGTAATGGGAAGAGAGACAACAAAATGAAAGTGTAAGATACATAGCGTGTTAGATGATGGCAAATACTGCGGAGATAAATATATCAGGATAGGGGGGCATGTTTGAGGAAGAGTTACAGTTTTAAATAAAATGGTCAGAGGGGGGAAGTCTCTGAAATCATACTTGAGCAAAGACCTAAAGAACTTGAGGGACCAGGCCCTGAGGCTCTCTGATGAAAACATTCTAAGCAAAGGGAATATCAGTTGTAAGGCTCTAGACAGAAAGGCTTGTTCCAAGAAAAGTGAGCCCAGTGTGGCTGAAAAGTGAGCTACAGTGGGAGGGGTGGCAGAGACCCAGACCATATGACAACACCTTGAAGAACATCACGAGAGCTGTGTTTTACTGAGTGAGATTGGGAGAATTCTAAGTGGAAAAGTGACATGATATTACTTAATAAAAAGGTAAAAAATTGTGGTTTTATTGAGGTATGATTGAACCCTAGTAGACTCTACATGTTTTAACTATATAGTCTGATGAGTTTTGGCATACATATACATTTCCAAAACAATGATAGTCATTAAGCATATGATTTTGATAACGAGCATAAAGATTATATAAACATGTCTGTAACTCTCAAATGTTCCCTCAGACTTTAAAATCCATTCCCGCCTCTGTTTAGGCAATTACTAGTCTGTCACTACAGATTAGTTAGCATTTTCTAGAACTTTGTGTAAGTGAAATCATATGATATATACTCTTTTCTACATGGCTTTCTTGATTTTGGCATAACTATTTTTGAGATTCATCTGTTGAGTGAAATCAGTAGTTTATTCCTTGATATTGATAAGTGGTATTACATTGTGTGGAATGGTTTGTGTCCAATGATTTGTTTATTATTTACTTGTCCACGTACATTTGGAGTGGTTTTCAATGTTTGGCTGTCACAAATAATAAAAAACCACAGTTATGTCCCATTATTTTGTTCAATCTCATAATCTTTGTCTTAATTGCCTATATTTAGAACAATTGTATTTAATGCAGTTATTGGCGTGAATACAGTAAACCACTTAACATGGTCCAGTTCTGTCCCCACATAGTCATTACATAGTGACTACACAGTAATAGACATTTGTCATATTTTACTAGATGTCTGATAAATCCGAGATACTAAAGATCTGGTAAGATATGACAAATGTCTATTACTGTGTAATAGGAGGAAGCTACCAACTCTTGAGCAGCATTAATATTTTTTTAAAAGGAATATCTTTTAAGGGTTTACATCTATTATCTTGCTATTTGGTTTCTATTTAGCCCAACTATATTTGTTCTTTTCTTTTTCTGATTTCTTGGACCGTTTTTAATGATTTCACTTGATTTACTTTATTGGATTAACTATATTTTTCTTCTTTTTTCAGTAGTTGCTTTAATTTATAATAAAATTTTAACTTCCCACAGATTACCTTCAATTAATACCATACTTCCTATATTTAATATAAGAGCTTTAAACAGCATACTTCCATTTCTTTCCTCCCAGGCTTGGTGCTATAAACTCCATAGTAAGTTTATATATATATGTGAAACTGCATCTTTTTTTGTATTTTTTTTTTTTTTAGTTGTAGATGGTCACAACAATATCTTTATTTTTATGTGGTGCTGAGGATCAAACCCAGTGTCTCACATGTGTGAGGCAGGCACTCTACTACTGAGCTACAGCCCCAACCCAGTAAATTATATTTTTTAAAAAATTAATTATACTTTAAAAACTTATTTTTCTATGTGGTACTGGGGATTTAACCCAGGGGTGCTCTACCACTGAGCCTATGTCCCCAGTCCTTTTTTATTCTTATTTTGAGATTAAGATTGGCCTTGAATTTGAAATCCTCTTGCCTCAGCCTCTCAAGTATCTGGGTCTAGAGGTGTGGGTGTGCACTATCACTGCACCTGCAAAATTACCCTTTCAAGAGTTGTTTGTTTGTTTGTTATAAAATTTTTGTGGTACTAGGGATTGAACCCAGTGGCTCATGCATGCAAGCAAGTGTTCTGTCACTGAGCTACATCCTCAGCCCTACTTTAGAAAGAATTAAAAAGTTAAAACAAAACCTGTAATCCTCACTACTCAGGAGTTGAGGCAGGAGGATAGCAAGTTCAAGGCCAGTCCAGGCAATTTAGGAGACTCTAACTCAAAATAAAATTTAAAAGGAAAACAAACAAAGGGCTAGGGATGTAACTCAGTGGTAGAGCACTTGCCTAAGTTGTGTGAGGCTATGGGTTCAGTCCCTCGTACTACAAAAACAAAACAAAACCCCAAGAAATTTCTATTTATGTACATATTTACCATTTCTGGTGCCTTTCCTTCCTTTGTATCCAAGGAAAGATTTCCAGATTTCCACCTGGTATCATTTTCTTCTAAAGGGTTTCTGGTGATGGTGGCCTACTGATAATGAATTATTAGAGCTTTTGTGTGTCTGGAAAAGTCTTTATTTTGACTGTGATTTTCAAAGATATTTTTGCTTGGTATTGAAGTCTAGGTTCAATACTTAAGTGATTTTCATTGTCTTCTGTCTTGCATTTTTTTTTAAAAAAAGTAATGTCATTTTCTTTGTTTCTTCTGTGATATGTAATTTTTCTGTTTGCTCTTAAGATTTTCTCTCTATTACTGGTTTTAAGAAACTTGATTATGATGTGCTTTGGCTTACTTTTCTTCATATGTCTTGTACTTAAGGTTTATTAAGCCTCTAGGATTTGCAGGTTTTAGTTGTCATTAAATTGGAAATCTTTGGGCAACTATTTCTTTAAAAACAAACAAACAAAAAACCCGACCTTTTGTCTTTTCCTATTCTCTTTCAAGGATTCTAATTTCTAATTACAAATAGTGTCTGCTTAAAGTTGTTCCGCAGCTCACTAATTCTCTTTCCTTTCAACATTTTTATTATGCATATTTAAGATATACAATATGATGTTATGAGAATACATAAAAAATAGTAAATAGGTAACTTTTGTCAAGCAAATTAACATATCCACCATTTCACATGGTTACCCATTGTTTGTTGTCTTTTTTTTTTCTGCAGCAAGAACAGCTAAAATCTACTCATTTAATATAAAGCCCATATATAGTACAGTTTTATTATGTATAATCCTCATGCTGTACATTAGATCTCTAGATTTAATCATCCTACACATCTGCTACTTTGTATTCTCTGATCTACATTTCTTGATTTCCTTCCCCTATCCCATCCCATCCTTACTGTTGTAATGTTGTGTTCATTGCTGTGTCCGTCCATTCTTTCTTTCTTTCTTTTTGTCTTTCTTTGATGGACACAATACCTTTATTTTATTTATTTATTTTTATGTGGTGCTGAGGATCAAACCTAGTGCCTCACACATGCTAGGCAAGTATTCTACCACTGAGCTATGATCCCAGCCCAATATCTGTTTTTTTTTTCAGATTCCACATATAAGTGAAATCATGCAATATTTTTCTTCATGTGTCTGACTTTTTTCACTTAATGTAGTGTTCTCCATGCTCATCCGTGTTATAATAAATAGCAAGATCTCATTCTTTTTTTAGGGTTGAATATTATTCCATTGTATGTTTGTACACTTAGATATTGGGAATAATGATAAAATGGACATGGAACTGCAGGAATTGAGAATGAGGTAGTAATTTAGGAGGAGGGAGTGTTGGGTCAAATGGTAGATACATTTTAATTGGTTTAGAAACTTACATACTGTTTTCCATGATGACTGTTCAGTCTACATTTCTAGTATACTAGAGTGCCCTTTTCTCCAAACCCTTGAAAACATTTTTTTGTCTTTAATAAGTAATGTGGGAAGAACTGAATTTTGACATGCAAAAGAGTGAAATTGGCCTCTGTGTTATACCATTATTCAAAAATCATCTCAAAATGAATAAAACTCCTAAATAGGTAGCCAGAACACATAGACTTCATAGAAGAGAACATAGTGGGAAAGCTCCTATAAATTGGCTTTGCAGTGGGGTTGGGATTGTGGCTCAGTGGTAGAGCACTCACCTGATGTGTGTGAGGCCCTGGGTTTGATCCTCAGTAACACATATAAATAAATAAAATTAAAGCTATTAACAAATATATATGAAAAAAATTGGCTTTGCAGTGACTTTTTGGATAACACACCAAAGCTCAGGCCACAAAAGAAAAACTAAATAAATGGGATTACATTAAATTAAAAAGCTTCTGCATAGTGGAGGAAATAATAAACAAAATGAAACAGTATCCTACAGACTGGGAAAAAATATTTGTAGGGGGCTGGGGCTGTAGCTCAATAGTAGAGTGCCTGCCTTGCACATGTGAGGCACTGGGTTCAATCCTTAGCGCTACATAAAAATAAATAAATAAAGTTATTAAGAAAAATATATTTGCAGGGCTTGGACTGTAGCTCAGTAGCAGAGCACTTTCCTAGCATGTGTGAGGCACTAGGTTTGATCCTTAGCACCACATAAAAAATAAACAAATAAAATAAAGGCATGTTGTCCATCTACAACTATAAATTAAAAAAATATTTGCAAAATGTATATCTGATAACGGGCTAATCCAAAATTTCTAAAGAACTCAAACTACTCAACTTAAAAATAGGCAAAAGACCTGAAAAGATATTTCTCAAAGAAGGCATAAAAAATACCCAAAAGTGATATGAAAAGGTGTTCAATATGGTTAGTCATCAGGGTAATGCAAATAAAAACTTAGATCTATCACTTCATTCCTGTTAGTATGGCTGTTACCAAAAAATATTCTTTCCATTTAAAAATTCCTTTATGAGTTTTATTTCATATATTTTCTCTTGCCGTTTCTTCAAGTTGACTAATCTTTGCTTCTTTGGTATCTAATCTCCTGTTAATGCCATCCAATTTAATTCATCTCTAATCTCAGGAAGTTCAGTGCTTTAAATATATCTTCTATAATCTCTCCTTAGCATGGTCATGTTTTCTTTTCCCCTACCTTTCTGAAAACATGGATATAGTAATGACTTTGATGTTCTACCTACTAATTCTATCATCTGTATCCTCTCAGTTTATTAATCTTCCCCCAACTTTGGATCCTATTTTTCTACTTTTTTTTATGCCTCATAGGTTTGTATTATATAGCAAAATTGAATTTTACCTTATATGCTGCATATTTTTGTATTCCTTTCAAACTTTCTTCTGGCTTACAGTTATATTTCTTGGAAATAGTTCGATGTTTTTGAGGATTACTTTCAAGCTAGCTTATGTGAGTCCAGCACAGCATTTGGGGTAATTTTTCCTTGCTTCTAAGAAAATACTTCCAAGGGGCTGGGGATGTAGCTCAAGCGGTAGCGCGCTCGCCTGGCATGCATGTGGCCCGGGTTTGACCCTCAGCACCACATACAAACAAAGATGTTGTGTCTGCCGAAAACTAAAAAATATTTAAAAAATTATCTCTCTATCTTTAAAAAAAAAAAAAAAGAAAATACTTCTGAGTACGCTACCCAATATCCTCTGAATCATAAGGTTTCACCTTTGTCTAGTCCCAGCCTAGTGTAAGCACCAGGAGGGAGTGTTCCACCAGTTCTTTTTCCTGGGTGTTTCTTCCCCTAGCATTGATTAGTACTCAGCATAAAACTTTAGGGAAACCCTGTGCAGATCTCCAGAGCTTACTGTGTCACACTTTCCATTTGCTATAGATTTCTTCTCTTTGGCATTCTGTCCTGAAATTCCTAGTTGCTTCAGCCTCCCTGGATTCTCAACTCTAGTCTCTTTAGCTTAGAGAGATCATGAGGCTCTATATGTAGGGTTATTCCTCCCTGTGCTGTTGCTGGGAAGTTGCTCCAGATAATAAGCCTAAGTAATCATGAGACTTGCCTTGATTCCCTTCTCTTAGCAGTCTCCCTTCTGCATTGCTTATTTCCTGGTGTCCAAATATTTTTCAGGTTTTTCTTTGGTTTACTAGATAGTAGAGGGACAAGAGTGAAAACAGGAATACCAATGAGAAAGTGATTTTACTTTATTCAAAGAAGAGATGAGTGGAAAGAGAAAGATCATTCCATTCACAAATGCTCTACAGGCTGGGGTAGTAACAGGGATGGAGGTAATGAGAATTGTTTAGTCTCAGGATATATACATATATATACCTTTATTTGATTTATTTATGTTTATGTAGAGCTGAGGATCAAACCCAGTGCTTCATACTTGCTAGATGAGTGCTCTACCACTGAGCCACAACCCAACCCCTAGTCTCAGGATATATTTTGAAGCAACAGAAATTGCTGCTTGTTTTGGTTGTGGGTTTCAGAAAAAGACAAGAATCAGTGAAGATATGTGGGGTTTACCAGAGCATTAGGATGAATGGTGATATCACGTCATGAGACAGATACAAGGGAAGGGTAGCAGGTATTAGAGGAAATTCAGGAGTTCTATTTTGGAAATGTTACTTGAGCTGCCTTTTACACATCCAGGTGGAAATGTCAAGAAGGCACTTGGATATGAAGTTTGCACTAAAGAAAGAGCAAAGAGCTAGCCATGAAATGCTGTATATCATCAGCATCCACATGGTTTTGAAAGTTATGAAACCAAAAAAACAAAAACAAAACAAACAAACAAAAAAACACCTCGTCATTCAGGGAGTGAGTGTTAAGAAAAGAAGAAATTATATTTCAGACCTGAGCCCTCATAGCATCAAGTCATTTAGCGGTCAAGAAGAGAAGGAAGCAGGAAAAGAAAATGAAAAATGAACTGCTACTGAGAGAAAAGGAAACCTAGGAAAGCACCTTGTCTTGAAACTAAATAAAAAAGAGTCTCATGAAGAATCACACAGACTTTAGGAACGAAAGAAGCAGGCATACAGTATATAATTGCATTTATATGAAATCCAACAGCAAACAAAATTAAGACGTGGTAATAAAAGAAAGTGGTTGGGGGGAGGTGTGGGCAGTGAGTGGAAAGAGACACAGGGAACTTTCCTGGTTACTAGAAATATTCTGTCTATCATTTGTGATGTTTTTATATGGGTAGAATATGAATTTTAAAGAAAGGAGTTATGTTTGTCAAATGATAAGTTTACATAAGATAAAGACTACCCTGTGTGCATATATGATTACATGACCTGTGTAACTCTATATCATGTACAACCAGAAGAATGAGATGTTATAATCTATTTATTTTTGATATTTCCAAATGCATTCTACTATCATGTATAACTAATTAGAACTAATTTAAAAATTTTAAAATATAATAAAGGTCAAGATTTACATACATTTAAAAAAATATGAGGACTGAGAATTAACCGCTGCTAGTATTGATCTTGATACCATTAGTTTCAAAGGCAAGATGGGAATTTGTGTCTAGAGTGGGGTAAAGAGAAACTGTGAAATTAAGAAGACAAGACACAAAGCAAAGGCTCCTATATGGGATTTTTCCTAAATAGGAGAACCAAAGAAGTGAGCAAATATAAAGGGGGATGGGGTTACCTATGCAAGTTCTTCTCCTTTTGTTTTAAATGGAATAAACGTCAGCACATCTTTATGATGATATAAATGATCCAGGAGGCAGTGGTACAAGAGGCAGTGGGGGAAGATTGAATAGGGACATGAGTGGAGTTGAATTAGATCTTTCCTACTTTTATTTCAGATAGGAAAGGAGAGCATACAGAGTAGGTGGGCTAGAAGATTTTTATAAGAGGAGTATGTAGTAGTGCTTTATGATGTTTTTTTTTCCTCCCAGTTAAATAAAAACTAGAGATAGCAAATGGTGAGATTTGGGAGAGGGAATTAAAGGTTTGAGGAGAAGATGTGAATTAGTTTTCTTGGAGAGGGCATAAACACATTACTAGGTATATATAGTAAGGTTGGCTAGTGGTAACAAGAACCCACTTGATATTTGTCGCTATAAATATAATTAACCTCATTCTATGGATTCAGGTGCAAACTGGATGGACAGTTGGGTTTTAAAGGGTTTGGATTTCACTAGATGCATAATGTGTTTTATGAAATCCAACAACAAACAAAATCTTACTACCTCCTAAGGACATCATAAAAGGGTGATATAGTTCTTGGAGAATAGCAAGACTTCATTTAGAACTAGAATTTAAAATGAACCTTCAGAAAATAAATTAAGAGCTGGGTGCTGTGGCACATGCCTGTAATCCCAGCAACTTGGGAGGCTGAGGCAGAAGGATCACAAGTTCAAGGCCAACTTTAGCAAGACCCTGTCTCAAAATAAAAAAAATTTTAAAAGTGGAGGGCTGGGATATAGCTCAGTGGTGAAGTGCCCCTGGGTTCAATCCCCAGGGAAAGGAGCAGTGGGGTAGGGTAGTGAGGGGAAAGAAGGGGAGGGGAGAAATTGAGAATACAGGGAGTTTGCTGATGATGTGGTTCAAGGAGGCACAATATAAGCTTTTCTGAAAGATCCAGGAATGGGAGGAGACTGTCAAGTTTGAAAATGGCCTTGGACATTTAAGGATGATGATCATGGTAATTAGGAATGTGGATTCCTCATGGTGATTTCTTAAGGGAAGCTGTGTTATCAATTCTAATCATAATCTCTTTCTTGAAATTGATCTCAATCCTTCTGGTAGGTTTTTGCCACATTTTCAATAATTCTTCATTCCTTACAGGATCTGGCTGTGACCTTCCTGATAGCTTTCATGACCTACTTCTTTTCCCATTTTCTACCACCCACTCTTGACCTCTTCACTCCTTCTTGAACATACCAAATTTGTTCTTATCTCAGTACCTTAATCTTTGCCTTTCCCTCTGCCTCCCAGCTCTTGTTATGTGGCAGTCCTTCAGTCATTAAGATTTTTGATCAAATGTCATCTCCTGGTCAAGACTTTCCTGACTACCACTGCTTCCAATCCCATTCCTGTCTCTTATTTCCTTCTTTTCCCCTTCTTTCTATTCCCTGCTTCTCCCTCTCTCTCTTTTACTACGTACTCTGTCATTTTTTTTTCTTTTTTTATTTTTTAGTTGTGGATGGACACAACACCTTTATTTTATTTATTTATTCATTCATTCATTCATTCATTCATTCATTCATTCATTCATTCATTTATTTATTTATTTATGATGCTGAGGATCAAACCCAGGGCTTCACACGTGCTAAGTGACATGCTCTACTGCTGAGCTACAACCTCGGCCCTGCTCTCTCATTTTTCCTTCTTTTCCTCTGGCACTATTCACTCTAGTTATAAGGACAGTCTTTCTCTTATTTCCTCCTGGTTCCCAGCACCTACAACAGTGCCTTGTGCATAGGAGATGTTCAATAAATATTTATATGGATGAATTATAAATAATCTTTAAAATATAGGCTGATTTTTAAATAAGTTCATGCACAAATTTCAGTAACATCTTGCATGATCTGTTTTTCTCCAACCACAGGAAAAAAAACTTTATTAACATGTAATAGAAACCAGTTTTTTTGTGTTTTTTTTTAATTTGTTTTAATTAGTTACACATGACAATACAATGACCTTGACATTCATACATTTGATTCAGGTGGGATATAATTTCTCATTTTTCTGAGTGTACCGGTTGCAATCATATTGGTCATGCAATCACATATATACACACAGTAATATTAATGTCTGTTTCATTCTACTATCCTTCCTATCCCTCCATCTCCTTTCCTCCCCTCCCCTCCAATCACTTCTCTCTACCTAATCTAAGGTAATGCTATTCTCTCTCTCGTTTTTTTCTCACATCTTCATACATGTGTTTTGTATAACGATGAGGGTCTCCTTCCACCATCCATGCAATTTCCCTTCTCCCTCCCTTTCTTTCCCACTCCTCTTCCTTAGTAGAGGTAATTTTCTTACCCTACTCTTTCTCCCTATCCCATTTTGAGTTACCCTCCTTATATCAGAGAAGACATTCGACATTTTTTGGGGGGATTGGCTAACTTCATTTAGCATAATCTGCTCTAATGCCATCCATTTCCCTGCAAATGGCAAGATCTTATTATTTTTTTAGTGCTGAGTAATATTCCATTGTGTATATATGCCACATTTTTTTTATCCATTCACCCATTGAAGGGCATCTAGGTTGGCTCCACAGTCTAGCTATTGTGAATTGTGCTGCTATAAACATTGATGTGGCTATGTCCCTGTAGTATGCTGTTTTTAGGTCATTTGGGTATAGTCCAAGAAGGGGAATAGCTGGGTCAAATGGTGGTTTCATTCCCAGCTTACCAAGGGATCTCCATACTGTTTTCCATATTGGCTGCACCAATTTGCAGTCCCACCAGCAGTGTATGAGTGTACCTTTTTCCCCACATCCTCACCAGCACTTATTGTTCTTTGTCTTCATCATGGCTGCCATTTTTACTGGAGGGAGATGGTATCTTAGAGTAGTTTTAAGTTGCATTTCTCTGATTGCTAGAGATGATGAGCATTTTTTGGTATATTTGTTGATTGATTGTATATCCTCTTCTGAGAAGTGTCTGTTCAGGTCCTTGGCCCATTTGTTGATTGGGTTATTTGTTTTTTTGGTGTTTAGCTTTTTGAGTTCTTTATTTACCCTAGAAATTGGAGCTCTATCTGATGTGTGAGGGGTAAAAATTTGTTCCCAGGATGAAGGCTCCCTATTCACCTCACATATTATTTCTCTTGCTGAGAAAAAAACTTTTTAGTTTGAATCCATCCCATTTGTTGATTCTTGGTTTTAATTCTTGTGCTATAGGCATCTTATTAAGGAAGTTGGGGCCTAGCCCCACGTGATGGAGATTAGGGCCTACTTTTTTTCTATTAGACACAGAGTCTCTGGTTTAATTCCTAGATCCTTGATCCATTTTGAGTTAACTTTTATGCATGGTGAGAGATAGGGATTCAATTTCATTTTTTGTGGGTTAGTCTCTGTGTCCTCTATTCTGAACCATTGATCTACTAGCCTGTTTTGGTGCCATTACTCTGTAGTATAGTTTAAGGTCTGGTATAGCGATACTACCTGTTTCACTCTTCCTGCTTAGAATTGCTTTAGCTATTTTGGGTCTCTCATTTTTCCAGATGAATTTCATGATTGCTTTTTCTATTTCTATGAGGAATGCCATTGGGATTTTGATCAGAATTGCATTGAACCTGTATAGTGCTTTTGGTAGTATGGTCATTTTTAATAATATTAATTCTGCCTACCCATGAGCAAGGTAGATCTTTCCATCTTCTAATGTCTTCTTTTATTTGTCTCTTTAGGGTTCTGTAGTTTTCATTGTAAAGATCTTTCACCTCTTTTGTTAGGTTGATTCCCAAGTATTTTATTTTTTATTTTTTGAGGATATTGTGAATGGGGTAGTTTTCCTCATTTCCTTTTCAGAGGATTTGCCACTGATATACAGAAATGCCTTTGATTTATGGGAGTTGATTTTATATCCTGCCACTTTGCTGAATTCATTTAGTAGTTCTAGAAGTTTCTTGGGTCTTCTAAATATAGAATCATATTGTCAGCAAATAGTGCAAGTTTAAGTTCTTCTTTTCCTATAGTTATTCCTTTCATTTCTTTCCCTATCTAATTGCTCTGGCCAGTGTTTCAAGAACTATGTTGAATAGAAGTGGTGAGAGAGGACATCCCTATCTTGTTCCAGATTTTAGAGGGATAGAAACCAGTTTTGTAGAAGAAACCTAGGCCTGTTCTGAAATTTATGATAAAATGAGATTACTTACTTTATTGATTAAGCTGTTATAAAAATAATAATTTAAAATTTCATAGATTAAGTTAATATTTCCGTATCTTATGACAAGAACATTAATTTCACGAGATAGGAGATTTATTTATTTATGCATGCTGGAGATTAAACTCATGCCCTTACACATGCTAGGCAAGTTCCTTACCACTGAGCCCCAAGTCTTGATAACAAAATATTTTAACTTCTGTTTATTTTCTAAATAAAATTGCCTTTTCCCCTTCCTTCCTTCCTTCCTTCCTTCCTTCCTTCCTTCCTTCCTTCCTTCCTTCCTTCCTTCCTTCCTTCCTTCCTTCCCTCCCTCCCTCCCTCCCTCCCTCCCTCCCTCCCAGGGGCACTTAACCACAGAGCCACATTGAACCACATCTCTAGCCCTTTTTATTTTTTATTTTGAGACAGGGTTTCTTACAGCCTCGCTAAATTGCTGAGGCTGGCTTCAAACTTGCAGTTCTCCTACCTCAGCCTTGCAAGCTGCTGGGATAACAGGCGTGCACATGGTTTTCTTCATTTGATATCATTTCAAACATGGTTGTTACCCTTAGAGAGTTTCTTGTTTGTTTAAGAAGCAAACCAAAACACTGGCAAAGCGCAATGGCAATACAAGACAAAAGTCAAGGCAGCAACAAAATTTATTGCAAGGTGGAACACACTAAATTATGTAATATAACTGGGACAAGCAGTAATTGCTGACTAAGTCCATTTAAAATGGTATACTGCTCAACCCATATACTAGTGTCACTCTTTTGTTCCTCCATAGCTACTCAAGGTCTCTGGGATCATGGTGTCCCTGTTATAACTGACATTTTGCTTTCATTGCAGTTGTCGGACAAGTAACCGCAAGAGCTTGATTGTGACTTCTAGCACATCTCCTACACTACCACGACCACACTCCCCACTCCATGGCCACACAGGTGAGTGCTTGGAGGTTAAGAAAGATTGGATGAAAGAGTGTCCACAGAAGCCACTTCAGTACATTACATTGTCACATCACTAATTGAAGCATACAAGAGTTTATGAGGTTTTTTTTCTTTCTGTAAAAGAATGTGTTCAGTCTGCTTTTGACTCTTAGTAGCTTCTTCCCTTGTCCTCTCACATTCCTTTTAGACTTGTACATATTTGGGGGCTACATGTATCCTGGGTCAGTGGCCAGGATATATCTTTATATATGCTAGAAAAATCTTTATAGTTTATTCCTGATTTTTTAAGTTTGTCAAAAAGATTTTATTAAATTATATTAAATTTAATATATAAAAATTATATTAAATATGCAAATAAATTTTTAAAAAAGTGAAGTTAAAGAGTCTCAGAATATCTTATGGATGCAAATTTCAGAATGTAGAAGATTTGAGAATATAATCTAATGTCAAGTTAATGTAAGGCCCTGGGTTCGATCCTCAGCACCATATAGTGTTTTCTACCATGTTATGGCTCCAGTATCTTGGGCCATGTAATGAAGGTCCAGTAACATTTTATCCTACCATGCCCAAGGATCAAGGCTCACAGAAAGGAATCTGGTTAACTTTCTCCCCGTTAGACTAGGAGGAAACAAAAATAAGAGGAATATTTGTTTCAAATTGATTTTACATATTGGAACTAAAGCACATGACTTCATGCATTCAGACTGTCTTCCATCTGGAATATACATTCCAGATAATGTAAGTACCAATTTACATGCCTCTGACGGAGGAATATATAAAAATGATGAGGTTTACATGAACTCAGCCACATTACTACTTCCACGAAAGGCAAAGACTTCATTTGAGGATTTATCAATGTATTTGGTCTAGACATATTCTTGTGTCCCATGGGAGCCAGAACAGCTTTGTTAAAGGGACTGCTGTATTGCTACATTGTTCTTTGCTACACACTGTTTGTAATAGAAATTCTAAACCTGGTGTTAATGGAAATGTAACAGACTTAGACCCATAGGAAGCTGTTCAGAGATTGCTGCCCAGATTTGGTAATTCATGAGTACTGTCGACCTAAACCTGGACCCTCTCTTTGGGGATATTGAAGTTGTGAAACAGGTTGGTATCAAGCTGAATAAGATAGGTCTCTTTCTCTTGGGTTTATCTTCTTGCTCATAGTTTACTGAGTCTTTGAAGGGAGAAAGAAAGAAAGAATGCATATGGATTAGTTGTCAGGACCCCGAGAATCTAGGGATTCTGAAACTGAACTTTGTCCTTGGAAGAAAGGTCTCATCTCAAACACTGGATTAGGTCATATAATTTCGCCTGCTTTTGTAATTTATAAAAACTCAGCATGCATCTGACCTGACCTTTTCAACATATAGAAATAAATTTAGCTTGTCTGACTTTGTACATAGTTTCACAACTGTAATGTGAGTACTAGGCAGTAATTACTATTGGCTGTTCCTCTCTGAGATGATTATCTCTTTATTTAGATTCCTGGCAGTTAGAGTTTATGACTAATTCTTCCCTATTCAAGTGGCTTTGATTGAGAACATCACCTGGCCTTTTCAGTCTGCCTGGATCCATGGACTGTAACTCCATTTTTTGAGTTAACATGTGTAACATGCTTAGAACTTTATTAAAGTTAGGGTCATCTTAACAATCAACAGCACAAAGTCCAGGGGAGGGGAGTAATTGACATTAAACACCCAATACATGGCTCTAGACTATATTTAACCAGCTATTGAGAAAGACAGCACTGATTGTTCCTCACAGATCAAATTTGACATTAGATTATATTCTCAAATCTTATACATCCTGAAATTTGCATCCACAGGATATTCTGAGACTCTTTAACTTCACTCTTTTTAATTTATTTGCATATTTAATATAATTTTTATTAAATTAAATTTAATATAATTTAATATTTTTGACAAACTTAAAAAATCAAAAATAAACTATAAAGATTTTTCTAGCATATATAAAGATAAAAATGTTATTAAAAATAAGTTTCTGCAAATCAATTTCCAAAAGAAAAACAGTTAGAAATTAAGTAAAAAAGTGTCTTTTTTAAATGTGACCAACAATTTTGATGAAAGTGGAACTTGTATAAGGCTACCCTGTTTGTTGAATACATCAACCCATAGGGAAGTACATAGCTGTGAGTGCTGCACGTAGTATTCAATCTTAAATGAGCTGCAAGTGACATTTATTTGACTTAAAATACTGAACACGAGAAGTTAATATATTTTGTCTGAAACTGTTCCATTGACCAATAGCACTCGTTTTTAATTCAATCAGATAAATTATAATGTTACTCATATATCTATATTAAAGTAAAAGGAAAGAAAGGAGGAAGGAAGAAAAGAAAGGAAGGAGAGAGAGAAATAAAGGATAAAGGAAAGAAGGAAGGAAGGGAGAGAGGGGGAAGCAGGAAGGAAGAGAAAACAAATAAATAAAATACTGAGGAAATGAACAAATGATCACTTTTGTTCTAAGAAAATTCCATATGTGCTTAAGCTTTGTTAGGGTCAGAAGTATACATAAAATTCCTATGTTTAAATTCTAACCTCAACACCTAAGCTTATGACTCTACTTGGAGATAGAATCTTTTTTTTTTTTTTAATATTTATTTTTCAGTTTTCGGTGGACACAACATCTTTATTTTATTTTATATGGTGCTGAGGATCGAACCCAGGGCCCCATGCATGCCAGGCGAGCGCATTACCACTTGAGCCACATCTCCAGCCTCAGAGAAAAATAATATTTATTTTTTAGGTATAGATGGACACAACACAATATCTTTATTTTTATGTGGTGCTGAAGATTGAACCTGGGCCCTGCCCATTCTAGGTGAGCACTCTACCACTGAGCCACAACCCCAGCCTCAGAGATAGAATCTTTAGAGAGAAATTAAGTTAAAATAAGGTCATGACCCAATATGACTAAAGCCTTTGTGAGAAGTGTGTGTTAGGACATACACACAAAGGAAAGATTTTTTTTTCCTCCAGAAATACTTTTGGTCCTTTATGTTATTTCATTAATAATTGACAACTTTTAAATGAAAAATCTTGTTCTCTGGGAGGAGAACATTGGTTTAAACGAACAGTGAATTTAAATCTATTCTCTTGTATTTTCCATTCTTATTACTCCAGCATGTGTTTATGTTTTATATGTGTTCCTATATGTAACAACATATTATATAAACAAATAAAATGTTAGTAATGAATAAGATTTCTGTTCTATAAGAGGGGAGTTTTATTGAGTCAAACGTTAGGGCTTACATAGCTTTTTTCTCTTTTATTTTAATTCAATTATTTATTCTAATTTGTTATACATGATGTCAGAATGAAATTCATTTCATATTATGCACATAGAGTACTTTAACTTCATTCTTAAGTCTTAACTCTGTTGAATAACATGAGGTCTGATAATTTGAAAGTGGTTTTAATTATTCCATATATTTCAGTGCTTATGTAGTATTAAATATCTGCATAAACAGCTTTCAGCTTCAATAAGATCAAATCAATAGGTACTTAGCCATCTGGAAATGGAAATTTCCTAATTCTTTTTGTTTGTTTGTTTTTTGTGGTTGATGAATGTTTCTGAGGCTCAAACCCAGGGCCTCATGCATGTTTGGCAAGTACTGTACAGCTGAGCCATACCTCCCGACATCTCTAGTTCTTCCTTTCTTTCTCCTTCCCTTCCTTCCTTCCTGTAAGCAAAACTAAAGACTGTACAGAGATATACCACGTGCCCCCCTCACTCATATATAGGCTTCTCATTATTAATATCCCCCACCAGAGTGGTACTTTTGTTATAATTGATATGTACACTAGTACATCATTATCAGGTGGTCACTTATTTACATCAGGGTTTACTAGTGGTATTTATGTTTTATATGTGTTCCTATATATACAACTGTGTATTTAGACAAATGTATAGTGATATGTTTTCAACATTGTAGTAACATACAGAATATTTTCACTGCCTTCACTGCTCTATTCTCTGCCAATTAATACTTCTCTCCCTCTAACCCCTGGCATCCATCAATCCTTTTACTGTCTATAATTTTGCCTTTTCCATATCACGTAGTTGAAACCATACGGTATTTTGCCTTTTCAAATTAGCTTCTTTTACTTAAAAGTGTATTTAATGGCTCAAGATTCAAACAGCAGGAGTACTGCTTCTCAGTGAGGTGGGTAAGAGGGAATTCACTGAAATTCAATATTGTAGAGTCAGAGTCCTTTAGAGGCTCTGAGCCAATAAACAAAGAACAAGAATTAGTCGGATCCAAGCCTGTTAAGGCAGCAGCAGCAACACTGGATAAACACAGAAGGGAATGATAACACGCAGAGAGAAACACACAGTGGATAAATTTGGAGAGAAAAAAAAACCTGTAGATCAGGGGCTGGGCATATAGCTCAGTTGGTAGAGTGCTTGCCTGTCAAGCACAAGGCCCTGGGTTCAATCCCAGCACCACAAATAAATAAATAAATAAAACCTGTAGATCAGAAAAGCAAACTGAACTTAGCTGATCCAGAGGCTGCTCAGTGAAAAGTGAGCTGTATTTCTTTCTTTTTTCCCCCCATTTTTATAATAATTCTTTTGAATTCTTTATCTGATATTTTATCTACTTCAATATCTTTGGGGTCAGTTTCTGGTGAATTAAAAACTTAAGGAGGTGGTGTGTTACCTTGTTTTTTTATATTTCTTATGTTAGTTGGGTTTTATGTATCTATTAGAAAGGATTATCTATTCCACTCTTATGTAGGCCTTTTTAGGGCACAGTCTTCACTTGCCAAAGTGTCCTAGAGCTATCTGGATTGAGACCCCCTTGTAGGTGTGGTTCCCACAACCTCTGTGTTAATTTTCTGTTATTGCTGTAGCAATGGACATCTGTAGTTGAGACCTAGGGGCCTACCCCTAACTGTTTCCACTTGGGATCTGGTTGTTAGTTTGAGTTTTTGTCTCTTGTATTATTTATATTGAAATATAACTGAAGATTGGGTGTCATTAATTTGTGGTTGAACAGCAAAGTCTCTACCCTGTGAACTTGTAGTGTCCCTGTAGGTTTCTAGCAGCTCACAAAACAAGAGGTAAAAAACAATAGCAACAACCAATTGTAAACAATATACAACATTAAATTAAATACCCAGTTTCTTCAACATTAATTACTATACACACACACACAAAATGGTGGGGTGAGCAATTGTCAACAGTAAAAATAATAACTGTGAACTAGATCTGGCTTTAAAACAAACAATAGGTGTCAATTATGTCATCCACAGCAGTAATGATTGTATTAGCCTTAATTGTGGGGGTGGGATTTATATAACCAATTAATTCTAAAAGATTGTAAAAATACAATTTAATTAAGAGAGAAAAATGTGATAGGAAAGTAGAAAGAGTTTATAATTTCAAAAAGTCAACAGAGAGAATGTAGAAGAGATGTAGCAGGTGATGGTTATAAGTTCAAAGAAGAAAAAATAGAAACAAAGTAAAGAAAGAGAGGAAAAGAGAATAGTAGAATTTGTTAGCAGAAGAGGGAAAGAGAAACAAACAAATGAAAACAATATAAAACAAAACAAAAATATACAAACCAAAAATCCTAACCCTCAAAAGATAAGGCAAGGAAAAATAACTACATTTAAAAAATGCTAAAAATGAGAGAAAAAGAAACAAATATGAATGTATGTATATGTCCGTGAACAAATCAGCACAGCAAGAAAACACACACACACATACATACCGCTGAAAAGGAAAAAAGAATGAATCATTTCCACTGAGGTGGTCAAAATAGTTGATGAGAATGGATGGTCAATGTCTATATCTGACTGTCTTTCTGTTTATTCTTGAGCTATGTACTGACAGTGAGAACAAGGACTGGGGGTTGTTAACCCCTTCTTTTTGTGTTGCTTTCTGAGCTGCCAGATGAGTAACCCAGGTCTAAAGCTGGTTGAAATGAGTTGCAGCTTCCCTTCTCACCAGTATGAGGTGGGATGGAATGGGAAATACTGTCAGTTGGAGTTTTGTCTAAAAAAGACCAAATTGATGAACTTCCAGAGTAGGCTGCTGCAGAGTTCTGGGAGGGGAGTTCTAGTTGGTTGGGATTAGGTCTAATCAAGCCTCAAGGACATTGTTGGTGGTATCTGCTCTGGAAAAATTAGATCAACACACCCTGCAGCTGCAGCTTGGCCACATCAAGATGGTAAGTCAGCTCTCTGCTGCTACTTGAGAAACAGAGCACTTTTGAAGCCCCAGTGTACAGTGGAGCCCTCAGGATCAGCTAAATTCAGGTTGCTTTTCTGAGCTCAGGTTTTTCCATGCCAAATCTTTTTCTCTGTGTTCCCCTCCCTCTCTGGTGCCAGTGCTGCTACCACTGCTGCTATCATTGCTGCTGCCAAGGTCAGTTGGCTCCAGTGTACTCTTTCTTCTTTTTTTAATGTACCCAAATTTCTGGGTCTCTAAGACACTCTGACTATCCAATATTGAATTTGAATCTCAGTGTTGTATTTCTTAATTGGCAAGCTGACAGGAGCCATCTTGAAAGGCCACGTTGCAGTTTACTGCTGTGGGAACGCAGAAGATCAAAGCAAGCATTGCCATACTGTCCCAGCAAGTGCCTACCTTATGGTCTAGGGTGTACCAAGCAGAATGCATCTGGTCTGTCTAGACAAAACTCTGATTGACAGTTCTTACCATTCCGTCCTACCTTCTACTGGTAAGAAGGGAATAATGAGAGCTATTTTAATCAGCTTCAGTTTTAGGCCACTCCAGCTGGGAGCTGAGTGAGTAAAACAAAAAGAGTAAGGGCTTAACAACCCTCAGCCCTTGCTCTGGCATGGACATGTTCTATATCTCTTAGTACATAGCCCAAGAAGAAACTGAAAGGACAGTCAGGCATAGGCAGTGATCATCCATCCTTGTTGATGGTTTTGACCACTTCTGTGGAAAAGATTTTTATTTTTCACTAAGAATCTTTTTTTCCAGTGGGCACAATGGTGCACACTTTTAATACCAGCAACTTGGGAGGCTGAGGTTGGAGGATCACAAGTTCAAGACTAGTCTTAGCAACTTAGTAAGGTCCTAAGCAACTTGTGAGACTCTGTCTCAAAATAAAAAGTTGAGGGCTATAGATGTAGCTCAGAGGTACTGTGCCCCGAAGTTCAATCCTCGGTATCAAAAAAAAAAAAAAAGAATCTTTTTTTTTTTCGTGTGTGTGTGTGTGTGTGTGTGTGTGTGTGTGTGTGTTCTTACTGTGCCAGCTCATTTTTTTCCTTTCATTTTTAACTTTATTTTTAGTGTTGCTGAGGATTGAACCCAGGGTCTCACATGTGCTAGGCGAGCACTCTACCGCTCAGCCACAACCCCAGCCCTAGGGTTAAGGTTTTTGATTGTTTCTCTTTCTCTCCTTTCTTTCCCTACTATCAGCCAGATTCTCCTGTTCTTTTTTTCTCCCTCTACATTATTTTCCTATTTTCCTCTTTCCTTATAACCATCACTGACTGCACTCTCTCTATTCACACCTTGAACATTCTAAACTTTCTTCTATTACTTTTTTCTCTTACATTTTCTTTTCTCTTAATGAACTGTATTTTTACCATAATTTAGAACTATTTGGTTTATATAACTCCTGCTGCCATCACTCATGTTGTTGCAGTTATTAGTGCTGTGGATGATGTGGTTGGCACCCGCTTTTTACTTTAATCACAGATCTAGTTCATGATTTTTGTTTTTTCTGTTGGCAGTTGCTGCCTCACCATTCTTGTTCTGTGGTAATTAGTGTTGTGAATGTAATAGTAGGCACTGGGTGTTCATTCACTTCTACATATTGTTTGCTTTGGTTGTTGCTATTGTTTGTTTTGTGCTTTTCTTTGAGGTGCTGTGAATCTATAGGGACACTACAAATTCATAGACTAGAGATTCTGCTGCTAAACTCTTTCTACCCAGAAGCACACCTTGTTCCACATACAAATCAACCACACTCAAACTTCAGCAATACTTTAATACAAAGAATAGAAAAGCATAACCCCCCCCCAAATTAATGACCAGGCCCTAAGCAGAAATGGCTGGGTAGAAGGGGACCCTCAGATCCCACTCATGGACCCATTCCTATAGCAGAAACAAAATTAACACAAAGGCTGTGGATACCACAATTACACAGGGTCTCAATCTATATGAAAAAAATAAGGTAACACAGTGCCTCCTAAAGTTCACAGTTCACTAACAACTGACTCCAAAGCTATTGAGTGAATGAGATATCAGATAAAGAATGCAAAGAAGGATTATAAAAATAATCCGTGAGGCCAGGCAAGGTGGCTCACGCCTGTAATCCCAGTGTCTCAGGAGGCTAAGGCAGGAGGATTGTGAATTCAAAGCCAGCCTCAGCAAGGCACTTAGCAACTCAGTGAGACCCTGTCTCTAAATAAAATACAAAATAGTACTGAGGATGTGGCTCAGTGATTGAGTGGCCCCGAGTTCAATCCTTGGTATCCCCCCCACCAAAAAAAGATGGGTGAATTCCAAGAGAACACAAACACACACAAAACACACATACACACACACACACACACACACACACACACACACACACACCCTGAGGAATCAAGGAAGTCAGTGTAAGATATGAATGAAAAAGTCAATAATGAGATAGAGGTATTGCAAAAGAACAAAATAGCAATCTTGGAAATAAAAGACACAATAAATCAAAAGGCTCAGCTGAAATTTTCTCTAATAGTACCATGCTGAAGACAGAATTTCAGAGCTGGAAGACAAGTGGCTGGCCTTGAACATTTATTTAGACAGTATTAAAGAAAAGAAAATAAGTAAACATGACCAGAATATACAAGAACTCTGGGACAACATTAAGAGGCCAAATTTAAGAATCATTGGAATTAAAGAGAATTCTGAGATACAGGTTAAAGGTATTGGTATTTTGATGGGGATGGCATTGAATCTGTATATTGCTTTGGGAGTGTGGCCATTTTATCAATATTAATCATGTCTACCAATGAACATGGGAGGTCTTTCCTTCTTCTTATGTTTCTTCAGTTTCTTTCTTTAATATTCTATAATTTTCACTGTACATGTCTTTCACTATCTTGGTTAGATTTATTCTTAACCTCTTCAGGGAAAAAATAACAGAAAAATTCCAAACCTTGAGAATCAGATGGATGTCCAGATATAAGAGACATTCAGAACCACAAGTAGACAATATCAAAAAAGAACTTCTCCGTGACACATTATAATTAAAATGCCTAACACATAGTAGAATTTTAAAAGCCCCAAGAGAAAAACATCAGGTCTATATACCAATAATGAATCTGCTGAGAACTCCAATCAGCAGATTCATTCACAGTAGCCTCAAAGAAAAAAAGAAAAAGAAAGAAAACAAAACCTAGGAATAAATCCAACCAACATAGTATCACCCACCAAAAATTGTTGCTCTGAAGTTTGTGATACAAATTGACAAATAATCTTAAGTCTACTTTTATACACCAGTATACCACTTCATCTTATAATAACAAACCTTATAAAACCAAAATATACTTAAATCCTTCATTTTACTTACACATATATATATACACACACCCCAATTGAATACATTGATGCCACTTATTATTTTAAACAAACCTCCCATTACCTATTAGATGGATTTAGAATGAGAAAAATAAGCAGCTGGGTGCAGTGGCACATTTCTGTAATCCTGATAACTCAGGTGGCTGAGGCAGGAAGATCACAAATTTGAGGCCAGCCTCAGCAACTTAGCAAGACCCTATCTCAAAATAAAAAACAAAAATAAGTAAGCTGGGCATGGTTACACATGCTTGTAATCCCAGCGGCTTAGGAGTCTGAGGCAGAAGGATCGCAAGTTCAGACAGCCTTAGCATTTTAGCAAGGACCTAAGCAATTTAATGAGACCCTGTCTCAAAATTTAAAGAGGGAGGATCTGGGGATGTGGCTCAGTGGTTAAGGGCACCTGCACTCAATCCCTCAATCCCCAGAAGGAAGAAGAAAGGGGGAAGGGAGTAGAGAGAAATTTTATTTTATTTACACTTCTTTTTCTTCCTTCCCTTCCCTTCTCTTTCTTCCTTCCTTGCCTCATAATTGGGCATTGAACCAGGGGCACTGTATCACTGAGCTATTTTTCCCAGCCCTTTTTATTTTTTATGTTGAGACAGGGTTCATTAAGTTGGCCAAGCTGGCCTCGACCTGTGATTCTCCTGTATTTGCCTCCCTAGTAGCTGAGATTGCAGGCATGTGCATCCATGCCTGGCCACTTATTCCTTTTCTGATGCTTCCTCACTCTTTCTGCAGGGCTTAGTTTCTCAACCCTTGTAACTTTCCTTCTCTCTGAATTTTTTTTAACATTTCTTAGAAGGCAAGGTATCAAAATCCCTTGTTTTTAGTTTAAGAAAATATTTCATTTTCATTTTTAAGAATAATTTTCACTGGCTGGGGATGTGGCTCAAGTGGTAGCACGCTCACCTGGCATGCGTGCGGCCCGGGTTCAATCCTCAGCACCACATACAAACAAAGATGTTGTGTCCGCCAAAATCTAAAAAAAATAAATAAATATTTTAAAAATTCCCTCCCCCCCCCCTTTAAAAGAAGATTTTAAGTTGGTCTTTTGCCGCAGTCTGGCTGGGCACAATTCAGGAGCCACTTGTCAAAAGAAACGATTTTTAGAACCTCACAGGCCAAACAAAACAGCTCCTCAGGAAAAACCCTCAGAGCCCAACTGCCACCACCAGCTTCCCACAAGCCTCTCCCTCAACCACAAGCCTCACTGCCTCCCACAATCCTCCTGCTCTTGAGGCTGATTGGCTGGGTTGTGTGGGCGGAGCCAAAAAAGTCCCCCAATAAGCAGCTCCACGGTCTGAAAGGGCAGGGAAATAGCCCAATGAGCATTACCACAGAGGAGCCAATCAGCTAGATGTTGCTGGGGCCGCTGTGAGCCAATCATCAGCTGGCAGCTGGAAGTTTGCTGGGGCCCGTGGCTCTCAACATCTCCCCCTCTCTGTTTAAACAACAAGCATGTGGCTTAGGGACCATGCCTGCCTTAGGTTGTCCAATAGTACATATGGTCCTTACCCGTTATCGGATGAGCTGACCTCAAGGCGTCAGCCTCCTGTCTTACCATTGCAATTGGATCTTACCCGTCACTGACTACTGGTCCAGTATACAGCCACACCTGTGGAGAGGTCTTTGTACCAGCGGAGGGGTGAGGTTCTTTGCCTCACCTCTGTTGGCCCCCTATTTTACCTGAACGATCATGACAAGCAGAAGGGAGGAAGATACACCAAGCCAATTGACGGTTCCTTTTGGAAAAATTGTACCACCGATGACATCATCAGCAAAAATACCCCAACACTACCACAAGTCGCTGCACCAACAGATAGTTCACAATGCATACAAGTGATACATAGTCCAGGCAAGTTCTGCAAGCAGTTCAGTGATGGCTATTGCAGAAGCTGTAGATTGGTTTTATCTTTGTCTTCACCAGCACTGGGATTAAGATAGGAATTCTGGCAATAATGGCTAAAGAAAAAATTATGTAACATTCTAGAAGGCACTAAAAGAAAACAATTTTCTTAACAATTTACATTGTCTTCACCGGCACTGGGATGAAGATAGGAATTCTGGCAATAATGGCTAAAGAAAAAATTATGTAACATTCCAGAAGGCAGTAAAAGAAAACAATTTTCTTAACAATTTACATTGTCTTGAAGAGAATTATTAAATATAATGAAAAGGAAAGGTGAAAGTAAACAAACAGATCTGTTAACCTCCTTTTTTGTTCATATATTAAAACAATTCTTAATAGTTATTTACGCAATTTAAATTAAACCATTTAAATCACGTGAAAAAAAATTTGGATCCATTTTTTCATGAGCGCTCATCATATATGATATATGGACATACGTACATTCAAATATACAACACATAACATAATAGTAAAGGCCTTATAACTTTTTACAGGTGAAATCTCCATTGCAATGTTTAAAAACTCTATAGTCAAAAAAATAGAACTGATCAGCAAAACATTAACCTAGGTCTAGGCAATAATAAAATAGATATTGAAAAAAGCATCCTGGTTCAGCCAGATGTAAGGATAGCCAAACTGGAGTATCAGTTGTTACGGATTTGAGCCAAATCATCTTCTTTTTGGTCTGTAGAAATCGCTTTAGTTAATCTTTCTGGAATCCAAATCGGCTGCTGTTCTCCCTGTGGAAACACACAAACAGACCCCTGACTCCAGACAATTACTGGGTCAGGACCTTTCCATTGTCCTGTTAGAATATCCTTCCAAAGTACCTTGGGCTTATGTACATTTTTTGGACACATATGCCTTTCTGCAGCACTAAGCCCTGATGAATCCAAATTTAAAAAGTTTAGAGTAAAAAGGGTTATTTTAAGTTTATCTTTGGGGAATATATACCCCTTCCCAATTCCCTCTTTTTGCTTTAATAAGTACATTTTAATAGTTTGATGAGCTCTTTCAACTATACCTTGTCCCTGTGGATTGTATGGGATTCCTGTTGTATGAGTAATGCCAAATGTTGAGCAAAATTGTCTGAAAGAGGTAGAAGTATAACCAGGGGCATTATCTGTTTTAAACTGTTTTGGAACGCCCACAGTGGCAAAATTTTGTAAGCAATGAGCTATAATATCTTTAGTTTTTTCCTCCGGCATGAAGGGAGCCCATCAAAAATCCAGAAGAAGTATCAACTGTAACATGCAAATATTTTAATTTTCCAAATTCTGGCAAGTGTGTGACGTCCATCTGCCAAATATGGTTAGGTATCAATCCTCTAGGATTGACTCCAAGATTAACTTGTGGTAAAAAGGTCACACAATTTTGACATTGTTTTATTATTTGTCTAGTTTGTTCCTTAGTTATTTTAAAATGCTTTTGTAAAGTATTAGCATTGACATGGAACCTTTTATGAAAATTTATAGCTTCTTCTAGTGAAGAGAATATGTATGTCATGTGTAGTTTTATCTGCTAAATCACTGCCCAAACTAAGGGCTCCAGGCAATCCTGTATGTGCCCTGATATGTCCTATAAAGAATGGATCTTTTCTGTCCCAGATTAGACTTTGTATAGTGGAAAGCAAAGAGAAAACAGTAGAGGAAGGGGAAATCCTACCAGTATCTTCAAGGGATACTATAGCATTAACTATATACTGACTATTGGAAAATAAATTAAATACAGAATCTTTAAACATCACAAAAGCTTGTAATACTGCATTAAGCTCTACCTTTTGAGCTGATTGTTTGGGTACTAAAAATGTAAAAGTTTGATCAGGTGTAACTATTGCTGCTGTACCATTATTTGACCCATTAGTGAATATATTTGGAGCATTCATGATAGGTGTTTTTCTTGTCGTTTTTGGAAAAATTACAGGATGCAATGACTAAAAAGACAATAAAGGATTAGATGGTTATCAAATGAAACATTAGATTTGCACATGATTATTGCCCAAGTATTTAACTCATTAGCTAACTCATCAATTTGATTCATAGTATATGGAGTAATAATTTTATTGGGAGAAATTCCAAACACTCCCTTTGCTGCTTTTATTCCTTTGAGTATTAATTGTCCTACAGCCTCAGGATACCTAGTAAGAATAGTGTTAGGAGAATAAGATAAGTGTATCCATAATAATGGACCTTCTTGCCAAAATACTCCTGTAGGAATATTTTTTGTTGGTAGTACAATAAATAATAAAGGCAAACTTATATCAATTCTGTCCAAATGCATATTTTCCATATATGTTTCAATGATTTTTAATGCCTTTCTTGCTTCAGGCGTTAACATTCGGGGTGAATTTGGATCTGATGGACCTTTTAGGATATCAAATAAAGGTCCCAACTCTCCTGTTGGTATACCTAGATAAGGCCTTATCCAATTTATGTCTCCTAATAACTTTTGAAAGTCATTAAGTGATTTGAGTTGATCTACTCGTATTTGAATTTTTGGTGGACGGACCATGATTGAGGATAATAGAACTCCTAAATAATTAATTGGAAAATTTAATTGTACTTTATCTATTGCTATCTCTAGATTATAATTTTTTAATAAGTTTGTAAGTGTGGCATAACATTCTAGCAATGTGTTTTTATCTTTGTGTGCTAATAATACATCATCCATATAGTGAAATATTTGTAGTTCAGGATTTTGATTTCTAAGTGGCTGGATTACTTTGTTAACATAAATTTGACACATAGTTGGGCTGTTAGCCATCCCTTGAGGGAGTACTTTCTATTCATATCTCTGATCAGGACCTTCATGATTCAGTGCAGGGATAGTAAATGCAAAACGTGGACTATCCTCAGGATGAATTGGAATTGAAAAAAAAAACAATCTTTAATATCTATAACTAAAACATATCAGGTTTTTGGCAAAGCAGACAATTGAGGAATCCCCAATTGAGCAGGTCCCATAATAACCATTTTATTATTAATGGCTCTTAAATCTTGCAGTAATCTCCATTTACCAGATTTCTTTTTGATGACAAAAATGGGAGTATTATGGGGAGATACAGAAGGTTGTATATGTCTTTCCGCTAATTGTTGTTTGACCAGGTCATAGGCTGCTTGTATCTTTTCTTCAGTCAGGGGCCACTGAGGAACCCATACTGGTCTTTCTGATTTCCAAGTAATTTTTATTATCTCAGTGGCCCTTTCTGAAAATCCAACCCATGTCTGTCTGTTCCTTGATCTATTTGTATTGGTGCTGCTATACCTTGTTCTTGTTTTTCTAATCTTTTTCCTTTCCTAAAACCTTGTCTAGCTATAATAGTGGGTGCATTCTTCCTTTTCTCTTTCAACACTTTAAATATTTCTCTCCACTATCTTCTTGCTTACACAGTTTCCAAGGGCAAGATGAATATCATTCTTGTCTGTGCTCCTCTATTGAAGAATTTTTATCTTTGATTTTCTCTAATTTGAATATCATATGCCTTCATATTATCTTTTCAAAATTTATTCTGCTTGATGTTTCCTGAGCTTCCTAGATCTGTGGCTTCTTGTCTGACATTAATTTTGGGAAATTTTCAGTCATTAGTCCTTCAAATATTATTCTGTTCCTGATTCTCTTTCTTCTTATAGTCTCATCACATGTATTTATGCCTTTTTTAGTCCACAATTCTTGGGTATTTTGCCCTTACCCAATTTTTTTTCCCTTTGCTTGCTTTTAAATTTTGAAAGTTTCTATTGTCATATCCTGAGCTCAGAGAGTCTTCCCTCAGATATGCCCAATCAGCTAATAAACCAATCAAAAGCATTCTTTTTTTAAAAAATATATTTTTTTCAATTGTAGTTGGACACAATACCTTTATTTATTTATTTATTTTTATGTGGTGCTGAGGATCAAACCCAGGGACTCGAACATGCTAGGTGAATGCGCTACCACTGAGCCACAACCCTAGCCCCTAAAAGCATTCTTTAATTCTGTTATAGTGAAGTTTGTTTTTTTTTTTTTAGCAGTTCCTTTTGATGCTTAGAATGTCCTTCTGTTTGCATTTATTATCCGTCTGTTCATGCATGCTGTTTACTCTTCTATGCAAGCCATTAGCATATTAATATAATCTTTAAAATTCTTAGCTGGGCTCCGTGGAAGGTGGGAGGTGAGTTTGAGGCTAGTCTGGGAAACTTAGTAAGACCTCATCTCAGAAACAAACAAACAATAAAAACTGTTTCCTAATCTGATAATTTCAACATTCCTGTCATATTTTATTAAGGTTCTGATGCTTGTTCTGTCTCTTTAAACTATTGGTTGCCTTTTAGTATGCTTTGTGATTTTTTTTTTGTTAACAGATGGATATGACTACAATAAAATAACTAGAATAAATAGTAATTTACTTACTATTTGTAAGGTGTGGGGAGAGAGGAAGTATTCTATAGTCCTATGATTAAGTCTTTGTCTTTTTGTCATGTCCTCACACTCAGAGATTCTTCCATCAAATATGAACTAGTCCTATCAGACTTAGACCCTCACTTTATATGGTAGGAGGGCTGTGGGAGGCAGGTGCTGAGGACTTCTCTTTCAGTTTAACACCAATAAAATAGCCTCTTCTGAGGACAGGCCTTGTTAAAAACAGAGTAGTGCCTTTTTCTCTCCCCTGGGTTTTCTTCATTATTCACTGTGAAGTCCTGGTGAATTTCTTGTGGATAAAACTTATGAACATTAAAACAAAACAAAACAAAAAACCAACTTATGAACATGTGGGAGACTGGCTATGACTGGGTCCCTCTGGAGTTTTTAACCCTCAGCATAATCCACATTGAACCTTCAGCAGTTTATCAATTACAATTGAGGTTTTCCTGCTTTGGCACTTGTTTCCATGAAAGTTTTTGCTTGTGAGTTTCTGATGTAGTGAATTCTGATTCTCTTTCTGCCTCTCTGTCTTTCTAGTTTGGTGAGCGATGATTTGCCCTGTAACTTCATTTTGCTCACAGATTTAAGAAGAATTGTTTTTTCAGTTTGTTCATATTTTTACTTGTTAGGACAGAGTAGCAATTCCTAACCTCTTTACATTCCAGACCAGAAATTGGAATCAGTCTATTTTTATTACCCGGAACTATTCCATTGTATAACTGAACCACAACTTAGGTATTCATTTTCTCCCTAATGTCTAATTAGGAGGCAAAAAACAGACGGTGATTTGAACAGGTGAAACTTTAAAGCAGAACGAGAGTACCCAAGGAAGAACAGACTTGGAAGGAGGTCTCTCTAGGATGGATTTAGCCTCCTCTATGCAGGATATAGAGGAGAGTATGTAATTGCTCCTCACTGAGTGGCAAGGATATTTTCTGGTTTTCCAGGGCCAGAGCTGGTCCACAATCACTTGGCAATCAGGATGCAGCCCTCTGGAGCATAGACAAGTCAAAGCCAATGGTCAGGCCTCCAGAGAGGGGAAGTGGCTGCTGTAAGCCAGAAGCCTGAAGAACACTGTACCTGAAGGAAGGCCATGGAAGACAAACCCTAGGGGACAGGAGATACAGCAGACAATCAGAGGGAGTTGGGGAACTAATGTGGGACTACAGCACACGGTATCCTTGTAGGTAGGGTTTTGGAAAGGGGATCATCAGGTTCGTCCAGGGCTGCAAGTTTGTCAGCATGTGATCAGGACAAAGTGCTACCACATGTCCTCATTCCTGATGCTGACAATAGTGTGGTTGTAGAATTAGTACCTGGAACCTCTTCTTTCTGCAATGCCCCTGCAGTACTCTCTACTGAGAAGGTTGACATTTTTCTCTATAACAGGTAAATGCTTAAAAGAATTATCTCTTTTTTTATAGAGCAGATATTGAAGGATGAATTTGGAACTGAGCTACATTAAATTGATAATTAGCTCAGACATTCAGATTGTTTTTAGTTGTTTTTTAAAAATATTTATTTTTTTTTTAGTTGTACCCAGTCAATGCCTTTTGTTTATTTATTTTTATGTGGTGCTGAGGGTCAAGCCCAGGGGCCCGCATGTGCTAGGTAAGCGTTCTACCGCTGAGCCACAACCCCAGCCCTAGTTGTTTTTTTTAATATTTTTTTTTAGTTGTAGTTGGACACAATACCTTTATTTATTTATTTTTATGTGGTGCTAAGGATCGAACCCAGGGCCTCCCACATACTAGACAAGTTCTCTACCACTGAGCCACAAACCCAGCCCAGATTGTTTTTAGTTTTTCACTGTTAAAGTCAATGCTTCAGCAGATATCCTTCCTCATGTATTTTTTGTATATACATACAATTTTTTTTTTAGGATTTAAGTATGGAATTTCCAAGTTTTAGAATATACTGTACACCATGTATGTATTATATGTCAAAATACATTCTGCTGTCAGGTATGACTAAAAAAAAATAAAAATAAATAGTGTGGCAAAAAAAAAAAAAGAACCTATAGAGTGAAAGTGTATTGAATGATGTAAGTGAATAAAACATTGAAAAAGTAAAAAAAAAAAAAGAATATACTGTACAAATTTTTAAGAATAACATCAATAGGTCAGAGGGAATACATATTTTAATTATGTTGTATGTATCCCCTAACTGATTTTAAACTAATATGCTGGGATTACAGGTGTGCTTTCTTTAAGCCTTTAGCCCCTATCATTCTAGATGAAGCACCCCTCCATTATCAAGGAATAAGATCCATCTGCCAATGCATGTTAAGGACTTCCATTATGTGAAGGTGGGCAGCAAGACCATATCAGTGCCAGCCATCAGAGTGAATCGACAGACCTCAGGCTGCTGCAGCTTCTGTTGGTTCTAAGTTACCAAGAAGGAGTCAACATTTAAGGCACTGGTTGAAACATTTTCTTCACAGGAGAAGAGACACAGAAAGATCAGTGTCTATATTGTGCATCAGTCTCCCATGGCTGTTGGGTCTCTCCAATAACCTGTGCAGAAAACTGGACCACACACAATACTCTTCTGTTGCAGGCAATCCCATTTCTTTCAGATATACTGGAGGTGTCATATGAACACACATTTACCAATACAAAGAAGTTACTGCCTAGCCAGTATAGGAGAAAAATTTCCCTTAACAAGAAGAAGAATCTGGCTCCAAACAATAGCTCAGCACCCAGCTCCCATATAAAGTAATGCTCCAGGCCCAGGGCACTGATTGAGCAATCCCCAAAGGGGTGACAGGTGGCGTGATGTTGCTTCCTCAACACCTAGTAATCCACTCCTCTCTACTCCTTAACATTTAGTTAAGTGCAGTTACTTCACCTCTATCTTCCTGAATCCAGTTGGGCTAATTTCATTATCTCTTAATCCTGTTTGTGTCAACCCTCATAACCCCAGGTTACCACACCCCACTCCACATCTTCTGTACTTAGTTAATGTAAACCTATGAACATTCCCTCTTCTTTTTTCCCTTAATCTCATGCCTCTCTGACTTTAGAAATCCTTCCAATTATCTTTTGTATTTTTAATCTGTTCTCTGAACATTCTCTTCTAGTGGAATCATAGGAGGACAGGAGAGGGAGAACACTGCTTGTCCAGCAGCCAGCTCAAGTATTAGTAAGCTCTGTTCTCTCCCACACTTCATACCATTGAGTTAAGGAGTAAAAGTAGGTATCCTCTTTCATCTTTTCATTACTCTCTGTCCTTTCTTCTTAATCCCCCAAGGTTCTAATCTTATACCATTAAGTTATATCACCTAGTACCCATCATTGCTGCTATAAAAGTCTCCACATATTGCCTTTGTAGAAATTTTAGCTCTTGTCTCATATTACTCTCTGCAGTTCTATTCCTGTATTATTCTTCATGATCTTCCAGCCTCTCAAGTTCTTTGAATTCCTATCTTCCAGTGAACTCCCTTATGCTTCCTCAAACATTTTACCCTGGACATATTCATTAGGTCTTGTCTTTATGATTTCAGTTTCCTTCCTGTTCTCTAGACACCACCTCAAATCTTTCTAGCCCATATCATCTGTACATCTCTGTGAGTAATTCACGTTTGTCTTGATTTGGTGGAAGAAGTTAAGGACAGGAGATAAAAACATTGGACTTTTCAGTGTATAAAAGGATTTGGGGCCAGGGTTGTGGCTCAGCAGTAGAGCACTTGCCAAGTATGCGTGAGGCACTGGGTTCAATCCCGGCACCACATATAAATAAACAAAATAAAGGTATTGTGCCCGTCTACAACTAAAAAATATATATTTTTTTAAAAAAGATTTTGAAGCTGTGGTCTGAATGAGATCACAAAGGAATGAGCATAAACAGAAAAGACTAAAGGTACAAGATCTGAGCCCTTGTGCCAGGTGCGATGGCATACACCTGTAATACCAGTGACTTGGGAGGCTGAGGCAGGAGGATCATGAGTTCAAAGCCAGCCTCAGCAACAGCAAGGCACGAAGCAACTCAGTGAGACCCTGACTCTAAATAAAATACAAAATTGGGCTGGGGATGTGGCTCAGTGGTCAAGTGCCCCTGAGTTCAGTTCCCAGTACCAAAAACAAAAAAGATTTGAGCCCTTGAACATCCCCATTCTTAGAGATTAGGGGAATAAGGCGAGAGGAGACAGGAAAGAGGATAACTTAGAAAGTATGGTGTCCTGAAATCTACATTTAAAAGAAGTATTCAAGGAATAGAGAATGTATGCTGTGGACAAACCCAGTGAAATGAAGTCTGAGAATTGCCAGTTAGACATAACAGTTGATGCCAGTGTTGACATTGAATAGCCATTTCGATGGAGTAATAGTGCAAAATACAACTAGAAAGTCAAGAAAGAAAGGGAAAAAGCACTTGCCTAACGTGTGAGGCCCTGGGTTCAACCCACAGGACCATAAAAACAAAATATAAATAAAATTTTAAAATAAAAGGATGCTGTGATGGTGGCACACATCTGTAATCCCAGCAATTTGGAGGCTGAGGCAGAAGGATTCACAAGATCAAGGCCAGTCTGGGCAACTTAATGAGGCCTTAAGCAACTTAGTGAGGCCCTGTCTCTAAATAAAATATAAAAAAGGGCTGAGGATGTGGCTCAGTAGTAAAGCACCCCTGGGTTCATCCTCTAGTACCCCCCAAATAAAAGAACTTTTAAAGGGGTGAATTTTATATGTAAATTATATTGCACTTTTTTAAATTGAGAGAAATTCAAGCAGTTTGAGATGCGTTCTTAGTTGGTAAAACTGTGAGGAAATATCTGTTATAAAAATCAAGATAATGTTGACTTTATGTGGAGAAGTGTTGGGGTTTTGACTGAGAAGATTATATGTAGGCTTTGGAAGGTAGCATTGTTACTCTGGGTGCTGTTTACACAGGTGTTTGCTATATAATTGTATTCATTTATAACTAAACTGTGTGGGGAAGCAGCTGCTTCAAGGTCAACCCTCCCAGTTCTGTGGGTTTGTTGTTTCATTATAACTTATTTCTCTGGGGTGCATGATGTCTTGCCTTTGAACTGCCTCCTCCAACCTTTAAAATGCTTGATAAAGTTGAAAAAGCCTACATCCTGGGATGCTGGGTTTTCTATCACATTTTTTGTACTATTGAGCCACTTCTGGATATCTTAAAGAAACAGTTCTTCTCACTGATGTGTTTTCTGGGGCTAGAACTGAAAATGGTAAGACATTACGAATTGGTTTAGAATTTTTTTAAATGTTAATATTCTGACATCTTACAATCTTCCCCATGATAAGACCAAATCAAATGATTTTTATTCTGCCATAAGTAGTAGCAACTTTAGTTTTTTTAAGGCAAAGTAAATAGAAAAAATAGAAGAAACACAATAAAGGTAACACAGGTATTTTTAGGGCTCAGCATCTGTAGTATAATAAAGAATTTTTGTAGTCTTTGTCCTAAGTTCTTGCACGCTTCTAAATGCTTTTGAATTTTCCGAGACTTAGGATTGTTGCTTTGCTAATGAGGTCATGGTCCCTAGATAGTTTCATCCTGAGTGCTGGTCACCAGAAAGACTAGCCATATGATTAGAAGGATGTAACTTTGGGCCAGCCTTCCCTGCAGAAAGGCATAGGGGTATAAGATTGAGTTGAACTATGTAATGAAATCCCAATAATAACTCTGAACAACAACTATAAAATTAATTAATTAATTAATTAATTAATTAAAAATAACAACTCCGGGCACCAAAACTCAGTAAAGCTTCCTGGTTGGTGAACACATTAATGAGTGAGAGGGTGGCAGTCTGATTCCAAGAACATAGGAGTTCTGCATTTCCTCCCAGACCTCATTCTCCCTGAGTGAAACTGTAATAATAAGCATAGTACTTTCTTGAATTCTGTGAGTTGATCTAGTGAACTATTGAACCTTAGGAGACTATGAAATTCTCAATTTTATGACCAGTCAGCAGTATACCTGTGTCTCAGTAACTCAGTCCCCACAAGACTTAGGTTTAGTAAGGTAGTCTTGTTGAGGACTTTGCTCTTAACCTATGGGGTCTGCCCTAAGGCTGTACACTTGGTGTCATAGTTGAACTGAGTAGGTGGAGTTTTTTTTTTTTAGAATAGGTCTTAAAGTCTATTGGGAGCCGGGCTGTGGCTATGGCTCAATGGAATAGTGCTTGCCTCGCACAGGTGAGGAGGCACTGGGTCTGATCCTCAGCACCACATAAAAAGAAGGAAGGAAGGGAGGGAGGGAGAGAGGAAGGGAGGGAGGGAGGGAGGAAGGAAGGAAGGAAAAGATAGATAGATATTGTGTCCATCTACAACTAAAAAAAGTATTTTAAAAATTCTACTGGGATCCTGTCCTGGAGGAAGGAATGCTCATTGGTCATCTGCTGGGTTACCAGGTGGTAGGAATCCACCATGATTTCCCTTTGCACTACAGAGACTTTTTGACAAAGATTTCAGTCACAGACTTAATGGCCTGTTTTTGCCTATGTCTTGGCAACAACTCCATAACTTGGAAACTATTTTCTTTCTTTGACATTGGCCATATAAAATGTTGAATTGTGAATCAGCTCTTTAAAATTCTGAGTAAATTTAAGAACCCTAAAAAATGATAAATTAATAAATACTCATTGACATTGTAATAAAGGTATAATGTGTGGTGCCTTTAATTCTGTAGATGTGATCAAGGATTCAACTTAAGATTCAAAATAAGCCTTTGATATAGAGGTATTTGTAAACTAATTCTAGATAAACACAATCGGATTTTGACCTTATGTAGTCCCTAATCACTTTTCATGTGGATTGTTGAACTTTTGGAGGGGGACACTTTTTCTGATGTATCACTTTATACTTGTCATTCTACTAAGAATTTGTCAGTAACAACATTAATAAAATAAAATGTAGGAGAAAATATTTCCAGATGGAAATTAATTAAATGTAGGAGAAAATATTCCCAGATGGAAATTAATTAAGTTTAGGAGAAAATATTAAAAACATTTGTATCATAAAATATAAGAATTGCATTTGGGTTTACAAATATTTAAAGTATGGATTGATACTAGTTACTCCTATTCGCTCCATCTGTCAGACTATGTCATAAGTTGTATATGATATATCATGAGCAAAAAGTGGAGTTCCATGACATACCCTCAGTCATTCCTCCCTTCAGCATATAATAACATATTGCAGTATTGCATTTTTACAATATTTTGTAATAGCTATAGAGGGGCCTTTGAAAATGTGGTACAAGAAGGAAATAAACTAGTTCTCTTGTAGCAAATTAAAATAATGGCCAAACTAAATGATGTAATGCAGTTTTTTAAAATAAAATATCCAAATTTTCACACTTTTTCTATACTAGCTAGTGATTTTTAATAGTATGCTGTTTAAAAGATAATTGGGAAAGGTTAGAGAAAATATTCTTTGTCTTTTTAGAGTGAATGTGACATTTTAACATTGTGTGTAGAAGTGGCTACATTTAAAAAGAAAACTATGCCATAGAGAAAGCATTTTTGAAATATTCCTATCTATATGTGATTTTCGTTGACCAAAAAATATGGTACCCATAAAAACCGATGAAACCACTACTTTAAAACATTGGAAATAGACTATTTCTAACCTTCCAAATTTAAGGTTCAATTTTTGCTAAAAATGCAAAACTATAATCTTTCTGTTTACAAGAATTGCTGGACATCATAAAAAATATCATTCTTTGAATGGAATTGAAAAACAAGTAGTATCATGATCTAAGAAACAGATTGAACAATGCACTTCTGAGGAAGCTACATGTCTTTGCAAGGTGTATTTTGTATGTATAATAAAACTAAGTCACAAAATCTAAATTCAAAAACCAAACCACAGGATTAGGGGCAGCTTAATGGTAGAAAACTTGCCTAGCATGTTGCAAGGCCCTGGTTTTGATCCCCAGCACCACACACATACCCTAAGATTTCTAAAAATATGAGCCAACTTAATCACATTTCACTCTCAAAAGAAGAAAAAGGAATTTTGTACTATGGATAAAATATTTTTAAATATTTGTTTTACTAATTTATATTTATTTTAAACAGATTTCACTGGGACATATTATACAATAATCAAAGTATACACTTTGATAACTTGACATATGTAGCTATATATTCATGAAGCCATCACCACAAAGTAGGAAATGTATTTGTCATTTCCCAAAAGTTTCCACTTAACCTTTTGTGACTCCTCCCAACTCCAGGCAACTACCCATCTGCCTTCTGTCACTTATAGACTAGTTTGAATTTTGTAGAATATTACCTAAATGGAATTATACAGTTTTTCTCTAACATCTTGTCCTTTGCATTTCTATATGAATTTTAAAATCAGATCATCAAAAAGGTACTTTTGATTGGGATTGTGAGTAATTTGTAGCTCAGTTAGAGAGCTGACTTATTAACAATATCAGATCTTCTGACCCTTGAATATGTTTTTTTTCCATTTATTTAGATCATCTTTAATTTTTCTCAACAATGTTTTGTTTAGTTTTGTATGACTTTTGTCAGATTTATCCCTAAGTGTTTCATAGTTTTAGGCACTCATAAATGGTAATTTTATTTTCAATTTCTGATTATTCCTAGTATATATAAATATAATTTACTTTTGTATATTGATCTTGAATCCTGAAGCCTTGCTGATTCACATATCTAGTAGCTTCATTATAGATTCTGTCAGATTATTTACATAGACATCCACGTTGTCTATGAATAAAGACAACATACCTTATTCCATTGGCTAAATCTCCAGTACAGTCTTGAATAGAAGATATCCTTGTTTTGTTCCTGGTGTAGAACATTTTTCTCTTTACTATTAACCATGATATTAACTGAAGGTTTGTCATAGACACCCTTTATCAACTTAAGTGTGTCCTTCTTTTCTTTTTTTAAAAAAATATTTTTAGTTGTAGATGGACACAATACCTTCATTTATTTACTTATTTTTATGTGGTGCTGAGGATTGAACCCAGTGCCTCATATGTGATAGGCAAGCACTCTACCACTGAGCTATAAAAGTGGTTGTCTTTTTTTTCATAATTTGCCAGACTTTTTTTTTTTTTTTTCAAATGGTTGTTGGATTTTTGTTGAATGCTCGTTTCTGTGTCTGGTGACAGTGGAATTTTTAAATTGTAAACCAATTTGTGTTTCTGTGATAAATATTACTTGGTTATTACATAGTAGCTTTTTAATATATCACTGTATTTTATTTACTGAAATTTTTTAAATATATGCATCTATATTCATAAGGGTTATAAGACTGTAGTTTTCTTGTAATATCTGGTTTGGATATCTAGGTAATGCTGACCTCATGGAATGAGTTGCAAAATAATTCCTCCTCTTTGATTTTATGGAAGAATTTATGTAAAATTGTTATTTCTTCCTTAAATGTTTGGCACAGGGCTGATGTTGTGGCTGAGTGGGTAGAGCACTTGCCTAACATGTACGAGGCACCGGTTTCAATACTCAGCACAGCATAAACATAAATAAATAAAATTAAGGTATTGTGTTCATCTACAATTAAAAAGTATATATATATATATACTTTTTTTTTAAAGGCAGAATTCTCCAGTAAAGCTTTAAACCTGAAGTTTTCTTTGTGTGGTGATTTTAAATAAGTTGAAATTTGTTTAATAGATATAAGGCTATTCAGAATTTTTCTTTCTGCGTGAACCTTTATAGTTTGTATCCTTCAAGGAATTTTTCAGTCTCATTTATACTGTCAAATTAATTAATATAAAGTTGTTCATAATATTGCCTTATTTTTCTGATATCAGTAGACTCCATAGGACTGCCACCTTTCTCATTCCTGATGTTGAAAATTGTGTCATTTTTTTTTCCTGGTCAATCTAAGAAAACCTATGTGTGCTTTTGTTTTTATTGGTTTTTTAATCAATTGATTTCTGCTGTGAACTTTATGATTTCCTTTCTCCTGGGTTTTATTTGCTTTTCTTTTTCTAATTGCATAAGATAAAAGCTGAGGACTCATTGAACTGAGTCCTTCTTTTCTCATGTAGGCATGAATTTTCTCTCCAAGATCTGCTTTAGTGGTTTCTGATATATGTTTTTATTTTATTTGTTTTTTCTTTTTCTTTTCTTTTTTGTTTGCTACCAGGAATGGAACCCAGAGGTGCTTAATCACTGAGCCATATCTCCAGTCCTTTTTATTTTTATTTTTTAATATTTATTTTTTTAGTTTTAGGTGGACACAATATCTTTATTTTATTTTTATGTGGTGCTGAGGATCAAACCCAATGCCCCGCGCATGCCAGGCTAGCACACTAACACTTGAACCACATCTCCAGCCTCTCCTGTTTATTTTTTATTTTGAAATAGGGTCTCACTAAGTTGCTTAGGCCTCACTAAACTGCTGAGGCTAGCTTTGAACTTATGATCCTCTTGCCTCAGTCTCCTAGTGTCTGGATTACAGATGTGTACCACTGCCTGGCTACATGTTCATTTTTAATAGTTCAGAACACTTTTATAATTTCCCTTTTGATTCTTCTTTGATCCACAATTTATTTAGAAATATACTGTTTAGTTTCCAAATATTTGGGGATTTTCCAGAGGTCTTTCTGTTAATTTATTTCCTATTCAATATAATTGTGGTCAGAAAACAGATTTGGTATGGCTTAAACTTTTTAAAATTTATTGAATCTTATTGTATGACCCTGAAAAGAATGTATACCCTGCCTATTATTTGGTGCAGTGTTCTATAAGTATTATGAGGTCAGGGTAGTTGGTAGTGTTCAAGTGTTCAATGTTTACTGATCTTCTTTCCCACTTCTCAATTTATTTAATCAGTATGGACCTGTAGATATTTATTTTCTAGTTTGGATCTTTTTAGTTGCTCAAATTCTTTCTCTTTGACCATTGGATGTTCTATCAGTTGGCTCCTTCTCCTCTTTGACATAACACCCATCAACATGGTAGTTTATCACTTCCTTACCTTCTGATACTATTAAATACTCTAGGCATTGGGCTTAAAATTATTATATATATATATATTTTTTTTCTGGTCCCAGTTCTAGAATCAGCCATTTCTCCAAGGAACCTTGGATTTTTTATTGGAAATAATATTAAAAACCAAGATCTGAGAGTTAGATAAGCTTTGTTACTCTAGTATCCTTTCTTTTAGTCCTTAGCTGAAAGATCAAATATAATATTAGTATATATACTAAATTATGTATATACATATATCTATAAACATTTCTATGCAACCATCTGTATTTCTATTAAACATGAGTTCTTCCCTGTTGACTCCAACTAATCCATTATCACAGGGATCATTTTTGCTTTTTCACTTTGCTTTTCTGTAAATTTCCACTCCCAGCAGTGAGAAACCTGGTTTCCACCATTTCCCATCCATATATCTAATTATTTAGGTTTATGAAGTGTCAGCACTTCATGAAATATGGTGCTTACTTCAAAGTGAGCTTTCAGGTGGAAACATACAGACAATTTCTGCCAAGTAGGTCCTCCTAAGTATTAGCCTGAGCTGGAAGACAGAACAGAGAAGTATGATAGGTTCAAGAACTATTGTGACTAATACAAAAGTAAGCACACAGTTTTGTTCAGAACTTCTGAGTTTTAAGTTACAGGGGACACATGAAACATAATTGAGGAGATGGCAGTAATTCCTACACCATTTGAAGGTTGGATGTGCTTTGCAGACTTGGGGGACTTAAGTATGGTCTGTTTTAAGGTAACTCCTGAGTCCCCACCTGAGAACTTTGCTTCCGCTTAAAGCACATAGGCTTCTGGTTTAGCTCCTTGGATGCAGTATGCAGAGATGAATGTGCAAGACATTCCTGTTGCCCTTGGATAAATGTTTGAGCATTTAGCTGTACCATCTGCACTAAAGGAGCTCTTGAAGCCTTTGGAAAATTGGGTTAACTTAACAAGGCAGATTGGAACCTGAAGTGTTCCTAGAAGGACAGGAAATAGGTAAGTTGCTGCTGGATCTAGAATGGATATCTGAGAGATGTGGATTCTTATAGGCACCATGGGAACAAGGGAGAAAACCTGTGGGCTACCAAACCTTTACAAAGACAGAATTTGTAAACTGATGGTGGCCTGAAAAAATAACAAGATATGTTAATTGCCAATGGGAAAGGAAGATTTCTTTCCGAAAGATCATGTCAGCCCTCCTCAGAAGGGAACCTCTCAGAGGGTTTCTTTTTCTTATTCCATCCACAGGTAACAGTCCTTTGGACAGCCCCCGGAATTTCTCTCCAAATACACCTGCTCACTTTTCCTTTGTTCCTGCCCGTAGGTAAGTTGCAAGAAAACTTTGTCTGTGAATAACACATGTGGTACACTTGCATGAAAGTTAGTTGAATATCAGATTCCTCCTATAAGTCAGTGCACTTTCAAGTATGTTACCTTGGATTACCAGCCATCAAAATCCTTCCCTGCTTTTCTCTCCCAGATTATAATCATCTTATTCAAGTTTTGCTTTCTGTGTAATTTATGTATTTGCGTTTGAATGTTGGAATGGGAGAATAAATTTAAGAAATAGATTTATTTTTATAATTCTTAATCATATGTCCCTGGTGTCCTAAAAGTATGTTCCAAAGCACTGTATCTCAACTGATAGCTGTCCTCAAGTGATCAGTGGGAAAATGGGCTCTCTTCCCTGGAGGACCAAAAGGTGTACTCTTACTTCTCTAGCTCAGTGTGTTCCAAGGGACTGGAAGGGCCTGACATTCCTCTCTGCTCACCTTTGAAAAGCTGGCCTGTGTGTGGACATAGAAAGACTGCAGGGTCTTCACTTATCCTTCCAAGAATTTAGAAAGATTTGGTACATACGGAGCCATGCTTTTATTTCTCCTGCCATTTATTTACTCACTGAAAGTGCTGTAAGAGTGTCTGTGGCCCAGGATAATCATCTTGACAGCTTCACCCATGGCTAAGGTATCACCTGGCTTCTAGAGAAGTACAGGTTGATAGAATCCATCTAAACTGTGTGCCAAGGCTCCGTTCTTATTTATTTATTTATTTATTTGCTTATCTATTTATTTATTTATTTATTTATTTATTTATTTATTTATTTATTTATATCAGATCGAACCAAGGGGGCATTTAACCTCTGAGCCTCATCCCCAGCCTTTTTTTTTTTTTTTAAAAAAAGCTTTATATTTTGAGACAGGGTCTAAGTGGCTTAGTGCCTTGCTAAGTTGCTGAGGCTGACCTTGAATTTGTGATCCTCCTGCCTCAGTCGCCTGATTCACTGGGATTACAGGCATGTACCATTACACCTGGTTCAAGTTTTTAATTTTTTTTTTAACTTTTAAGTTTTTTCCTGGTTAGAGTCTTAAGTACCAAAAACTAAGTACTCCAATTATGAGTCCAGATTTAGAGCTATTAATAAATGGAGAACATAATACACCTTGAGGCAAGAATAGTTTTAATATTTATAGTACTTTTTTAAAAGACATGACCAAAAAAAACAGACTTTTGGAAATAGCTATTCAAATGAAAATCTAGAAGAAATATATCCCTTCCACTCCAGGATTCTGTGTAGTTGAATAGACCTTGAGCAGGGAAAAGTTTGATGACTGATTTGGATGCCCTTCCTGATCCCTGCTTTATTCAAAAGAAACCTCATCCAGATGTGTTTCCCGGACTCATCTCTCCTACCCTATGTAACTTCCAATTAGTTAACCAGGGATTCAAGTAGTATCACTTACAATATAAGAATCTGTTGGATTGATTTTTTTTTTTTTTTCTGAACAGCTGGAAAGACTTATCCCAGACTTTCTGCCTGGACTGTGTATGAACTGTAGCCTAGATTAAGTATGAACTAGGACAGCAGGACCTATGACCAGATCCCCCAGAAGTGGCATTGAGTCATTTTCCATTCATTCAATAAATTTTGACTGAACTCTGACTTTGAGCTTGGCACAATGATGAGTGCGTAGTATTACAGTGGTAACAAAATAGTCATAATCCCTACTTTCTTGAAAATAGATAGGGTCTATGTACTTGTTTCCTTCCTAAGGAATGCTATCCCCTCAGATGTTCACTTAGTTAATTCATTCTTGTCATTCATATCTCATCTTAAATATATTTCCTTAGAGAAACTTTTCCTAATGACACAATCTAATGGTACCTCCTTGTTAGTCTCAATTAAATCATCCAATTTTATTTTTAAACTAGTACTTTCTAATATTTCTTAATATTTTCTTTTTGTCATGTTTTTTCTCTCACCTCAACCAGAATCAAGTTACCTTTAATACCTTAATCTGTTGAAAACTGTGTCTCCTGGTACATAATAAGCATCAATGCTTATTGATCAAATGGGTGATGAGAGAGACAGACAATACATGAAAAGCAAATATTTAGTTGTAAGCTCTGATAAGTACCATGAAGGGAAAGAACATGATGCTGCATGAAAGAATAAAAAGAGTAGGCTGTGAGTCCCCACTGGTGGTCACATAAAGCCACACTGAAGGATAAGAAGCAGCTACCATGTTAGGTGTGAGGTTACAGAGTTGGGGACTATCCTAGGTAGAGGGAATAGCAGGTTCCGTTGATGCCCTAAATCTACTTGATTTAGGCTTCAAAAGCAGGACCAACTGGGAGGCTTTGGGGCCTGGTATTACCACTGGCTCAAGTCTACGCTCATAGGCATGACATTTGAGTCATGTGAATGGAACATAGACCCCCGGGCTGTCCTCCTACAGAACACAGTGGGAAAAACTGCTAGTTTTTTTTTTAATATTTATTTTTTAGTTGTAGTTGGATACAATATTTCTTTTTTTATGTGATGCCGAGGATCGAACCCAGGGCCTCTCATGTGCTAGGTGAGCACTCTACCGCTGAGCTACAACCCCAGCCCAAAACTGCTAGTTATTGATGGGGTGGAGAGGAATGCTTCAGCCATGCCAAAGAGGGACCAAAAATTGTTGGTTCCTTGTTATTGAGGTCATTTTACTTCCAACTTTTACACATTTATAAACAGAATATTTGCCTTCATCAAGTTAAACCAAATGCTGGGGGTCAAACAGATTGCTATCTCTGGTTCCCATTGGTTCTCACTGTGATGTACATCTTTTCACTACAGCCATGGCCACAGAGCAGACAGGTAATAGTGGGTATGATGGGGAGAGGGGCTGGACCACTGCTATGCATGGCCAGATAATGTGGCTTGTGATTTTGTGCTTGGTGAGAGAACTGGTTGTGATGATTCTTCTCTGACTGTGGGTATGAACACTGGGCCTTTCATATCTATCAAAGAGGCCTCATAGGATCCACTACCTGCTGGAACCAAGACTCAGAGCTCATATTCTTGGAGGCAGGAACTACTGAATAGTTCCAAACTTCTGAACCTAGGTACAAATCCTGCATTCTTACAACTTTCCTCAGTCTCCCAGTGAGGAGGCCAGACAGAGGAACTAGAGACATCCTATGGTGACATTTCATTCTGATAGCTCCTGTTCTTCAGTGTACAGAGAAGTGACTGCCATGCAGTTGGTTTCCATTTTTATCTAAAGGATTGAAAATCACAAGTGAAAAGGTGTATTTAATAAGGCCTTAGGAAATCCAACACTGAATTACATTTATCTTTGCTGAGCTCTATTTTCCTGGAATTAAATGGCTTTCTTGTGTAGAGCACCCAGGGCCCAGCAAAGAATCAGAGAGAACAGCATATTTTATCACCCTCCTGGACATTTCTTTGCTTCAGAGACAAGGTTCCAGCAGAGTTCTGATTTACACATGCTGGCTGCCTGGGTGGCATGAAGTTTGAGTCATGTGCATGTGGCATGGAACACTGGGCTCTTCCCTTACAGAACACAGTAGACTAGCTGCTCTGTGTTGGGAAAGGTGGGGAGCAGTGCTTCCAAAGGAGAAGCCCTACCAAGATTTATTCCCTTTTTTTCCTTCCTCCTCCATTTCCCATCTCCTGCTGTAACTCTGAGAAGCCTTGGACAAACCATTCCAATCTCTGGGCATCAGAGTTTTCTCTGCAAATTGTAGTAAGAACTTAACTTCTAAAGGTCTTCCATTGCTGATAGATGTAAGATTCTGCCGGTAGCAGTGAAGATATTTCATCTGGCTTCAACCTCAGCAGGCTGTATACCTCCAAGCTCCACAAGAAACAATACTTTATGCCACTTTCCACAGTGCAGGCAAACAATCATGTGTTTATATTTTAAAAGCTTTAAGTCAGATACCCCTTTAATCTTTCTCTTCTATAGTAAAGCATGTAATTGTGGTTCTTTGAGATAAGAGCTTTGTGGGGCATACTTTTGAGAAAGCAAGGAAACCTCCAGAGTTTCATATAAAGCCAAAGGTATGTCACCTCCATCCTCTTTTGTAAGGTTACTGTCATTCTGTGGCAAACATTTTCAAAGACTGATTTTATGGGTCCTAATGGATCCTAGATGGACTATAACTATTTGCTGTCTATTGATGTTCAGTTCAGATCCAGATGATGGTCTGCTTTTTCCTTACTATCAACCCAGTGTCCTGGGAAAACAAGAGCCCTTCACATAGTCTTCAAAAAGAAAATAAAGCTAGGTGTGGTGCTTCATGCCTGTAATTCCAGCTATTCTGAAGGCTGAGGCAGGAAGATTGCTTGAACCCAGGAATTTGAGGCCAGCCTGAGCAACATAGCAAAACCCCATCTCAACAAAAAGGAAATAGCTGCATTTCAGTGGCAATTGTGTCCTTATGATAATGCCTTCAGGTAGAGTACTCTGTTGTTGCTTCTTTTTGAAAGTGAATGAGTTGAAAGTATTAAAATATTTATTCCAAAACCACAGTATTATATAATAGATATAAAAAGCTATGGGTTCCTTCATAGTCAGAAGTGTCCATCTCTGAAGTGGAAAACATACATCAATAGGCCTCTTGTAGGAGAGAGTGTGTGCTAGATGGAGCAGTACTGTTTGGAGATGAGAAGAAGCCCTCCAGCAAATCAACTGCCCAAACATGCTGATGGACATAGCCAGGCAGGTCCTGGGCTCAGGGTGGGGACCTGTAGAAATTACCTAATATTCTTCTTCTTACATAGGACTGATGGACGGCGCTGGTCTTTGGCCTCTTTGCCTTCTTCAGGCTATGGAACCAACACTCCTAGCTCCACTGTCTCAGTAAGTAGCCAAATCTGTGGCCATACCTCCTTCATTCTGATCCATACAACACTGTCCAATGCTACAAAATGGTTCTTGGCTTTTCCTTTAAAGCCAAATTCATGTAGATTGCTTGGGGGTAGTGCTGATTGGGGCAGAAGGCTAGCGACCCTTCAAAACATAGACAGATCCAGAAACACCTTTGGAAGGTTCCCTCCCCTCCCTGGAGTCAGTTTTTCCTGGTTGAGTCAGAGAAGGGCTTGTGAATGCACTTTTTCTTTGCCAGTGAGACTGAGCATGGGGACTCCTAAGCATCGTTTCCCTGCCCACCCCCAACCTTATTTCTAGAACTGCAACCAAGAGCAAATCACCCCTCCCATGTCACAAAGCTCTGGCAGACCTTCTGCCTCCTTTTTTACCTTTTTCTTTCCAAAAAGTCAAGAAAGAATGTGATGTATATTAACGAAAGACTAGTCCTTACTCTAAAATTTTACTTATTTTTTTTAAAGAAGGTTTTAGCCAAAAAAACACAACTGATATGCTAATTGCTACCATGTGCAATCAACCCTAAAATGAGTCCTCCTTTTTATTAAAGGATGACAAGGTTGGAAAACTTAGTGAAAAGCTAAATACTAAGTGTTTTAGGCTTTACAGAATGTATATTTGATGAGTGTATCCCCATTTCTGTTCTTCAAGTCTTCTATGACTGGTTTGTCTGTAGTCATGAATCCCAAGCACAGCAAAGGATCACCATTTTCTCCCATGACTAGATATTACTGTTAAATCAATCCAAAGGTCTTATTGATCTTTGGCAGCTAAGCTTAAATACCCATTTTTCCATAATCCTTTACTCAAACAAGTGATTTTTTTAAACCCAAAGTAAGAGTTGTGTGTGTGTATATTCTATGTATGTATATGTATACACACATATACTATGTATATTTTTTTCATCTGTTCAGTAAATTTAACTCAATCCATTGCTCCAGCTTATTGGGATATTTTAAATACCAATTTTGTTCACCATAATTTATTGCCCTGCTAGCTTTATGTTAATTGGGTGAAAATTCTTTTTGCAGCCTAAATGAATTCATTTTTAAAAATGTTGCCAGGATAGAGCACAGTGCAGACATTGCATTGTTTATAGTTTTTGTTCTATATAACATTCCATGAGAGAGACACACACTGTTAATCCAAAAAGTGCTAATTTCTCCCTTGATGTTGACCCTATAGCATTATATTTCCCTCTTCGTGGTGCTACAGCTTTGACTCTAAATGATTTAGATTTTTAAGCCCCAGACCCTTGATTAATTGATAAGTAGAAATTGGGCCAATAATGCTAGACTTACCTGCTCTCTCAGAATCTTGCTGATTCTGGAGCCTGTGGGTTGCTACAGCGTAGCTATATGTGTGGGTTTCCTTCAGTGATGCTGGTTCACTTCCTCAAATGGTCTGTTGTGACTGGCAGACTCTTGTCAGGAATCCTCAATCACTCAGCCATGTTTAGAGTTTCATGATTGTTTTCAGATCAAGTTTAATCTTTAGGTCTAGATCTAGAAGGAATTTTCTTCTCTGGTATATTTGCCCGCCTTGTGTTGTCCCTAGTATCTGGACATAGCTTCCCAGCCTCACCAAAGCTAGTTTTTCTCTAGATAACAGTTGAAAAGAAACATGGCTGAGCTGTCCCCTGATGGCACTCTTAAGGTTGTAAAAGGGAAAACTTAAGGGGATGTCATTTGCAGCTTACCTGGAACATTTCTTGAGCTAGGAAGTGTGCTCTCTACTTGCTTACTATCTCAAGAAGCCAAAAGCTTCATAGAAGGCCAAGGGTCCTTGCAGAAGAATCTGCTTTTTACTACCTCAGAAGGCTCCTCGGTGTTGGAGAGTTCTCACACCTCATGAAGGTCTGAGCCCAGCTTCTAGCACAACTCCTGAAGGACTCTAGTGTCTTGGCTTGATCAGTACTGAGACCTCTGAAGGTTTCATGGTGAAAAGAATCGTGCCCAGTCCAGGCTACAGGAAAGGAGCAGATGCTTTGTGTTCACATTGGCTAGGGAGTCCCTGAGCAGTTTCAGTCCTTCTCCACTCTTGGACTGCCCTTGCTCCCGTCTTTAATGCTGTTTGTAATGTTTTCCCCCATAGTCATCATGTTCCTCACAAGAAAAGCTGCATCAGTTGCCTTTCCAGCCGACAGCTGATGAATTGCACTTTCTGACAAAGCATTTCAGCACAGAAAGTGTGCCAGATGAGGAAGGACGACAGTCCCCAGCCATGCGGCCCCGCTCCCGCAGCCTCAGGTGAGGAATGCTCTCCTACTGTTCTAGTACCCAGGGGCCTCGGTTTGCTACACACCACAGGGATTGGCACACATCTCCTGTAAAGCGCCAAGATATGAATATTTTAGGCTTTACAGGCCATATAATCTCTGTCACAGCTACTTAACTTTGCTGTTGTAGTGTGAAAGCAGCCACAGGTAACATAAAAGCTTTGTTAGTAACACAGGTAATGGGCCAGATTTGGTCTGCTGGCTGTGGTTTCTAACCCCTGGTGGAGCATATTGGCCAACTTGAGTTAATCAAATCCAGTTTTGTATTCAGGTTCAGCTCAGCCCATTACTCAAAAGCTATGTGATGATGCTGTCATGTGGTCTTTCTCTTTTTCCCTTCCAACTCCATTCAGTAAAAGAGAGTAATAGTATTATTAGTTCTAATGATTACCTGACTGCAGAACTGTGAGGCCCAGAGTGAATGAGCTAGGCCAGATGGAAAGCTGCTGTTACAGACACAAGTGGCTGACTTGGGGAAGGAGCCCAATTTAAAAGCAGAATTAATTGCCCATCTGAAGCTGAATGCAGTGGCATATAACTGTAATCCCAGTGACTTGGTAGACTGAGGCAGGAAGATTGCAAGTTGAAGGCCAGCCTCGACAACTTCAGACTGTGTCTGAAAATAAAAAGGGCTGAGGATGTAGCTCAGTGGGAAAGTGTCTTAGTTCAACCACCCGTGCTATAAAAATTAAACAAAATAAAAAATGCCTTTTCAAAGCCATCTCAATTTTAATTCCTTGAGTCACCTGGGCCTGCCTTCATCAAACTAAACAAACCTTAACAGCTGATTTGTCTGAATTCCCCTGAGTTAGTTGGGGAAAGTACTGAGGCTCAAACCTAGAGCCTTGCACATACTAAGCTAGCACTCCACCGTTGAACTACACCCCCAGCCACTAACTGCTCATTCTCTTTGGTATTAGCTTATAAATATGTGCTAGCATTCCAAGTTAAGGGAGAGGGTGGAGATCAAAATGAGCTCAACTTCATGAGACCCTTCCTAGGGTCTCTGTGAAGTAAGAAATTGGCTAACATGTACGGGGTGGTGTCCCAAGGAAACAGTGCCTCCCAGAAAAAATTCCCTAAGGTATTGCTGGCACTGGGACAGGGAGTGAGCTGGGCCAGATTGATTCAACTTCAAAGATTAAAGATGATCACTGAGACTTAAGTGCAAAGGATCAAGAATACAAATGAGTGATGTAAATCCGAATGACTATCCTTATCTCACAGAGGAACACCTGAATCTTGTGATCTCAGCAACTTACATAGAGTAAAGGGTATATTTTAGGACTGAGAGGACCACAGTGACACTCAGGGAAGTCCCTCCTGTATTATTCTTAAATACTTGATCATTTGCATCAGGAGGGCAGACAGAACAAGGCTCACTCCCAGGCTCACGCCTGAAATCCCAGAAAGGCAAAGAACAGTTCTGAACCTAGCCCAGTTGAGATCTCCTATCAGGGCACTAAACTAGGCAGGACCCAAATTTAAAACTCAGAATTTTAAATTCTTTAAGGAGATGTAACTGCATGTGGGCCAGTGGGGAAGATTTAGGTTACAAGGGAAGATAATAAATTAAGGCTGAAAACACTGTTATTCTCTTTAATAGATGATCCAGACATACAGCTCACTACAGGCTAGATTCACCTGTCTCCCAGGCCGGAGGTCAAGTTAGCTCTCTAGGCCACAGTTTGTTTGGAAAAAGAAATAAGTGTGTAGAGTCTTCCTTTGGTTGCTTTGGAGGTTGATCAATTTGATTTGATTCCCAGAGTGTGCGAAGGTATAGCAAACCCCACTGGTCAAAGCTACAAGGACACAGGGTCTTGTTCTGAGGAGGTCATCCCCAGGAAAGCCACCAGTGGGCTCAGGAGTAGGCTCCTCCTTTCTCAGCCTTTTCAGGCCCTGGCAAGAGTTCTTTGTGAAAGCCATCCTTCTTGTAGGAAGATAACCTAGCACCAGATGGCACTGGTTTTGAACCTTACAAGGTACACTGGGAGCTCTAGGAATAAGAAAGGCTCTGGAACTCATCACATGCGCATTCTTTCTCTCTTATTTTATGGAGATTGAACCCAGGGGCATTTTACCACTGAGCCATATCCCCAGCCCTTTTGATTTTTTTGAGACAGGTTCTCACTAGGTTTCTTAGGGCCTCGCTAAGTAGCTCAGTCTAACCTCATGATAACTTTATGATCCTCTTGCCTCAGCTTCCCAAGCTGCTGGGATTACAGGTGTGCATGACCATGCCCAGCCAGCTCTCATGAAGATGGGAGCTTGGGCCAGGCATAGTGGCACACACCTGTAATCCCAGCAGCTCAAGAGGCTGAGTCTGGAAGATCGCCAATTCAAAGCCAGCATTAGCAAAAGCAAGGCACTAAGCAGCTCAGTGAAACCCTGTCTCTGAATAAATACAAAATAAGGGTAGGGATGTGGCTCAGGAATTGAGTGCCCTGAGTTATTGCCCAGTACCAAAAAATAAAAAAGATGGGGATGGGTGCTGAAATTAGTGGGAGGGCAGGGGTTCTAGGGATGGTCAGCTTTCTCTTTGAGAGTTTCATAGTATTAAAATAAGATAATTTTTTTTTCTTATTCAGTCCTGGACGGTCCCCGGTTTCCTTTGACAGTGAAATAATAATGATGAATCATGTGTACAAAGAAAGATTCCCTAAGGTAAGGATTCACTTAAAAGAAGCCAGTACCCCAAGGATGGCTGCCTACAGCCAGTCCAGTAAAAACACTTTGGGGTGAGGGGTGAACTGCTGCCTCCAGAAGTAACCAGGAAGAGGAAAGGCTCCCACAGGAGGAGGAAGACATAGGCATGCAGACTTCCAGACTGTGTGAGCAGCAGGAGGCAGCAGGGTCTATGAGTTTATGGGCTATATTTGCAGAACCTCTGCTTGTCCATTCCCCAGAGGGACTAGAAGGGAATGTCAGAAAGGTATTCCAGCACATGTTAAATGGGAAGGAAAGAACTGGAGGCCTGACTTTCCACTGTGCATATTAGGATCTGTGAGTCATGGTCCCCCCATGACATGATTTTCCCTCTAGAATCACCTTCATTTGGTACAGATTTCTTAAGCAGGCCCCAGACAGTATACAGACAGATGCTGTACCTACAGGAAGGCCACAGGGAGCAGTGAGTAGGAGACAGAGGGCATAGAGTTGTTTACTAACATTTGTATTTGTGTTTTCAAGGAAAATGTTGATGGAAGAAAATAGGTTGTTATCCTGAGATAGCTGAGAAATAGCATTCACACTTGTCTGCAGAACCTAGGACCTTGCTTCCCATTTGCATTTCTGTTTGAACACCATTCTGATCTGGCCTTACTGCAGAAAGCAGCCAGCTCTGTCTTGAGAGGGAGCAGTAGACTGACAATCCCTGACAGTAGAATCCTGGGATGCCCAAACCTCATTCTTCAACCTCTGTTCAGAACTCTCTGGGTCTGTTTGTTTCTGTCTCAGTTGTGCAATTGGGGGTCCTGCTCCTTTTTGAGGCCCTTCCTCTAGACTCAGGTGTAGTCTCCTGTAAAGATATGATGGCTGATGGAGATGATGACCCCTTGTGCTTTTCTTGATGGACAATAAAGCAATAGCAAGGAGCAAACTGCCTGAATTGAAATCCACTCCTACTGTTTACTAACTGTATGACTCCATTCTGCTCTTCTGGGATCCAGGCAAGAGTCATGTTTCTATTCATAGTCCTTTATTCCAACTTGGATCCAAGACCAGACAGATTCACAACTTCAGTAAACATTCTCTGACTACCTGCTTAGCTGTGTCCAGCAGAACCTCTGTTAAGCAGGTCCTCAGGTTAAGTAAAAGGATCCTGAGATGATAATATTGTCTCTGATTTGAAGAACTTCCCAGTCCAGAGAAAGGCTTAGAACTCAGCAGTATCCATACACTACATGTATCCAGTTGAGGCCAATGGACGAAGCACTGATGAAAGAGAACTCCTGTTTGCTGGGGAAAGACTTCCCTATGGAGAGGTAATGCTTGTGTGACACGAAAGGAACTAACAGGAGCTTGTGAGGCAGACCTGCAGGGCGAGAGGGCCACAGTCAGAGAACAGAATAAACAAAGACAGAGGCATGAATGCCAGGGTAAAGGAGAACAGCAAACCTTCTATGCCCCCAGACAAAGAGCGTGCTCTATAGGAAATAGTCAGGGACAGGCAAATTCAGGCAATAGAGGCCCTTGAATATAGTGCTAGGGCATTCTGACTTAACTTGAAAGTGATCTTCTTGTTTCTTCAGTCATTAGATTTCCCAAATGCAACATCAGAAAACCAGGCTCCCATGGAGCCTGTCCTTTAGCTGTTACCAAGTCCTTCAGCTTAGCTCCAGCTGAGATAGGACTAGAAGGGAACTGTCACTTTTCTTGCTTTTATTCCCAGGCCACCGCACAAATGGAAGAGCGACTAGCAGAGTTCATTTCCTCCAATACGCCAGACAGTGTGTTGCCCTTGGCAGATGGAGCCCTGAGCTTTATCCATCATCAGGTGATTGAGATGGCCCGAGACTGCCTGGATAAATCTCAGAGTGGCCTCATTACATCACATTACTTCTATGAACTTCAAGAGAATTTGGAGAAACTTCTACAAGATGTGAGTGACTTGGTGCCAGGGCTGTGGTAAAACCTCCACATAGTGGGCTGCGATCAGAAATTTGCAGGTTCCCAGTCTTCCCAGCCTGCAGGCACCACCAGGTATCCTTATACAGGATATACAGGAACCACCTCCACGTGTGGTACTGATAGACTTAGATCCCTCCCTAGTTCCTTGCATCGTTGAGTAAAGCCTGTGTGGTATCAGTAGACTCAGTTCTATAAGTCCTTTCTTCTCTACATCTAAAGCTGTATTATTCTGCCTGAGGCTCTAACACTATAGATTCATAAATTCTTTGACTAAGAGATTTGTTACCCAAAGTCATAAAGTGGCCCCAATGGATGTGGTAGGCTCTCTTTTCAAAAATGATTGGTTTAGGGGCTGTAGCTCAATGGTAGAGTCTAGCATGTTTGAGGCATTGGGTTCCATCATCAGTACCACATAAAAATATATAGATGAATACAATACTTTTATTGTGTTCATCTACAACTAAAATAATAATAATAATAATAATAATACTTGGTGTAAGCAGAGCCTCCCAACTGTCTCTCCTCAGCCCAAAGGAAGCAGGGCCAAGGCTTAACCTGTGGGTTTATCCACTTGCTGATGTTCCACTGACATGGTGAGAAGTGCTCTAGTAAGATTTCTATGTGTAGAGATCTGATCCTCTGCAGTATGAAAAAAATCCCTGTGAGGCTAAAGGTAAATTAATCCAGAGACAGCCAAGACCAAGCATACTGCTTTAGGAAGTCATATTGAATTTGACTTCAATATGACTTAAATTCAATATGACTTTAGAAAGCCAAATTCCCATGAAAAGCAGCTATTTGTTTCTACTCAGGAATAATTTTCTAATAGTTTTTCATTAATAAATGGGGTGCCCCAGAAACATTTAGGAATCAAGGTATTGCTAAATGATTACCAAGTCTCCTCCTTTTTAAAAATTTTTCCCGCTTGAGATATGTCGCTGTATATTGCCCTGCTGGCCTTAAACTATGGGCTCAAGGGGTTTTCCCACCTCAAGCCTCACGTGTAGATGTATCTGGGACTATACACAGGCACCACTATACCCAGCTTCGAGGTTCCTTCTGAAACATTGATCTTCTCAAATGCTGAAATCAGAGTCTTGCCCAAAACCTCCAGGCATTTTCTCAGACTGACTATCCCTGGGGTTAAGTGGTTGATGTACTAGGAAGACTACTGATTGTGGAGCCAATTTGTTCCTTTCTTCCTTGATTTGTTTGGCCTTTGGGAGGGGGGTGTTAACAGGTATTCAGTGTAGACTCCCATCTCAGGAATTTGCTGTTGACTAAGGTTATAGGCCCACCAATATATATACTTACAGTAAAAAAATAACAGCTTTCATTAACAATGTGTACTGTGTACCAGACACTATCTTCCATTTATTATAATACAATGTGATTGACAAGCACAAAAAGAGATAAGTTCTGAGCACAGAGAAGGGCTCAGCATGGTTCAGAGAAAGTCAAATCTTGGCAAGTAGAAAAGCCTAGGAAACAGTGTAAGGAACTTGGTGCATTCCAGAAATTGCAGATGAAGTAGTTTGGCCAACTAGAGTAGATGCCTGCAGGAAAGAGTTGGTAAGTTTGAAGAATTAGACTGGTAGCCAGATGACGAAGGGTCTTTCTCGGGAGGAATCCAAGCTTAGATTTTTAGCATAAAGGCAATGATAAAATGGCAATCATTCATTCAATGAGATTAAATCAAAAACCATCATCATTAGCTTTATGCTTAAAATAATAAAGATTGCTAGCATTTACAGAGCACGTAATACATGCTAGACACTGTATTATCTCATTTAATTAATTTAATCCATACCCACCTATAAGGAAAGCGCTATTATTATTCCCCAAATTTAAAGATGAGTAAACTGAAGTTTAAAGGACTGAATCACCAAGATAACTCATTTCTTAAATAGCAGAAGTAGAACCCAAACTCATGTTTGTCATGTATGTATGTACATAAACACACACACACACGCACACAAGAATAGGTTATAAGGGTGCTGGAGATGTAGCTCAGTGGTAGAGTGCTTGCCTAGTATGTGCCAGACCCTGGGTTCCATCCCCAGTATCACATTTGGAAAAAAAAATACACACACACATACACAGAAATCTTCATTTGAAATATTTCTTATAACCTATTCACTACTCAGTCTTCTGAGCTTCCCTAAGATTCCACTGAAGCTGCTCAGACAAAAGCAACCAAGGAAATAATTGACTAATTGCCAAATTCTGTGGCTTCTTTCAGGCCTCATCTTTCTTCACCTTTCTACAGGACACTGTGAACACCTCTTGAACCTTAGCTCTTCTGGTTGTCAATTCCTTGTTCTCTCTAGCCTTGCTGCCTCTTCATAAGTTCCCTCTCTACCCACTCTAAAATGCTGCTGTTTTACAGGGCACTGTCCAGAATCTCTTTCCTTTCTCCACCCTTGTGCTGATGAGCCTTTTCTACTCCCAGGTCCTTAGTGGAAGACTCCCACCTGCTCCTTTATTTTCCTAAACTCCAGACCAGTGACCTACCTACTGAACTCCTTCACTGACTTCCCCAGATTGGTGCATATTCTTTGGTCATAAGTAATAGAAATAAGACTCACAGAAGTTTTAACAGTAAAGGGATACTAAGATATGGATGAAGAGGGTAGGTTTTGGAGAACTGAAGATAAAAATGCATCAGGCCTTAAGAAGGGACCAGTGTCAGCAACCAGAAACTGACAAGCTCTGGAAGTGCTCATTCTCCTTTCTTAGCAGTTTTTATCTGTGCTCTGAGGTTAGATATGGCCATCTTTTTTCACCAAGTGTAGATTATACAGTTTGGCTACACAGATAATAACTGTTATCTTTCTGAGCATTGAAAAATTCCCAGGAAAGCAGTCCACACTGGTCAGCTGTTGGAGGTGGAAGGGAAGGTGCAGCCACAGAGTATCAGGGTGGATCCTAGAAGCATGAGCTGTTCTCAGAAGACAAGCAAGAGGTCCTGGGGCCTGGGGCTGGGGCTCAGTAGTAGGGCGCTTGCCTTGTACGTGTGAGGCACTGGGTTCTATCCTTATCACCACATAAAAATAAAGAAAATAAAGGTATTGTGTCTATCTACAACTAAAAATATTAAAATTTTAAAAAAAGAAAGAAAGAAAGAGGCTCCTGGGCCCAGCAAATACCAAGGTTGTCTATGAGGACACCTCAAACTTAAATTTGCCTCTTCTGCCCCACTGCTCTTTTCTCTAAAGACAAACTTCTCATGTTTTTAGTCTATTGTTTATCTTCTTGCAGTTCCTGTTTCACTAAGGGCTCAGTGAAGTTTCCCTAAAAATGAAGTTGCAGTTACCTCCCTTCCTGCTTCTGCCACCCCTCAGATCCATCTTAGAAAATGGCCTGAGGCTGTGCACTTACCTTGGTTTTTACTGCCTTGACTTCTGCCTTGTTCAGTGGAGTTATTGCATTAATGATTTCCCTGATTTTAGGCTTGCCCTCTTTAGTGCACCCTCTGCTCTGCAGCTAGTGGTCTTCCTGAAATACCTCTCTGGTCATATCATTTCCTTGCTTTGAGGTCTTTTGTTCCTTACAGTGTGTCTGGGGTACAAGGTGAATATCTATGAAGGCTCTATTGAGAGTTGCCCCTTAAGATGGGGTGTGGAAGGTAAATCAAGCTTGTTGGTTGTAGGAGCAGGTAAAGGTGTGTCTGGGTGACATTTCTTGGTCTTGTAGTATTCTCAGACTCACTGGTCTCTCATGAGTGAGCAACTTTCTCCCTCCCACAGCTGACCAGCCTTCTCCTCTGAATTAATTCCTTCCTTCCTTCCTTTCTTCCTCCCTCCCTCCCTCCCTCCCTCTCTCTTTTTTTTTTTTTGCTTTACAGAGCTCTCTCTACTACCAATAATTTCTCTCTGTAGTCAGCTCTGCCCATTATGGTTCTGCTCAGCCCAGCCACACCAGACCAGTAGCTTGCTGAAGTGACTTTTGTCTTCTTTGCAGGCTCATGAGCGCTCAGAGAGCTCAGAGGTGGCTTCTGTGATGCAGCTGGTAAAAAAACTGATGATAGTCATTGCTCGTCCAGCTCGTCTCCTGGAATGCCTGGTAAGTGGACTCGGGAAGATTAGATGGGGAGATGGGGTTTGAGGTTGTAAAGGAAGTATCCTGCCAACAACAAAACTGTGGCAGCACCACTACCATCTCTGTTGCTTAGGTCTGTATTTAAATATGATCTCTAAGCACTGGGGGACTAAACAGGTTCCTTTGAGGACAAATTGATGGTCCTGATGGGTATGGCAGGGAAAGTATTAATCTGACTTATTCCCACATTGAGCCACCTTGTACCTATTTAATGCTAGACACTGAAAGTATAGACATGAATAGAACAGAGTCCTGATCTCAAGATACTTCCTCTGTAGTGGCACTAGCAAATATAAAGCATGTGGATATATAAATAATAATTGTAATATTTTAAGAAATGTCATAACTCAAGTGAATGCAAGGTGCACCAGAAACCTGGTGAAGGAAGTGCTTTAGTTCTGTATAGAATGAGCATTCAGTGAAAGCTTCCTGAGGGAGAAGAGGCCTATTCAATGACCTGAAGGATGAATGCACATTTGCCAGGCCAGGGATGTGGGGTAGGAAGACAGGGTGGATTTGATGAGGTAGCGAGGGATGAAGTTGGAAGGCGGGCAGCACTAGATAATGGAAGGTGTTGCCTTCTCAGCTCAGGAGTTTGCATTATCCTTTAGTCCACTTGGAGCTACCACAAAGTTGAGGTTAGAATATGGCATGATCAGGTTTACTGTTTTCTTAACTGACTTTATTAAGATATACTATACATTCAATAAAATACATCCTTTTGGAGTATGCAGCCTATTGAATTTTAACAAATGTATATCTGTATAATTACTGCCATGGTTGAGATTTTTGTGTTTCCTTAAAGAGTTTTCTCATGTCCCTTTGCCGTCAGTCCTCTCCCCACCCTGCTTCCAGGCACCACTTATCTGCCTGCTTTTGCTGTGGATGTTTGCCTTTGTATAGTTTCATGTAATGAACCCGTGTTCTGACTTCTTTCACTCTGCATAGTGTTAATTTTGAGATGCATATGTTGTTGTATGTATCAGTATATGGTTCCTATTTATTTCTGAATTAAGTATTCTATCAGATTTAGTTCTAAGAAATATTACTTCAGCCTGGACATGGATGGTGAATTGGAAGAGAGGGCAGGATGAGCAAGGAACTGAGGACAGAGGCACTTAAAGCAATTAATGTGAGATAGGGTGATTTGAATTAGGACAACGGTAGGGGGGGAAAAGAAGCAGTAGATTAGAGAGGTATTTATAAGGTAGATTTCTGAGATGGGGCTGAGAAAGAATAAAAAGTTAAGAAGACTTCCAGGTCTGGTGTAGATCATATCTGAGTAGGTAGTTTAATTCTCCAAAATAGAGAGACTGTATGGAATGAAAACAGGCAAACCAGAGGTTAGAGAGCCTCTGCATCAAGAACATGAAGTCTGTGGCAGAGCAGGGGCTTGGACCCAGCAGGTTTGCATGCTGGTTTTCCATTTCTTCTTACTTTGTCACCAGGCATTCCTGTGAACCTTGAATTCCTCACCAAGGTCAAAGAGTTGTTAGAAGGATTTAGCCCAGGGTATGGCACTTGGTAGGCACTCAGAAGTGACACCTTTATTATTATATGCAGACAGTGACTATGCTTTGGTCAGCATTGGAGCTTCTACCCCTTGCATATAGGAAGTGCATAGTGAATGTTAGAAGGTGTATATGTACCACTATGACTGGGAGCTGCAGCTCTTATGAGCTGTAGTCGAGTGTGTGCCAGGACTGCTCTGGACTGGGCACCTGTACACACCTGACAGTACCATCTGGCTAATGGAAGGCTTGAAACCTGGTTAGCAGACAGAGCTCTCTTGATGGGAGACTGCTTTTTCCCCATTTTTTGTGATCCCTGAATCATGATATTTCTGGTCTTCAGAGGTTGAGGTGTCTTATCACAGAGAAGGACCTCTTATTCATCATCCTCCTCTATATACTATAAAACCAAAGAGATCAATAGCAGTCACTTGTATCTTTCACCAATGACCACCTCTCTCCTCTGGTACAGGAGTTTGACCCTGAAGAGTTCTACCACCTATTAGAAGCAGCTGAGGGCCATGCCAAAGAAGGACATGGAATTAAATGTGACATTCCCCGCTACATCATTAGCCAGTTGGGACTCACACGGGATCCCATAGAGGGTGAGCATGCTGCCTGGGGGCTATAAAGAAGAGATTTAGCCTGGATGTGGACATAACATGGCATCTGGGGCCTCAGGACCATAGGAGGCACCCTGTGATCTCTGTCATAAAACAGCCTTTTTTTGGGAATTACTCTTCATATCTGTCTACTGTGTCCCTGTCTGGATTGCCTTGGGCCTAGCTAGGTTGGATTTAGAGCCTTAGGCCAAACTAGGCTACCAATAAAGGACGACAGTCACATTTTTTAAAATGGTCGTCTCCTCCACATACTTGCCTCTCCTGCTGACCACCTTACAAATCCTCCTGTCTTTGGAGTGGTCTAACCCAGCGCTTCAGAGAATATCTTCATTCTTTTGGGCTTCACACTAAGCCTCTGCATGAATATGGGCTTGCGTATCCTAATCTGTGGTTGTCCTGCTCCTGTCTTCCCTGCTTTCCAGCCCCACCCCGCAAAGCAATCTTGGCCAGCAGGATGGCCCAGCCTTAGGCCCTGTTTCCAGGAAATATCCCAAGTTTGAGATGAGTTTCTATAGAATGTATCAAGCTTTGTGAATGGCACTGGGCTCATAGAGATAGTGGTACAAGGAGCTGAGGTTGTTGCTCAATGGCAGAACATTTGGCTCGCATGTGAAGCACTCACACCACATAAAAATAAATAAACAAAATGAGGATATTGTATCCATGTATAACTAAAAAAAATATTTAAAAAGAAAGAAAGAGTGGTATAATAGCATTTGGCTTATTTTCTGATCCCCAAACTGTAACTACACTGAGGATAGAGCCACAGGACTGGATTTGTATCCCAGGCAAATGCAGAAAGCATTAATGCCTACCCCATATGAACCTATTCTGTGACCTAACGGTACTGCTATGATGTCTGACAGTGTCACGCACACTTTTCTCTTGTGTCCTTGCTGTATTTCTAGAAATGGCCCAATTGAGCAGTTACGACAGTCCTGACACTCCAGAGACTGATGATTCCATCGAGGTAAAGACCCTGACCTCCCATTCCTGGAGTCTGAACCCTATGAAACAAGAGGAAGTGAATTCTCTTTAAAAAGAGAATATCTGAAAGAGGGATGGGGAATTGGTGACTGCAAACACTGAGAAGTCATGCTGCTTCCAGGGAAGGATGGACAGAACACTACAGCAGGGCTGAGCTGAGCTGGTGCTTGGTCCTGGCTTTCCCCAGCACATGGACTCTGAGAAGCATGACTGCCTCCTGCCTTTTCCCTTGTCTTCCAGGGCCGCGGGGCATCTCTACAATCTAAGAAAACCCCCTCTGAAGAAGACTTCGAGACTATTAAGCTCATCAGCAATGGCGCCTATGGGTAAAGGCAGGGGTCAGAATGTGGCCAGGAGTAAAACGAGTCAGCCCTTGTTCTCTCCATTCTGGAAGCATATGATTCCCAATCCCCTGGGCAGCCGATACCTCAGGGCCCACAGGTGGATCCTCTCACTCCCTGAAGCCCCCTGGAGAGGCAAGAATTCAATATCCTGTGACATCTGAGCATTGCTCATTTCTCAGGCAAAATGCTCATCCCTCTTGGTAACATTTCTCCTTTCCCTGAGCTCTGGAAGCATTCATCTGTGTCCTCAGGTCCTGGCTTACCAGGAAATTTGAAATTTGGGCCAGGGAGCTTAGATCCCTTTCATTAATATGTACATCCCTGCTCCCTCATTCTGTGCCTGGGTAAGGTGTGACATGTAGTTCGGGTAGTGGAATGCACAGCTCTGGTGCTGACAGCCTTTGGAGGCTGAGCTGGGTTGCATTTCTCAGGGCCGTATTCTTGGTGCGGCACAAATCTACCCGGCAGCGCTTTGCCATGAAGAAGATCAACAAGCAGAACCTGATCCTACGGAACCAGATCCAGCAGGCCTTTGTGGAGCGTGACATACTGACTTTCGCTGAGAACCCCTTTGTAGTCAGCATGTTCTGCTCCTTTGAGACCAAGCGCCACTTATGCATGGTGATGGAGTATGTTGAAGGTACTGAAGGTATTGGGAAAAAGGTGGACTGCTGTGGAAGCCATGGTACAGCCCAAGACTTTAATAAGGACCAGTAACTGTATATTATGTAGGACAGTTTCAGAGTCAGCTTCCAAGCCCTCTTTGGGACTCCTTCCTGCCTCAGAATCTCAGGCCATTTGGCCATGGTGAGCACAAAGCTCCTCACCTCACTGTGAGACTGCCCATTTCAGTTACAGTGAGAGGCAATAGGATGTAACCGTCTAGTGGCTGTAGAATTCATTCCCCAGAGCCACAAGTCATTATGCAGGCATAGAGGCCTGGGTTTCTTTCCTCCTTTGTCTTAAACAATGATCTTGACAGCCATTGGCAGATTCACTTCACTTCCCACTCCTCTCCACACCCTGTCTCCCACTCATGCTAGCAACAGAGGGCTAGAATCAGTCTCCAACACCAGGGTACCCTGTGAGGCTATCTCCTTTGGGACCTGCAAACCTGGGAACTGGCTAGAGCAGGGAGCTGGATGCTTCTCTCATAATAGTCTGGGCTTGTTGCAGGAGGAGACTGTGCCACTCTGCTGAAGAACATTGGGGCCTTGCCTGTGGACATGGTGCGGCTATACTTTGCAGAAACTGTGCTGGCCTTGGAATATTTACACAACTATGGCATCGTGCACCGTGACCTCAAGCCTGACAAGTATGCCCACAATCTGGGTCCATTGTTCATGGTTTCCCTCTTGAGTCTAGATAAAGGGAGGAAACACAGCATGTCTGAATGTGTTCTAGAATGGCTCCTAGGAAACAATGATGGTGTGTGTGTCCTTTTAGGCCTAGTACTCCAGCCTCTTGACCATTTCATATGCCAAGACCACTGCCACAAGAGCAGGAACATCATAAGGCTTCAGTGACATGAAAGAGTCACTGAAATCCCCTGAAGAAACCAAGCAAGAACTAAGGAATTAGCACATCTAATAGATTCCTGAATGAGTGTCCTGACATTTATTGATACTACAGTGTGCCAAGCACCATATTCTGGGTTTTAAATATAGTCCTTTTTGTATTGAACTTAAGTCTAGTGTGAGAGACAGATGATATATGTGTATGAGGCTTCTTCTTGGAAGGCATTCATCAGGTGGAAAAAAGTAGGAGGAGCTTTCTAAAGCAGGGGGGCAAGAAGTATAAAGATACACGGGTAAGAGAGAACATGATCTATTCAGGAGCTCCAGGTAGTATAGCTTAGGTGGTGGTAGGTCGGAGAGAAGTGAGAGAAAAGACTAGAGAAGAGATGCAGGGGCTAGACCATCAAGGATCCTTTCAACTTTGGGTTTTCTTTTAAGGAGCATAGAGTCTTCAGAGGACCTGTTGACCAAGGTGTGATAGAACATGTTCAGATTTGGGTTTTGGTATAGAAAGACCACTCTACTAGTGGAAGAGACAAGTCACTCAGGATACCAGGCCAAAGACAACAATGCCTGCACCAGACCACAGGGACAAGATGGAGGAGGGGATAGTGTAGGGAAATGGAAGGGAACAATTAATGTTGGTGTTGGGGTGGAAAGGGAAGCAAGGAAGCAGAAGGAGACTAGGTTGCCTTACAGATTTCTAGCTTGGAACTGGTACAGAGGTGATAAGCCTCCATGGTAGAAAGTAACTTTGGCATTAGATAGACCTAAGTTCACATGACCTCATGCTTGTTTAACTCTATGAGTTTGTCTGTTAATTAAATTTACTCCTTTCTAAGTGAGAATGATAATACCTTTGATGTTTAGTTGTACCAGAAAACCTTTCAGGGGCCAGATTTTGTACATGTATATGTGCATGTGCATTAGGAATTGAACACAGGGCCTCATGCATGCTAGGCAAGCATTCTATCATTCTGTCATCCCCTACCCCCAAATATTTTTAAAAGTACTTATCACAAAGCTCAGTAATTGACATAAATTACTGTTTTTTCACTGAGAAGAGGAACCAATTGGGAGGCATGCCTTTGTTTTGAACAGGTTGAGTTTGTGGTATCTGGGAGGTTGAGTAGGTATGGAGCTTGAGAAAGAAGTCAAGAGCCAGAGACAATGATTTGGGAATCATTAGAACAGAGAGGTGGCAGGGTGAAGCCTTTGGCACAAAATGAAATGGCTCAAGCAGAGTATGTTAATGGAATCTGATTTCTAGTTCCTCCCAACCAATCCTCCTTATAAGACAGCCATGGACATGGGATAAGATTATGTGCCCCTTTCCCTTCTCCCTGAAATGGGGATAGTGAGCTACCCAAGTGAGGAGAGGGATTAGGGATGGCTAGAGCAAACAGCCTTAGGATAAGTCGATCTCAGCTCTATGGAAGAAAGTCTCTTCCTCTTCACTGGTAACCTGTTCCCAGTATCAATTACAGGTGGAGCAACAAAGAAATGAAGTCATGGGAATGGGTGGAAGGCAGGCTAGCTATTTGTGTAGAATGTGGCACACACACCCTGACATACCCACCAAGAAGCAAGGAACTTCAGGGCTTTATTCTGCAATATGGAGGAAACACACTTTACCCACTGAATAGAGCATTTTCAAAGCCAGAGCTGTGTATTTTTTCATAGCTGCCTGTCTCCCTGCTTATGTCCCACAGAAAACCATAGAGGCCTATGTAGGAAAATTTGGCAAATAATAAAATGAGCACTTGTAGAAAACCTTGAAATAACTCTGTTTTTTTTTTCCCCCCCTGTGGCCTCCTAGCCTCCTGATTACATCCATGGGGCACATCAAACTCACTGACTTTGGACTCTCTAAAATTGGCCTCATGAGTCTGACAACCAACTTGTATGAAGGCCACATAGAAAAGGATGCCCGGGAGTTCCTGGATAAGCAGGTAAGGAAAGTAGGTGAAACCTTGGGAACTGAATTCCAGGACTCATAATTAGGTCTTGGAGCCACATGTTTACTTGTGACCAGATGTTAGGATTGGAAGCTTCTATCTTTTCAACCTTTTGGTTCCAGGGAGACATTGAAATAGCACATTTGGAAAATAGGATGGGCCATGAGAATCATATGAATATAAAATCCAAAGTCATCTTTCTCCTCTGGGTTTGGAGAAAATAAGTCATATAGCTATTAATGTGGTTTCATATGAGATCAGTCCTGAACCCCTGGCCTGAGTCAAGGGCAGACCTCTCCTGGGGCCTGTTGTTCTTGGAACATAGCTCCAAATTCCACTTGGCTGGGGCTCAGTTCCCTGAGAACTGCCTCTGGATGTTGCCTGATTTGACTTTTCAGGTTGTGAAGCTCACAAGTCCCTGTAGTAATCACATAAGGATAGGTTCTGTTCTTTGGGCTGGAGGGCAGAGGCCGTTTGTAGGACCAGATACCAGAAGGGAATGTTGCAAGCTCAGGGAGATTAGACATTATGATTAATTAGGAAATACACCCCACCAAGAGTTCCAATTCTGGTTCCCTGATCCTGTTTCTCAATTAAGGCAAGCTGAGTCTTCAGAGACTTCTTATCTAGGGTAGGAGCATCCCCACTCCTCCAGCCATCATGCCAGTGAGCTGCCTCAGGATGCTGAGCCAGCCTGGCTTCTCTGTGCCCAGGTGTGCGGGACTCCAGAGTACATAGCGCCTGAGGTGATCCTGCGTCAGGGCTATGGGAAGCCAGTGGACTGGTGGGCCATGGGCATAATCCTGTATGAGTTCCTGGTGGGTTGCGTCCCTTTCTTTGGAGACACTCCGGAGGAGCTCTTTGGTCAAGTGATCAGTGGTAGGTACTATCACCCTTACCCAGTGTGGAGTCAAAATCTAGGTCCACAAATAAGAATTATGCATGCCCCTGTTGAGGCCTTGGATTTCTTGTTCTGAATTCAAGTGTGTGTGTTTAGTATGCTTGCTTCTTAGGAATATGTGTGCATGCACTCACGCACTGAGTCCCCTGGGACCTATCCTGTGAGTATGAACTCTTTTTTTATTTTAGCAAATAAAGCAGGGTGAGCTGGAGCTCCAGGACAGAGGAAGTCACTGTTTTTATAATGCCCACCCTGGATCAAAAAGCCAGCAATGTTCTAATAAGGAGTGTGATTCCTCTTGGAGGGGAGGAGCCTATAGAACTTAAGGAATTTGGCTCCTAGATGGGGCTTTTTAGGGGCTCTGGACTGGCCCTTATGACCTCTCTTCCTTAATATTACACTGGGGCCTTCTGCATCTCCCCACTATCTATCTTTCCCTTTCTCTCTCATCCCTGATGACTTCAGATGAGATTGTGTGGCCTGAGGGTGAAGATGCACTACCCCCAGATGCCCAAGACCTCACCTCCAAACTACTCCACCAGAACCCTCTGGAGAGACTGGGCACAGGTAAGTTAGGCCCTACTCTTTCTTTCTCACCACTTAGGAAAGGGGAAAGGGAGACCAAGCCCACACACCGTGAGGTTCAGGCTTCAGGTGTGGACAGTCTTTCGGGATCCTGAAGTTCTTCCCTGCTTGCTACAGGCAGAGAAAGAAAGGTGTTTGAGCTTAGGCTTCCAGGTGCACCTTTTCCAGGTCTGGCTTCTTGCTTGACTTGCTGGCCTGGACTCCACACAACTCATCCTACTTCTTGTCTAGGTAGTACTTATGAGGTAAAGCAGCACCCATTTTTTACGGGTCTGGACTGGACAGGACTTCTTCGCCAGAAAGCTGAATTTATTCCTCAACTGGAATCAGAGGATGATACCAGCTACTTTGACAGTAAGGTCGCTGGGGGTGAGGTGGAGTGTTGGTCCTACCTGTGTGCTGAAAAGTGCCTATGCATACTATGCCTATGCAGTGGGAACAACTTCTCAGGGCTCTGCTGAGGTCTGATAGGGTCACAAGGATGCCATCAGCAGGGTCCCTGAAGGGAACTGTCCTGTGTGTCTGGCCCAGCCCGTTCGGAGCGATACCACCATGTGGACTCAGAAGATGAGGAGGAAGTGAGTGAGGATGGCTGCCTTGAGATCCGCCAGTTCTCTTCCTGCTCTCCAAGGTTCAGCAAGGTACGACTTAGGAGGCCAGATCAGAGGGATGGGAGAAGAGGACCTGTCAAGAGACACACCTGGGGCAGGCTGAGGGAGTTGGTGATAGGACCACTTCAGAAAAAGAAGAGCAGAGTGCTGGGCTGCATAGAGTAGATGCTTCTAGAACCACTCTCACTAATTCCTGATATAAAAGATGTCAGGATCAACATCTCTTATATCAGGAATTAGTAAGAGTGGTTCTAGGTCAACAGGATAAGTGCTTCCCCAAATATTCAACTGGGATGTGGGGAAAGACTCAAATTCCAGTTTCAGGTGCCAAGGATGTGATTTGTCATTTGGGAGATGTCGCTGTCAGAGCCAACTCCAGTGTGTCCCTGTGCCCACAGGTATACAGTAGCATGGAACGGCTCTCACTGCTGGAGGAACGCCGGACACCACCCCCCACCAAGCGCAGCCTGAGTGAGGAGAAGGAAGACCGCTCAGATAGCCTGGCAGGGCTAAAGGGCCGAGACCGGAGCTGGGTGATTGGTTCCCCTGAGATGTGAGCACCCAGGGCTCGCCAGGGTGGGCAGCACAGCCAACCCTCCCTATCACACAAATCTTAGGAGAGATTCAGGTGCTGGGGAGGTGTGCTTGTGGGGTAAGGTGGCATTCTCAAGGCAACCCTGGTGGAACATCTGAGGAGAAAAGTTCTGTGACTGTAGCTCTGTGTGCTCCTAAGGAAGCCTTGGCATGAGAGGGAGACTGCTTGGGTCATCTCACCCCAGGCTTTATGTCTCATAGATTACGGAAGCGGCTGTCGGTGTCTGAGTCGTCTCACACAGAGAGTGACTCAAGCCCTCCAATGACAGTGCGACGCCGTTGCTCAGGCCTCCTGGATGTGCCTCGCTTCTCTGAAGGCCATGAGGAGGTCAGCAGCACCCCCAGGAGGCAACAGCAGGAGGGTATATGGCTTCTGACACCCTCTTCTGGAGAGGGGGCATCTGGGCCTGTCCCTGAAAGGCCTGTGGAGCGGCGACTAAAGCTGGATGAGGAGCCTCTCTGCCAGAGTGGTGCTTCCAGCTCAGGTGTGGCAGTGTGTGGTCAAAGGGCCTCGGCTGGGAGGACACTACAGGTAGGGAGGCTCAACTGTATTGTGGGTCTCATTGTTCATTTGGCCCATAGCCACGGAGACTCGAAGCCGTGGGACCCCACAGCTGGCTGAGGGAGCCACAGCCAAGGCCATCAGCGACCTGGCTGTGCGTAGAGCTCGCCACCGGCTGCTCTCTGGGGATTCTATAGAGAAGCGGACCACTCGCCCTGTCAACAAAGTGATCAAGTCTGCCTCAGCCACAGCCCTTTCCCTCCTCATTCCTACAGGTGCGACCCCTAAAGAGCTGGGGTAAAACCCATAGAAAGGGCCTTAGAATCTCTGTAAGCCTGCAGCAGGGGTACAGGGGGCAGGTGTGTGTGTGTGTGTGAACCTCTGAGAAACTGTATGTCCCTTTATTATGAAAATGAAAGTCTCCAAAGGTGTGCATTGGTGTCTGGAGTTGTGTGTGTGTGTGTCAGGGCAGGACAGCACAGTGTGACAAGTGTAGGCTTTAAGGCAAAGATCTAATATTCAAATCTTGGCTTCATCAAGAAAGGCTCTTGGCCTTGGAAAGTTTTTAATCCTTCTAAGCTTCAAGTTCTTCATTAAAAAATGTGGATAATAATAATGGCTAGCTTGTAGGATAATTGCAATGTTTATTTATGTATGAAGAGTTTATGTAGTCCCCAGCACATGCATAAATGCCGGTCCCCATCACCTGCACCCCCACCTCAGACCTGGGAAACTGAGCGGGTGAGAGGGCTTTGGGTCACGGGTTATGGGGAAGATACACCTGGGTCAGGCTCTGTCTGTGACTGGGGCTTGGAAGGAATCAGTAGACTAGAAAGGGCGCCAGGCTGGGACCATGGCCAGGCCAAGGCCTTTGACCCACTAAGTCCTGGCTTCTCCTTCTCCAGAACACCACACCTGCTCTCCATTGGCCAGTCCCATGTCCCCACACTCCCAGTCGTCCAACCCGTCATCCAGAGATTCTTCTCCAAGCAGGGACTTCTTGCCAGCCCTTGGCAGCTTGAGGCCTCCCATCATCATCCACCGAGCTGGAAAGAAGTATGGCTTCACCCTTCGGGCCATTCGTGTCTACATGGGTGACTCAGATGTCTACACTGTGCACCACATGGTGTGGGTATGTCTGGCCATCTAGACTTGTTGTCTCAGCTCCATCACTCCTCCACTTTCCCCTCAATGGAGCCTGTTTGTCCTTTCTTCTGTCACTGCCCATGCTATCCACAGGGGTCAAAGGGTGATGGTAAATGGGGTCGCAGCTTAATGATCAGAATAAGCCCTACACTTCCTGCCCAAGCTTCAGACTAAAGATGCTCTTTCCTGAGACAGCATGTGGAGGATGGAGGTCCAGCCAGCGAGGCCGGGCTTCGTCAGGGTGACCTTATCACCCATGTCAACGGGGAGCCTGTGCATGGGCTGGTGCACACAGAGGTGGTGGAGCTGATCCTAAAGGTTAGTGCTGGGAATGCTGCCCACTGTAGCCCCTGAACAACCCCAGTCTTGTTAGTCTGGACTGGCCAGAGAGGAGTGGGAGGATTGAACACACATAGCATAGATTCCAGGGTCACAGAGAACTTGGTTGGCACAGCAGAGAGTTTTCTCCAGAAAGCAACAGCCTCATTAGCCAAGGCCCAGATTCTTCTGAGCTGTGGGTAGGACTGGCTAACAGGGCAAGGGAGCTTCTTCTCTGTCTTCCCGTCCCCAAACCTCTCTGGACACCAATGGAAGCCATTTCCTAATCTGTGAGAGGGAAGACAGGCCTTATTCAGACATGTTGGCACAGGAGCAAAAACTGGAGCTGTGGTATAGCCATATGCAGGGGTAGGGACAGGAGCAAGAATATGGCTACTATCTTAGCCTAGACCTCATGCTTTGCTTTGTTTTGCTCCCCAGAGTGGAAACAAGGTGGCTATTTCAACAACTCCCCTGGAGAACACATCCATTAAAGTGGGACCAGCTCGAAAAGGCAGCTACAAGGCCAAGATGGCCCGAAGGAGCAAGAGGAACCGGGGCAAGGATGGGCAAGAAAGGTGAGCCAATTAGTCAGAGGTCTGCTATGAGCACTTGGGTACTGGCAATATGTCGGGTGGCTTGACCCCAGGCCTAGAGTGTGTTGTGCTCCATGCACCGACTTGGCCTTGGACCCTTATCGTTACAGCAGAAAAAGAAGTTCCCTGTTCCGGAAGATCACTAAGCAGGCCTCCCTGCTGCACACCAGCCGCAGCCTTTCTTCCCTTAACCGCTCCTTGTCGTCGGGGGAGAGTGGGCCAGGCTCTCCCACACACAGCCACAGCCTTTCTCCCCGATCTCCCACTCAGGGCTACCGGGTGACCCCTGATACAGTGCACTCAGGTACAAAGGGCTCTCTGCAGGTAGAAACCACCCATTGGGAAATAGGAAGTGCCTTGGCCCTCTGCTCCCCGCATGTCCCACTCTCAGAATCCCTTTCAGCTCATGTCTAAAGATTCAGTAGTTTTGGGAGGAATTGATGGGGAAGGGAGTGACTTTATTTCTGTAGTCTGGGTACTAGTTCTTTGGTAGGGGAACATGGACAATCCTGGCACATCCCAGTGAGCCCTCCCTTGCCCCTTGGTCACTTCTTACAGATAAAATTGATCCACCTTTGTCTCTCTGTTTGTACAAAGTAGGGGGGAATTCATCGCAGAGCAGCTCCCCCAGCTCCAGCGTGCCCAGTTCTCCAGCTGGCTCTGGGCACACACGGCCCAGCTCCCTACATGGTCTGGCACCCAAGCTCCAACGCCAGTACCGCTCTCCACGGCGCAAGTCAGCAGGCAGCATCCCACTATCTCCGCTGGCCCACACCCCTTCACCACCACCAGCAGCTTCACCTCAGCGTTCTCCATCACCCCTGTCTGGTCATGGAGCCCAGGCCTTTCCCACCAAACTTCACTTGTCACCTCCACTAGGCAGGCAACTCTCACGGCCCAAAAGTGCAGAGCCACCCCGCTCCCCACTGCTTAAGCGGGTGCAGTCAGCAGAAAAACTGGCAGCTGCACTGGCTGCTTCTGAGAAGAAGCGAGCTCCTTCTCACAAGCATGGTCTTGACCTGCCCCACTGTGAGCTAAAGAAGGAGCTGCCACCCAGGGAAGCCAGCCCGCTGGAGGTAGTTGGGACCAGGGCTGTGCTCTCTGGGAAAGGGGCACTGCCAGGGAAGGGAGTGCTACAGCCTGCTCCTTCACGGGCCCTAGGGACCCTTCGGCAGGACCGAGCTGAACGACGAGAGTCACTGCAAAAGCAAGAAGCTATCCGTGAGGTAGACTCCTCAGAGGATGACACCGATGAGGAACCTGAGAACAGCCAGGGTGCACAGGCATCCAACCCAGAAGTGAGCCAGAATCCACCCACCAGAGGAACAGGAGAGGGTGGGGAAGAGGATACCTTCTTGCCCAGGGACTCAAGAAACCAGGGTCTGGTGGTCCCAGGCCTATTGACAGGGGTCATATTAGGGCCTCCCAGAATAGAAGGTGCTAATGTTCCCCAGAGGTGGCTTGGGAGTCCACACGCCTTTGAGGAGGCTATCACCTCCTCCTCACCAGGCCCTAGCCTGTGTAGGTCTGGACCCTCAGACCCTACCCCCGCTGAAGGCTGCCGGAAGGCCCAGCACCTCCACACCCAGGCATTAACAGCACTTTGTCCCAGCTCATCAGGACTCATCTCTGCTGCTGCCTCCACCTCTGGGAAGTCAGGTACATGGTCCTGGAATTTCCTTATTGAGGACCCAGACAGGGTATCCCCAGGCAGAAAGACAACAGTGGAAGGTGGGCTATCCAACCCCCAAGATTTGGAAACTACAGCTCCAGTCCACCCTAAGAGCCCATCTCCCAGACAGGAGAGGAAGTCAAAGCCACCCAGTGCCCCTAGGCTGGCCCATACACCACGTGAGGTTCCCAGCCAAAGTTGGCTGTGGGAGTCTGAATGTGCAGAAGTAGAGAAAGAAGAACCACCCCTGAGCATCACCAAAGTGCCTGATGCCTCAGGTGACAGAAGGCAGGACGTTCCATGCAGAGGCTGTCCTCTTACCCAGGAGCCTGGGCCCAGCCTGCTTTGGAGGAGCCGAGGACCAGGGAGCAACCCAAAGCATCAGGATTCCACATTAGCACCAGATGAGGTTTTAAAACAAACATAGCAGTTGTTTGCTATTTCTTGTACCAGACCTGTGTAATACACGCTCCTGGAAACACCTTTGTGTTTTGCATGCTTCTTTCCTTCAGTCATCATACTCGTAACTGTCGGTCTAGGTCCTGTGTTGCTGCTGGGAATATAACTGTGACTAAGACAGTTTCCACCCTCTTGGGAGGAACACACTATCTAGCTTCGCTTCTCAGAGACCATCTGGGTTCAAACATGAAGAACAGGTGAATAGGTAGTTTTGCTGAGTATGGTAGAGGGAGGGCTGTCAAAAGTGCAGCATATACAATATACCTGGTATGTTCAAGAAACCAAAGATAATTCAAAATGGAAATGGGTATGGCAAATTAAACAAGGTATGGCAAATTAAGCAAGACCGTATCTAATGGTCTTCCATTGTGTAGGTGATACAGAACTAAACCAAAGAAGATCATGTGGCAACTAATATTCCTACTAATGGATAATAAAGCTTGGGCTTTCCTGCCCGAGGTAGATCTGGGATTGAACCTAGGTCTCCCTTGACTATACAGCCCACATTCACCTCATTCAGAGTGTGTCTTAGCCAGTAAATGAGGAGGAGAAAAGGTACTAGTAGGTAAGGAGTTTAACTTTGAATGTTTTGGTTTTAAGGTTTGGTTTGGGGTTTCCCCATCCCTTTTTTATATTTTATTTAGAGACAGGGTCTCATTGAGTTGCTTAGGACTTTGCTAAGTTGCTGAGGCTGGCTTTGAATTCATGATCCTCCTGCCTCAGCCTCCCAAGCCACTAGGATTACAGGCATACACCACTGCACCTGGTTACTTTGGATGTATTGAATTTGAGCTATTTCTGGGTCATCCAGAAGGTAATTGGATGCACAGATCTGGAACTCAGGAGGAAAATCTATACTAGGTAGAAATGAGCCAACAGTGTATCAACAATTAGTGTTCCTGAATCAACAATTCAGGAACACTGATATTTAAGGCAAAGAAGGGAGACTCAGAATAGCAACCAGAAGAGGAATCATAAAATCCAAGAGAAGAGTTTCAAAATGGAATAGTTACTTGATAAAATGGTGAGTGGTCAGGTGAGATGAAAATAGAAAACTGCCTGTTCAGTGGTAAGTCCTTAGTATTTGTAGCCAGCAAACCCTTCCTGGGATGTTTGTCAGGTATGCCCCAGCAGTAAAGGTGGACATTGCTGTGTGCATTCTTCTTTGAGTAGAGCTATACTTTGTGAGTAGTGCAGAAGAGAAGGAAAGATGTATGTTGGTGTAGGGGGAGTCAGGAGATGGCATCACAGGGCAGGGAGTGGGGCTTGGTGGAGTATCAACGCTAGGGGTGTCTCCATGCCAAACCATCGTGCACTGACATTGTACTGAATGTCCCACAATCCAATGCCTGGGTCTCAAGGAGAGGGGTCAGGAAACTGGGAGACAGAATACTACCTTTGAGTCAGTGGCTGGAGGGGTGCCTCCTGTACTCTGCAGCCCTTTGTCATCCTGCATGGGGAAGGTGGTGGCCACCAGAGGGCGTGCTCTATCCACCTTCTGGTCCTCTTGATTTCACTTTCTTCTTCCTTCAGTTATTTATAGACAGCAAATCATGGGCTGCCTGCACTGGGCATTGGGAAGATAGGTTGCAGGATCCAGGAGGACGGCTTGGGAGATGAGTGCCCCACATAGGTCAGGATCTGGTCAGAAGCACCATACCATAAATATAGGTGAAGCGGATGGAAGGAAGCAGATTTTGCAGTTTCAAGAGAACTGCCTTCTTATGGGTTTTGAAATAAAAATGGGAAGAAGCCCTAGGACACCAAGCATTGTGTAGTGCAAATGCCTAGGGTACATGCCTCAATGGTGCTGTCCTTGAAAAACACTGAATTATCCTGAGGGGAGTGAGGAAATTCTGAGAGGCAACTTCAAATTTATGTTTTATGAAGATCACTCTGGCTACAATACAGTCAGGCTTGCATTGAGCAGATAGGCCAGAGAGAGCACGATGCAGTGACCCATATAGTGGTCTGAACTAGGATAGCAACAGTGAAGAGAAAACCTTAATCTGAGGAAGGAGGGAAGAAAGCATGGGAAGATGGACACAGATTTAGGGCCGACAGGAAAGAAATGGTTATTTAAAGCTCTACGAGGATTTCCCAGAGAACGTGCAGAATGAGAAGCCCAAAACTCTAGGATTAGCTGGGAGGATGGAGCCACTGAAAAGAGAAACATGTGAGAAATGAGGTTTGCAACATTACAAAATCCGTTTTATAGACTTACATTTTGTAATGTAGCAGTGTACAGTGACAGGCACCTACAATCCTAGCTGAGGCTGAGGCAGGAGAATCACTTGAGCCCAAGAGTTCAGAGCCAGCCCGAGCAATGCAGCAAAAGAAAAAAAAATTGTGATTTGCCCTAGGAACAATTGAAAGTTACTTATAATGTTTTATACAGGTTCAGGTTTGTAGTTTAAAAAGATAACTGGACGCCATATGAGAATGAATTTGAGGGGGCAAGAATGGAGGAAGGGAGACCTTCTAGGGATTAGGCTCTGTAGCAAAGCAATGAATTTAGAGAATTGATGGTTTCATTGGTATTTAGAAGGTAAAATTAATAAGGGTTGGCAGAGGGTTTTATAGATATGGAACAAGGCTATCAAAGATGTTGACTACAGCTGGGGTTGTAGCTCAGTGGTAGAGTGCTCACCTAGCATGTGTGAGGTACTGGGTTCGATCCTCAGCACCACATAAAAATAAGTAAATGAAGGTACTGTGTCCATCTACAAAAAAAAAAAAAAAAAGATGTTGACTACATCTCTGGCTTATGCCAAAATGAACCCAATTTCCATTCAGCGAAATATGAAACAATGGAAGAAACCAGGACCAGAAGGTGACCCTGCACATTCAGTCTCTGGCAGGAGAAATAGATGTAATTGGCCTAAAGATGGTGGGTGGATTCATGGATGTGGAGAAAATGGTTAGGTAAAAAGGCTTATATGAGAGGAAGGCTGGAGGAACATCAGAAAAACTAGGTGAATGAATTGTAATGAAGTCAATGAAAGAGCTTTCCATGAAGAACAGTCAACAGAAATGGATACTGAAGACATCGAAGTCGGCAGTTTGGGGTAGTGGAACCTGTACTAAAATGCTTCAGGTGAGGAAATAAACACATTTAGGCAGGTCTTTCAAAAGGTGTGGCTTTGAGGGGTGGGGAAAATAAGGAAAAGGATATGGGATTGAGTAGGGATTGAGGACATATAGAATTAGAGATAACCAAAAAATAATGAAAAAATGGTAATTCATCATGGGAGCCAGGAATGGTGACACAATTATAAGCTTGTAACCACAGCTACACGTAAGAGAGTTCCCTGAGAATGTGAGAGAAAAATAGAATCCAAAATATGGTGCTGAGGAGATAGGCTTTTGTTGGAAGATATCTTTGTGATTAAAGGTGGGACTGAGAGGACTTTTTAGGGTATTTGTAGGTCTGGTGGTAGGACGAGAAGGGAATTCATAGCCAACCATGTGTTTTCTCTGAAGTAAACAAGTTTGAAGTGCCTATGGGCCCCTCTAGTTCCCAGTGGAAATGACCAGATAGATGGCAGGTAGAAGTCGAAAGACAGGATAGGCAGGAGATAAGAAAGGAATTTTGAGTGTCCTCAGCACACTCAAAATATTTTCCCCACCTCTTAAATTTAGGTTTAAGGGAATTCATCCACACCTTGTATGTATAAAGTATATAGAGGGGAGGAAGGACTCATGCAGTCACTTAGAGCAACAGACCATTCCCTGCTCAATCTGATTTTGTAATTGATGTATAATTGGGTGAGGCCTGAGACACATGGATGAGAACTACAACATACTGTGTGACAAGATACATTGTCATGTTTGCTGATTATATTCCTAGCACATAGGAACCTTAACAAAGTGCCTTGAAGTATAGTGACAATTGCCTAGGAAAACAAAAGGATAAGACCCTAAGACAATCCATTTACCCTGCCCCCAGAGTGAAAACACTTCTTTCTAGGCAGAAATATGTGATGAGCTTATTAGAAGGGGAGGAAATGGCCCTCAGATATAATTTTCTCAGTATCTGGGTGGACAGGGCTCATGGTAATGCCAGTTAGGGTCTTCCTGTTCAGGGGAGGAAAGGAACACCTTATGACCTCCAGTACAGCCTCAGGACTGATCTTTTGGTGTTTATTAGAAGGACTAGGAGTGTCACTGGTTTTTCAACACCCTAGTCCTCTTACCTTGCCCTTGCCCCACCCCCTGCCCCAGCCCACCCTTCCATAGCATCAAGACAAAAAGGTGCTTTATTGCAATGTCTTTATTGCATTACTGCAGCAAGTTGGCCAGACTATCCCCTCTTGGGGAAGGTAAAAAACAAAAGCCACAAAATTGTCTTCCTCACCTTCCCCCCACCCTCACCCACAACTGCACAGCAATGTCTGAACACATTTGGTGACAAGAACAATTTGCAAAAGTGGTCTAGGAACTACATTATGAATTGTCCCAACACAAGACACATAGTTGGCTTCCTTGTGAATCAGATTTTTTTACGTAAACTACATGAATTTTGACTACATCAAAGACAACAGAATAGGCTTTTCACAAGTAACAACAGGGCACCAAAGTCACATGCTGGAATTTGTAAGGAAATAAGATTGGTTGTCACAAGTGGCTGGAGCTAAAGCAAGGCTGAACAGTTGTCAGCTGGGGGGCCAGGCAGGTCTCTTCTGGACCCTCTGGTTTCTGTGGCCATTGAAACCTCACAGAGGCCTACGATGGGGTCTTAATGGGCAGCAGAGATCAACCTAGAAACCAGGAACTGCCCAAATGTAATTCTTGACTCACTCAATAGAATGCATAGGGCTAGTTTCCTTTCAGCAAGAAGAGACCCAAAGAAGATACCAAATTGGTTCTCAGAGCTTCTTCAGGGTATATGAGGTCTAAAGTAAATGGGAAAGCCCATCAAGTCCTGGGAGAAGGAAGATTAGAGGTGTTAGGAGGTCTTTATCCTTGGCCAGATCAATGATAAGGACATAGGCAATCTATCCAGGCCTGAACCATGGCCAATGTTTGGCATCTAGCCAGGTAGAGAGAGCCTTGTTCAGTGATGAAAGCTCCACCTGGAAAAAAGGTAGGCCTTGGACCTGTGTCCAGCCAGCCCCAAGCTGCCTTCATGTTGGTGGCTGGTTTATCTAGCCAGGAGAATAATGGGCCTCACTGGTCTTGGTTTGTCTCTGCCTCCATGAGAATGCAGTTAAGATGCTGAGAGAAAATCTCAGGGCCCAGGTCACAGGACAGGACACAGAACTATACTCATATGAAAAAGTTGCCAAGACCTGCTCCCCAGCCATGGAGTGAGCTTGCCCCACCACACACACTGGGGTCACTATTTAGCAGAACGGACCATATGCCATTTATGCTGGCTCAGAATCAAGCAAATCATGTGGCAACTGGTCAGAAAAAAAAACACCTTAAAATTTCTCAAATGATCCTTGATTTCAGATCTCACAAAACAATGAATTCAAGAATGAGAAAAGGAAAAAAGGGGGGACAGGGAGGAATGTAGGAATGAAAAACAGCAGTCCTCCACAGTCAACCCAAGTGTAGATAGTAAGATAGTGCTCTGCTCTCATGCTGCACACTCTCAACGTCTGACCAACAGGGTACAAACTACCCTGATACATTGTTCAACACTACAGATGTGTGTATCCTATCCCATTTTGGTTTATTGTAAGAGACATTCAGAACACATTAAATTTTAGTACCTGATAGGAGGGATTCCTTGCACCCAATCTTGAGCATGTAACTACTTGAGCAGGTTCAACACCAGATGCAAAGCCACCCTGGGGTGACCACCAGCAATTAGCATCCTATTACTCAGTAAACCTTTCAGCAAGATTTCAATCTGGCAGTTTGGGGAAAGGATGTGTTAGCTATCAGTTAAGGACTTAACTGATGGTGGAGGGATTTCACTTGTCTCTATCTCAACCCAATCCTTAAAGTGTAATGTAAACAAGGAAAAGCCAAAAAGATATGCCCTTTCCTTTCTATCCTCATTGTTAGTAACTCTGGAAGTCTTTCCAAAAACTTTTAATCTATGTCTGTCTATATAATACTAGTCCATTCTAGATATTGTCACCAAGATAATGCTCAGGGAAAGTAATATTTGTTTTTTCAGCCCCAAAACTAGAGTTTTCCTAGCTATGAGCCTTAGGAACCAAGATCCAGGTACTAGCTCAACCAGGATGCCTGACTGCAAAGCTCTGGACTCAAAACAGCTGACTCACACTAAGCCCACTATGGTTCCAGGATTGGCTCAGAGGCAGCTGGACTCTATTTGTCAAATGAATGCTGACTGGAGAGTGTGGGGCAAAATGGAGGCAGAAGTTGATGCCTGCCCTCCACTCAGCTCGCCTAGCTTCACTCAGCTGGAAGGCTTAAGCCACATGGAGCAGAAGATTCCTGGCCTAAGATTACAGCCACTGGAGCATGAGGGCAGACTGTGCACATTGCCCTAATGGCAGGATCACAAAAAAGGCAAAGACAAAAGCTTCCAGATGGCTTCTACTAACAGTCTAAACTCCAAGCCATCTTCTCCCTGCAAAAGCTTCAAAACCACTATATGGAAGCACATGTGTAATGTGGCGTGACCCTCACCCTGGACACCAGGGCCTCTGGGTCTGTGATTTACTGAGGTGTCCCTGACCACAACCTGATTCTCCTCCTTAGCCAAGTAGGCTCCCGAGCCCTACCAAAGCAAAGGAGGGGTAGATGAAAAGAAATTAAATCATTTATAGTATTTTTGCAGGGCCTTTAAACTTGGGGAAGCACACATAAGAATGTTGTTCTATATCATTATTTGGTATATCAAGCCATCTAAAAGCACTGGATTGCACCTTTTCTTTACTCATACAAACAAGTTACAAAGGTTTCAAACAACAGATCATTCTTTAGGCTAGGGAAACACCACACAAGCACCAACTTTGTTTTATGATTCAAAGCTCACTATCCCCACAAAAAGAATGCTATTTCTCATCTGAGAAACGAGGGCAGGGCAGAAGGAAATACATCAACCAGTTTTAGTGTTTGCTAAAACTCACATTTCTAGTTTTCTTATTTTCAAGTTTTGGTACAGAAGTATGCATTTAGCTACTAGTGCCACTTTCTCTCCTTAGACCTTAGTCTGGCAACAAACATTGTTTTGCTGGTGTCTGAACATAAATGCTTCTTTAGAGGGAGGAGATAGTGAGACGCTGAAGCCTAAATTATGTTGGTAAGAAATAAAGTACCTTCAGTTGACGGAGTTTTTTACCCCTTGCTTAGATTCTTTAAATGAAATCCCAAACCTCCCTACTTTGCTTTGGTTGTCTTTTTTTTTTTTTTTTTTTTTAAACCAAATCCCATCCTACCACAGAACCAAAACAGTCATCTTTTGGGGGAGAAGAGAAACTGCTAAAGCAAATCTGAACTCCCAAAAGAGCCATGTCTCTGCTGCATTCTCAGAGTTGAAGAACAAAAGAGGACATGGACTCTTCAGATGTTTCCAAGTACGACTCCCACCCTCTACCCCATCAAGCCTAGTGTTTCTGTAGAGGGTGCCTGGCTAAACAAAAATAAAAACCCCAATGAAATAGACTTTCCAAAACAACATCTGCTTACAGGTTAGTATGTCAGTGCAGCAGCACAGCTGAGACCCAGAGACCCCAGGCCCCTGATTCCCCCCATCCTGGCCAGCTACTGCTCGGCCTCTCCACTTCCACTTCACATTCACAGATTCACTTCTTGTGCAAAACAAGCAGTCTACGTAGAAAGAATGCCCTCATCGTAGTCTAATAAAAACTGTAGAAAAAAATGCTAGAGAGCCACCTCTCTTCCCACTCCCTCTTTATCTGCAGAGTGAAGGCATCTGTGCATGAACAGGATAGGCAAGCCTAACGTTGAGGGAGTCATTGTGCTGAATCAGGGATGTCTGCTGGTAATGGAGCACCAGCTCCTTCAGTGAGCTGTACAGGTTGTAGGGCTCTGCAAAGCCATATCCCCGAGCAGTGCTGTAGATCACACAGTGTTTCACTTCCCCATCGGCACTACAAAGAGACACCAGAGAAAAATGTTAAGGCAGTACATGAAAAAGGGACAATGAATGGTCAGAAGTCTGAGAGCAATTGTTACGTAAAGGAGGAGACCCATAAGTGTTTTGTCAATCAGACAAAGCTTGTAAAATTGTGTTCTCCTCACCCTCTTATAGGTTTGGCCACAGACAGACATATTGAATGCAGAGTTTATTTCTCAACTCTTAATTCTATTCATTGATCTACATGTCTACCCTTCTCAGTACCACACAAGTCTTGATTATATAGCTTTGTAATAACTTATGAAATCAATGTGTGACTTCTCCAACTTGTTTCTATTTTTTGAAGGTTATTTTGGCTACTCGGGATCCCTTGCATTTTCCTACGAATTTTAGGAACATCTTGTCAATTTCTGCAAATACCTAGCTAGGATTCTGATAGATCTGTGCTGAATGCATAGATCAATTAACCATTCTTAATATATAAGATATTTTCACTTATTTTTATTTATTCCTGACAGTGGAATGTAAATATTTTGACATATTTATACAAACATGAATTAGGATCTAATTAGGATCTATTTTTCTTAAAAGATTTCAAATCTTGCAAAAACTATCCTCCCCTGTCATTTCCATTCAGATGACTTCAGCAGCACAGGTCAAAGAGAAATGAAATGTTGCAAGTAGTTCTATCTTTGGATGACAGTAAACCAATGCACTTTATGATGCACTTCCATTTTTTTGCCCATAAACAACCATCCATCCTTTCAAAGTCCAGCCCCAAACTTCTTTTTCTTCACCATAATTAACAGTTCTACATGTGACCAACCTACTACTGATACCTATTTCACAGTGATTTTGTTTATCCTAAATAATTTATGAAATGAAGAAAGCCTGGTGCAACTGAAAAATGTGGTTTTTGAAACCTGGCAAACTTGATTTAAACACTTGAATCCATGACATAAATAGACTACTGAAGGCAGGATGATCAAACAAAGCAGATTAATATGAATGTCCTTTGTCTATCCTTACTTTCTTTGAGGGCACAATAACTTTGCCATCTTTATTTTGCCTTCTGCCATACCTAGGAGTAGCATAATTATATAACAATAGTAGTAGGTAACATTTACTTATTATGCCCTATTTAAAGCATACTACATTTTATATATATATATATACACACACACACACACACACACACACATAAATATGTTATTTGAATTTTACCAAAACCTCAAAGTAGGTATTGTTTTTATTACCCTCATTTTATAGATAAAGAAACTGGGCAAAGAACAGTTAAGTAATTTACCCAGAGTTACACAGCTGATAAGCAGTTAGCACCAACATCTGAACCCATTATATCTGGCACCAAATCTTGCCCTCACCATCATATCATCTTCTAAGTACAAACTGTGTCAAAGAAGATGTGCCTTCTTAAGGAATATACATAACACTCAGGCAAATTCTGATTAAGATAGAGTTATCTTGGGCTGGGGTTGTAGCTCAGTGGTAGAGTGCTTGCCTAGCATGTGCGAGGCCCTGGGTTAATCCCCAGCACCACATAAAAATAAATTAATTAATTAAATAAAGGTATTGTGTCCAAATACAACTAAAAGTAAATTAAAAAAAAAATACAGTTATCTCCAAATTTCACTTTCCATTAAAAAGAAAACAGACTTTTCCCAATAAAGTCCTAAGAGCATCTTAAGAAAAATGTATCCACATTTTATATCACTATCTAAATAAATTTAATTAAAAATTAAATTAGGCATATGAGACTACTAAAGAATTTTTTTTTCAATTCTAGACTCACAGACACTTGAACTCCAATAGCAACAATACAAGGCCTAATCTGTTTACCATGTAAATTAAAATCCCCAAGATAACTTTAGATATTATTTTTTCTAAAACTGTTTTCTTTGTACCAGTATTAATGATCTAAGTAAGCCATGGGTCTTTATTACTATATGTTAACTAATTTCATGAGGGGTTGATTTTCTATTAATCAATGCATAAGATTTCAAAAGACTTACACCACAGAGCAGGCATAGCATCCTTTCTTGCTACTTTCACGAATTAAAAATGCACCATCAGGTTTCCCATAAAGCAAGTCCTCTGCTTGTACACGATTGATATCTTCAACAAACCAGGTTTTCTCATCATAATGTGGCAAGTTTTCATCTTCCTCATTGATAAAATAGGTCCTAAAATTTAAATATTTAAAATATTATTCTAATAATCAGTTTATTTATATCTAATAGCAAATTCATAAATAAAATGCTCTTCTAAATCTTTAACCATAAAGTGACAAAATCAAAATTGCAATTGGTTGGGTGTTGTTATTTTTTGTTTGTGGTGTACTGGGGAGCTTGAGCCCAGGGGTACTCTAGCAAAGGTACAGCCTCAACCCTTTATTTATTTATTTATTTAGGCAGGTGCCAGGGATTGAACCCAGGGTGCTTAACCACTGAGCCTCATCCCCAGCCCTTTTTTATATTTTATTTAGAGACAGTGTTGCTAAGTTCACTAAATTGCTGAGGCTGGTTTAAACTTGCGATCCTCCTGTCTCAGATCCTCCTGTGTCAGCCTTGTGCCACTGGGATTACAGGTGTGCGCCACCATACCTGTTATTTTTTATTTCAAGACAGGGTCTCACTAGTTGCCTAAGTTGGTCTCAAACTTGGAAACCTCCTGCCTCAGCCTATGAAATCACTGGGATTATAAGCACAGCTAGTTAGGTAGTTTTTAACAAATTCATTACTTGCTATGGTACAGAAAACATAGAATTCACATGTCTTATCCAATAAGCTGAAACATACATATCTGAATAGCAGTTTTTACGCATCCAGTTTTCATGGGACTGGACAGGTTTCTGAACTCAAGTGCCCATGGGGTACTCTTAAGACAATTCAATTAAAAAGAGATGCAAAGTTCTTCATTCAATATCCTCAAGTGACAATGAGAACCACTTTTCAGCATGATAAGAAAGCCTGTCTTATACTAGGAACAAAGCCTCTGACAGAAAGGTTTAGAGACAACTTACTCATCAGCATCCTCATTCTTGATTCCCAGCCAGGCATTCAGGCGCTTCTGTCTCACTCCTTTGTGATTGAGCCATCTGCCAGAGGGAAGAAACCATGTCAGAATTTATATAAACTGCTTAGACAAAGTAGATAAATCCAAGGCAACCAAATTTCCTGAGTCCAGGAACCTCTTATTTTCCCTAGTGTCACAAAAAGTAGCCAGAGGTTTCCCTAAATGAGTCTCTCCGTTACTTTTATTTAAATTATACTATGATGAATTAATCTTTTACACAAACGGCAGAAATACAGAAAACAAGTTGAAATTAGACACATCTCTTACTTTCCTTTTTTTTTTTTTTCCTTTACTATAAGCTTATGCCACTCAAACACAGTGGCACATCTGTTTCAGAAATCATTAGTTTGGTGAGCATGGTATCACTAAGCCAGAGGACCCACTTCCTGTGTGACCTGTTGAATTAAGTTTAAAATTCTAACCAGTAATTTCAAGATCCAATTTTGTACCTAAGTAGACAAGAAATTCAGGATGGCAAACTGAGTAATTAATATGAGTTTATTTTATCACCAAGCAAATCATGGTAACTTAAAATACTAACATTTAGATATAAAATGATGTAAACTATTAAGTTTATTTCCTTCTAGATGGCCAATAGTCTAAAACTTAAGTAGAGAATAAAAACTTTCATTCATTACCTCCCCCAACCAAGACTCTTTATCACTCAGGTCTCATCATGCCATCTCCTCAGACATAACTACCCTAACTGTGCCAACCAGACAGCCCCCAATCATTCTCCACCCTTTATTTTATCAACTTCATAGCACTTGGTTAAAATTTATAATTTTATGTTTTCACTGCTTAGGTTTGTCTCCCTCACTAAAATGTAAATTGCTTTAAAGAAAGGGGTCTGTCCTGTTCAAAGCTATATTCTCAATGCTTAAAATGGTACAAGCACAAGGATATTCAGATATTGATATTAAATTAATACACAGTAAACATTTGCTGGTGGACTGCTTTTAGAGGGCAAGGGGTGAGGGGCCATACTGGGGACTGAACCCAAGGATGCTCTACCACTCAGTTATATCCCCAGCCCTTTTTAATCTTTTAGATTTTGAGACAGGATCTTGCTAAGTTGCCCAGGCTGGCCTCGAACTTTAAATCCTCCTGCTCAGCCTACCAAATCACTATGCAACCAAGCCTGGCTAGTGGACTGCTTTTAACAAAATCTTCACAATTCCAGGATCATCTTCTATCTGTCTCTGACCTCAAGTACATTACATAATCTAAATCATACCTAATTTTTTACATAATCTAAATCATACCTAATTTTTAACTTTTTTTTTGAGAGAGAGAGAGAGAGAGAGAATTTTAATATTTATTTTTTAGTTTTCGGTGGACACAACATCTTTCTTTGTATGTGGTGCTGAGGATAGAACCCGGGCCGCACACATGCCAGGTGAGGGCACTACCACTTGGGCCACATCCCCAGCCCCTTAAGTTTCTTTTAAAATTCTTTCACACAGATTTTTCAGACTGTCTCAGGAAGACTCGCCTTTTAGTTTACCTGATTTCATGTTAATACTTAATGAAGCTGGAAAATAGATAATATGATTTTGATAGAACCAATTTAATAACAATCCCACATTACCACTTCTAGTAAAATGTCTTGAGACTCTCCTCTAAACATTCTTATCACCAAAGTTTTCTATCCTTAAAGAAACCAATCTTCTCTTTATTAAAGAAACAAGTAGGGCTGAGGCTGTAGCTGAATGGCAGAGCGCACGTATGAAGCACTGGGTTTGATCCTTAGCACCACATAAAATAAACAAATAAAGACATTCTGTCCATCTCCAACAACAACAACAAAAAAAAAAGGAAAGAAACAATTATACTGGGTAAGAAGTTTGAGCTGAATTAATCACACCATAGTTTCTCCTGAGCCCCATTTTCTTTTAACCACCAACCACTTTACACCAAGCCTTCCATTCTGGGAGGGAAATTAGCACAAGAAAGGCTAGGAGAAAAGGAAACAAAGAACAATGTTTGGTCTACCTTCCATTTAAGAAACTTTCTCAATCTCCCCAAAATCCACTTGAAAGATTATTATGCAGTTTGGAGTCCTATTAACAATGTCAAGAGCTGTTTAATTTTTAAAAGTCATTTTGAAAAAGCTCAAATTACATTAGTTAATATGTAATTCATACTTAATTTACTGTTATTGAGCAATACATAATCACATGTAAAGGCTGTAAATTCCATGGGAAAAATATGAAGCAAGGCGTCAAAAGACCTATATCTAGTTCTCTCTTTTATAAATTTTTTTAAACTTTTATTTTAGTTGTTAATAGATCTTTTCTTTCTTAAATTTATTTATTTATTTATTTATGTGTATGTATGCGGTGCTGAGGATCGAACCCCAGTACTTTACACGTGCCAAGCAAGCGCTCTACCACTGAGCCACAACTCCAGTCCCTTATTTTCATTTTTTTGTTATTTTTAATGCTGATTCTAATTGTGTAGTCTCAGACCAGCCTCTCTTTGAACCTTAGTCAGCTCTTCTTTCAAGAAAAAAGAAAAAAAAAAAAACAAGGAAAATATACTCCCATAGTTTACACTGAAATTATCTTCAGAGAGAAAACAATAGTTTATATCCTTTCCTTGCCTCTGCCCCAGCAAGTCGGGGTGGAGGTGTATACAGCATTCTTTCTAAAGATCTAATTGGCCTTATAACCTAACTAGCACACTTGAAGAGGAAGAAAGTTTGTGTTTCAGTCTCCAGTGATCAAGAGATTAAGCTAGGAAGTCACTCAAAGAGGGGACAGAAAAAAACGTTTCAACTTAAAGCAGTAGTCCCTGGACATAGAATAAATATGAAATGGTGTGACGAAGTGGGTGGCTCACACACAGGCACTTGAATGGAGCACAAGAACATTTTAATATACAGGGCCTATTAATAGTCAAATAGGAGATTATTGTGAAGGGCACCTCTAAATTTTCTAGAACAGAAGTATTTAACCAGATGGCAGGGCCCAAAGACTAGGAGCAGAGGAAGCAAGCAGGCAATGATAGCAATCAGGCCAGGGAGGACCTTGTGCTTCCGTAATTTTCTGGTACGTGAGATCTTGGAAAAAATTGATTTGATTTTCCCCTGAATAGCCTTTGTTTTTTTTTCCTCTGCCTTTTTTTGGAGGAGGGGAGTAATACTGTATTTACATATATATATATATATATATATATATATATATATATATATTTAAAGATAGAGAAGAGAGAGAGAGAATTTTTTAATATTTATTTTTCAGTTTTCGGTGGACACAACATCTTTATTTTATTTTTATGTGGTGCTGAGGATCGAACCCAGCGCCCCGCATATGCCAGGTGAGCACGTTACCACTTGAGCCACATCCCCAGCCCTACTTATATATTTTTAGTTTATTATTTATTTTTTTTTAATTTTAATATTTATTTTTTAGTTATCGGCGGACACAACATCTTTGTTTGTATGTGGTGCTGAGAATCGAACCCGGGCCGCACACATGCCAGGCAAGCGCGCTACCACTTGAGCCACATCCCCAGCCCCTATTATTTATTTATCTATTTATTAATTTATTTATTTGCAGTGCTGGTGATTGAATGCAGGGCCTCACATTTGCTAAGCAAGCACTCTATCACTAAGCTACACCCCAGCCCTCTTTTTCAAAATTTTTATTTGGTTTATTATAATTATACATATTAGTGGAATTAATTGTTACATATTCATACATATACACAATTGGTCAATTTCATACCCCAATAAATTGATTTTACTTTAAAGAAAAAGAAGAATGTGACTTGTCTTGCACCAAGTTTTATGCAAAGAGCATCATACTCCCCTAAATAAGAGGAAAGTGAGTAGGCAGAGTGGTGCATGCCTATAATACCAATGACTGGGGAGGTTGAGACAGGAGGATTGTGAGTTCAAAGTCAGCCTCAGCAACTTAGTGAGATCCTAAGCAACTTGGCAAGACCCTGTCTTTTAAAATATAAAAAAGGGCTGGGGATGTTAAAATATAAAAAAGGATTGGATTAAGTGGTTCTGGGTTCACTCCCCGGTACCAAAAGAAAAAAAAAAAGAACAGTTGTTCATCAATTAATAATGGTTAAATAAAATATGGTATATCCATCCATAAAATGGAATACTATTCAGGTCATAAAAGGAATTGAGTGCTATATATAGCTACATATTACATGGATGAACTTTAAATATCATGCTAAGTGAAAGAAGCCAGTCTTAAAAGACTGTATTAAATGTTTCCACTTATATGAAATGTCCTGAATAGGCAAATCCATACAGACATAAAGTAAATCAATAGTTACCTAGGGTTGAGGGAATGTAGGTAGTAGGTAGTAAAACATTTTCTACTGTGATGAAAATGTTCTAAAACACATGGTAATGGTTGTATACCTCTGAATATACTAAATACTTTGAATTATACACTATTTTTTTTTCTGAGACAGAATCTTTCTATGTTGCCCAGGTTGGTCTCAAACTTGTGGACCCCAATGATCCTTCCACTTCAACTTCCTGAGTGGCTGGAACTACAAGTATAAACCACCTCATCTGACTTTCAATCACACACTTTTTAAAATGGATAACTTGTATGGAATATAAATTATGTCTCAATAAAGTTTCTTAAAAACAGAATACATCATCCTCTGCAGTACTCTTTTAGCTGCAAAATCCCCAGTTCATGTTACTCAGTGCTTATCATTGATGTATCTATATTAATTGTCTCAGCAAGGTATTCATTTTTTAATTTATGAATACCAAATTTAGATTTATGAATACCAAAAAAAAGTAAATGGTAACCATGAAAACTAACCTTAACTCATAATGAAAGAGAAATATTCAGCACTGAAACAGATCAAATCCACCAAACCTAGAGATAATTCTCGGTTAGAAACATAAAACTGTATAATATTGAATACTGGACTATCCTCTTTGAAACAACCCTTCTAAAAGCGACAATGGCTGTCTGTGTCATCCACATTATCTAAACTCTTTTATGTTTAGCTTATAGAACTCATTAAAGGAGGTTTCAAGGTTTGGTTTATCATATTCTGTGGTCTGAATGTTTGTGTCTTCCCAAAATTCACATGTTGAAATTCTAACCACCAAGGTCAATGTTATACTATAAGGAAGAGGAAGGTGGTTAGGTTGGAGTTGAAGCCTCATGAACAGGATTAATGTCCTTATAAAAGAAATCTAAAAGACACCACTCATCCTTTCATCATGTAAGAATATAACTAAAATGGGCTGTGTATAAAACAGGGCAGTCCCTCACCAGGCACTGAATCTACCAGGGCCTTAATCTCAAGACTTCTAAGTCTCCTAACCTGTGAAGTGACTTTTGTTGCTTATAAGCTACCCAATTTATAGTATTTTGTTACAGCAACCCAATGAATAAGATTCCACATTTATTCATGTCCTTTGGGATGGTATATTTCCTAATATCCTAATATCTTTATTGCTTTTCAAGGCAAAGAAGTACTTCCATTCATTCCTTTGGTCCACGGCATAGCCTTCTTGGTCTTTCTTCAACTTTGTGATGTGACTAGAACTACAAAAGCATCCTGAAAGTGGGTGTACCCTACTTTTACATAAGGGCATGTCATTATCTTATTTATAAAGCTCTTCTCTATGCTATATATACTTGCTTAATTTTTTTGGGCCACGACAGCAAACAGAAATAATCCCTTGAGACAGGTGTTATTAAAAACTACTCAGAATGGTGTAGTTTTGTTTATCTCAAAAAAATATTATCTAAATTTTCCTCTACTGAAACTCATTTGCCACTGTTCCAATCTCTAGGCTTACATTTTGTTCCCTCCCCCTTTCTCACACAAAGAAACCCTAGGGTCTCTGAAAAAAAACAGAATCAGAGGCCTTTTCTCTTCTTTTTTTCTTACCAGGAATTTGAATTGAGTGGTATTATATGCATAAAAGTGATCCACACTTATATTTCTTAAGTCTATTCATTACCTAGAACTAAACCTAATATATTTTCTCTTTTCATAGATTCTCTCCCTCTATAAAGCAGCCATTTGTCCTTCTAAAAATCCTTTTAACACATTTTATTTGATTATATTTGGATAATATTCCCATTATACCTATATTTGGCTAAACTATATAGCTTTCCCTATTATTAAAGAATTGGGTTTCACTACTCAAGTTATCTCAAGTGCCCATGATAGACACATTTCTGTTATTTAAATTCAGAATTTCACTTCTTGAGTATAAAAATCCTGTAAGAGACTGTTCTGATAACTGTTTTTGTGTGCTCCCATTGTTAATGTATCTGAGGGGCAATTTTGGTTTCTATGATTCTACCATGTAATCAAAGATTCCAGTTTTTATGTTTTAGGCTACATTAACCTTTACTTTTTCATCTATATCACTTTGTGATGCCATAGTCACCCTCTGAGATTTCCAAGGCATTTGTATACAGTCCCACATCCTGGTTTGCCCCCTCTGGGACCCCCTACTACTAAGAGGGCTGTGTTCCTAAACTCTTACAATTTTACTGACCAGTTCTCAATTATAAAGTTCTTCTTCCTCCTATACTATCTCTAGTTCCATTGGTAATCTGATGCTGGTGTCTCCCTCCCCACATAGCCTCAGACTACTTACACAAGATGCTGATCTCGGATCTTGCGCAGCTGTATCAGGTCAGGTTTGATACTATTCATTTTTTTATCTATTTCTCGGTTGTCCAAAGCTTGTTTCTTCAAATCCTGCTCTAGACGAATTTTGCTGTCATGAATCTCACCAAGACGTGATTTCAATTTATCATAATTCATCATAATTCTGTGAAAATATTTGATATATTAAGGCTAAAACAACAAAGCAGAAAAATCCTGTAGCATGAATATGATCCTCAAAAAAAATATTTTTGGGGGGGTACTGGACATTGAATCCAGGGACACAGGGGCACTTAACCACTGAGCCACATCCTCAGCCTTTTTAATATTTTATTTAGAGATAGGGTTTGCTGAGTTGCTTAGGGTCTAAGTGCTGAGGCTGGCTTTGAACTTACAATCCTCCAGCCTCAGCCTCCAGACCTGCTGGGATTACAGGTATGTGCCACCGTGCCCAGCTCAAATATTTTTTGTTTTTAAGAGATAGTCCCTTGCTATGTTACCCAGGCTGGTCTTGAATCTGGGCTCAGGTGATTCTCCTGCCTCAGCCTTCTTGGTACAAGAACTGCAGGCAAATGCCACCCATGCCTGGCTACTATCCTAAAAATATCCTAAAAATAAGCATGGTAGACATTTGTTGTTTTTGCCTGATCCATTCCTAGTCTTCTGGAATGGCAACATGATGTTCCTTATAGGTAAGAATTCTCTATCCTCATCTCAGATCCAGGGACACACACAGCCCAGGCTAGCCAATAAGAGCATTTCATGTGATCCTATCCCCATCCTCAGGCCATTATGATTGATTCAGTAATAAGAATAAGATCCCAGTTGACCCAGTGAGTCAATTCTAGGAATTTTGCTAGAACTATTGTTAAAAAAAAAAAAAAAAAAAAGAGAGAGAGAGAGATTCTCTCTTTCCACTGGGGTTGCTAAATTATGAATATGTGATCCTAGGATTTCCAGGAGTCATACTGCCACCTCACAGGGGAAAACTGCCTAAGGATAAAGGCAACTCCGAGAAAAGTTGAGCCAAAAGACAATGTAAAAAGAATCCCAGGGCTGGGTTGTAGCTCAGTGGTAGAGCGCTTGCCTAGCATGTGTGAGGCACTGGGTTCAATTCTCAGCACCACATAAAAACAAATAAATAAATAAGCTGGGTGCAGTGGCACATACCTATAATTCCAATTGCTTGGGAGGCTGAGGCAGGAGGACAGTGAGTTCAAAGCAGGCTCAGCAAAAGCAAGGCACTAAGCAACTCAGTGAGACCCTGTCTCTAAATAAAATACAAAATAGGGCTGGGGATATGGCTCCGTGGTCAAGTGCTTCTGAGTTCAATCCCTGGTACCTAATAAATAATTCTCAGCACCACACATAACTAAATAAGTAAATAAATAAATAGGTAAATAGGTAAATAAATAAATAAGAAGGCCCATGGACAGCTAAAAAAAAAAATTTTTTTTTAAAAGATCCCAATGACCTTGTATAGGCCCTGGACCCTTGTTCAACCATGGCTGAACAAGTAAAGCCATATGTATGACATTTAAGAGATAGCACAGCCCAGCAATTCAGAACAATGACTTCGCAATTAATATACCTAGCTTTAATCTCTCTCCTGCCACTTAGTGTGGGGCTGTGGGCAGATTATTTAACTTCTCCGTGTCTTCATTTCTTTTATCTGCCTAAAAATGGACTTCTACAATAGTACCTACCTTCATTAAATTATTATGATAATACATGTAAAGGGAATAGAGAATATTGCCTAGCACCTCTTGATAAGCACTCAAAAGATAGTAACTATAAGCTCTTCAAACACATGAAGTTTTGCTATATTCCAAATCATTTTAAGCAATTATTCACATTACTCATTTGTCCCTCAATAATATGTGGCTTAATTCTCACACATTCCAACATGATATTATCCACAGTTTATGGAGGATGAAACAGACTTAAAGAGATTAAGTAACTCACCCAAGGTGGCAAAGCTAGTAAACAGCCAATGCAGTTAAGGTCATGATTTTAACCATCAAATTAATACTGCCTCCCAGGATGTAACTCTATATTCAGGCACACATAAGTTTTCCAACAATGTGGTACCAATATGACAAATAGTTTTACTTTACCATTGCATATGGTTTACCATCCATACATTTAGGCCTCCCAAATCCTTTCTGCACCCTGAGTTCCAAATCTAAATAACCAGCTGCCTGCCTCCCAGATAGCTCTATTTAGGTTCTCATTGGAACAAAACTCATTAGGTCCAATCCTGAACTCTCATCACATACTTTCTTTCTTTTCTTTTCTTTTTTTTTAATTAATATTTTTAGTTGTAGATGGACACAATTACCTTTATTTTGTTTATTTATTTATTTTTACATGGTGCTGAGAACAGAACCCAGGGCCTCACACATACTAGGCAAGAGATCCACCACTGAGCCACACCCAGCCCATCATCACACACTTTCTATTTTGGTAAATAACACCATCTCTCAGTTGCTCCCACTGAAATCTAGGAATGATCTTTACTATCTCCTATGCCTGCCACATCTGGAAAGAATTTTTATCAACTCATCCTTCTTTTCTACTATTGCTCTGATCTAGGCCCGCACCATCTTTTAACCTGATAGCCACTCTCATTGTAGCTACCTATAATTGTCAGGCTGATCTTCTTTCCTAGAGTCTTTTCTTTTCCTGCAGTGATACAGCATTTGACCCAGAGGTGCTTTACCACTGAGCTACACCCCCAGCTCTTTATTTTCATTTTTTATTTTGAGGCAGGGTCTTATTAAGATGCTTAGGCACTTGCTAAATTGCTATGGCTGGCCTCAAATTTACAATCCTCCTTCCCCGCCTCCTACTCACTGGGATTATGGGCATATGCCACTGCACCCAATTTACCTATAGTCTTATTACACTCCAATTTATGCTTAGACAACTGCCAAAGTTGACTTTCAGTTAAAAAAAATATTCATTAAGTACCCATTGTATACTCCAAAGGACCATATAGGTATTGAGGTTATATCAGGAAAAGTGAGCCACCATGCCTGCTTTCAATGAGTTTGCAGTTGAGTAGGTATGGCATTCAGTAAGTATAACACTAAGGATCAGGACCACACACTGTAGGGACAATGACAAAAGCCCCTAAAGTGGATGAGGAAATCAGGGAAGATTTTCTAGAAAAAAGTCAAATCTAATCTGAGTCTTAAACATGAACAGAAGGTAACAATTTGGAGATGGCGAGTGAAGAAAGAACACAGAAGAGAGGAGGTTCAGTTTGGTGCCATTAATATGAACATTATAAGTAGTTCACTATAATAGGAATGTGTAGTTTGCGGGGATGAAATCAAGCAAGGTAGGCATTATTGGAAAAGAAAAGAAGTCTTATCTCACTGGCATACTGGGAAATATTATATACTTGATGTATTTGCAGACAGACTTACCGTTCAATCTCCTTTTCATTTCCCTCTCTGCGAAATCGCTCAATATATTCTTTGCTGTGTTGTTCTTGTGTGTGACATTGCTCTTCAAATATTTTAATAGTTTCATTAAAAGCTTCAATTGCAGTCCTCTTCATCTGTATTTCCTACAGAAAAAAAAGAAATGACATAAATCCCATTATCTTTATTAGTTTTCATAACCTTGATCTTAAATTCTGTAATCCTAGTTATAATCCCATATAAAACCCAATTAAGATGGCTAAAACAAGACACTTTATTCAACTTCTACCCTATCACTCATACACAAAAACATTATTCAAACTGTAAAAGAAAAAAAACACTACCTGAAATAAGACTAAGCACCACAGAAAGGTCTCCAAGCTGCCAAGAGACTGACCCTGAACACCTGTCATCAGGATCAATTTCTGCCTTTGCACCTATTTTTGTGCTGAACCCCCAAAAGGTTCTGAAGGAGTAAATGGATAAAGCTCAGAGTCCATGTACCAAAGTGCAAAGTCTTATTCCCAGTAGAGTCCTACAGAGTCTATTTATTCTTACTTTCATTTCTAAAGTACATACTTAATTTTCCAAACAGACTCATTAGTAAATTAATCTGATTAGGAGCAAAGAATGAAAAGGGGAGAAAATAGCTCCTAAGGGTAGATTCACTAAGAATAATAAGATGAAAAACTAAAAACTCAGGCTGGGGATGTGGCTCAAGTGGTAGCGCACTTCCCTAGCATGTGTGAGGCACTGGGTTCGATTGTCAGCACCACATAAAAACAAAGTAAAGATATTGTGTCCACCTAGAACTAAAAAATAAATATTAAAAAAACCCTAAAACCTCCACAAAACAAACGTAAGTCCAAAAGTCCAGTAGGTTAAGCCCTTCAGCATCAGGGTAAATGGTCCTGTATATTTCAACAAGTTGCATTTGAATCAAGATTCCCCTAAAATCTTCAAAAAAGGTTGGGGGGGCCTATATTTTGTTTAGTTTACTTTTTAGAAAGGCAATAAATCTTCATAAAGGTCTAGAAAGATTGCTATCCTAAATATCTTTAATTCTAGAAGTTTTGATACTTATGGGATAATTCCTCAATTTTCCAACTTTTACTAATTTAAACTAATAATTACTGAAAATTACTATATAGAAAGTCCCATCAGAGGGTAAAGAAATTTTTGAAACATAAAGCATGCCTTCACTTTATGTTAGGTATAATAGATAGGTAGAATAGATTTCTGAACCATAACAAGGCCTGATTTCAAGTCATGGCATGGAAACCAAGTGAGATTAACTAATTATTTATTGTTTTATGGAAACTTCACAGAGGAGATGACATTTGAGCTAAGTCTTAAAGAGTAGGGTAGAGGAAGAAAATGCAGCCCTGCACACAGAAGGCATGGTATGAAGTATATATGAAATAATAGGATATGTTCCAGGATCAATAATTACTCAGTGGGACTAGTGATAAGAAGATTAGCAAATGAGGGAAGCTAGAAACTTGTGATGGGCCATAAAGTTGCATGTATATCACACATATTCAGATAATACTAAACACTCACTGGAATGTTCATATCTAAATATCTAGCTGCATATTCTACAACTCTCAAATTATAATCAACTCTTAAATTATGGAGGGTCTTGACTCCCTTGTAAGATTAAAAGTTACCCATAAAGCTCTGACCCTGAATCTTCAAAGAAAACACCCAAACTTTTGACTCTACTAACACCAGTATATGTACTGGTAGGTAGGGAAGCAAAAGGAAAAGTATTCGAAATCACAATCAAAACTGCAGCTCCCCCATACACAATGCCTCTACATCTACCACCAAAACTATAAAGCTACTTGTATTTGTGCCCTTTCTCTATCTTCTCCCTTTATCTACAGGTGCTACATGTCTCACCTCCTCTTTCTCAGGTACTTCATTTTATCACATTAGCCAGCCCCTTTTACATTATCAACTTTCCCTGTCTAATGGTTCGTTCTCATTACCTTACAAACAAATTTGGGGGGGGGGGACTCTCTTAATCCTAAATTCTCTTAGAGTCACAGTTAAGTTCTTGAAAGAGTTATTTAGTGCGTGTTTGTATGGGGGTCTCTCTTTGCCCATACACATCAATTCACTTACAACCATTTAATTTTTTTAATCACTTACAACCATTTAATACTAAGTAGATAGCCAGACACAGTGGCATTTTCTTGTAATCCAAGCTTCTAGAGAGGTTCAGGCAAGAAGATCACAAGTTTAAGACCAGTCTCATTAATTTGTTGAGACTCTGTCTCAAAATAAAAAATAAAAAGGGCTGGGGATGTAGTTCAGTGGGCTCAGTGGTAGAATACCCCTGATTAGATCCCCAGCTCCAAAAAAGAAAAAGAAAGAAGAAAAAAAAGGCATTATTAATACTAACTGATATAAAATTATACCTTTAACCAATAAAAAAGCAACTGAAGATCTTCAAGAGAATTATAGAAAATATAATGTAACTAACACTGTATACCCATTAGCTCAAACAACAAAAATATACTAACCTGGGATGTTCTGGTATATTCTTCATATAGCCTATCATACTCTTTACTCTTTTCCTGATACTGAGAGTGGTACTCTTGCAGTTTTTTACCTACTGCATCGATGTTATCTTCTTTTACCAACTGATCCTACACAGGGAAACAAAAGAAAAAATGTTAACAATTCTGACATAAGTTCTTCCATGTCTATAGGTTTTTAAATTGTATTTTAGCTTTAGAAGTTCAAGCCACATTAAGATCAAGCATACAAAAGCATTAAATCCTTCTGTTAACACTAAGATCAGCCTTTAAATCACATAAACATCATTAGGACTTTAAAAATTAAGAAGTAACTAATTAGAACAAATAAATTTTTTTAAAAAAAAGAAGTTAAGTATAAGTGGGAAGCATATAAAGTTAATAACCACACGTAATGGGTTATTATGAAAGGGTAGCCACAAAATGTTTCAAATATATCTAAGAAATATCTAAAATATTAAGTAGGAAATTTTAAATGACTAGATTTCTTTTTTTGACTGATAAACAGAATCAAATGAGGTTAAATAATGACTTTCTCAATAATTATCAAGAACTTCTGTAATCATACCTGTTGGTATTTGGAGACTGGGTACATAAGCTTCACATCGAGTTTGGGATTATACTGAGCAAGAGATTCATGATGATAGTGGTTAATGAGCTCCACCACAGAATTAAATGTCAGAGGATCAGAAAAGCCATATTTACCATCCCGATGATAGATCTTTATTAACTTATTATTGCCTCCCTTCCTGTGAACAACAAGACAACTGTTGATTTTTCCCCAAAATTCTACTGAAATATTACTTTCATAGGGAGACAGAAAGTTTGGTTCACATAATAAACAAATTTTACTATGTTCATAAGGCTAGAGACAGTGAAAAGGCATACACATAATTATGAATGTGAAAGTATACATAATATTATTTTCACATATATTTATTTTGCCCATAAATATCTTGGTTATTAAAGATCAACATTCTATACATTCAGAATCAACAAAGTCAGCCCCCAAAAAAATCACTTAAGAAAAATAAGTAAATTGTATCTTTTGTTCTTTTTCTGAATGAAGCTTCTAATTCAAATTCTACCAAGGATTACAGATGTAGCTCTGTGGTGGAGTGCTTGCCTAGTACACCAAAGGCCCTAGGTTGATCCATGGCACCACACATTAATAAATAAATAAATAAAAAGTAATCAAGTTCTACCAATATTTTTTAGGACAGAGACAAACTCTTTAGGACCTAAAGATAGGCAGTTCTGTTTTTTGGCAGCCATCTCTAAATGAAGGTGATAATAATCATTGTCACACAATCACCAACATTCTCAAGTGTTTTGTTAATGCACAAACATAATTAAGTTCCTTGAATGATTTATGGCTGGGTAACTGATCTAGCACCTTATACTACCTTTTATACTTGTTTATAATACTTGGAAATGAATATCTAAATGTTATCATAATATGTAAATGATTCAAGTTACTCAAGTGCTTCACAAAGCATAGCTTTTGAAGAGTCATGTATATCACAGATGTAATTTGATGCTTAAATTGCTCAGACCATCTTTATTTACTGAGTCCTAGCCAAATGATACCTTGAAAGATAATTTATAACCAAAATTTAAAATAGCAATGTTTTACAAGTATCATATGGCACAATCTAAAACCACAGCAGATAAATACCTTACAGCATAGCAAAATACTGTACCATTCCCATTCAACTTTGAACAGCATACAAGCCTAAGGGAAAAAATAACGCCCCCATATGGTTTAAGTCATGCTATTCATTATAAATGATAAGTGAGACATTGGAATTTGTGAAAGGTCAAATACGATATGTTTGAACCTATGAACTAGTTTAAATTATTGCTTAGAAAATATTATTTAGAGGGAACACATAATCATATATAGTTACTATAGGTGTGTACACTTACATTTACTCACAATAAATTCAAGCTGGTCTCTCCATTAAAATTAAAAGGCATTCAATCATTCAAACAAATGAATTTAACATCTACTATTACCAGGAATTATACAAACCACTGTAGATACAATGATAAACAAACAGTATGCTGTTCTAGTTCATGATCTCATGGACCTTGAGGAACATATATCCATCTTTCATTTTATCAAAGATTAAACAGTCCTCAAAATATGGGAATGAGAAAAAAAAACAAGATGATTTCAACATTTTTATATTAAAAATTCAAATAATGAAAATGACATTTATTTATTGGCCTAAAGTTACAAAAAAGAACTTTTTTTTTTGAGATGCCTATTGAACATTCAAAAGCAGATGATACAGCAACCTTAAAAAAGTCTGAAGTTCAGAAGTAAGGTAATTCAGGAGTTGTCAGCCTGTAGGTGTTATTTGAAATTGATAATAGCTGGACATATGAAGAGGTACAAGGTCTAAACCCCAGGAGACACCAGTGTTTAGTAATCAGGGATATGAGAAAGAACAAGCAAGAGACCAAGAGTCTAATAAAGTAAAAGTGTGACATCCTAAAAATCAATTTTTTTCTTATCTTTTTTTTTACGTTTATGTAAAAATCTAGTTGCTATGCTTTTTTGTTCTATTTAGTTATACATGACAGTAGAATGCTTTTTTATTTTTTATTTTTATAGTTGTTGATGGACCTTTATTTTATTTATTTATATGTGGTGCTGAGGATCAAACCCAGTACTTCACATATGCTAGGCAAGCTCTCTACCACTGAGCCACAACCCCAGCCCAGTAGAATGCATTTTGACACTTCATACATAAATGGAGTGTAACTTCTCATACTTCTGCTTGTACATGATGTAGAGTTACACCAGTCATGTAATCATATATGCACATAGGGTAATAATATCTGATTCATTCTTTTATCACCCCTACCCCCATATCTCTCCCTCTTTTCACACCCCTCTATCTAATCCAAAGTACCTCTATTCTTCTTTAACTCACCCCAGTGTGAATTAGCATCAGCATATCAGAGAGAACTTTCAGCCTTTGGTTCTTTGGGATTGGCTTATTTCACTTAGCATGACAGTCTCCGTTTCCATCCATTTACTAGCAAATGCCTTGATTTAATTCTCCTTTAAGGAGAGTAATATTCCATTATGTATATATACCACTTCTTTAATTTGTTAAAGGCCATCTAGGATGGTTCCATAATTTAGCTATTGTGAACTGAGCTTCTATAAACATTGATGTGGCTGTGTCACTGTAGTATGCTGATATAAGTCCTTTGGGTATAAACTGAGGAGTGGGGTAACTAGGTCAACAGGTGGTTCCATTCCAAGTTTTCTGAGGAATCTCCATATTGCTTTCCATAGTAGTTACACCAATTTGCAGCTCCACTAGCAGTGTATGAGTGTACCTTTTTCCCTATGTCCTCGCCAACATAAAAATAAATTTTTGAAAAAACATTTCCACAAAGAGGAAATTATAAACAGGTCCAAGGATCACTGAGTGTGGCAAAGTACAGATAACTAAGTGACCCTGACCAAATGGTTTTAGTAGAAAGATGAGGATGGAAGCCTGACTGAAATGAATTCAAGAAAATGAAAGAAAGGGAAGAATAAATGCCCACAGACAATTATCTCAAGGAATACTGCTGCAAACAAGAGAGAAATGTGGAAGGAGATATATGGTCAAGGGAACTTTATTATTATTCTTAAATAGGAGATAACATGTCATATTTATATTCTAAAGGGAATGATTCAGTACAGAGACAAAAATTATTGATCCAAAAAAGAAGACAAGATCATTCCTAGAGTGATATCCTCTAATAGATTAGAGGGATAGGACAGGATCCAGCTTACAAATAGAAATGTAGATCCTGAGCCAAGTACATTGATGTACACGCCAGTAATCCCAGCAATTCAGGAGACTGAGGCAAACGGATTACAAGTTCCAGGCCAGCCTTAAAACTTAGCAAGGCCCTGTCTCAAAATAAAAGGAGATGTAGTTCAGTGGTAGAGTGCCCCTCAGTTCAATCCCTAGTATTGGAAGAAGAAGAAAGAAGAAAGAAGGAAGAAGAAGAAGAAAAAGGGAAGGAAGGAAGGAAGGAAGGAAGGAAGGAAGGAAGGAAGGAATGTAAACCTGGAACAATCATCCACCAGAATAAAACAAAAGCAGATTATTCACACTAATATGCAAATAGGTTGATATCTAATGGCAACAGGAGTATGAAGGAGTTCTCTTTTGACTGAGTCTAAATTCTCAGTGAAAGAGGAAGTTAACTTCTTAAATAAAAGAGGGGAAAGAGTTATTGATTTAAGAGAAAAAAAAGAAAGTGTAAAATTGTCACCTAAGAAAGTGGAAGGATGAATGAATTATGGAAATGCAGAAATTAAGCTGGGTGGTGGCCCACTTAAAGTTAGCAGTCAAGAATTCAATGTGAGACCAGTCGGTATGGCTTTTTTTTTTTTCTACATTGAGCTGTCCAGGTATAGGCAGGGAATACATGCAAAGTTGAATTTAAGAAGTATTAGAATTTGTCTAGGTAACTATAATGCAGGGAGAGAGGAGGAAATTTTTGAGAGTTCACTCACAAAATAATTTTTTGTTTTGAGACACACTCTCACTGTTACCCAGGCTGGCCTCAAGCTCCTGGGCTCAAGAAATCCATCAGCCTTCCAAGCAAGTAGTCTATAATTCCAAGTAGCTAGGATTATAGATATGTGCCACCAAACCCATAGCTTTTAACAAAAGTAATTTTAATAACAGACCATGGACTCTAAACAGAGGAGGCAAAAAGAGAAGACATGGAGGAATTAAGGAATGGTGAATTTTTAATAATATGTACGTCTCTGTGAGTCTGTGTGTGTGTGTGTGTGTGTGTGTGTGTGTGTGTGTGTGTGTGTGTGTGTGTCTCACTCACTTCATTCTACTTTAATAGAGGAAAATATCCTCCTGGTATTCAACTATCTGGACCAATGCCTAGCAGATAAGAGAGTCTTAAAGATTTGTTAAATATCCAGATTTTCTATAATGAATACTATTTACTGATTTAAACAATATCAGTTACTGAACTAAAAAACTTCCTTGGACTGGGGTTGTAGCTCAGTGGTAGAGCACTTGCCTGGCATGTGTGAGGCACTGGGTTCGATTCTTAGCACTGCATATAAATAATAAATAAAAAATGGTTCATCAACAACTAAAAAAAAAAAAAACTTCCTTATTGCCTATTCTCTGCAGTCTAGTTTCACTCATTCTTTTCGTTTGAGGATCACCAGTGACTTCTGCTAAATCCAGACTCTGTCCCCTAGACCCCAGTCCTCCCCCTTCCTAGTATTTCATTCTCCCATGACTTTTTTTGGGGGGGGAGGGCGGGGATACCAGCAATTGAACCCAAGGGTGCTTAACCACTGAGCAACATCCCCAGCCCTTTTTGCTATTTTACTTAAAGACAGAGTCTCATTGAGTTGCTTGGGCTTCACTAAGTTGTTAAAGCTGGCTTTGAACTTGCGATTCTCTTACCTCAACCTCCTGAGCTCTCCTGTGGCTTTGATGACACTATTTTTTGCTTTCAACCTCTCAAACTATTCTTCCTGTCTTCTTCCTGATCTAAATACTGTTATTCCCTCATTTTTTTTTCTTCAGTCTCTACCCTATGTTCCCACTATACACTCTTTCTTTAAAATCCCATTTATGGGGCTGGGAATGTAGCTTAATGTAAAGCACTTGTCTAGCATATGTGAGACCCTGAGTTCAATCCCCAGTACTGCCAAATAAATAAATAAATCCCATTTATTCTACACATAGTGTACCTGGCTCTTTTTATGGTCATATACTCTTTCCCAAGCATTAAACTCACATTTCTAGCTATATCCTTGATACTTTTTTACCTGGCAATTTTGGAATAGCTAAACATCAACATCTATCTCTTCTTTTTTTTTTTTAAGCTGTAGTTGGACACAGTGCCCTTATTTTATTTATTTATTTTTATGTGGTGCTGAGGATCGAACCCAGGGCCTCAGACTTGCGAGGCGAGCGCTCTACCGCTGAGCCACAATCCTAGCCCCCTATCCTTTCTTTTCAATAAAACAACTGCTCCCAATTTTCCTATTTTTATAAATGGTACTTTCATTTAAGCCTAGCAGATTCATTCTGTAATCAAATCCCTCCCTTTTGGTCTTAACTCCACATTTAACTCCTCAAATCCTTTCCTAGAGCCACCGTCCTGTGAAATTGTGTATTCAATCATTTGACCATGTCATTCCTCTGCTTGAAGCTTTTTATCTATTTTTTTTTTTTGCACCTAGAAATAAAATTCAAATTCTTTCCCATGGCTCATTAAGCTTTCTGAGATCTTGTTTCCTCTTACTTCCAACTTCATCACCTACTACTTATGGTTCACACTATAAAACAACCACAAAACTGTCTCTATATTCATGTGACCTATCAAATTTTTTCAAAATTGGAGTCTTTGCATTTCTGTTCCCATTCCCTGGAAAACTTTTCTGGCTGACTTTCTAGTCTACCAGTTCTCCCCTTAAGACCTTTTTAAACTCCCTAGCCCCATATTCTTTGTCATATGTGCTCCCTATATTGTACTTCATATATTATGAAGTATTCTCCCCTGCCTCTCTGTTTTGGTGTGTATGAGGCGATATTGGGGACTGGACCCAGGGGGTGCTTTACAACTGAGCTACAACCCCAGCCCTTTTTATTTCTTTATTTTGTCACAGGGTCTCAGTAAGTTACCAAAGCTAGTCTCAAACTTGCAATTCTTCTACTTTAGTCTCCTGAGTCACTGGGACTACAGGCATGCACCACTATGCTGAGCTCATTTTTTTTAATGTATCTATTTTATCTTCTTCTCAGCCCTCTTTCCTCACTAAGAATATACACACAAGAAGTTAGAGGCCATGTCTGTCTTTCTCATCATTTTCTTTGTTTAGTACCTGGAATACTATGGGTACTCAATAACTATTAAATTATTAAAGAATAAATCCTACTCTAAATCACCACTATCTCTTAATTTATAAAAGCCTCCTTTACAGTATCCTACCTCTTTTATTCTTTTTACTAAAATTGAGTCTGATCACAACTTCCCTGCCAAAAAAATGCAACAGTTCCTGCCTGCCTACCTATAATATTAAATACAAACTCCAAATTTTAGAATTCAATGCCTTTTTCAACATGACCCCTTTCCAATCTTCTATCCCCTATCACTTCCTCCTCTTTACATACTTTACCCTCTAACCAAATGGGACTCTATTTCACAAAGCATATTTGCAATTTCTTATCTCTATATCTTTTATTCTACTGTAATCTATTCCTGCAACTCCTCCCTTAGTTTCTCTATATCCAACAATTTTCCTTCTTCAAGCTATAATGCAAATGCAATTTCTTCCATGGAGGCTAGTTTTCTATATTCTCTTAACAAAATAAACCCTTTTCTTCTTTCAATCCCCAAAGCATATTATTTGAACCTCTCCTATTATTGTAGTTCATTCAAAGCAGTTTTCTTAATCCCTTTGTCCTCAGTAGCCTAAGTGATCCTTCAGATCACTTCAATTCATTGTTGGATGCCCTGCAGACTAACAAGTACTGAACTATTAGCATTTATTAAATTCAGTTAACACTATTACTTTTCTTCTAGCAAGATCTATCAAAACTCCACTCAACTATTATTTTCTCTGAGAACCCTCTTTGTCTTTCTCTTATTTAATCTGTCCATTCAGATTATTTACTGACCACATACTATATGTCCAATTGTTATGCTAGATACATGAAAATCTTAAAACATTCTTATCAATGTATATCAACTGATGAATAAATAAAATGTTATATATATACAATAAAATATTATTCAGCCTTAAAAATAATGATATTCTGATATGAGTAAAGCTTGAAAATACTATGGTGAAGAAATAAGCCAGACACAAAAGGTTTTGTATTGTATGATTCTCCTTGAGATATTTTAAATAGTCAAATTTGTAGAATAATGATTACCAGGGGTTAAAGGAAGAATCTGATATAATACTTAGCATACTGCATTAAGCTACAGTGTATTTTTCATCTTTTCCAACAACACACTTGTATTATAAACTTTTAAACATAAAACTTTGCCTTATGCAGATCCATATTCCCAATCCTTGCACGGTAATTAGTATATAGATAATCCTATCTATTTTACAGCTGGCCAATAATAAATAACTTAAAAAGAAAGATGCTAGCTCCCCATATCCAGAAGATCACATGGCTCTTTTTGAGAAATACTATTCAAGGAGTTTCTTTTATTTTTAATTGATTTTTTTTTAAAAAAAGACAGTGGAATGTATTACAATTCTTATTACACATATATAACACAATTTTTCATATCTCTGGTTGTATATAAAGTATCTTGACACCAATTCATGTCTTCATACATGTACTTTGGTTAATGATGTCCATCATATTCCACCATCCTTGCTAATTCTCTATCCTTCACTTTCCCTCCCATCCCTCTGGTCTATTCCTTGGAATTTCTACATCCAGAGAATGCCAGGTGAATTAGGAAATATTAAAGATCTCTTCCAGTTGTAGGACTCCAGCATAAAATTTTCAAGCTAGCTCAAGACTAGGAAGCAATGAGGAAGAAACTTTGCTTGTCCTTATTCCTAAGAAGTACTACAACTTCAGGTAAGTTATACAAACTCTGTAGGCTTTTTCTCATTTGTAAGATATAAAATTGTTGGGCTGATGGAATGCTTGCCTAGTATATGTGAGGCACTGGGTTCAATCATATAAATAAATAAATAAATAAATTATTAAGCAAATTTTAAAAAATAAAATAAAGTTGTTGCTTTGGGCCAGAGTTGTGGCTCAGTGGTAGAGCGCTTGTCTAGCATGTGTGAGGCACTAGGTTCCATGGCCGGCACTACATTTAAAAAAAAAAAGACAAAATAAAAGTATTGTGTCCATCTACAACTAAAAAAGTATTTTTTTAAAAAAATGTTGCTTTTAATTATGTGTAATTAGGAATCTAGATGTAAAATAGCATCTTCATGTGGTATTTAAATCATTTTTCAAAGCTTTTTTTTAGCCAGGTGCAGCGATGTACATCTGTAATTCCAGCAGCTCAGGAGGCTGAGGCAGGAGAGGAGGATCCTGCAAAGCCAGCCTCAGCAATTTAGTGAGGCACTAAGCTACTCAGTAAGAGCCTGTCTCTCTAAATAAAATATTTAAAAAGGTAGGAATGTGGCTCAGTAGTTAAGTACCCCTGGATTCAATCCTGGTACCAAAAAAAAAAAAAAAAAAACTTTTTCCCAAAATCAACTTTTTTCCAAAGCCAGGCACAATGGTATATGTCTGTAATCCCAGCTATTGAAAGATTAAGGCAAGAGAAGCACTTCAGCCCAGGAGTTTGAGGCCACTCTGAGCAACAATAAAAAGGACTTGAGGTATGACTCAGTGGTAGAGTGCTTGCCTACCATGCATGAGTCCTTGGGTTCAACCTCAAGCATTGATAACAAAATAAATAATACATACTACAAAAACAAATTATGAATCTTTATTATAATTAACTATTTTAATTATTAAAGTTAAATATGGATATAGAGCTAATGCAATTTTCTTAACCATTTTTAATATTCCATCTCGGACTGGGGTTGTGGCTCAGCGATAGAGCACTCACCTAGCATAGGCGAGGCCCTGGGTTCATTCCCTAACACCACATAAAAATAAATAAATAAAGATATTGTGTCCAATAAAATATATATATATATCCATCTCTATAAGTATAAAAGAGCCATACATTTACCATTTAAGAGATTCTAATGTTCCCACATGAAAGACATGGCACAGGCTGAGAACTGCTTTATCTTTTACATGTCTTTGTCAGCCAAAATTATGCTGAGCTGTACTTTCTAAAGACTGCATTAAGGGATTGGGGTTGTGGCTCAGTGGTAGAGCACTTGCCTAGTATGTGATGAGGCACTGAATTTGATTCCCAGCACCTCATATAGATAAATAAATAAAAATAAAGGTCCATCAACAACTAAAAATATATATATGTATAAAAAATATTGCATTAAGGAAAACAATAGGGTTATTGGAGGGATAAATTCATCAATAACCTTAGGCTTTCTCATGATTTCTACACTTCATTAATAAGGTCAACTATATTCTTCTTATTCCCTTACTTAGGGATTTAGCCTTTTCATTTTTTGCTATATAAAAAAATTGCCATTTTTATATAAATATTCAAATATGGGTCTGGGGATGTGGCTCAAGCGGTAGCGTGCTCGCCTGGCATGCGTGCAGCCTGGGTTCGATCCTCAGCACCACATACAAACAAAGATGTTGTGTCCACTGAAAACTAAAAAATAAATATTAAAAAAAAATTTTTTTTAAATAAATAAAAATAAATGTTCAAATATTAATGTACAGAAATAAATTTTTTTAAAAAGAAAAAAATAACCAACTGAAACTTATGTATCTGAACTAAATAAAAATATGAAAAAATATGCATATAAATAACTCAAATAAAATACAGAACTCTCTATAAACCCTGAACTAAAATAATGCTAGGAGAACACTAGCCAAAAGACCGAAAAGTACTTACCTCAAAGTCAAAGTATAATCTCCCTGCATTTTTGTTGAGGCATCTCGGACCAAGAAGGTACCATCTGGCATATCGCGTAATTTGTCATTTACCTCCTCCCTGAAGAATAGAATTACAGGAATTATAGAAAAAAGTGAAAACACTTAAGCATTAGTTGTGTTCACATGATATTACTTAGACTAGTTGGAGATGGTATATTTAAGGTTATAGAATCATGGAGACCTCCAGAAGACATTTAGTTCCTTGCCCTAGTGTACTCCTTCTGTTTTGATTTTTAGTGATGTGAAATCTAACTCTTCCAGATTTCAACTACCTAGAGAGGATAGTACTTTCAGTAAGCATTCAGGGCTTTCTTAGGCAGGTCAGGGAAAACCAGCAGCTGTTTAGAAAGGTTATATTTAAGCCATAGTGGCAGCTATTTCTAAACTGAAGGGAAAATTCACTTAAGTTCACAATCTTTCAATATGATATTCTCTAATTTAAATTTATACTGACAATAAATTCTTTTTGCAGATTGGTTTAGTACTTTAAGGAATAACATTATAACAGTCAAATAAATGGCAGGACATAAAAGACCACTAAATTATAGTATAACCATATGATCTTAAAATATTAATTTAAATGGCATTAAATACAATAGACCTCTTGATTGTCTACTACAAAACTTAAAATGTTTTGATCAATTTTAATATGAAATATATACTAAGACCTATTCAAAAAAATTAAACACAGAATTACCAAATGATTCAGCAATTCCACTTCTGAGTTTATATGCAAAATAATTTAAAGGATTAAGATATTTGTACACCAGTGTTCATAGACGCATTATTCACTATAGCCAAAAGATAAAAATAATCCAAACATACATCAAGTACACATATCTAGATGAAAAGATGAATAAAAATGTGTATATATCACATTAGGATTTTATTTATTTTAACAAATATGATTCCACTTATATGCAGTACCTAGAATAGTCAAATTCATAGAAACAGAAAGCTGAATGGTGCTAAAGGCTGAAAAAGAAGAGAAAAGTGAGTAAATATTTAATAGATACAGAGTTTCAGTTGGGGAAGATTAAAAGTTATAATAATATATGATAGTGATGTTGACTAACAATGTGATTGCACTTAATGCCAGGGAACTAACTGTATGCTTAAAATGGTTAAAATGGTAAAGGTTAAAAAAAAAGAAAAAGAAGCACCACTTTGGTAGTGGGAAAGAATAGAGAAGAGAGAAGAAAGGACAAGGAAGACAGCTTCAACATGGAGTTTGATTTGCCAAAAATGGATAAGGGCTGGGGTTGTGGCTCAGTGGTAGAGTGCTTGCCTCAAATGTGTGAGGCACTGGGTTTGATTCTCAGCACTACAAATAAATAAAAAATAAAGGTTCATAAACAACTAAGATGAATAAATAAATAAAATTTTTAAAAAGATGGATAGGAATTTTTAAAGAACAAGATATATTAGATAGGAAAGACAATAGAATGAATTGGACATTACTTTCCTATGTTCATATATGAGTACACGTCCAGATCTCCACATCACATACAACCTCAGAATGGGAAGTTACACTCCATGTATGTATAATATGTCAAAATACATTCTACTTTCATGTATAATGAAAAAGAACAAATAAAAAATTTTAAATATATATATTAGAGACCCATTAAAATTTAATAAGGGAAAAAAAAACAAATAAAAGAAAAAATGTTTAAATTAAGAAATATACACACACAATACACATATTTTCCCTCAATTGGTTCATAATTATACAAAACCATATTTTACTCAAAAAACAAATCTGTCGGGGCTAGAGTTGTGGCTCACTTGCCTGGCATGTATGAGGTGCTGGGTTTGATCTCAGCATCACATATAAATAAATAAATAAAATAAAATAAAAGATCCATTTACAACTAAAAAACATTTTTAAAAAAATCTGTCCTAGAGTCTAATTTCTCAAGTGAAGTATGTGAATAGTCTGTATCAAAATCACCTAGGGAAGGTTGGTAAAATGCAGACTCCTGGGATCTATGCAACTGAGTTTTGTGCATGCAACAATTTTGGAACCATTGTCTTATAGAGAAAGTAAAGTATCTAAAAATATTTTTAGTTCTAAATCAAAGGTAACTATCCTAAATGTGTAAATTTCATTCATTCAGAAATCTATCCTCTTTATAGTATTATAAAAAATTAAGCCACACTCTTAAAGATTTTCATGTCACTTTCATGGGCAGAAATAAAGACTTTTTTTAAATGTTCTCACAATATTTAAAGTGGTAATCTGTTTAAGTGACAACAGGTAGAGTATTAAAATGTTTTAGCTACTAATTCTCAAAAATGAGTTTTTAAAAACTGCATTCAACCAGGGATAATGGCAAATGCCTGTAATCCCAGCAACTCAGGTGGCTGAGGCAGGAAGACTACAAGTTCAAGGCAGTCTCACCAATTTAGAGAGACTTTGTCTAAAAAAAAAAAAAAAAAGGAGGACTGGGGATGTAGCTCAGTGATAAGAGTGCCCCTGGTTCAATCCCCAGTACCCAACTCCCACAAAAAAAAAAAAAAAAAACCTGCATTCAACTATAGTAAAATTCTAATTACCTGGAAATATCTCCCCAGTACCATTCTGCATCCTGAAGAGAAATGGAACTGTCCTTCATTCCATTTGTAACTGCTGAAGTCATTGGCTTAGGTGGCTTTGGTGGAAGAGCTGGAAGAGAAATTAATATTGTTTTGCATATGTAAATTATTTTTTGTTTTCTAATTTCCTCAGAGCCAGCTTTTTTCTGGGTATAGACCTCAGGTGCATTTTTTTTGCACCAGGGACTGAACTGAAGGGCACTTGACCACTAAGCCACATCCCCAGCACTATTTTGTGTTTTATTTAGAGACAGGGTCTCACTGAGTTGCTTAGCTTTGAACTTGTGATCCTCCTGTTTCAGGCTCCTGAGCTGTTAGGATTTCAGGTGTGTACCACTGTACCAGGCCCCAGGTACACTTTCACCTCTGAACTATATCCCCACCCCTTTTTCATTTTATTTTGAGACAGGATCTCACTAAATTGCCCAGGCGGACCTCAAATTCAGGATCCTCCTACCTCAAGCTTCCAAATTGCTGGGATTACAAACCTGTGCCAGCAGGCCCAGCTCAAGAGCAGTTTCTTAACCAAAAAATATTACAATTGAAATAGTTAGCCTGGTGCAGCAGTGCACACCTGTAATCCCAGGGACTCAGAGGCTGAGGCAGGAGGATAACTAGTTCGAGGCCTGTCTCAGCATTTAGTGAGACCCTGACTCAAAATAAAAAAATAAAAAGGGCTGGGGAGGTAACCAGGTACTAGAGCACCCCTGGGTTCAATCCTCAATACCTGGGTAAGGGAAAATTTTTCAAACACTTTTCAATCAAATTAATGTTATCCAAAGAAGGAGTCATTTTGGAACTCTACCAATAATTGCCTGAAACGTAAAAATCTCAACATATTTACATTTTTTCTTCCTTATACAATATTAACTTTTAATTCAGTAAAACTGCATTTTTTTTCCAAAAGACAAAGTAAAGCCCCTTCCCAAACAATTCATTCAAAAGCTACTAAGTAGGGTGAGCATGGTAGCATACACCTGTAATCCCAGCAACTCCGGAAGCTGAGACAGGAGTCTCACAAGTTTCAGGTCAGTCTCAGCAACTTAGACCCTTCAGCAACTAGTGTTTCAAAATAAAAATATAAAGGGCTGTGGATGTAGCTCAGTGGTAAAGAGCCCTAGGGTTCAGTTCCCAGTTACAACAACAAAGTACCATCAAGAAACTAAAATCACAAGCAGTGGGAGAAAATTTTTGAAAATACATTTGATAATATATCTGTAAATATTTTTTGAAATACAGATAAGAAACCTCTCTAAAACACCTGAAGAATTCTTGAAACTCAATTTTAAAAATGGGCAAAGGATTTAAATAGATAATTCTCTAACTAAAAAATGATGTATAGATGGTCAACAAGCACGTGTAAAGAGGTTCAACGTAAACAGCCATCAGGGAAATGCAAAACCACAATGATACCTCTTCATACCCACTAGGATGATTTTAATAAAAAAATACAGATAATAACAAGCATGAGTAAAGATGTGAAGAAATTGGAACTCTTTTATTTATTGGAACTCTTTTATTTATTTGTTTGTTTGTTTGTTTGTTTTGTACTGGGGATTGACTCGGGCACTTGACCACTGAGCCACATCCCCAGTTCTATTTTGTATTTTATTTAGAGACAGGGTCTCACCGAGTTGCTTAGTACCTCACTTTTGCTAAGGCTGGCTTTTGAACTTGCGATCCTCCTGCCTCAGCCTCCTGAGCCACTGGGATTATAGGCATGCACCACTGTGCCCAGATGAAATTGGAACTCTTATTATACTGTTGTTGAGTATGTAAAAATGATGTAGTTTCTTGGAAAAGCAGTCTGGCAGTTTCTCAAAAGGTTAAAACAAAGAGTAACCATATGACCCACCAATTTTACTCCTATGTATATACCCTTAAAAATGAAACATACATGCACACAAATACTTGTACATGAATGTGCACAACAGCACTATTTATAACATCAAAAATGAAAATAATTCAAATGTCTATCAGCAGATGAATAAACATGATGTATATAAAATGTGTACATTAGAATATTATTTGTCAATAAGAACTGAAGTACTAATATATAATACATCATAAATAAACCTGAAAACATTATGCTAATGTTTTGAAGCCAGTCATGAAAGACCACATATTATATGATTCCATTGTCCAAAATAGACAAATCTATAAAGCTAGAAAGTAGATTAATGTTACCTAGACTAAGGAGCTAAGAGAGAATAAGAAATCACTGCTAATGTAAATAAGGTTTATTTCAGGGTAATGAAAATGTTCCAAAATTAACCAAACTCTATGAATATAATAAAAATCCTTACATTATCCTATGTGAGTGGAATATATTTTATGTGAATTATATATCAATAAAGTTGTTAGCTAGACACAGTGGAGCACACCTATAATCCTAGCTACTCAGAAGGCTGAGGTAGGAGGATTGAAAGTTTCAAGCCAGACAGAGGAACTTAGCAAGATCTTAAAAAATTTTGGCAAGATTTTAAAATTAAAAAAAAAAAGGAAAGGAAAAAGAAAAAAAAGGCTGGTAGTACAGCTCAGTGGCAGAATACTTGCCTAGCATGCACAAGGTCCTACATTTGATCCCCAGTACGAAGCCCCCACAAAAAAAAATTAAGAATCAGATTTAGGTACTTTTTAAAACCAGGAATTTATGGCAGATCTCAGCCCTCCTCATCCTCTTATCCTGGGATGTGTGCTTAAATATTATGTCTCCAGTCTATGCTGGGGCACATCTAGTTTTACAAATCAGAGGCTGTCTCTGAAGGATAGCCTGAACTTTGTAGCACTCTTCTTTTGAAGGATGATTATTTTCCCACACCTCACATAAAACTCTGGGCCTCTGTTCTCCCTTAGCTCTATTTTTCCTAAATGGACTATTGTCCCTTTCCCACACCTTAAAATTGATTTCCTTGTCTCTCTTATTATTCTATATACTCATCTACTCCCATAGCTTCAAACAATTTCTAACTTCTGGATCTTTTCAGACTAGCAATTGTCTAACAAAAGACATATCAGGCATTTATTCAATAAAATATATTTTGAGCACTTAATATGTATCAAGCACTGCCATACGTTAAACCACTGCTTCTCACATTTTAATATGTGCATAAATCTTTCAGGGGCAGGGATCCTGTTAAAATGCAGGATATGATTTGCTAGGTTTAGGATGGGGCCTGGGAGTGCATTTCTAACAAGCTCCTAGTGATGCTATTGTTGATGGAATGTCTCTTTTAGAAAGTTTCTTTGGGGTAAAGAAAAAAAAAATCATTCAAGTGGAGTACAGTAGCTAAAATATAGTAAATACATTTAGTTCTTCACTCTTTCTGTTAATCACTCCTAAACGGCAATAAAATACATTTTTAAAGGTATAAAAACAATATCAAAGAAAATAGGAAATAACAGATAATAGCAACACAACTTTAGTACAGGAAATGCAACCAGATGAATTTGACTTGGTAGAATGCAAAAAATGAAGCCCAAACCTAAATAGAGAAAATCCAAACAAAAGCAATCTGTTCATACCACTATACTCTGAAAAGACCAGGAAATGCAGGCACAATGTATCTCTGAAAAGAGGTTTCAGGATGGGGCTGAAAAACAGAAGAACTGGCTGAGGATATTGAAAGAGCAGTTAGGCCCTCAGTTTTTCTCCCCAACACTACCAAGCAACAAGGCAGCTATCCCCATTACCCTCTAGACAAAGGCTGCCTGTCAACTCACAAGTCCGAAAAAACAATGAGAAAAACTGGACTCAAGGAACAATAACTAAAGCTAAGAATAGGGGTGACCTATTTATTAACAATAGCAGAAGCTAGGAAAAGTCTACCAAACAGCAAATGCCTAAGGCCTCTTTCTTTCCCCTGTTCTCTGAACGATAAGCTCAAGTTTACACCCCAGGCAGAAGTTATGGAGATATTTTTCTTCGGGAGAAACTTACAGGATCCTAAAAAACGACTTAAAATATAGATATTTTGGAATGACCCAATGAAAAAGGTACTCATCATCTTATCATCTTTTAGCAAAAGACAAGAAGTTTTGCCTACTTGCATTGAGCTTCAAATCTGCCGTTTAGTGCATCTCATTCTTAAATAAGAACAAACCACTTTAAAAGGAAGGAAATTTTGACACATTTTATTGCATGACTGAACCTTGAAGACATTACGCTAAGTAAAATAAGGCAGCCATAAAAAGCAAAATATATGATTCTTCTTACATGAGGCTCTCCAAGTAGATGAATTCATAGAGACATAAAGCAATGGCACTTGTGAGGGACTTACAGGAGCAGGGATAGAAATGTTAAATGGATACAGAATTTCAAATGGGGAAGATGAAAACGTTCTGGAGAAGGATGGTAATGATAGTTACACGATGTGAATCTACTTAATGCCACAGATCTTACATGTTTAAAAATTGTTAAAATGGTAAATTTTGTTATGTACAGTTACAACAATATTATTAAAAAAATGTTTTAAATACCAGACATTTGAGGAAAACAAAAAAGAAAAAGAAAAGGTATTATAGAGTAAACAGTCAAGGAGAAGAAAACCTCACAAATACACAAAAATGGTATAACAATCTCAGATATATAAAAGGAATACTACATCTATGAAACACACACAAAGTCTATAATGAATTACATTCAAAGAATAAGAGCACTTAATATATTCAAGTTATGGCAAATTAAAAAAACTCAATTGCCAAGCTGGCAGATAAAGTGGAAATCTCTCGGGAAGTGGAACAAAAAAGAAAGTAATAAAAAACAGGAGAATCATCCTAGAAAAATCCAATACTAAACTAACAAAGGAGTTATAGAAAACAGGGAGCAAAACATTTAGGATAAATAAGGAAAAATTTTTCAGAGCTGAAAAACATACATTTTTATAATTAAAATGCCCACAGAGTAGGCCACACAATTAATAAAAAAGACCCAAAACAGGGGCTGGGGTTGTGGCTTAGCGGTAGAGTGCTTGCCTAGGTTTGAGGCCCTAGGTTCAATCCTCAGAGCAACATATAAATAAATAAATGAATAAAATAAAGGTATTGTGTCCATCTACAACTAAAAAAATAAATATTAAAAAAAAAGTATATCCCTGTAAAATTTCACAACATGAAGGAAAAAGAAAAGGCCTTGGGATTACAGGCATGCAGCACCAGGCCCAGCTAGCCTAATTTTACTATAAACCTTGTGGTACTCTTTCTGAACTATAAACTCATATTGCTTTGCTAAACATCAAAATTAAATTAAAAGAAACCTCTGATTTATTCTAAGTCTACCACTTAAACCAGAGTTAGTAAATCATCTCACCTCTCTAAGCCTTAGAAATGGTATGTTGAAACCAATAGGTTAGGAAATTCTGATTTTTATGTTTTCAGAAATTTTGTAAGCTATTGTCATTAAAAACTAAATCAGGGCTGGGGATATAGCACAATAGTAGAACGCTTGCCCAGCATGTGTGAGGCACTAGGTTCGATCCTCAGCACCACATAAAAATAAGTAAAATAAAATACCCCCACAATTCTTTCACTTCATTGAGATGTCCATTACTCATTATTTACTTTTTATTCTGGCTGGTATTTATTTTTATTATATGCTGGTATTTATTCATCTCTTTTGCCTGTCTTATTCTCCCAACTGCACCTGCCTGCCAAGATCCCAAACATATAGATCATTTTCATACTTCTTCCACTCTCTCACTAACTGGGGAGTTATACCATCTTCAATTTGGTTTCACTAGTAGTAGTCTCCAACCATAAGTGGACCCTCAACACAATCCACAATCTTTCCCTAATTTTTTACTCTCCCCATTCTTCATTATGGCTACTTCAAATCTCTGCCTTTTCAAACATCATTTTATACTTTCTTAACTCATCTTTGGCAGACCCAGCTCATATCCTATGAAATATAGTGTGAGCAGAGTTACTTCAGTTTCCTGTCATTCATCTATAAATATATGTGCATCTACTCCCATTTTTTCCTTAATATCTAAATTAGTCACTCTAACAATGTTCTAGATCTCATTTCCTTTCCACCAGAGGGACTATAGTCCTCTAGCACCCTATGATTTTTAGTCTCTCCTGCTTTACTGGAAACTTTCCCAAAAGCTTATAAATATGCTCAAATCACTCAAATGTAGTCCTCTAAGACAAGTGATTCTTTGGGGTTATAAACTCCTTTTGAGAACTGATGAAAAAAAGCTTTAAGTCTTCTTTCAAAAAAAATTGCTTATACACAAAAATGAGCATATAACATGTAATTCTGGAGAAGTCTACAAATCTCAGGTTAAGAATACATACCTCACCCATTTCCTTCATACCCAAGCTTTTTGCAAAGAGCTAAACATTGCCTCTTTGCACTTGAATTCCCTCCTGAGTACATCACAATCTTGCCTCCCAACTCCAACCTCAACTCTTGCCAAGGTCACTGACCATGTTGCTAAATTCAGTAGATATTTTTCAATCATTATCTGTGATATTTGATACTGAAATACTCTCTTTACTCAGTATCTGAGACCCTATACTTTTAAAAAATATTTTTTAGTTATAGATGGACATAATACCTTTATTTTATTTATTTACTTTTATGTGGTGCTGAAGATCGAACCCAGTGCCTCACACATGCTAGGCAAGTGCTCCACCACTGAGCTGCAACCCCAGCCTGACGGTAAATTCTTTATAGTTTTTCTACTTCTGGTCATTCTTTCACAAGCTGCTTTCCCCAGGCTAGTTGGAGTATCATCAGGAATTTATCTTGACTTCCTCTTACCCTCCACTCTACACTAAACCCATAACAAACTAGCAATCCACAGGGCTGATTTTAGTGGTCATAACTGTACTGTTCTGACTTTAAAATAGGTACTGTTTCCCCACACCCAGAGTGTTTTGATTTACCAAAATTCAAAAATTGGAAAATTCTGCTGGACAGAGTGGTACAATCCAAGAGACTCAGAAGGCTGAGGATCTTGAGTTCAAAGTTAGCCTCAGCAACTTAATGAGACCCTGTCTTAAAAAAAAAAAAAGCTAGGGATGTGGCTCAGGGTTAAATTCAATCCCTGGTACCAAAAAAAAAAAAAAAAGGGGGGGGGGATTCCATATTGAAATCCTCATCTCTGGCTTTTTGGCTTTTCTTTCCAAAAATTTGGCTGGGCAAGGTGGTGGTGCACAACTAGAATCCCAAATACTCTTGAGATGAAGACAGGAAAATCACAAGTTCAAGGCCAACATGCCCAATTTAACAAGACCCTGTCTCAAAATAAAAAGGGCTGGGGATGTAGCTCAGTGGCAAAGTAAAGTACCTTGAATTCAACCCCAAAACCACACACATACAAACCTGGGAGATCAGGATAATCTGAGCTCATACTGCCATAAGGCAATAATTACTCCCTATGGTTTCCCAGACACCTACAGCTAAGTATCAGTTGCCATTTTCATTTTGTTGGTATAGCATTTTTTAAAAATATCCAGCCTATTTCACGGTCTTCCATATAAACTTGGAACACTACATTCTGTACATTTTTCTGAGGTAATTTCATGCTGCAGACTTCCAAATTTTATTAGTCACCCAATTCCCACAGGGCTAATTTGTACATGTAATTCATGCTTCAATATCTTTTTAGGAAACCCTCTTATTTATTCCCTCCCCCAGCAAGACTGAAGTGCCCCCATTTGATTTTTTTATTTTTTTATTTTTTAGTTGTAGATGGACACAATGCCTTTATTTTATTTATTTATTTTTATGTGGTGCTGAGACTCAAACCCAGTGCCTCACATGTACTAGGCAAGTGCTCTACCACTGAGCCATAACCCAAGCTCCTATTTGATTCTTTTAAAAGATATTTTTAGTTGTAGATGGAAATAACTTTATTTTTTTAATGTAGTGCTATGGATCAAACCCAGTGCTCTCACACATGCTAGGCAAGCACTCTACCACTCAGCCACAACCACAGCCCTGCCCCCATTTGATATTATAAGCATTACCTGCTTACCCCTACTGTCATACTTCCCAGTCTGTATGAAAATAATATCCAATTTTGTCTACATCCTCTACCAAACCACCAGCTCCTAGTAAGCAATGTATACTATACTAGGTACTGTAACCTCAGCACCTAATATAGTACCTAATACGTGACAGAATCTCTTTAAATATTTTGTTGAGTTAGTAATGAAACTCCTGAATATACTTACCCATCTTAAGCTTATCAAAGCAAATAACATTGTCATACCAGTTTTAGTAAAAAGATTGCCATAAATACTCCTCCCTAGTAAGGGCACATAATAACTAATATTTATGCTTACTTTTATGTCAGGCACTGTTGTAAATGCTTTATATATATTATCTAATCTAATCCTCACAACAACCTTATAAAATAGATACTGTTATAACTATGTTACAAACAGAAAATCAAGGCACAAAGAAGCAAATAAGCTAATAATAATAAATAAAGTTAGCTTTTGTCCACCCTCTAAAGGCTAAAGCTATAAAAGGAACCAGCAGTCTTGTTTTGCTCCCAGAGGCTGTCCTTTTAACCACTTCTCAGATTGTCTCTCACTTGTACAGAAACGGATGATCCTTTTCTAAGAAAAAAGATAAATGTTTGAGAAGATTCTTTTGAATGAAATTAGTCATAAGTCAACATCCCAAAGAAATGAAATAATTAGGGAAATGTTCAAGCATGAATATCATAATGAGTTTTGATACTGCAAGCATGCCATGAGCAATTCTTATCTGAATGGAAAGTAAAACCTTACATGAAATGCTGTATATATGCATATTCAACATATACTTTTAGATTAATTTGGAAACCTTTAGTTTAAAATAAACATTATCCAATAAATTCTTCCAAGTAATAGAGAATACTGCTTTAAAGCAGCCTTATTAAATTGTAACAACTAGGAAAACTGAAAATTCAAATTGATTGAACTGGGTATTCTAAGAAAAGAAATTTGTGCTTAGAATGTAACAAATTCTAGGGGCTGGAGTTGTGGCTGGGAGGTAGAGTCCTTCCTTGCCTGGCATGTATGAGGCCTGGGTTTGATCCTCAGCACCACATATAAATAAATAAATAAAAGATAAGATCCATTTACAACTTAAAAAAAAAAAAAAGAATGTAATTAATTCTATAACAATAGGCAAAAGTACTAGTCCTTTAATCAGGGACCTGGGTTCTAGTCCTGGATTTGTCAGAACCAACTAAGTAAAGCTTTGGAACAAATGGTACTTTTTGTTTTAGTTGGGGTTTTTGTGAATATTAATAATCCATCTCCCTTTCTTTGGTAATAGTATCCCAACTTCTTCAGGTAGATTCATCTTCCCCCATGTACACATCTCAGCAAATCCAAGTTTCCTTCTATTCCCTGATCCAAGAGATGAGAGCACAATCTAAATGCAAATTGGATCTTTTCTATGGGACTTTGAATTCTGAGCAAAATGATGCAAATGACAGAGCAAGACTCAGAGTTCTAGCTAGAGCAATTAGGCAAGAAAAGGCATCCAAAATGGAAAGGAAAAAGTAAAACAATATTTGCAGATGATATGATCCTATATATAGAAAAATCTCAATGAACAAAAATAAAACAAACACTACTACAGCTAATAAACAAAGCTGTAGAGCTTCTTTGCCCCTCTCAGCCTTCACAGAATTGAAGAGTTGAGGAATTCTCTGAACAAGCTTTTTCATGGCAGGTTCGATCTTCTATCCAGACCAATAAAACTTTCTCTATACCAAAAATAAGGTTGTTTGCTTTCTTATCATTCATATGTTCAGTGGAGCAGCCCTTTAATTTTCTTCAACAACTTTCTTTTCCTTTGCATTCACAACTTGGCTAACTATTTGGTACAAGAAGCCTAGATTCTGGCCTATCTCAGCTTTCTTAACATGCCTTCCTCACTAAATGTAATCATTTCTAGAATCTGATTCAAATTGAGAGACATGTGACTCTTCCTTTTACTTGAACATTTAAAGGCCATTGCAGGGTTATTTATTAGCCCAATTTTAATATGGTTGTGTTTCCAGGAATAGGGAGGCCCAAGAAGAGGAAGAAAGATGGGGAATGGAAGGACAGTGAAGCAGTCAAAACACACAAAACATGTATCAATTAAGTTCAGTTTTATATAGGCAAGCTTTGTGATGCCCCAAAATAATTTTAACAGGGCTGAGCCGATAGACAGCTCAGTGCAAGAGTGTCCTTGGGTTAAATCCCCAGTATAACAACAACAACAACAAAAGGGTTGGATACAGAGGGAGAATAATTTTTTCAACATATGAGATTGGAATAACTGTATATCCATATGTAAAAGAAATAAATTTTACCTATGTACAGAAATTACATCAAACTGAATCAAAGATCTAAATGTAATAGAACTATAAATCTTTTAAAGAAAATATAGAGGGGAAATCTTTGTGATTTTAAATTTGACAATAATTTCTTGGATTTGACACCAAAAGCACAGATAATAGAAGAAAAAGTAAACTGAACTTTATCAAATTTAAAAATGTATGTATCAAAAGACATTATCAAAATAGAATCGGGCTGGGTGTTAAGAAAAAGAACTTTAAAAACACTAAAAAGAGGCTGAGGTTGTAGCTCAGTGCAGAGTGCTTGCCTCACATGCATGAGGCCTTGGGTTCGATGCTCAGCACCACATAAAATAAATAAATAAAAATAAAAATAGATATTGTGTCCAACTTAAAAAAAGAAGTAAAAAGAGAATCAACAGAATGTGAAAAAAATATGTGCAAATCATATGTTTAATAAAGGTTTACTATCCAGAAAATATAAAGAACTTCTACAATTAAAAAAAATTCAAATCTGGCAAAGGACTTGAACAGACATTATCTAAAGAAGATATACAAATGGACAATAAGTACATGAAAAGATGTTCAACATCACTAGTCTTTAGGGAAATGTAAAATGAAACCATGAGTTACTACTTCATACCCATTAGAATTAAGTTCCGTTTTATATAGGCATTAGAAAGGCTATTATCAAAATAATGGAAAATAACAAGTGTTGGTGAGGATCTGGTGAATTAGAATGCTTGTGCATTACTGGTAGAAATGTAAAATGGTGCAACTTCTGTGGAAAACAGTTTAGTTATTCCTTAAAACATTAAACATAAAATTACCATATAGTATAGCAATTTTACTTACAGCTGTATATTCTAAAGAACTGAAAGCAGGAACTCAAACAAAAAACTGTATTCCAATGTTCACAAACTTATTCACAATAGCCAAAAGCTGGAAACAACCCAAATGTCAGAAGAGAGAAAATGTGCCATATATATATAAATGAATTATTATTCAGCTTAAGAAGGAATGATATTCTGATACAGACTACACATTCATGAACCTTCAAAACATTAAGATAAGGTAAATAAGCCAAACACAAAGATTTGTATGATTCTGCCAGGGGTGCACGCCTGTAATCCCAGTGGCTGGGGAGGCTGAGGCAAGAGGATTGAGAATTCAAAGCTAGCCTCAGCATAAGCAAGGCACTAAGAAACTCAGTGAGTCTCTGTCTCTAAATAAAATACAAAAATAGGGCTGGGGATGTGGCTCAGTGGTGCCACTGAGTTCAATCCCCGGTACCCAAAAATAAATAAATAAATGCAAATAAAAAGGGCTAGGGGTGTAGTTCAGTAGGTAGAGTACCCCTGGGTTCAATCCACAAAGGGAAAGAAGGAAGGAAGGAAAAAAAAGAAAAATGTAAAGTAATACCACTCTTTTTACTAAGTAGGTTTTGGAAATTAATTTTTCCTTAAAAATATTATTTATGAGTCTAGGATGTAGTTCAGTGGTAAACCACTTGCCTCCCAAGCATTAAGATGAGCCACATCCCTAGGCCTTTTTATTTTGAGAGAGGGACTTACGAAATTGCCCAGGCTTCCAACTTTCAAGAATTTCTGGCCTCAGACTCCCAAATTGATGGGATTATAAACAATTGTCAACATGACAGCTCCTTTTACTTACTTTGAGACAGGGTCTTGCTAAATTGTAAACTGGCTTCTGATCCTCCTGCCTCATCCCTGAGTCACTGGGATTACAAGGTAGATGCTGCCATCCCACAGATTTTTGTCAGTTTTAATTTCTATAATAGTTCATATCAATAATATAACTCACACAACTCAAATAATCTAAAACTCTTTAGTCTCTGATAATGTTTAACAGTGTAAAGTGTTCTCAAAACAAAAAAAGTTATAAAGCTCAGTGTGTATGTAGCTCAGCAGTAAAGCACTTGCTTAGCATGAACAGGATTCTGGGTCCCACCATTAGCACAGAGAGGATTGAGAATCATTGATCTACTCTGACCTATATTTCAGAAAGAGATTTTTTCCCCCTTTTCATTATTGTCTCTTTTTCCAGGTACAAAATGGGTTTTTGGTACAGGCTAACTTATACCCTGAAAAAATGAGAGCTAAAATGAAGAAGAGGCTCATATCCTGATCCTATAATCTACTCCAAAAGCCCTATTTGTTAAAGAACAAAACACTGCTAAGCAAATGTAACATAATAGGCACCAAAAATATTTATTATCCATTCACAGGATATTTCAGTTATCTCTAAACCAAATTTAACTAACATATGCAGAACTATAATTAAAAACATAAAATTAATCATTCCTGTATTACGAAAAGAATCTCCTGTATTTTTAGCTTAGCTGGCTATGTTGGTTGTTTAATGTTACATATTACTTATTTAAGTTACTTATTTGAAGCAATTAACTAAAAAATATAGGAATTTGCAATGCTCCCTTTATATTTTCCATTCTCAACCCATTTTTTAATTATTTTAATTTATTTTTGTACTGGGGATTAAACTCAATGGCACTTAACCACTGAGCTACATACAACAGTTCTTTTTATTTCTTATTTTGAGTCAGGATCTTACTAAGTTGCTTAGAGTCTTGCTAAATTGGTAAGGCTGGCTTTGAACTTGCAATCCTCCTGCCTCAGCCTCCCAAGACACTGGGATTATAGGCATGCTCCATCACACCCAGCTCAACTCATTTTATTTAACATATATTTTTTTAGTTGTTGATGGGCCTTTATTTTGTTCATTTATTCATATGCGGTGCTGAGAATCAAACCCAGTGCCTCACACATGCAAGGCAAGTACGCTACCACCGAGCTACAACCCCAGCCCTCAACTCATTTTTTTATTAACATTTACTCTCCAAATAATAAATCCTTTCTTCTACAGATATCCTTGATGTGAAAACTCTCAGCTTAAGAAAAATGTTTCATTCACATAATCACTTGCTGTATCATACTGAGGATACTTAAATACTAAGAACATAAAAAGATTATCTTGTTAAACATTATCAAAGGCAAATGGTGCTATCAAAGAGAAGTACACAAAAACCTGAAATAGTTCATCAGATGATAAATTCTGACTACCTAAATAGAAAGTTTTACCCACAATAATATAACTGACCACATCAGTAGAAAGGTATTCTTGGGCTGGGGATGTGGCACAAGTGGTAGCGCGCTCGCCTGGCACGCGTGTGGCCCGGGTTCGATCCTTAGCACCACATACAAACAAAGATGTTGTGTCCACCGGAAACTAAAAAATAAATATTAAAAAATTCTCTCTCTCTCTCTCTAAAAAAAAAAAGAAAGAAAGAAAGGTATTCTCAATTTCTGAAAACCATTTTTTTTAGTTGTACATGGACACATACCTTTATTTTATTTATTTATTTTTAGTGTGGTGCTGAGGATCAAACCCACTGTCTCACACATGCTAGGCAAGCACTCTATCGCTGAGCTACAACCCCAGCTCTCAATTTTTTGAAACCTTAAACCAGCTTTTACTTATTATTATCAAGGAACCAAGGAACAAGAAAAAGAATTCCAGTACATAATTTATGAATAAGTATACTCAAAATGCAGAATAAAATAACTTCTAAAATAATTTCCTAAAGCTCAAAAATTTATTTCCTTTTAGAGGAATAGAAATATAACACGTTAGAACTACTCAGGATGTTAGTGATATAATCATAGATGTAGCAACATACTTAGAAAAAAATGACTGGCTCATTAAGCTACCCAAGGGGAAAAGAAACAACTACCTTCAGGGAAAAGAGAAAAATGTTATTTTAATTTTTAAAATCTCAATTTTTTTAAAGCCTAAAAATAAAGTCATGGAAACAGAGGAGAAAGAAAAAGCTTTTCATCTTTCTAAGATAGAAAAAATGGATAGCTTTTATCAACTTCTTTTAAAAAAAAAAAAGATAATGATTAAACAAAATTTCTCCCCAGCATCAGTGAACTGCCACATTCAAATCCAGACTTCACTGACTATTTGGCATGCAACACTGAATTACGAACAGTTTTGCTCATGCATGGATAAATGCGATTTTTCCTCACTGGAATGATTTCTCTGTAGCATGCTCATTAGTAATACACTAACCCTTTCCTATGCCCCAACAACCAATCTGCTTTGTGAGCTAAATCCCAATCCCAAATCAGATGTTGTTGGCAAAACTAATCTCTGAAAGAAAACAGTATAACAGCCAATCATTACACAGAATCTGGATCGTATGTTACTGACGTTGAGACAGAAAACTGAAGTTTCCAGCAAGTAGTTTCAGTTGAACTTCTTGTCCCAGAAAAATTAAAGTTATAATTTTATCTTTGGAGATACATGCATTTTCTTTAAATTATAATATTGATTTTTCTTTGAAAACATAATTGTCTTCGTTTTTTTTTTAATTTTTATTTTTGTAGACATGTATGGACAACATGCCTTTATTTATTTATTTTTATGTGGTGCTGAGAATCGAATCCAGTGCCTCACACATGCTAGGCAAGCGCTCTGCCACTGAGCTATAGCCCAGCCCAAAAACATAACTTTCTAAAAGACTGTTTCACAACCAAAATAAACAATGATTTCAACAATTAGAGGAAAAACTTCAATTAATTTAAAGTTAAAATATGGGTGGGGGTTGTGGCTCAATGTCAGAGCTCTTGCCTAACATGTAGGAGGCACTGGATTTGATCCCCAGCACAGCAAAACCAAAATAGTTAACAATAAAGTTATTTAGATTGAATTACTAATAGATTTTTCTCTCCCTCTGTACAAGCTACAGTTCCTTCAGATTTCAATTTTTTTTTTCATTCCTCTCACCCCCCCCCACCCAGTACTGGGAATTGAACACAGGGGCACTCTAATTACATTTCTAGTCCTTTTATTTTTTATTTCAAGACAGAGACTTGCTAAGTTACCCAGGCTGGCCTCAAACTTCTGATCCTTCTGTCTCAGTCTCTGAAGGTGCATTGTTATAGGAGTACACCACTGTACCAGACTCAATTCATTTTGATACTGTATTTTTGCCCGCCCACTCATCTGACAATTATAATTAGGCTAAACAGCTTCTTCTGTTAAAGTTAACAGTCTTAAGACTCCAAAAATATCAATACTGTGACTAATAATTTCCTCCCGATAGCAATGAATTAATTATATGTCAATTAATATATCTTGAATGACTTCTCCAGTTGAGAGTACAAGATGATTAAACATGATATATTTTATACTTACTATACTCAAATAAACAGAATATTGTTTCTTAGCATTGATTACAAACACACAGATGGAACTTTTTTCCCCTAAATACATCCTTTTCACAGATAGCTGATCATTGATAAATGAAAATTACTGGTCTAATGTAAAAATCCCCTGGCTTAGCCATACCTAGCAATGCAACTTTAAACAATCCTCTCAAACTCCTTCTCTACTTAACTACCTAATGATTGTAACTACACTGTCTCTCCCATCTCTAGTTTTTACGGTCTTTTGTATCTGGCCATTAGAGAGATATAATATCCTCAACAGATTTCACTGGAATATCAGATATTTCATTAATACTTTGCTGGGGTACTAAGGGTCATTCCCAACTGGTAAGCTAAATTCAATTATGAATATCACAAGGTATTTACATGTGAAGTGGCACACACCTATAATCCTGAACCCCGCTTCTTGGGAGGCTAAGGCAGAAGGATCCTAAATTCAAAGTCAGCCTGGATAACTCAGCAAAACCTTGTCTCAAAATAAAATTTTTAAAAAGGGGAAGGATAGGTTGGAGACGTAGTTCAGAGATAGAGTGCTTGCCTAATTTGTGGAAGGCTGTCAATTCAATTCCCAGTATCACAAAAAATAATAAAAATAAGAACAAAAAAACAGCATTAATATATTTTAAAAGTCAATAGTCAATAACAAAACTGAAGCTAAGTACGATTAGACATACAAGGGAAAGGAGGTAGCAAAAAAATGTATGAAACACTTCTCAATTCATTTCATAAGACCAATATTTTTGATACCAAAGGCAGAAAAAGACAACATAAAGAGAAGCAAACTAAAGACCAATAACCCTATGAACACAGACACAAAAATCCTCAACAAATACTATCAAATTAATTCCAACAATATATAAAAAGGATTATATATCATAAGCAATTGATATTTATTCTAGGAATTCAAAGTTGGATCAATAAACAAAAATCAATCAAGGCAATAAATCATATTAATGGAAGAAAGGGCAAAAACCTCATGATCATCTCAATAGATGCAGAAGAAGTATTTAAAAAATTAAACACCATTTCATGGTAAAAAAAAAAATACTCAAAAACTAGGACAGAAGGAAATTTCCTCCACCTGCTGAAGAACTTCTATAAAAATCCTACAGCCAATATCATATTTACTAATAAAAAAAACTAAATATTTTTCCCTATGATCAGGAACAACACAAGGATATTCACCACTTTAATCAACACTATTCTTGAGTTCTAGCCAGAGCAATTAGTGAAATGAAATAAGTAAAAGGCATCCAGATTGAAAAGAAGACCGTCTCTATTTCCATACAGAAAATCCTAAAAACACACAAGAAGGTATTACAATAAAGGAGTTCAGCAAGATTATAGGATATGAAATCAATATACAAAAATAAATAGTATTTTTACACATGGACAATGAACAATCCAAAATTGAATTGAAGAGAATAACTCCATTTGCAATAGTGTCATAAAGAATAAAATACTGGACTGGGGTTGTGGCTCAGTGGTACAGCATTCACCTAGCACATGTGAAGCATTGAGTTCAGCCCTCAGCACTATAAAAAGAAATAAAGCAAAGGTATTGTGTCCATCTACAACTAAAAAAAAAAAGAATTTATAGAAAAGGAATAAAATGCTGAATAGACATTTCTGTGAAAAAGATACACAAATATCCAATAAGCAAAATGCTCAACCTCATTTGTCATCAGGGAAATGTGAATCAAAACCACAGTGAGATATCACTACATACTAAGAAAGCTAAATCAAAACGACAGATAATAACAAGTGTTGATAACAAGGACAAAATGAAACCCTCATATGTTGCTGTCAGGGATATAAAGTATTACCTAGCAATTCCACTCCTAGGTATACACCCAAAGGAAATGAAGACATATGTCCAATTAAAAATTTGTACATGAATGTTCAAAGCATTATTATTCAAATTAGCTCCACATTATAGGTAAAGAAAATGAGGTATAGTAAGTAGGACTTGTTCAGGGTCACAAATTTGGTAAATGACAGAAAGATAGCTATTATAATATTTATTGAATACTGACATAATATTTATTGAATATTGATAACTATTATAATATTTATTTATGTTCAGCATTATTTTATCTATTCAGTCTTAGATATTTTCCTTAAATATTTTCATTTTATAGTTAAAAAACAGACTCAGTGAACAATAATAATAAAAGTGATTAATAACTAAATATCAAAAGAGTCATTGCCAACAAGTGCCATATAGAAGTTCAAGAGAAAGGGATTATGGTGGCTTGGGTAAAGAGAGTTTGGAGACAACAATATTTGAACTTGGAACCTGAAGAATAGGTAGGATAATATTTTTTGTTTCTTTGATTTATTCTTTCCATATTTTTTTAAAAAAAGGTATTTGTAAGAGTTTCACATTGCGTGTTTCTGGGTTTTTTACTTTGATATAAAAAAAATTCCTCCTTAATTTTAATTAAAATACCAAGGTTATCTATGGATATTTAAAGGGGCCCAAGATAATTTTCTGACCTCTGGTATATGATTTAAAACTGCTTAGGAAATTGGAGCTTCCAATTAACTCTATAAGTTGAGTATGAACTCCTCCATAGGTCTTCTAGCCAGGCATGGTTGCACATACCTATAATTCCAACTACTTAGGAGGTTGAGGCAGATAGATCCCAGGTTGCCAACTTCCCGAAATTAACAAGACTCTATCTCAAAATAAAAAATAAAATGGACTGGGGATGTAATTCAGTGGTACAGCACTCTTGGGTTCAATCCCCAGTACCAAAAAAAAAAATTTATAAAGGTCTTCTAGAATAGATTTCAAGCATAGGTTCCTATCAATTATCCATCCATCTATTATCTAAAGTTCTTTTCCTTCAGACAGACATTTATATTCAGTTATTATTTTTACTATGGTTAATAGAAGAAAATGGAATTTGAAACAATTAAAAGCCACTGAGGGTAGAATTCTTGCCTAGCATTTGGGAGACTCTGTGTTTGATTCCTAGCAGTGCCCCCCATACACACACACACCCAGCCCCCTAAAAAAGAAAAAAAACTTGTTGAAACCAAGAATTTAGTTCTTTAATGCTGAAATGAAATAAACAAAATCAGAGCTTTTTAAGGGACAGTCTTTTTCGTTTATCATTTTCTTCAGTATTAACACTTTCATTCTTATTTTGTTGCAAGAAACTTTTAGATATGAAACATTTTGCATTAAGGAATATTCAAGAATATATCAGAATGGATTTAATAAGAATGACTACATTTTACACAAAGTTACAGTAGGGATTGCCATATGTGAATTTATTACTCATTAGTTTTTATATTTCAAGATGCTTATAATTGTCATCTGTAAATTAATTTCTACAAGAACTAGTCATCATTCTAATCTGTTTCATTTGTAGGTAAGTTCCTATTTAATGGGTTATGACTTCAAGTGGGTATCTGATACTTTTTGATTGGATCTGATAACTATGAAGAATTAAATATAAAAATTTTTAATGAGCTGTTGATAAGATAGCTTCTGAAAATCTGCACCCATTAAACAACTATTCATCTTTAGTCCCATCCCTCAATCCTAGGTAACCACCATTTATTTTGTTTTTATGAATTCAACTAACCACTTTAAATATCTTAAAAGTGAAATATAGTATTTGACTTTTTTAACTGATACATAAAAATATAAAAAATAGAACATACTTGTGAGGTGCCATGTGAAGTTTGACACATGTATATACTGCATGATAGTAAAGTCAGGTTAAACATATATATCTCCTCAAATATATATCATTCCTTTATAATAAAAACATTCAGAATCTTTTCTTCTAGCTTTTTGAAGTATACAGTACCCTACTATTGTCACCCTACTATGCGACAGTACACCAGAACTACTTACTCTTATCTAACCATTAGTACTCATTGACCAACCTCTCCTCAAGCCTGTCTCCTACTCTTCCATGATGCCAGTAGCCACCATTCTACTCAGCTTCTATAAAATCAAGTTTATATACTGCACATGAGTGAGATCATGTGGTATTTGTCTTTCTGTGAATGATTTATTTCACTTAACATTTTTCCATTTCCATCTATGCTGTCACAAATGACAAAACTTCATTCTAGTTAGAGTAGTCTTTTGATATATGTACAACATTTTCTTCATCAATTTATCAGTTGTTGGATACTTAAGCTGCTGCTATTTCTTGACTCTTTTGAATAATGCTGCAGTAAACATGGAGTGTAGACAGCTCTTCAACACGCTGATTTCATTTCCTTTGGATATATATCCAATAGTGGGACTGCTGGATCATGGGGGATTCTATTTTTAATTTTCTGAGTAACCTTCACACTGTTTTCCATAATGACTATACTAATTTACATTTCTACCAGCAGTGTTCAAGCTACAACCTTGCCAGCACTTCTTATCCTTTTTCTCTTGAGTGTGTATGTGTGTACACATGTAAGTATGTGTAGGCATATGTGATGCTAAGTATCAATCAAACCCAAGGCCTAATATATGTCCATGCATCTACCACTGAGCTATATCCCCAGCCTCATCTTTTATCTTTTTGAGAATAGACATTCTTATGGGAGTGAGGTAATAATTCATTGTGGTTCTGATTTTTATTTCCCTGATAATTAATGATGTGTGTGTGGGCACACATGTGTGTGTATGTGTATCACTGGATTAAACCCAGGGGCTCACATACGCTAGGCAAGCACTCTACCACTAGGCTACATCATCCACCCATTTTTAAAAGTTTATTTTAGTCAGGGTATTGCTTAATTACCCAGGCTGTCCTCAAACATATGACCTTGCTGCCTCAGCCTCCTGAGTGTATTTTTATAAAACTAGGGGTTTCTTTTATATGAATGATCATAATTCATTGAAATAATCTCTCAGGGGCTGGAGCTGGGGCTCAGCGGTAGCACATTTGCCTGGCATGTGTGAGGCACTGGGTTCAATTCTCAGCACCACATATAAATAAATAAAACAAAGGTCTATCAACAACCAAAAAAAAAAAAAAATATATATATATATATATATATATATATATATTTAAAAAAAAGAAATAATCCCTCAATATTGACATCAACCATTCTCTTGCCAGTTATATCCCAGTTCCTTGTGTTTTTGCCACACAGTTACAATAAATCCCTCAACCATGTGGAATCAATCCAACCACCTGCTTCTACTAACTACTTCCATACTATAAATGCTGAGTTCTGCTGAAAACCCCAACAGCTTGGGAATTCATGCCACTGTAAACTCTCTTATTATAACTGAGATTATCATCCTGTTAGTAATTTAGACATAACCTCTGGTTAGTGACCTCTTACATTACACATAGTCATCAGTGGTAACTCTAAATCTTAAACCCAACACTTTATACAGTAGTCCCCCTTATCAACAGGGGATACAACCTAAGACCTCCAGTGGATGCCTTAAACCACAGACAGTACTAAATCTTTATATACTGTTTTTTCCTATACATACATACACACCTATGACAAAGTTTAGTTTATAAATTAGGCACAGTAAGAGATTAACAATAATAACTAATAATAAAACAATCATAACAATATACTATAACTAAAGTTATATGAATGTAGTCCTTCTCAAAACATCCTATTGTAGTATATTCATCCTTCTTGTGATGAGTGAGATGTGTGATAAGATGAAGCAAGATAAATAATTTAGGCATCATGATAGTATTAGGCTACTCTGTAAAAATTACTTGAACACAACCCCTGAAATACCACAACAGTCAATCTGACAAACCAAGATGTGTACTAAGTGGGTCTACCCTGGGACAAAAGGATGATTCACATCTCAGGCATAACACAATAGAACAGTGTGAGATTTTATCACTCTACCCAGCACAGTATATAATTTAAAACTTAATAACTGTTTATTTCTATAATTTCCCATTTAATATTGTTATTTATTTTTTAATTTTAGGTGGACACAATATCTTTATTTTTTTATTTTTATGTGGTGTTGAGGATCAAACTCAGCGCCCCACGCATGCCAGGTGAGCGTGCTACCGCTTGAATCTCAACCCCAGCCCCCCATTTAATATTTTCAGACCACAGTTGACCACAACTATGAAAAGCAAAACCTTGGTAATGGAGGACTATGGTCTATCTCTTCTTACAAATGTTCTTTATCAAGAAAAAGAAATCTGGGGCTGGGGATGTGGCTCAAGCGGTAGCGCGCTTGCCTGGCATGTGTGCGGCCCGGGTTCGATTCTCAGCACCACATACCAACAAGTATGTTGTGTCCGCCGAGAACTAAAAAATAAATATTAAAAAATTTCTCTCTCTTTCTCTCTCTCACTCTCTCACTCTCTCTTAAAAAAAAAAAAAAAAAAGAAAAAGAAATCTGACCTAATCCAATTTTCCAACCTACATTCTTCTTCAAATCCATGTTCTTCCTTCTAAGTGTCAGACAAAGGTTTATCTCCTCCTTCCCTGAGCTAATAAACTTTTCTCACCTTCAAATCCATCGCCTTCCTGTTCCATTAAATCATACAAACCCATATATTCAATCTTATCTCTACTTTAAAATCTCTACCAAAACAAAAGAAATATACAGCTCTATCTTTTTTAAAAAAATGTGTTTCTAAGCTCTACTTCTCTCTCTAGCTACCTTTCACATTTGTTTCACAGCAAGTTTTCTAAGATTGATCTATATTTGCCATTTTTTTCATTTCATATTTACTTTAAAAAAATTTAAGTTGTAGATGGACACATACGTTTATTTTATTTATTTATTTTTATGTGGTGCTAAGGATGGAACCCAGCGCCTCACACATACTAGGCCAGTGTTCTATCACTGAGCTACACCTCTAGCCCTCACATTTACGTTTCAATCTATTATGATTTGACCTCCACCCCAAACACTATATACATGTCTCATTAAGGTCCTCCCAATAGAAAAGTTTAGTACAAGTTTCTCTATCATTATCTCATATAATCACTTTAAGTTTTATACTGGTACTCATTGTTTCCTTTTCAAAACTCCTTTCCTGGGCTTCCCAGAGACCAATCTAGCTCTTTTCCTACTTTCTCTGCTTCTATTGAGTCTCAAATTGAATCATACTGGTTTAACATACTATGTTTCAAGACTTCTCCACTATATGCAGGATAAAGTCCAAACCCTTCACACAGTATATATGGACACACATGATCTGGTCTTTGCTCACTCTTCCAAGATCATTTTCCTGCTTCTTTCCCACAGGTACCTTTTACCCTAAACACACCAAAACACCCATAGCTCACCAACAGTCAACACTTTTTTATATCTTTGTATGTATGGTTCCCTGTACTTCATAGAATGCCCATCCCTGCCCTCTTCTTTAACCACACTTCCTTTTCCAGCTAATGACTCAGACCATGCATAGTTTTTTCCATGAAACCTCTAATATCCTCAGGCCTTGTTAAGCGCTACTTACTCTTGATTCCACAGAGCTTTTCTTAACTCTCTAATATAAGGCTTATTGATTATAGGTTGGCTATTGATCCCTGTATCAGTATTAAGACTGTGAGGTCTTCGAGGTTCCACATTTTCTTGTTTATCCTTATATCTCCAGTGCTGAATGTCTGATTAATAAAGGGCTCTCTAACAGTTCCCTACCACTGTATCAGAAAAACAATGACTTTCAACAAAGATGTAGAGTACCTGCTACATGCCAGATACTAAGGTATTATTTCATTAGATATATATATATATATATGCATTATTATTTCATTGTTTGTATATGTACATATTCTCATATATCATATTTCATATTTTATAATTCTTTTTAATATTTATTTTTAGTTGTAGTTGGACACAATACCTTTATTTCACTTATTTATTTTTTTAAACATTTATTTTTTAGGTGTAGATGGACACAACACAATGCTTTTATTTTTATGTGGTGCTGAGGATCGAACCGGGTCCCACCCACGCTAGGCAAGCGCTCTACCGCTGAGCCACAATCCCAGCCTTCACTTATTTATTTTTATGTGGTGCTGATGATCAAACCCAGGGTCTCGCACATGCCAGGTGAGCCCTCTACTGCTGAGCCACAACCCCAGCCCCATATTTTATAATTCTTATAAAAATCCTTCTGATTTAAGTATTATGCCCATTTTACAGATGAGAACTATTCGATGTCACACAGTTGGTAAACAGATCAAATCAAACCAGTCTTCTAACAAAATACAATTCTTTTTCCTCTCAAGGAAGCCAAGTACACAAAGGCATGACTTTAAAAGTTTCTAATCAAGTTTTGGGCATCCCTCACATAATATGTAATGTCAATCCCAAACTAACTACTTATAGCAGTTATCATAGAATTCAAAAACATCCACCAAGCACATTCTCTTCTAGTAAGGGTTCTCTTTTATTTATATTTCCAATTCTTCACTTCATCCAACCCTAAGAAACAGAGTTGGTAAAACTTTATTCTCAAATTTAGAAGCTATAGTAGACAGAATAATTGCCCTCTAAAGAACCCCTGGGACTTATAAATATGTTACATTACATGGCAAAAGGAACTCTGCAGATGTGATTAAGATAATAATGTTAAGATGGGAAGATTATCTTGAATCATCTGAGTAGACCAAAGTACTCACAAAAGTGTTTAAGAAGGAGTAGGAAGGGCTGGGGATGTGGCTCAAGTGGTAGCGTGTTCGCCTGGCATGCGCGGGGCGCTGGGTTCGATCCTCAGTACCACATAAAAATAAAATAAAGATAGTGTGTCCACTGAGAACTAAAATAAATAAATAAATAAATTTTTTTTTAAAGGAGTAGGAATGTCAGAGTAGAAAAGGAAAAATAATGATGGAAGCAGAGAACAAGGGGGGTGTGATTTGAAGAAATGATAACCATACATACTGGCTTTGACATTAGAGTAAGGGGCTAGGAACCAAGGAATGCAGGTAGAAAGGTAAGGAATGAAGCTAGAAAAGGCAAGAAAATGGATTTTCCGTAGAACCCCCAGAAGAAATGCGGCTCAGCCAATATCTTGATTTTTAGGTCTTCTGACCTCCAAAACTGTAAGATAATAAATTTGTTTACTTTCTTTTTTTCATGGTACTAGGGATTGAACCCAGGGCTTTGCACACACGGGCAAGTGAGCTACAATTTGTGTACTTTTAAGTCACTAAATTTATAGTAATTAAGATATGGAAGCAATAGGAAACTAACACAAAGTCCCACTTATTAATGCTTCAAGTAATAAGAAGCAGCTGCAAGTTTATCTTTCTAAAGAATAAGCTTTTTCAAACTTAACTTTAGTATCTATTTGTAAATCTTTTCTTTTTAAATATACCTTTAAATTTTTTTGCTATATAATAACAAATTTAGGACAAACATTGTCCACAATCCCATAATCAAATTAATATTTTCATTTAATCATAGTACTTTCTACATCCTTCCCTTCAACATATTCTATTTTGTTTTATTTTGCTTTTTGGTGCTGGAGACCAAACCGAGGGAGGACTTTGTACAAAAGCTCCTCACTGAACTATACACAGAGACCTCATATTTTCTATTTTTTACATATTTGCAGTCATATCAAGGAATGAATTTTATGTTTCTTTTCATTTTGCTTCATTTTTTTCTGAGTTTTTTTAAAGAGAGAGAGAGAAAAATTTTAATATTTATTGTATAGTTTTCAATGGACACAACATCTTCATTTTATTTTTATGTGGTGCTGAGGATTGAACCCAGCACCTCGCGCATGCCAGGCGAACATGCTACCACTTGAGCCACATCCCCAACCCCCCTGAGATCTTCTTAACCATCCATTTTTCAATCATAGAGAAGAATTTTTTGCAAGCCAGGCACTGTGGTGCATGCCTATAATCCTAGCAACTTGGGAGTTTGAAGCAGGTTCAAGACTAGTCTCAGGGGCTGGGGTTGTGGCTCAGTGGTAGAGCATTTGTCTCACACATGTGAGGCACTGGGTTCTATCTTCAGTACCACATAAAAATAAGTAAACAAAATAAAGATATTGTGTCCATCTATAACTAATATATATTTAAAAAATATTTCTAAAAAAGACTAGCCTCAGCAACTTGGCAAGGCTCTAAGCAATTTAGTGAGATTCTGTCTCAAAAATAAATAAATACATATTTTTTTAAAATAAAGGGTTAGGGATTTGGCTCTGTGACTAAGCACCTCTAGGTTCAATCCCCAGTATGGGGCAGGGGTGGGGGGTGGGGGAGGGGGATCTTTCGCAGCTTCTGCAACATCTCAAAAATACTCCTCCTAGATGTCCTGCCAGCTCCAAATCACCTCCATTGAGCTGGGCCCCTATATGTGGGAGATTTCTACCAGTCCTGTGAGATGCAACAACAGCTTCTGGGGAAGCTGGACAGAGGAGGGAGTCTGAATCTCCATTCTAGGGAAGACCTTGAAAATCAGATGTGGCACCAAGACAGATACAATGGCTGGTCATATCCAGTGGATATAGGGATTAACAGCTTAATGGGCCTAGGAATTCCTCAGAGCCGGCTCTTACTTTGACTGGAGAAAATAAATCAGGGACCTAGAAGATGCTGTACATATTTGCAAAAACTTCTGAATCTTTTGGGAAATAATTTTGTCTGGGTAATAAGATTAGAATACAAATACAACAGAACTTTTCTTTAAGTAGGTATTGTTATTAGAATCTCAGACCTGGCTGGAAGACCTAGACCTCAGGGGTACTGCTGTAGTTTGAATGTGTCCCCCAAAAGGCATGCAGCAGAAACTTAATTCATTTATTCTCTGTCTTTGTCACTCTCTTTTTGCTGGGATTCCAAACCAGTCCTCAAGCATGGTAGCCAAGTGCTCCACACTCCCATCCCAGATACTTAATTCTCAATGCAGCAGTACTGGGTGTGTTTGTGTCATGAGGGCCTGCCCTCATAAATGGATTAATGTCAATTATAAAAAGGGCTTAAAGCTGGGCATGGCACATACTTATAATCCCATCTACGTGGGAGGCTGAGACACAAGAATTGATTGCAAGTTTGAGGCCAGCCTCAGCAATTTAGAAAGACTAATAATAATAATAATAATAATAATAATAAATTAATTTAAAAAGGGGGGGCAGCAGAGGCTGCAAGTTTGAGTACTTGCTCTCTTGTTCTTTTCCCTTCTGCCATGGAATGGCAGAGCAAGACCCTCAGCAGATGCCAGCACATTGACTTTGGACTTCCCATCCTCCAAAACTGTGAGAAATAAGCTTATTTTTTAAATTAAAAAAAAAAATACACCTCCTAGGCAGGCCTGATGCCAGCTTCAGCAACTTAGCAAGATCCTGTCTCAAAAATTAAATAAAAAGGGATAAGGGGCTAGGGATGTGGCTCAAGCGGTAGCGTGCTCGCCTGGCATGCGTGCGGCCCCGGTTCGATCCTCAGCACCACATACATACAAAGATGTTGTGTCCACCAAAAACAAACAAACAAAAAAATATTTTTTAAAAATTCTCTCTCTCTCTCTCTCTCTCTCTCTCTCTCTCTCTCTCTCTCTCTCTCTCTTTCTCTCTCTCTCTTTAAAAAAAAAAAAACAAATTTAAAAAAAATAAAAAGGGATAAGGATATAGCTCAGTAGTAGAACACCCCTGGGTTCGGTCTCTAGTAACAAAAGGAAAAAAAATTTTGACTTTGGGTTTTAATAATTGCTATTCAAACTATAATACCCTTCATTGGCTATCCCTATGAGTCATTCCTTTACTTCCTTTAGATCCCTGCTCAAAATGTCATCTTAAATGTGAGAAGATATTTGCAATGTATGTAAGAGACTGAGGACTTTCTGAGAAAAAAAAAGAGAGAGAGAGAGAGAGAGAGAGAGACATGAAGGACTAATATCCAAAATCTATATCTGCTACAAAATCAGTAAGACGGAAAAAACAAAACAAGGACAATCCAAGAGAAAAATGGGAAAGACCATGAAAAGGCATTTCATGATATAGGATAACCAAATTGCCAATACATAAAAAGAGCAATCTCATTAGCAATAAGGAAAATGCAAATGAATTTTAAACCACTACACAATACAACTATAAATGCTTAAGATTTATAAAAATTTGATGTCTAACAACACTTAGGGTATTGTAGATATAGAAAAACTCCCAAATACTGTTGTGGAGGGAAACAGTTTAGCATTCTCTAAAAGGGATGATAAACATATTCTATAAACCACAATTTTGAATCCTAGACATATGTCTTACAGAAACATGCTGATATATAGCAGGGCATATGTATAAAAATGTTCATAATAACATTGTCCACAATAACCAAAAGCTGAAACTACCCAAATATGTACTGTAGGAAAAAAATGATATACAATGAAATACTTTATGGTAATAAAATAACAAATTTCAGCTACATGAAAACAATATAGACAATATAGAAGGAAAAACATAAGAGAAGATATATTGTTTAATTATATATATCAAAGTCAAGAAGAGACAAAAATAATATGTATCATATAGGTATGCAACCATAAAGAAAAGGAAGTAATTACCATAAAAAGTCAATAATTACCTCAGATGGAAAATGTAACTGGAAAGCGACATGCTTTGGGCTTTTGGAAAGCTGGCTACCTTCAATATCTTTATCTCAGTGGTTATGTGATTTTTCATTTTATATGAAGCCAGTAAACTATGTGTTTGTTTTATACACTTTTAAGTATGTATTATATTTCAAAATAATAAAGTTAAATTGCCATATCAGAGAGTGAGTCCTTCTCTGACTACTCAAAATAAGATAGCAACTCATTCTCTGCCCTCCATCCCCCTTACCCAGTACTTGTTTCTGTAGATTACTTACCTCCACCTACCATACTATATATTTATTTCTTAATTTGTGTACTGTCCTATCTTTTCCCACATATGGCAAAGACTATTTCATTCACTGCTACAGTCTATTGAAAAGAGTACCTGACAAAAAAAGCACCTTTACAACTTCCTCCATGTTCATATAATCCTTAACAAAGAGGTGAAACACAGTTTTTGTTTTATAAAAATAGAATATTTTATTTATTTGTTTGTTTTTTGGTACTGGGTGTTGAACCCAGGGGCACTGTACTACTGAGCTATATCCCTAGCCCTTTTTTTTTGAGACAGGTTCTTGCTAAGTTTCCAAGGCTGACCTTGACCTTGGGATGCTCTTGGCTCAACATAGGGAGTTACTGAAATTACAGACATGTGTCACCACATCTGGCTAATTCATTAATCTTAAGAGCTAAACTATATGGGCTGGGGATGTGGCTCAAGAGGTAGCACGCTCGCCTGGCATGCGTGCGGCCCGGGTTTGATCCTCAGCACCACATACCAACAAAGATGTTGTGTCCGCCGATAACTAAAAAAAATAAATAAATATTAAAAAAAATTCCCTCTCTCTCTCTCTCCTCACTCTCTCTTAAAAAAAAAAAAGAGTTAAACTATAATGCCTCAATTTTTTAAAATGTGGGGAATCAGTAATATCTGTAAAATCAGTAATATCTGATTTACTATCACCTGCTCATGGTCCCAAACCCAGAAACAGTAAAAGACACTCTCCTTTCCTCCCCAAGTAAAGCCTAGAAAAAAAAGAAACCACCAAAAGAAGAAAACTTAGACCATTTCACCCTGCCTCATTTTTATTTAGAGGCTTTCTCTTCCAAACCTGCTTTTATCCTTAAATTGCCTCTCTCCATTTATGGTACCAGCTCCCAAGTAAGAAACTAAAAGTCATTTTAGATTCCTTCATTTCCCTCAGGATAGTCTCTAAGCCCCATCAATTCTACTTTTAATACAACTCTCCTATTTATTCTCATTGCTATTACCTTACTTTAGGGTTTTATAACATCTTTTGTCTATACTGAAATAACTTCCTGATCAGTTTTTCTTCTTTAATCTTACTTTCCTCCATGTTTTTCATTTTGCAGCAAACATGTTCTGTTCCCTACTTTAAACCAATTAGTGCTATCCAATGCTCTGTGGGATAATATCCAACCCCTAAATACATTTCAGGGCCTTTGACAATGTTGAACTCACCTATTTGTCCAGATTTATCTAATGCCACTTCCCACCCCTAGGCATTTACACAGGCTGTTACCTCTCCACTATCCCACCAATTAACCAATTATACCTCCTTTGTGTTGTGCGTGTGTGTGTGTGTGTGTGTGTGTATTCTTCTTTTACTATAACACAAACATGCATCCAACCAATATTTACTGACTACTTTCAGAGATAGAAGGTATTAGAGAACCAGCAATTACTTATGGACTCTGTCCTGATGAAATTTATAATCCAATGAGACCTAAAGAGGCTAAACTACTAATAATAAATTGTAGTTAAGAATTAAAAAGAAGACTGGGGTTGTAGCTCAGTGGTAGAGTACTTGCCTCACATGTGGAAGGCACTGGGTTTGATCCTCAGCACCACATAAAAATAAAATAAAGGTATGTGTTCATCTGCAACTAAAAAAAAAAAAAAATTAACAAAAAAAAAAAAAAAAGAATTACAAAGAGCCAGGCACAGTGGCGCATACCTGTAATTCCAGCTGCTAAGGAGGCTGAGGTAGGAGGATCACGAGTTCAAAGCCAGCCCCAGCAATAGCAAGGCACTACACAACTCAGTGAGACCCTGTCTCTAAATAAAAATACAAAATAGGGCTGGGGATGGGGATGTGGCTCAGTGCTTAAGTGCCCCTGGGTTCAATCCTGGTACAAAAAAAAAAAAAAGAAAGAATTACAAAGGAGCCAGGCATGGTGGTGCATACTTGTAATGCAGCTTGGGAGGCTGAGGCAGGAGGATCCCAGGTTCAAAGCCATCCTCAGCAACTTAGCAAGGCTATAAGCAACCTAATGAAACCCTGTCTCAAAATAAAAATTTTAAAAAGACCTGTAATCCCAGTAGCTCAAGAAGCTGAGACAGGAGAATCTCGAGTTCAAAGCTAACCTCAGCAACGGCAAGGCACTACACAACTCAGTAAGACCTTGTCTCTAAATAAAATACAAAATAGGGCTGAGGATGTGGCTCAGTGGTCGAATACCCCTGAGTTCAATCAATAGTACCAAAAAGGAAAAAAAAAAAGAATTACAAAGAAAATAATAGAATACAGAGTATAATGAAAATATAACCAGACTTGGTACCTGCCTTTAATACCAGCAACTCAAGAGGCTGAAGCAGGAAGATTACAAATTCGAGGCCAGCCTTACCAACTCAACAAGACCCTCAGCAACTTAGAAAGACCCTGTTTCAAAATAAAAAAATAAAAGGGTTGGGAATGTAGTTTAGTGGTAAAGTACCCCTGGATTCAATCCTCAGTATCACAGAAAGAAAGGAGAAAAAATGTATATTATATGATAGCCAGGAGAAAGGGAAAGTTATAAAGAAAAGTACTGTATATACTTTTTTACATGCAGTTCTTCCTATATAACAGTGTGAGCTCCTTGAAGACAAGGATTGTCATCTTCTTATCAATAGCCAGGATAGTAAAAGTCAGGTACATAGACTATCCTACAAAGATCGATCCTGTTCACCTCTGAGCTAATTACTGTGCCCAGGCAAGTACTCTTTTTGACCAGGCCTGGGTCATGTGCCCACCTTTAAACCAATGGATTACGTCAATTCCATTAAAGCCAAATCAATTACAAGAGGAAGAGGCTTGGTTCTAAAGGAAAATAAGGGAAGCTAAATAGGCAAAAACCAAAAACCAGCATTGCCATTATCTCCCTCCAAAACATATCTTACGCCCTGCCACACTGTAAAGAATTTAGGTAGGACTGACCTTTTCCCCAGCTCCAAAGGTAGACCCTGATTTGATATAGCAGTTTCTCGAAGTATGATTTGTGCCCCAAAAAGTCAGTAACATCTGGGAACTTGTTACAAATACAATATCCCGGAACTCAACCCCAGATTTACTCAAACAGAAACTTTGGGAGTAAGGCCTAGAAATCTGTGTTTTAAAAAAAAAAAAAAAAAAATCCTAGGTAGTTCTAACGCATGCTCAAATTTAAGAGCCACTTGTCTAGACAGAGAAAGCTCCTCAGATTTTAATCAGTGATCCTTTGGAACACAAGGATGATTCAATTAGTCTAGCTCAGTATTTTGGGGTTATATTCATGGGAACATCATCTTTCTCCCCCAGGAATGAGGAATCATATAATCCCAGGAGCCAACGGCAGCCATCTTTTACTATAGGAAAGCCAGCCTGAGAAAATAGCTGATAAGGAGTAAATCCCAGAGAATTACAGAAAAAACAAGGCCAAAGCCTGACAGCCTTGATGAAACCATACCAGAGGCCCTCACTCTTGTCTTTTCAATTACATATGTCCATACATCCTCTTTGTTTTAACCATTTGGGTTGGATTTTTTCTATTACTGAAAGTGAAAGTATCCTGATATCTACTAAATCAAGTTACAAATATTCCTAAACACCATACAAAGAAAAAAACTTTTGATATTGTATGTCTCCAGTGTTATATGGGACATATTCATGTATTTTATCTGGCAACTCTAAATTTCCCTGGCTGAGCCTTAGAAATCAGAGAGGCCCAGATCAGTCCCAGTACGGCAGATATGGTAGTTGCTCTTATATTTCATGATTATTTGGAGAAAGACTAAACCCCAAATTCTGAATTAATGTCCTGCAACAAGCCTAAACCATCTGATTGTCCTTTTAAAAACTAAACAGAGGAGCTGAGGTTGTGGCTCAGTGATAGAGCACTTACCTAGCATGTGTAAGGCACTGGATTCAATTCTCAGCACCACATATAGATAAATGAACAAAATAAAGGCCCATCAATGTCTTAAAAAAAATAAAATAAATTAAACAGAGATAGGCATGGTGGCGCCCAACGGTAATCCCAGTGACTCAGCAGCTGAGGCAGGAGGATCCCAAATCCAAGACAGCCTCAGCAACTTAGTCAGGTCCTAAGCTGTTTAGTATAATTCTATCTTAAAATAAAAAAAGAAAAAAGGGCTGGGAATGTGGCTCAGTGGTTAAGTGCTCCTAGGTTCAATCCCTGGTACCAAAGAAAAAACACTGAACAATGTATACTTACTCCATTGTATACCTATATCTGTACTCAGGCATTTAAGCATTACAATAATTAGGAAAAAAACACAAATCTATATTAATTGTCAACAAATTTAGCCCATAACATAAAATGAAACATGTATGCCATGGTTTCCTTAATTTCTTCTCACCTTCATAGCTCACCAAACAAAGAAAGAACTTTAGAAAAATTTTCTTTCCTAAAATACTTCTGAGATAGGCCTGGTGACACATACTGTAATCCCAGCTACTCCAAAGATTGAGGCAGGGATTCCAAGTTCAAGGCCAGGCTCAGCAACTCAGTGGAATCCTATCTCAAAATTAAAAATAAAAAAGGGTAGGGGGTATAGCTCACTGATAAGTTATAATCTCCAGTATCAAAAGTATTAAAACTTACTTTTGAAAGTAAGTTATAATACAAATATAGATCTATACAGAATTGTTTATAAAAGTAACTTGTGAGTAAACCTACCTCAAATAACTATGGCCATATATACTGCTACTTAGCAAACAAATGTCAGAGATCAGAATTTTAACACTTCAAAACAAGAGAAAAATAAGCCTGTCGTAGTGGTGCATACTCTAATTCCAAGGACTAAGGAAGCTAATGCAAAAAGATCACAAATTCAAGGCCAACCTGGGCAACTTATTAAGACCATCTAAAATAAAAAATAAAAAGGGCTGCCAGACACAGTGGCACACTCCTGTAATCCCAGTGGCTAGGGAGGCTGAGGCAGAAAGATGGCAAGTATAAAGCTAGCATCATCAACTTAGTGAGGCCCTAAGCAACTTGGCAAAACCCTGACTCAAAATTTTAAAAGAGCCAAGGAAGGGCTGGGGATGTGGCTCAAGCGGTAGCACGCTCGCCTGGCATGCGTGCGGCCCGGGTTCAATCCTCAGCACCACATACCAACAAAGATGTTGTGTCCACCGAGAACTAAAAAATAAATATTAAAAATTTCTTTAAAAAAAATAAAAATAAAAAAAAAAGAGCCAAGGAAGTTGCTCAGTGGTTAAGCACCCCTGTGTTCAATCCCCAGTACCAAAAAAGGGAAGGGGGACACTAAAGATGTAGCTCAGCAGCAGAACCCCTGAGTTCAATCGCTGCCCTCACACCTGCCATTACTATAAACTTGCTCACTCCTTTAGTTCAGATCCTCCCTATCCACCCAATTAAAATAGCAATCTTCCCCTCCACACACACAGTCTCTGCTTTTTCTGCATAAAATTTATCACAATCACTAATATTTTACTTATGGATTTGATTATTCTCTGCTTTCCTCCCTCTCTTGGAAATGAATGCTCCATAAAGACAGGTTTTTTAAAAAATTTTTTTTAGTTGTTGATAGACTAAAAAAGTTTTATTTTATTTATTTATATGTGGTGCTGAGAATCAAACCCAGTGCCTCACACATACCAGGCAAGTGCACTACAACTGAGCCACAGCCCCAGCCCCCATGAAGACAGGTTTTTGCTGTTTTGTTCACTGCTGCTCCTAGAACAATTCCTGGAAGCCAAACATTAAAAACATGAATGTATTAATACACAAAAATATGGGCATTGTTAAGTGCTTTACAATTACAAATATACTAAATCTTCTTGAATGATTATTATCACACCCATTTTTTTAGATGAGGAAACCACAACACATAAAGAGATAAGTAAATTGCCCAATGACACATCCTAGGAAGTGGCAGAGACACAATCTAAACTCAGGCAGTCTGGCTGGGGAATGTAGCTCAGTGATAGAGAGCTTGCCTAACCTGGGTCCTTTACTACAGGTTATTTTAAAGTAATATCCTAATTTTTAAGGCTAACATTCAAATCATAAATTATTCCACAGGTTCCAAGTTTACTTAATTTATTAAACTTGAGAATTTGAAGTTTGTTGTTTTACAAAATGCTCTCACTCATTCACTTGCTGTACTACTACTGTATTCCAATACCTATGTTCCTCAAATGAGAAAAGTGCCACAAGTTATTTACCTCTTTTACCTTCTAGTAAATAACTAAGAAGAAAGACAAAAAAAAAAAAGAGGTCTATCTTATATTTAACTCTTAATAGTATTTGACCCCATGAATTCCAGCTTAGAAAATGAAAATGGGTTTCCCACTGCTACTTTTGAAAAAAGAAAAAAAATAACTTGTTATTATTTTTAGGTTTTGGTTTTGCAGGATTCTGAATGGAACCCAGGGGTGCTCTACCACTGAGTACATCCTCAGCCCTTTTTATTTATTTATTTTTTTAATTTTGAGACAGGTCTCACTAAATTGCCCACGGTCGCCTCAAATTTACCAATTTTCCTGCCTTATGCCTCCAGAATCACTGGGATTACAGATGTATGCTAACAAATCCAGCAGTTTATGTACAAACACAAAGACAAGAATCTTGAAAAGAGGTATGATTTAGCCAGCCACAGTGGCACACACGTATAATCCCAGTGGTTCTGGAGGCTGAGGCAGGAGGATCACAAATTGGAGGCCACTTTGGGCAATTAGCAAGACCCTGCTTCAAAATAAAAAATAGAAAGGGCTGGTGATACAGCTCAGTGGTAGAGTGCCCCTGGGTCTAATCCCCAGCATGTGTTTTCCAAATGACTTTCCAAGTTAGCCACTGTTCACTATTTACCTAACATCCATTCCCTCCTTCTTCCCTTTTTAATAGCATCCCTCCCTTATAAACTGTATCCCCTCAGGAGAAGTCAACAAACACCATTCCAGATTCAGGCACATAATTAGCCTAAGAGTAATCACAAGTGATTGGTTCAAGAACTAGTATAGGATGTGAAAGAAGTCCGCTAGAGGTTTTTGGAAAGTTTTCTCTCTCCAAAAGCAGAGGCACATAAAGGGACACCTTTCTTCTTTCAGAAGGTGTTGTGTATGGATATAATGTCTTGAATCACTGCAGTCATTTTGCTACCAGCCTAAACATGAAGCCAATCCCAAGGATGACATATATGAGCAATAAAAACAAAACATGAATTTTTTACTGAATGGCTGAAATCCACCAGCCCTGAAGCCTATTATTTGAGAAGATAAAATTTCTTCTCAAGCCATTTTGAATTAGGTCTTGCTACTTACAAGTAAAAACATACAATATGAAAAATATCCCAGAAATAATATCAGGAGAAAAAGTTTGTGGTTAATTCTACAAATGTTTATAAGAACCTCAACATAAATTATACCATACTGAGTGAACCTATTATAGAACTGAAAGTCAAAAGTCTAACATACACCTGTAATCCCACTGACAGGAGGCAGAGGAAGGAGAATCTCAAGTTCTAGGCCAGGCTTAGAAATTTAGCAAGACCCTCAGCAACTTAGCAAACCCTATCTCAAAAGATAAAAAGGACTAGGAATGTAACTCATTGGTAAAGCACCCCTGGGTTCAATTCCCAGTACCAAAAGAAAATTTAAAATGTCTAATATATATGAACAAACTCCAAAGCAATATATTTCTAGCACAAACAATTCCTTCTAGTAAGGTTTTTTCCAAAATAAGTTCAGATTTCAAAATTTTAATTCATGATTATTAAGTTTAAAAATTAAAAATATAAATATTTAAGATTACATAACCATAAGCTCTGGATTTGTTGCCCCATGCCCTCAGAACATGAGAAAGGATATTCAAGGCTGGATAATAATGGATGGTACTGACTTTGGCCTTGTGGCTCATCAATACCAGGTCACATGATAGTTTTCATATTAACATGACATATGCAAAATGGTATAATCTGGCTGGCTGGACCTAGACCACTGTTTTTATTTTTCCAAAAAAAAAAATGAAACAACCAGGCCAGGGTTGTAGTTCTGTGGTAGAGCACTTGCCTAGTATGCATGAGGCACTGGGTTCAATCCCTGACACCACATAAAAAAAATAAATAAACAAATAAAATAAAAGTATTGTGTCCATCTACAAATAAAAAAATATATTTAAAAATAATGAGATAACCTTCTTACTTTATATGAACTTACAAATAAACACAGGAAGATCTGGGGTTGTAGTTGTAGATCAGTGGTAGAGCACTTGCCTAGCATGTATGAGGCACTGGGTTCAATCCTCAGCATCACATAAAAATAAATAAGATATCATGTCCATCTACAAATAAAAATATTTTTTAAATATACACAAGATATAACATACCATATATGAGCAAGCTATTTGGAAACTAATCTTTAACAAGGCTTAATGACTAACTGTACCTTGATATCATATGTGAAGTCCTATTCATTCTAAAGTTAATTGGTATAATAACACATTGGGTAACTCAAGTCTCCAGTTGGCCCTGTGCTGTGTAAAACTAACCTAAGAGCTTTGAAAAACTTACTAATTCTTCAAATTTTCAAAACAACTTTTACCACAAACCACAAAATCTTGCTAATAATAACATTAAGTACTGCATCTTTTCATTATCTCCTATATTTAAATTTAATGGTCACAGGATGATAATAAACAATTAGTCATTAAGCCTTATTAAAGATCAGTTTCCAAATAGTTTGCTCATATATAGTATGTTATACCTTGTGTATATTTTTTAATTTTTATTTTAATTTTTTTATTCTAATTTGTTATATATGACAGCAGAATGTATTGCAATTTATATAGAGCACAACTTTTCATATCTCTGGTTGTATACAAAGTATATTTACACCATTTGTGTCTTCATACATGTACTTAGGGTAATGATGTCCATCTCATACCACCATCTTTCCTACCCCCATGCCTCCTCCCTTCCCCTCCCACCAGCCTTGTGTACATTTTTTTAAAAAAACTTTAGTTGTAGATGGACACAATGTCTTTGTTTTATTTATTTATTTTTACAAAAAATCAAATTGGCTGGGTCCACCAGCCTAAGATTTAATAAAATACTCTGGCATTAGATATTTAGAGAAAAGAAGATACAAAAGAAATATGAGGGGCTGGGGTTGTGGCTCAGTGGTAGAGCACTTGCCTAGCATGTGTGAGGTACCAGGTTTGATTCTGGTAATTAATTTTCTAATTATCTAATGAGATGTTGCCACCCTAACAAAATTTATCAGCACCACATATAAACAAATAAAATAAAGGTCCATTGACAACTAAAAATATTTTTTTAATTATACATATATATATATATGGTAGCCAGACCTTAAGAAGTTTATCTCTCCCAGCGGTTCAGGAAGTTGAAGCAGGAAGATCACAAGTTCAAGCCAGCCTCAGCAACTTAGCAAGGCCCTAAGCAACTCAGTGAGACCCTGCCTCTAAATAAAATATAAAAAAGGGCTGGGTTGTGACTCAGTGACTAAGCACCCCTGGGTTCAATCTTTGGTACAAAAAAAAAAAAAAAAAACAGCAGCAGCAGAAGCTTATCTTCTAGGGGAGATAAATTACATTCATAATTAAATACCATAATATAACACACGATTCCATGCCAAAGTAACAGACCAAAAGACCCTACATATAAAGAAGAAGTGCACTACTAAAATTTTTGGAGAAAGTTTTAAGAAGCAAGGGGGACTGGCACAGAATCCTGATTTAAAGATGGGGGTAGGATGAGTATATTCTACATAGGAAGCAACATAAGCAAAAGCCTGGAGATAGGAATAAGCAAGATATATTCAGGATACGAGGCTAGAAGGAATAGGATAGAAGAGAAATGTGAGAATAAAGGATCAGTAATAACGTTCTAAATGTAAGTTGGTACCATATACTGAAGATCATTTATACCAAGTTAAGAATATATCTTCTGCTTAAAAGAAAGGGAAAGGGCTGTGGACATAGTTCAATGGTAGAGCACTTGCTTAGCACGTAAGGAGGCCTTGGGTTTGATTCCCCAGCCCTGAAAAAAAGGGAAAGCTATTGATATTTATTTCAGTAGGATAGTAACCCAATGAAAATAACATTTTAGTAGGATTAGCCCGGCTGAAGAATTCTGAATAAACTAATGGGGAAGAGGAACAATAAATCAGAAATAGCAATCAGTTAAAAGAGTTACTGTTTAAGAGCCTAGGCTTTAAAAGTCTGGTAGACAGAACCACTTTGCTATCTGCTAGCTATAAGCCATTAATTAGTTACCAAACTTATCTAAATCTCAGTTTCCTTGTTGGAAAGTGGGATAATAGTACCTATTTTATAAAGTTTTTGTGGGCTGAAAGTAATAGTATATATGAAAACATAACATACTGCTTGGCTATAATAATTATTCAAAAAAATGTTATCAACTATTACCTTCAATAAAAATCATTTCAAGGGGGCTGGGGTTGTAGCTCATTGGGACAGCACCTGCCTAGCACATGAGAGGCACTGGGTTCAATCCTCAGCACCACATAAGAATAAATAAAATAAAGGTATTGTGTCCATTTACAACTAAAAAGAAATTTTCATTTAAAAAATAATTTCAATATGAGGTGATAAGTACAAGTGCAAAAGAAAGTAAGAGGAAAAAATGACTTGGAGCAACATTTCCATAGGCTCATGAGATATTATAAATAGGAAAGACACAAAACTTAAAAAACAAAATGGACAAAGCCCCTCAGTTTTAATTTAACACAGTAAATATAAATAGATATAACCCACTAAAACATAAGTTCTTTGGTGTACTCAATTTTTAGGAGTCATAAAGGGACACTGAGAACAAAAAACAATGAGAACCACTTCTCTAGACTATGTTTTGCCAAACAAATAAAAATTTTAATTTTCTAATTATCTAATGAGATGTTGCCACCCTGACGAAATTTATCTTGATGAGAACCAAAAAGTCTACAATTCTAAAGAATGTATCTGTTACTTTCAAAAAAGGAACATTACATTTTCCCTCACATCAGAACAATAACATCTAATCTAAGATGCTGAGCTAAAAGTCCACTATCTATAAGTTTTGTGCATGAGTTACATCAGTCAAGTTAACCTTCCAATAGTTTCTGTACCAAAAGTGGGACTCTGAGAGGTCTATCCTGCAATTGCTTTGCTACAGAATAATCCCAATTCCCAAATTCACAGAAAGATTAACCAAGATGCTCATTCTTGGCAATTCTCAGGACCACAATCTTAACATTTCTAAAATAAAAAAGTTTTATGTTTCAGTAATTTCAATAGCTGACAGAAAACACAGAAACATTAAGCTCCCATTTGAACTCGATTCTTACATGGTCAGTAACTTATTAGAAACCTTCAGGATGCAAGGTAATGATAGTTATTGAAAGATAGGCTGGAGGGAAACACCTTTGAAAAATATTTTTTGAGACCACTAGAAGCAATTAACAGAAGAATTTTGCATTTATGGTTCTGTCTAAAACTAAGATGAAAAACATACAAAAAATTGGCCCTATTAATAATTAAGGGCCCTAAGTAAACAAATGTCTAACTCAAAAGTTATTTAACTAACCCTAGGCTATTGCAATAGCCGAGGAATGAGATGACCAAGGACCTTAAGTAGAAAATACCTAAAGGCTAGGAAAAAAAAAATCTTTGGTTATTTATTAATTCAACATATATTGATTAAATTGTCTACTACCTGCAAGACCCTGAGCAAGTTAAGAAGCTTCCAACCAGATGGGAAGACAATTCCACAGGGACAAGTACAAATAAATAAACATAGTAGCTACTCTCAACAGAATGGAAGAAATTCCATCTGAGAAGTGCTATAAGAGGGAGAAAAAAGAAAGGAAATAAGACTTCTAATAGGGATCAGAGAACATATATCCTGGCAAAGAAGGTATGTGATCTAGGTTCTAAATTCATATATATAATCTCAACAAGTGAACACTAGGAGTGAAAGGCATTCCAGGAAGAGGATAAAAGCATACAATCAAGGAACAGCAAATAAAAAATAGCTCTACATAAGTTATGATGAACTCTAGAAGAATGGACTAGAAAATTAGAAGTAAAAATAGAGGGACTCTGATGACAAAGTAAGCTATTTGGCACATTTTTGTTTTAAGTAGGCAAAAGGAAGCTACTGGAAGTTTTTTAAACCCACTAGAAGATTTATCATTGGAAGGTAAATCATCAGATAATATTTTTAACATTACTGTAGACTAGAGAGAATAAAATCCGGAAAACATTTAGTGTGTTATCATGCCAGTCCATGCAGGGAATAATATGAGTTTCATATAGAGTAGGAGCTAAGAAAAAGACAGATACAAAACATGCTGCAACCACTTCACTGATGATTTACTTATAGTTTTAAATGTTTCAAAGCTTAATTAATCATACAAGGTTAATATGCACATTATTTCTGTTAAAAAATTCATTTCACTGGCAATGTCTCAATATACTCAAGTATGGTTCCTTTTTTAAAAAGCTAATAGTAATAACTAACCATATTCTATATTAAGGATGCAAAATGAATAATAAAAAGCAGCATGTACATATTTTCAGCATTCTGAATAGAATTTCAGTATGCACAATTTCATTCAAGAATGAAAATTTTAAACACAAAAGTTTATTTCCATGGAAAATAAAGTTCGGATCAGAATTTTCTATAATCTTATAAGACCACATCTTTACACAGTTACAAGAGTCAACTTTTCTTAAAAATTATTTTTGGAAAAATTCAACTCAACTTGGCCATTATTTTTCTAGTATGCCAATATTTTTCAACCATTAATGCCTTCATTTTCTCTCCTCCTCCCTACTAACCTCCCCGCCCAACAAATTCCCTTTGTATGTCTCCAAGGCAAGACACTATGTGATACAGTACAATTCTAAGGCAGAATATATAATTCTTATAATAACAGAAATCTAAAATTATTAACCTTACTTTTTACAAGAAAGGTTTCAGTAATGCACTAAAATTCTTAGCAAATGAATGACAAATGTATCTAATAGAAGTGAAGCTTTACCATTAGGGGGAAACAAAGGGGAAAACACACACAATAGATGGGTGGCAAATCTTACAAACTTTACAAAACACCAAAAAGCAGCATCTGGATTACAATCACAATTATAAAAGCAAATAAGAAGGTTCTAAAACAATAGAAAAGAAAAAAATTCTGAGTGATGAATAAGAGTGAAAAAGGTTTATTCAATATTAGTATTAGTTTTTAATATAGCATCATTTAACATCATTAGTAATTGAAAAAAAAAAAGGATAATTTACTGTTCAAAAGAACACAGAAATAATTTCCACATACCTCCTATAAGGCATTCACACTTCATTACACTTGCATGGGCTTAAATCCTTTCAAAGATCTCCAAAAATACATAATCTTATAATAAACCAGGCTCCCAATGACACACAATTTATCCTGTAGGCTTAGTTACAACATTTTAAAAAAATACAATGAATTCATCCTCAACAAAAACAGAGAGTCATAAAGGCAGTTTACTTATTCAAAATCATTACATAAAGCACTGTCTGTAATTGCAAACAAGGTTTCAAAATCTGACAGCTAATAATCATAAAGTCAGAATTCAAAGGGAAAAAAAAAAACTTTGTTTCATTTTTCCCTCCTTTTTCTTCCCTACCAGATATACAGAATGTCTGAAAAGGCCTTGGATAAAGCTCTAAAATAAAGACCCTGTATGGTATATGTTACAATGTGTATAGGAACCTATCACATATATGTACAAATCATATATTCACAAGAAAGAGAAAGGTTTTAATTTTACCCTGAAAGTTGAAGTTATATTAAACTCTATCCCATAAATTAAGTCAACATAAATTAAAGAATAATAAAAAGATTGCATGTAGATCTGTCTGAGTTACTATATTCTAGGAAGGAAAACCTCAGACTAAGGCCATGACTGAACAAGAACGCCCAATCCCTGAAAATCACTAACCGGCATTTGGCTTCTATGAGAGGAAAAAGGGAGTCTTAAAATGAATATCACGTAGGCAACTCAGTTTCTGAAGTTAACCAATGTAAAACACAACGAACCAAATCAGACTAATGTATGAGATGATAAGCTTTAAGAAATTCTCCCAAAGGGAAAAACTGACTTCAAGAGTGGAATATAAAACATCATTTGCAGGTAAGAGTTTTAATTGAAAGGGAAAAAAAAAAAAGTGGAGGGCCGACAAAAACCTGAACGACCCTCAACGGCAAAAATAGAAAGTAGTCTTTCCTCCCACCCCCACTCTATCCCCCACCCCCACCTTCGCAGGACAATAGGATCAGGGTCCTAACCGCAAACTTTAAATGTGTAAACCAGAAGCAGTTTTATAGCAGCTCTAACTGCAAATCTGCCCTTCATCCCGAACCTAGCGCACCCCAGCATACTTCTGCCCTGAAAACATTATCAAGGTCTTGTTAAACACAAATCAGACCCATCCCAAGATGCTTCCCCCCCCCCAAGTACCTGGAGGATCCATTTCAATATAAAATATCAGTTCTGTCGAATAGGGCATCATCACCTCCCTCCAGTCTGCGTCATCGCGGTCCATACTCCACACCGTGTTGTACATCGCGCTCTCAGGGGTAGGTCGTTAGGAAATGTATAGAAAGCATATATACTTTTTGGTCTGATATTTAAAAATCTAAAAATACATATCTACAAAAGTTCCGCACGGAAATGTACTTCGGGGTTTCCAATGGCTGGTAAAAGTCCAGCCAACTACCAGGACGAGGACAGACAGGGTCCTCCTCGTCTCTCCCACAGCACCCAGAAAAATGCCTCCCTGAACTTTCAAGCTATGGGCTTTTCTCCTCAAAAGTGCTACAGAGAGGCTTGTGCGGAGGAGGGTAGAGGTGTTAAAAAGCGGCTTCCCAAAAATCCTTCCTATACAATCGCTCTCCAAAGAGAAAAGCTCCCGCTGCCTCCAAATCTTTCCGCGGAAGACACTTTTGTGTCCTCTGAAGGAAGAATTAAAAGGGGGGAAAAACGCGTCGCGAGAAAGCTGGGGAATGACAAAGAAAGGAATAAAAAAAAAAAAAAGAAAAAATTTAAAAAGGGACTGGGAATTGCGTTCAAGTTTCGGGGTCCCAGTGGTCTGCAGAGAGCGATTCCCTCTAGGGCCAGGATTCGGGTTCCGTTCTCGTGGGGCTCGGAACCGAAGCTGCAGCAGCTTTGGAACGAGGGCCGGTCAGAGAGTCCAGAGAGCTCGGCTCGGCTGGGCGCTCCAGCCGGGGTGTGAGCAAACCCGCCAGTGCCGGCTACCCTGACGCTCGGCCCTGATTCCAGCCACTAGAGTTTCATTTTAACAGCGCGGAGGGGACATCCTCCCCCGCCCCCACACCCCCTGCCGAGGCGCCACCCAATCTCGCGGAATAGGGGGAACAGCCAGTATCACCACTGCCCCTTCCAGTCTATCACGCCTCGGCGTACAAGAACTGTCAAGTGCCTTAGAAAGTGTTGAAGCAGCGGTCCTCCACCTCGGCTTTCAACTCTCCCTGCCTCTCTCTAGGACTTGGCTCCTCAATCAGCATCCTCTCTCCACCACAGCCTCAATCAAAATGGTACAGTCCGGGCGCTGGCCGCTCGCCAGGAGTCGGTGCCGGGAGCACGCCAGCCCAGCCGGGAGGGTGAGGGAAGGGGGAGGGAAGGGAACAAGGTAAAATGCGCGGTGATTGGCTGATCCCGGTTGCCGGAGCCTGGAGCCTGCGTCTTTTGTCTGCCTTGCTCCGGCAGAGGAGCGGGAGACGACTGCGCGCCCCAAGCGGGCCAATCAGAAGACAGCCGGCGCCGGCCGGTGTGGCAGCGATTGGTCAGACTCCAGTTACTAAGCGGGACAAAGGCAGAAGGGGGGAAGGAAAGAAGGGGGGAAAAAAAAAAGAAAGAAAGAAAGCGCAAACGACGGTTACTGACAGGCTGAGCGAGCGCTCGGGCGCTCAAGCTGCCCGGAGACAGGCGGGGCTCCCGCTGAGCCTCGGTTCGCCCGGACGAGAGGAGGGGGAGGACCGGCTGGCGCGCGACACCTCTGCCCAGAGACTGGCCACTGGGGAGGGGAGCGGAGGTAGAGGGGCTCTTACTGTCTCTTGGCGGGGTGTGCGCTTGTCTGGTCCTTCGGAGGTCTCCAGGCAGAGACCTCATCCCCATGCTGGGACTGCCCTCCCCCCAGTCCCCGTGACAACTTGTCAAATAAAGGAAAGGTCGCCAAACCCACTTGCAAGACCGATCCCTCTCAGCGAGAGGATGTGCCCATGGCCCCCTGAAGCTTTCCCTGCCGCTACTTCAACGCAATGTCATTTTGAGTAGTTAAGCATTTCGCAGTTCATCTGCGCGTCCCACCTAAGGACTTTTGAACCCAGAGGTAACTCCCTACACTTGAAAGAAATAGTGGGACATCTCAGCAAGTCCTCTAGTTTGAGTAATCAAGCCAGGAAAAAAATATATATATCTTGGAATTATAGTGCGTATGAGATTTCTAAGATAAATCACAGGTGTTATAATGTCTTGCCAAAATGGTTCTATTCTGTTTCCCTGATAGACCCCTAAAGCTGTGAGATCAGCTTCCGTATGAAAATGCTGAATCTTTCCATGCATTTCAGAAACAGCTAATTAACTTGCTGGGGAACACTGAATAGCTAAAAGTAGATTTGTGCCTGGATTGCCATCCTTCTCTGAGGAGGCCAAAAACTGCTCCATTTCCTCTTTGTACAGAAGTAACAAAGCCCATTGTATTTGAGTTGACAACCTGATTTAAGCCCTAGCAAAACCTCCTACCCTGAGCTGCTCTGCTATATTGATTCGCCCATAGAAAAGTTGCCAGGTTTCACCCTATACTTCCTAAAGTAATCCTGCTTTCCTTAAAGGCGCCCTGAATTGAGACAGTTCCTGAGAGCAGACAGACAAAATGTGTACATACTGAGTATAAAGGGGCAAAAAGATGCTAAGTGTGGATGAACAGGGTTAAACTAAGAAAACACCAGTATTCTTCTTTACATTTCTGGAAAAAAAGGCTATTCAGAAGCCAGATCAACTTTGGGGCAGAGCTCATTAATTTTAATCTCAGAACCATTCCTTCAGGTAGAAGATACTGGAAGGTCAACTGTAATTTGTGGCTGGCTTCCCAGCAGCTTCTACTTCACCATATCTGAGAGCCAGAAGTACTCATATTTCTAACACTCTACTGTAAACCCAGTGATGCCTGAGGTTGAGGCAGAAGGATCTCAAGTTTGAGGCCATCCTGGAGCTTAGTGAGTCCTTGCCTCAAGTGAAAAAAAAAAAAAATTGAGGGCTGGGGAACCAGGTGCACTGGCACACACTTATAATCCCAGCAACTGGGGAGGCTGAGACAGGAGTGTCTCAAATTCAAGGCTATTCTGGGTAACTTAGAGAGACCCTGTCTCAAAAAATTAAAATGACTGAGGATGTAGCTCAGTGTTTGAGCTAAGCCCCTACATTCAATCCCTATTATGGTGGGGGCAGAGGGTAATTCACATTTGATACCTTACAAGCAGAACAATCAGTTAAGGACAAGTTGAGGTTTTTATTTTATTATTATTATTTTTTTTTTGATACATTCCCAAACAAAATAAGGGTGAAAAGACTAAGTGTGGAAAAGATAATGAGTTTCAGATTTCCACAGCAGCTTTTGCCTGGACTGTTTTTCATCAATTAGTGATAAGGTTCCAACTTCTAATACACAGCAATCACCTAGTCCTTTCCCACACCTAACACTTTGGGGGATGGAATGAAGGAATAACACAGTATATAATCAAATGCTCAAGACTGACACATGGAGGGCTGGGGTTGTGGCTCTGTGGTAGAGCACTCACCTAGCACATGTCCAGGCCCTGGGTTCCATCCTCAGCACCACATAGAAGTAAATGAAATAAAGGTGTTGTGTCCAACTACAACTTAAATATAAATATTTTTTTAAAAAAAGATTGGCACATGGAATAAAGCTGTGATTCAATCTTGTCACTTGTCAATATAAAATTGTATAACCCAACTCTCCAATTTAAATAGATTTTTGAATAGGAAACCTCCAAAAAGTAATGATGCATGAAGCCATGATCAATTAAGGGGAAGTACAGTTCCTTCAGAAAAGTTTGAACAGTGCTCTGCCATGGTAGAAACTGCCTGTCAGATGATGCTCACTTTCCTCCGAAACCTCCTCTTTTGTGTGTTTGGGGGCGGGGTGGGTACTGGGGGTTGAATCTAGGGTCTTAGTTTCAGTTGAGAAACAGAAGTAAACTTCTGATTACTTGTCACCAAACTGCCTAAGGCTTTTTGGCAAACACAGAAAATATTAGCTCCAGTGTTCTGGACCACTTCCATGCTGGAGAATTATATTTGGCCTGGGTGTGGATTAAATTCAGCTCTAAGAGCTCAAACTTCTGGGTCATAACCTGCTACTTTGGGAGTTGCTTTTTTTTCCCCCCTCTTTGCCTCTCTCCTTTCTTTTTTCAATTTAGTCTTAGATAAATCACAAAATTTGTGTGCTTTCATTTATATATGTGAAATAAGAGAGTGCCTTCTGATTTATGCAAGCTACTTTATTTTGAAACACTCTGAGAATGAAAAAAAAAATGCCACTTAAGTATTTAGAGTAGTACTTTTCTGTAAGTCCAAATGAATAAGATGTCCTTCATTTTTCACCCCAGTCTGGTTTTGTTATGAAACTGTTCAAATATGCTCCATTTCCCCCTCTTTATTTCAGAGATGGATGAAATATTTCTTCTGTGTTCTGAATTTAGGATATGATCTCAGAGTTCTCTTTGCCAGCAAAATCAGCTTGGAACTCAGCCAGAAGTTCTTCGTGATTAAAGGTGCCATCTGAGCACACAATATTTTTTTTAAAGACTTGCAAAATAAAAATGTACTTTCCCCCCACTGAGGTCCCTAGTTTTAATACCAGATCTGACTTTAACCCTTAGGAAGAAATTCCCCCACCTCTTGTTTTTTCCTTCTCTCATCATCTTCTCTTGACCACTTATCTTGTGTAAGGTCCAAACCTATACAGCCAAATAAACTAAATATAGTGGGACTTCAGAAAACACTACAAATTATCAGTTGCTAATTTCAGGTACTCCCCGGCCATGTTCCCTGTGAATCATGGATATAACAAGTTTTGATGGAAAAGTCTGCCTTTATCGTGTAAAAAGAGCAAAGTTAGTGGGTCTTCTGGAAAGACATTTCACCTGGGAATTGATATTAACCTCTTGAGACAGAAGTATCAAAATCATGATTTTCTATTTTTCTGAACAACAATCCTTTTATTTGGCATTGTCATTTTCTTATCTCTCCTCATTTTTCCTCTTCTTATTCTTTTTTTTTTTTTTTTTTTTTTTGGTATCAGAAATTGGTACCAGGAATGCTTAACCACTGAGCCACACACACACCCCCTTTTTTTTTTTTTTTTTTTTTTTTTGACAGGGTCTCACTAAATTGCTTAGGGCCTCGCTGAGTTGCTGAGGCTGCCTTTGAAATTGCAGTCCTCCTGCCTTAGCCTCCCAGGCCACTGGGATTACAGGCATGCCCAGCTTTTGTTTTGTTTGTAGTGTTGCTGGGGATCAAACAACCCAGGGCTTCCACTTGCTGGGCAAGCTCTCTGCCTTTTACCTATATCCCAATCTTCATCTTTTCTAACACTTCATTATTCATGATAGAATTAATCATATCAGCCCAAATCACTGTGAAATAATGACATTAGATGAGTGGGTAGACTTCATAAAAGTGGCATTCCTTCAGATTCCTTGGCTTAGGGACAATTTCTGAGGGCTTCCTTAGATCCATCAGCACATGATGTAGAATTGTCATGCCTCAGTCTCCCCACTTTGTGTTCTTCTTCAGCTTTAGGGTGTCACAGAGCAGATCTTTCTCTCTAGCCTGTCTGCCCTTCCAACAACACAGGGGCCACCTGGTTGACCTGTGTGTCACTGCTTCAAACTTCCCCTCTGACAAGGCAACAGATTTCAGCTTGGCTCTCACCAGGAGAGCAAATAAGATCCAAATGACAGGAACAATAGTCCAGGCTGTTTCAGGTGGGCAGGGCACAAACAGGGCAGACAGCTGGTGAGCTCTGTTGGCTCTTTTAATCTCCATAACCCTGAGAAGGAAGAGGGTTGCATTTTTATTCTCATTTTACAGAGGAGGAAATTGAGACCCAGAGTAGTGAGAGGAATTGTTCAAAGTCATGCAGCCACTTAGTTAAAGAGCCAAGACTAGAGCCCCATGTTCCATTGCAGGTTCATTGCCTTTCATGTGACATCACACAGTTTCCCTCTCCCCTTCATTCAGTTGACAAGTATTTACTAATGCTTCCAGACACTGGGGATTCAAAAATGAGTAAAACAAAATCTGTAACCTTGAGTCCAGAATCCGTAGAGGACCCATCAACAAAGAAATAAAATAGGCATATGGTAGAAAAATTGGCAAAGTTCTCTGGGAACCCCAAAGACAATGATAATCTAGGCCCAGATGCAGGTAAGAAGATACTTCCTAGAGGAGGTAACATTTGGCCTTTCCCAAACTTATAAACAAGTCTTTTTATTTCTGTTTTCCCATTCTATATGACTAACTTCAAAATTGTTCCAAAATAAGGCTGAGGCTATAGCTCAGTTGGTAGAGTGCTTGCCTTGCATGCATAAAGCCATGGGTTCAACCCTCAGCACCACAAAAAAAAAAAAAAAACTTGGCTGGAATTGTGGGTTTTGGCTCAATGGTGGAGCACTCGCCTAGCTCATGAGAGGCCCTGGGGTCAATCCTCAGCACCACAGAAAAATAAAATAAAGCTATTGTGTCCAACTACAACTAAAAAAAAAAAAAAAAAAAAAAAAAAAAAAAAAAAAAAAAAACTGTTACATAATAAAGAAAGGCCTAGAAATGTAGATCAGTGGTAGGGTGCCCAGAACAAAAAAAAAAAAAAAAAAAAATCTGAACATGTCACTCACTTACTTAAACCCTGAGGTAATTCTTCTTGCCCTCAAGATAATGTTTAAGTCTCTTAGTCTCATATCCAGGTCTTTGATAATCTAGTCCCTGCCTACCTGTCAAATCTCTTCATATAGTTCTTTCTTAAGAACTAGCTCTACTGAGATACTTCCAATTCTCAGAACAGTAGTAAACTTCTCCACACAACACACTACAATATAAAGTGGCAAACACCTACTTCTTTGAATCTGATCTCACAAACTTTGCTCACATGGGTCTCCCTGTACTAAGCTCTGCACAGCCCTTGGCATACTATGTGTTAAAGTAGCCTTTGCTTGTCTTCCTCCCACCACTCTTAGAATTCCTTATAGGTCAAAGGTGTGCCCTCAGTATGGAGCCTGGCACAAAGTAAATGGCTGGGCATGTTCTTTGAGTGAATAAACAAAAGTTACAAGTAAACTCTCCAAGAAGGCTCTGGAGCAGTGTAAGCTCAGGTTATCCTAGTAAGCCTTTCTGTAGGTTCTCAGCTGACTCCCCATTTAAAAGGACAAAAAGAAAACCAAAAAATTGTATAGTTCTTTGGTTACAGAAACCTTCTCCTCCTACTGGCTGCCTCTAGGGTCTTCACAGACACTCAGTTCGCCTGCCCTTTTATTTTATCAGCTGTGAGTTGTTTGCAAAATTCCAAGCAGTTTGTAGGGAATTCAGGAAAACTCAGCAGCAAAAAGAGAAACTGGTTTCATTTTCCAGCCCAGCTCATTTCTGAAATGTAACACCATATAGGGCTTTCAAGTATGCTCACTTCCTGGGGTCACTATTTCAATAGTTCTGAACAATTTGTAGTTTGTGCCTTCTTTCTAGAGGTACAGTAGTAATCACCCTGTAATTTCATAGGTCTCAAATCTAAAACCCACTTTATATTTCACTGTTAAAGGGTAAAATCAGTCCAGTTCACTTCCTGAACAATCTTGTTTTTTTTCAAAAAAAAAAAAACTTTCTTTGCAGTGAACAATACAATTTCAAACATCCTTTAGAAATCATTTTTATAATGTATTATTGAAACAAAAATCCTTCAGTCTCATAAAATACCTCTGCAGGGGCATCATCCTTGAAATCTGGGAAAATGGTGGAATTTCTAGGATCTAATGATGACACTGTTCCTGTGCTGTCCTCTGCACAACCCTCTGCACACTATGTGTTAAAGTGTCTGTCCTAGTTCTTCCTCCCATCACTCTTTTTTTAAAAAATATTTTTAGTTGTAAATTGACATAATAGCTTTATTTTATTTATATTTTTTAATGTGGTGCTGAGGATCAAACCCAATGCCTCACACATGCTAGGCAAGCACTCTACCACTGAGCCACAACCCCAGCCCTCCTCCCATCACTCTTGTGGGTAGAAAGCATGACCTCAGATCATCTGTGCCCAGCATAGGGCCTGAAACAAAGTGGATCCACTAATTTCTTTGTCAAGTAAGAAAAATATAAGCATGGATTGTAAAAGGCCTGGTCATCTATGTCTTTTTTTTTTTTTAAAGGTCTTTTTTTTTTTTTAAGAGAAAGAGAGATAATTTTTTTTTAAGAGAGTGAGAGAGGAGAGAGAGAATTTTAATATTTATTTTTTAGTTATTGGTGGACACAACATCTTTGTTTGTATGTGGTGCTGAGGATTGAACTTGGGCCGCACGCATGCCAGGCAAGCGTGCTACCTCTTGAGCCACATCCCCAGCCCAACATCTATGTTTTTAGATGTGAAGATTTGCCTGAAAAATGATACATTGCAGGGATTTTTTATTCTTTTCTTTTTTTTCCTTCTTTTTTTTTTTTTTTTTTTTTTTTTGAGGAGGAGGTGGCAGACTCACTAAGGTCTCACTAAGTTGCCAAAGCTGACCTTGAATTTGTAATCCTCTGGCTTCAAATGACTTACCTTTTTTATCCCCCCTTCGGTACTAGGGATTGAACTCAGGGGCACTTGACACATCCCCAGTCCTATTTTATATTTTATTTTAGAGACTGGGTCTCACTGAGTTGCTTAGCACCTCGATTTTGCTGAGGCTGGCTTTGAACTTGTGATCCTCCTATCTCAGCCTCGGGGGCCACTGGGATTACAGGTGTGTGCTGCCACACCCAGCTCAGATGACTTATTTTTAATTCAAGGGTAGAAACTACCTTGTTCATCTTATGCTTCTTGCAAAAGAGGCACTCAATGAAGATCCTTATTTTTCCCAAACTTTGTTCTAGATTCTGTTTCTCCCCTCTCAGTGCCAATGGGAGAAATTCAATATTATTTTAGAGCTAAGGCTCCAAAGGTACTGGGAGCATATGTTCAAAAGCAATATATTTCATATTGTAAAAAAAGAAATGTAGTTAGTCATTACATATATCAAATATGTAATATAATTATTGCTCTTAAAGTAGATTTATTAAATGTTAATGGTGAAGGGGAAAACAGTCCAAAATTACAAGCTCTTTTAGTTCAGTTCAACTAAGCTCCACCCACAATGGGCCAGAGTACTTGTGCCAAGTACTCAGTAAAACACATTTCTGCCTTGGATGAGCCCACCATTTAGCAAGACAGAAAAAGCAGTTTCACTGACTCCAGTGCTTTCAAACTCACTAACTCTCCCTGAGGCCATAAGATCAGAGCAAGATAGTACCCTTTGTTTACCCTCCCTATCTTTCCTCTCCAACAGCCTTTCTCTGTTTCTTAGCCTCTTCCTGACTTCCTTGACTGCTGAATATTAACCTCATACTCCTTGCTGATTTGGTTCTTGCAGCATTGACTTCTGGCTGTATTCCCTAATGACAACTGAAACTTGTCCTTTAGATCATGTCTTCTTTCTAAGACAATGGAGGAGTCTAGCTCAGTATCCTACCCTGATAGAATGGGTTTTGTGGTTAGAGCTTCTCCTGGGTTCTACCAGGACCCACAAACAAGAACCAGACAATATCTATCATACCTATGAGTTGCTTTATCTGAAATTTTTTTTTAATATTTATTTTTTTATTTTTATGTGGTGCTGAGAATCGAACCCAATGCCTCACACATGCTAGGCAAGTGTGCTACCACTTGAGCCTCATCCCCAGCCCTTTATCTGAAATCTTAACTCTATCATGGACTACCCTTCCTACCCTTCTTTATTTTATTTTTATTTTTTTTACTTTTTGGCCAAAAATAGAGATTGAAGGAAATTATTTTCACCTAAACCACTTCAGTGTGTGGAATAATGCCCCCCCAAAAAACGTTCAAACCCCTGAAAGCTCTACATATGACCTCATTTGGAAAAGGGATTTTTGCAGCTATAATTAAAGATCTTGAGATGAGATCATTCTGGATTTAAGGTAGACTCTAGATCTAACGACAGGCTCTTTGTAAGAGAAACACAGAGGAAGACTTGAGACAGACACAGATAGAAGGCAATTTGAAGATTTGAAGAAGTGGCAGAGATTGAAGCCCTTCACCTACAAGCCAGAGAACACCAAGAATTACATGCAATCACCAGAAACTAGAACAAATCAAAGCCAATTCTTCCTCAAAGTCTCCAGAAGAAACCAATCCTGCCAACCTCTTGATTTGGGACTTCTGCCCTCCAAAATTATCAAAGAATGAATTTTTATTGTCTTAAGCCACCTAGTTGAGATAATACTTGCAATCTTAGAAAATACAACCATAATAATTTAATTTTTAAAAAGTGACATTTAGGGCTGGGGTATAGTTCAGTAATAGAATACACGCCTAGCACATGCAAAACCCTGGGTTTGAGCCCCAGTTTGGTGCGAGTGCGTGGGGCAGGGGGGGCATTTTAATGTCAAGATGTAGAGAGGTAATAATTTCTTTCCAAGAAATGACTGAAGTCACTTTAAATATAGTGCTCAAATTGATGAAATTTTGTCTTTGACTGGCTCTAATCCTAGGAACCACAATCCTAACCCCAAGGTGGGTCCTTTAACCATTTTCTCCTAACACCTTCAACTGTATCTTCCTCAGGTTCTTCCAAAAGAAGTCACCCTGACAAAGCCAGATCAAAACCACAATCTCCTTTGGCTTCCTCCTCATGCCCCTCCCCCACTTACTAGTGGGGATTGAACCTATAGGTGCTTTACCATGACGCTGCATCCCCAGCTTTTTTTTTTTTTTTTGCAAGAGGGGGTGTACTAGGAATTGGTACCAGGAATGCTTAATCACTGAGCCACATCCCCAGCCCTTTTTATTTTTTAATTTGAGGCATAGTCTCACTAAATTACATAGGACTTTGCTAAATTGCTGAGGCTGGTTTTGAACTTCCTATCCTGTCTCAGCCTCATGAGCCAGTGGCATTACAGGCATGAACCTCCGTAACTGGCCCCAGCTCATTTTAATTTTTGTTTTGAGACAGGGTCTCACTAAATTGCCCAGACAGTTCTCAAATTAGAAATCCTCCTATCTCTGCCTTCCAAGTAGCTGGGATTACAAACATGAACCACTGTTTGCAGTTCCTCCTGCTCTTACACTCAGGCAGTTGGACTTAGTTAAAGGAAAACCAAACTTCCTACCTTAGCTCTGAGCTGGTCTCTGGTTATGATTGAAATTACTTCTGCTTCCTGAATCTGCTTCCTCTGGCATTCCAAACTTTCACCATTGATCTTGAATGACTACCTCCCACCCTCAATACATGTAACCTTGCCTCTTACTTCACAAAGACCAACAGGCATAACACCCCCTTTTTCCCCCTCCAGAGTCTATAAACTTGTACTCATCCATGTTTTCTTGTCTTCCTCCAGTTGAAAGCTAATCACCAGATCTGACCTCTGGATGGCAACCTCTTCAGCCTTCTAAAACACCAGTCCTAACCCATCTCCTATCTATCCAGATGGCCGTTGGATACCCCATGAAACAATTCAATTTCATCATTGCTAAACTAGTTCCTTTTCTAGTTAGTTGGCAGGACCAGATAAAATACAGGTTAGATAGGGAGAAAGCATGTGCAAAGGTCCAGGAGAGAGCATATAGCTCTTCCAGGGCATTGAAAGCAGTGCAGGATGGCCTAATGCTGAAAGAAGGTAAAAGGTGGTGAGAAATGAAGCTACAAAGTAAGTTCAAAGAGCCTTGTAAACCAAGAGAAGGAATGTACACTATATGTTCAAGCAATGCTGGGAAACATGAAAGAGTTTTAAGTAGAGGAGTGGCATGATCAGATTTGCATTTGAGAATCACCACAAATTGCAGAGTAGGTTGAAGGCACAAACTTGGAAAACATTGTTGTTCCAACAATTTCAGCAAATGATGGAGAGTCCTGTGTAGATTTGAGAGATGTTTAGGAGGTAGAAAATATCACAGTAGGTGAATAATGTTTGCCACTGTAAACAGTGGGTCAAAAATAAGATCATAACCTTTCTAATGGAGAATGCTTCCCTCAGTTTTCCTCCTTTGCTTCTCCAGGTGATTTATTCATTTCCAGGACCTCACTGACTGGATCAGCATCCCAAGAACACTACTTAAGGCCTGAGGGTGTGAATGGATAGATGACCCAGGCTGGTGACTCAATTGCCCCTTTGTAGTGGACACCTTCTAATACCTCTGAACAGTTCACCTTGAAGTCTCCCTTATCAATTTGAATGCAACCTTGCCCCTAGCCCTTGTTGATGGAACCCAGGCCAAGTCAATTAGAGTTTCTTTCACAAATATTTAGAAATAGTACCCCAAACAAGAATTGTTCTCTTCAGTGGTTGAACCTGTAATATAGACTCATTCTCTGGAGTTGGCTGTGTGACTCCTGCTCACCCTGAGGGCTGAATTTCAAAGGAAACCAGTCTTCAGAAACCAAAGAAGGCTGGGCACTGTGGTGAACATCTGCAGTCCCAGCAACTGGGGAGGCTGAGGCAAAAGGGATAGCAAGTTCCAGTTTGCTTCAGCAATTTAGTGAGATCTTTAGCAACTTGGCAAGACTCTATCTCAAGATAAAAAAATCAAAAGGACTGGGATGTATCTCAGTGGTAAAGCACCCCTTGGTTAAATCGTGAATACAAAAAAAAAAAAATGCCAAAGAAAGATGAAGGAAATTCTGGGGAGTAAGGATAAATAATGAAAAGAACACATGCAGAAATCAATTCCCTGAGCTGCTAGAGCTTGAATATGATTGTTCTCCAAAGATTCAGGAGCTAGAAGCTTGGTCCACAGAGAACAGGGAACAGAGAGAAAAAACTGGGATTGGAGAGGTGGTGGAACCTTGAAGAGGTGGTACCCAGTGGGAGGTAATTAGGTCATGGAGGCACCACTCAGAAAGGATTCATGCCCATCTTGATGGAGCGGGTTAGGTTTCAAGGCACTAGATCGAGTTGTTAAATAGAATGTCCTCCTCATCTCACATTTTTGCTTCCTCTTTTGAACACATGCTTTTCCTCATGTTCCAATTGCCGCTCTCATACATGCTTTTCACCATGTGATGTCATCTGCCATGTTAGGATGTAGCATAAGGACCTCATTATATGTGGATGCCCAAACTTGGACTTTTCAGCCTCTAAAACTGTGAACCAGGAAAAGCCTCTTTTCTTTATAAAGTATGCAATGTCGGGTATTTTGGTATAGCAACATAAACCAGACTGAGACATGAGCCTCCTAACATCTACCTTTGTTCTTATTCTAAGATCAGACCCACAAACATTTGCAGAGCACAAGGCAGATGTTTAAGTGAAAGTTCGTATATCGTGTGTCAAAACAGTTTTAAATCAATCTAACAAACCATTAATTTGTTTGTTTGTTGTTGTTGTTGTTGTTGTGCTGGGGAACCCAGGGCCTTACGCAGGTGAGGGAAGCACTCTACCAACTGAGCTATATCCCCAGCCCACATGCCACTAAATTAAAAAAAAAAAAACAAATAACTAATCCTCCTATCTTGCCAAACATCATATGCTTCATGCAAACCTAGAAAGCTAAACTCAAAATTAGAATTCAAAGATCCATAGGGTTCTGACAGAACATACAGAACATGGAAAGGGGTTGAGAGAGCTGACCCTCTTGTCTTCCCACCCTAGTTTCATCCTGCACTGCAAGGGTCTTTGTGCATATGTCTAATCTCCTTCCACTTGTCTCTTACCAATAACTATCCCTTGACCACCCCTTGGGTCTAAAGGAGGTGACACTGACAATGCTGTCTGTCCTCAGGAGAACAGATCCAGGGAAAGGACCCATGCAGTTACTGAAAATTGACTAGAGGTCATTTAGGCAGGAAATTCCGAGAGTCAAGATACTAAGCACTAGAAGAGGGAAGCAAGGGCTGTGAGTGAACAAGTTCCCATAGACTCCTCATCATAAGGGTAGAAGAAGGCTCAGAGAAGGGCAAAGCAAGGAAAGCCCTCTAGGCATGGGGCCCAGAGCAGGGTCCCTTCTTTTAGGTCTAATGGGGAATGTTTATGGAAATTGTTTATGTAAGCAGGTTACAACTAAATTCTGTTACTTGCAACACAAGAATCCCAAGACTCCTGTCCTTTTTAAATTTTATTTATTTATTTATTTTTGTAATTGTAGATGGACAGCATGCCTTTATTTTATTTGTTTATTTTTATGTGGTGGTAAGGATTGAACCCAGTCTCTCATGTATGCCAGGCAAGCACCCTACCACTGACCTACAGCCCCAGCCCCAAGACTCCTGTCTTAACTGTGAACCACAGTCCCGGTTTTCTCTCTCTTTTCCCTAAGAGCCTGGAGTAGTGCCTGAGAGAGAGCTTTCTTTTTAGCCCTAATGCCTAACAAATAGGACAGAACCAAGGAAGCAGCTTCTGTCATGAGTTCCGCTACCAGTGTTAAATTATATTGGTCAAGCACTGTGACTTTCCTCTCCCATTTTAATTATACTTCCAATTACCACTTTTTGGCTCCATAGGTAGCCCTCAATTTAAAATGTCACTTTATTTTATTCTTGAATCTTCAGGCATCAAACAACTCAACATCATATCAGAGTTTATGGATCCTGCCTCTCATCTGATTTGGGAGTCCTCCAAAATGGAAAGGATGTTCAGATGCTAGGCAGCCAAATATGTCAAATCTTCTCTATAACACTATTAATCAGACCTTGAAGGTATCTCCCTTGGAGTAGATTCTGGTTCTCTCCCTTGGGAAGCTTTGAGTATTTCATTGAGGTACTGTGTGTTGTTGAGGCACTGTGTGTTCTTATGCACACGTGCGCACACAAAATTTGGTTTAGATCCTGCCAGTCATGCCTCTCTCCAATTGCATGCTCCCAGTTGAGGAAATAATGATATAAATTGGACCATAGAGTTAAATGTCACTATGAGCTTGGCTTCCAAGATAAGTAGCAGCTTCCTGCTAGAACTGCCTCTCAGTGGCCTATGCAGCCTGGACACTGTAGCAAGGCCCTCTCTCTCTCTCTCTCTTTTTTTTTTTTTTACTTTTTTGTGTTGCTGGGGATCGAACCCAGGGCCTTGTGCATGCAAGGCAAGCACTCTATCAACTGAGCTATATCCCCAGCCTAAGGCCCTGTCTCTTTAAAAAAAAAAGGGGGGGGGCTGGGGATGTGGCACTCGCCTGGCATGCTTGGGGCGCTGGGTTCGATCCTCAGCACCACATAAAAATAAAATAACAATGTTGTGTCCACCAAAAACTGAAAAATAAATATTAAAAAAATTCTCTCTCTCTCTCTCTCTCTCTCTCTCTCTCTCTCTCTCTCTCTCTTTAAAAAAAAAAAACGGCAGACATAAACTGGTCAGTTACCAAAACCAACCAGCCTAACACTGGAAAACACATGGGCATGTAGGGCATAGTCTTAACACCTGCAAAATCCTCTCTTTTAGATTACCTGTGATTTCCCACTTTTGAAGAAGGAACTCTGTTTTCTTGACAGTATTGCACCTTACCATCAGACAGACTTGTGCTAACAAAAACAATATATTCTTCTCTTCATTTTTCTAACATAGTATATGCTGTAGTTTGGATTCCAAAGTCCCCTAACGGTCTATGTTTTAAAGCTTTTAATTCCAGCCTGGCACTATTGAGAGGTGGTGGAAACTTTAAGAAGTGGGGCCAAGGGCTGGGGATGTGGCTCAAGCGGTAGCACGCTTGTCTGGCATGCGTGCCACCCGGGTTCGATCCTCAGCACCACATACCAACAAAGATGTTGTGTCCGCCGAGAATTAAAAATGAATATTAAAAAAAAAAAAAAAGAAGTGGGGCCAAGTAGGAGATCTTCAGGTCATTGGTGTGTAACTTTGCAGGAGACAGTGGGACCCATACTGGAGATTTAACCCAGGGATGTTTTACCTTTGAGCTATGTTTTTATTTTTATTTTGAGACCCAACTGCTTCAGCCTCCTGAGCTACTGGGATTACAGGTGTGTACCACTGTGCCCACTTCTGCCATGATGTTCTGCCTTGTCACAGGCACAAAGCAATGGGACCAATTGATCATGGACTGGAACTTCCAAAACTTCAAACCAAAATAAACTTTTTATTATTATTATTATTATTATTATTATTATTATTATTATTTTAGTTGTAGATGGATACAATGTCTTTTTTTTTTTCATTTTTATGTGGTGCTGAGAACTGAACCTAGTACCTCACACATGCTAGGCAAGCACTCTACCACTGAGCTACAACCACAGCCCAAAACTTTTATTTTTATAAATTAAATCTCAAGTTATGCTGGGCATGGTGGTACACACCTGATATCCCAGCGGCTTGGGAGGCTGAGTCAGGAGGATCACAAGTTCAAAGCCAATCTCAGCAAAAATGAGTTGCTAAGCAATTCAGTGAGACCCTGTCTCTAAATAAAATACAAAATAGGGCTAGGGGGCTGGGGATGTGGCTCAAGTGATAGCACGCTCACCTAGCATACGTGAGGCACTGGGTTCGATTCTCAGCACCACATAAAAATAAAATAAAGATATTGTGTCCACCTAAAACTAAAAAATAAATATTTAAAAAAAATACTTAAAAAAAATAGGGCTGGGGATGTGGCTTAGGGGTCGAGTTCAATCCCTGGTAAAAAAAAAAATGATAATAATACCCACAAAAACCCAAGTTATTTGTCATAGTGATGAAAACCTGATTAACAAAGTATCTTCCCCCAATGCCCTCAAAATTGACATCAGCAATTGCTTGAACAAGCATGTCACCACAGTTACCAGGGACCTGAACACCCAAAAGGGCTCAAGAGAGTGAGGGAATAGACTTCCTTCTACATTTTAAGCTGACTTTTGAATTGGCATTCTGATAACTTCAAGTTAGAACACTAAACAATTCTATAGTACTGGAAGAATTTTTCATAAACATTGTGATTTTTTTTTTTTTTTTGGTACTAGAAATTTAACTAGGGACACATCCCCAGCCCTATTTTGTATTTTATTTACACACAAGGTCTCACTGAGTTGCTAAGCACCTCGCCATTGCTGAGGCTGGCTTTGAACTTGTGAGATCCTCCTGTTTCAGCCTCCTGAGCCACTGGGATTACAGGTGTGCTCCTCCGCACCTGGCAAACATTTTTTTTTAAGATGTTGATGGATCTTTATTTTATTCATTTATTTATATGTGATGTTGAGAATCAAAACCAGTGCCTCAAACATGCTAGGCAAGTGCTCTACTACTGAGCCACAACCCCAGCCCATTGTGATTTTTTTAAGGGAATATCATGTTTCAAACATTCTTTATTTTATTTATTTGTTTTTATGTGGTGCTGAGGATCAAACCCAATGCCTCACCTGTGCTAGGAAAGTGCTCTACCACTGAGCTACAACCCCAGCCCCATTGTGATTGTTTTTAATTTCCTGTATTAATGAAGTAGGACCATTTTTCTGTGGTAGAATGCATGCCCTGGATTCAGTTCCTAGCACAAACATCATCATCATTATCACCATCATCTTCATCATCATCATCATTGAGGTCCATTTATGGCCTATGCTTATGCCTATGTGATATTATGTGTATCACCTTTTGCTGAGATCAGGCAAAATTAGAGAAGTTGTAAAGGTATAAAAATCAGGCTCAACAATCCCAAAAAAACAAATGCTGAATGTTTTCTCTCATATGAGGAGGCTGATTCATAGTGGGGTAGGGAGAGGGAGCATGGGAGGAATAGATGAAATCTAGATAGAGAAGAGGGGTGGGAGAGAAAGGCAGGGGGCAGGGGTTAGAAGTGATGGTGGAATGTGATGGACATCATTATCCAAAGTACATGTATGAAGACATGAATTATTTTATATACAACTTTATATACAACTAGAGATATTGAAAAGTTGTGCTCTATATGTGTAATATGGATTGTAATGTATTCTGCTGTCATATATTTAAAAATTAATTAAATAAATAAATAATATAAAATCAGGCTCAATTCTCTCATAGGGTCCAGTATCACTGTTGTAATAGGATGTCTTTTCACTTGAAAATGACTTAAGTCTCATTTCTCACTTCAAGAATGGTGCACAGAGGTGCTCAATATCAACAAGAACCAGACTTTTTTCAGTTGTCCTTACTTTTATTTATTTATTTATTTATTTATTTATATTTTTTAGTTGTAGAGGGACACAATACATTTATTTTATTTATTTTATTTTATTTTTATGTGGTGCTGAGGATTGAACCCAGTGCCTCACACATGCTAGGCAAGCACTCCACCACTAAGCCATAACCCCAGCCCCAATTCTCCTTACTTCTAATGTTTCCAAAGGTGACAACAAGGATAGATCCAACAGCTCCAGGCTTAACATCCTACCCAATTAGCAATTTCATCCACCAGAGCACAACTTTCCCAATACAGTTGCAGAAAAATTCTGTGAGATGAATCTCATTGGCCTAGTTTGGATGACACACTCACTCCTAACAAATCAGTGAGTCCGGTAAGAGGGAATGTTATAACTGGACAGGTCATGTGGCCATCTCTGGAAGTAGAGTAAGAGGGTTAGGTAGTTGCATCAGAGCTATTGAGATTGAGAATCAGGAAAGGACAGTGTCTAAAGAAAATTGGGGCAGACAAAATATATGTTCACTCTATTGAAGAGCCTTTGTTCATGTTTCTCTAAGATTTTGGCCATATACACATTTGGCATACACATACACCACATAAATAAATAAATAAATAAATATGAGTATGTAAATTATTAAACATTTCCAGATAAATTCAAATGACCAACCACTTTCCCCAGCAACCTCTGGATAGCATCATGGGTTCATGAAACCCTCATCCTTTCATGCTGATAGACCTATACAAGACAGATAAATTCCACCCTGTTTCTTTCCTCTGCAGTTGAAGGAATTTTACAATACCTGTTCTTAAATTCAGTCCTGGAAACAACTGACTCCATAGGAAGTGGCTAAGCTGTTCTGTATGTGGAACACAATGTGCTGCACTATTTTGGAATGTCTATTGAGAGCCAGGAAATGCATGTGGAACCAGAACTTAACTGATTTTTTTTTTCGCTATGAAAAAGGGGACTTTTTAGGATTTAGAAATCAGAATAATACATTTAATCATTAGGTCTTTAGAGTGATTTCAAAAATCATTCTTCTCAAACAATATAGAATTCCTGCATCATTTTCTAAAGGGTCTGGGTTTCCAAACTCTAGTGTATGCTGCTTATCCTAAGCATGTTATCCTAAGTTACATTCCATTCCTCAAGTGAGAAAACAGTTCTTGGTTTGGTTCTACCATGATATCTTTTCGAACTTTTGGGAATCCCCCCCAGTTTTTTTTCTTTGGTAAAGTACTCCTAATTAAATCCCCAGTAACCTCTCCACCAAAAAGCATAATAATTCCAGATAGAATTCTCAAAATACAAGCCACATGTCCTCAGCCTTATTTATCTGTTAACTACTATATGAGAATGTTTAATATTTTTTTACCCAAGTTATTCTAGCATGAGTACCTACTTCCCAACTTATAGAAATTGACTCTACCTCAAACTATCAAAATATCTTTCAGCTATTCCTTTTTGTTTTTCCTGATGCTGGAGATTAAAACCATAGCCTCTTGTACATTAAGGATGGTATTCCAATGATATACACTCCAGCCACAGGTTACTGATTTTTTTAAAATATTTTTTTTTAGTTATTGATGGACCTTTATTCTATTTGTTTGTTTGTTTATTTATTTATTTATTTATGGTGCTGAGAATTGAACCCAGTGCCTCACACTTGTTAGACAAGCACTCTACCACTGAGCCACAACCCAGCCCCCCAGCTATTCCTTTTTTTCCCTTTTCTTTTTCTGGTACAAGGGATGAAACTCAGCAGCACTTAACCACTGAGCCACATCTCCAAACCTTTTTTTTTTTTTTTTTGAGACAGAGTTTAACTAAGTTTCTTAGGGTCTCACTAAGTCACTTTGGCTAGTCTTGAATCTGACAATCCTGCCTCAGCCTTCCAAGTTGCTGGGATTACAGGCATGCACCACCAGGCCCAGCGTCTTTCAGGTATTTCTTATTCTCTTCTTTTTTTTTCTTGGTACTGGGGGTTGAACTCATGGGTACTCGACCACTGAGCCACATCCTCAGCCCTAATTTATACTTTTTATTTAGAGACAGGGTCTCACTGAGTTGCTTAGTGCCTTGATGCTGCTGAGGCTTGCTTTAAACTCGAGATTCTCCTGCCTCTGCCTCCTGAGCCACTGGGATTATAGGTATGCATCACCGCGCCTGGCTTCTCTCAGCTATTTCTAAGAGCATCTCCAGGGTGCTTTGACTTGAGAATAAGTTCTTCAATGACTAATCATCTTACTCTTTTTTTTTTTTTTTTTGCTTCTGTGACAAATGACTTCCAAGAGCTTGCCACATCTCCAATAGTGATCAAAAGCAACAACCTATTCTGGCTTTCTGGAGAACACTTTTGGACCTGGTTTCTCCTGTTGATGGGGCTGGAATCTGCTCCATAAAAGTAGTGTGCTTTTTAAAGACTATCTCCATCCTACCTGATTTCTTTCTTTTCTCCTCCCCATTGTTCTGGTTTCCCAAGAGGTGGGTTATAAAGATTTATAAATTCCTTGACATCTTGTTAGAATTGAATGTGGGAGTTGAGAAGGAAGAAGAATGAGGAATGTCTGTATTCTCCTCCAACTCATTTCTCACAGAGAATGTACTGTGATTACTTCACAATTATTTTATCACATGTCTCTCTTCCCTTGTAGACTACAAACCCCTTATTTACCACAGTGCCTGACTTATATTAGGTTCCCAGTCAACGCTCATTGACTGAATGGCATACTAAATGATAGCTGTACCCGCAAAGTACCATGAGAACATAGAGAAAGTCATCTGTCAGTCTCAGATAACCTTCCTTGGAGAGGGGGGAAAAGCAATACTTGGAATTTGGTCTTGAAGGATAAAAACAAGAATTCACTAGGCAAATGAGAGGAAGTAAGAGTAGAAGTTAAGAGCTCAAATGTAGTTCAATAGCAAAGGTCATGCCTAGCATTCATGAGGCCCTGGATTCAATCCCTAGCATGGCAGAAAAAAAAAAAAAGTAAAGGCTAAATTGTTATAATAAAAAATTCAACATTCAGTGTGTCAAACAAGTCAAATTTATTTTCCTGTCATACTCCAGCCCAGAAGTAGACAAGTAGTCCTGGTTGAGTGAGAAATTCTATCCATAGGTCCCGCTAAAATTCATGAAAACTCTATTAGTAAAAGGAAGGAGGAGGAAATGTTACAGCCATCCATTCCAGCTTGAGGGAATAGCCTATCTAAAACTCATGAGACTAAAAGAGATCAGCTTGTTTGAAGAATAGAAAAAAATTCAGAATGCCTAAAATATAGAACATGAGGGGCAGAACTGGTGGGAGATGAGGAGAAGAGACAAGTAGAAGCCTGATTTCGAAGGTCCCCTCACTATCCTTCTCTCATCTACTTATAACTACCCCCCATCACACACCCATCCATTCACCTCTGCTGTAGCCTTTCATCTGTCAAGATCAGAGAGGCCTCAGGGCCTTTATGCCTGTTATCCCTCTACCTAGAATGCTTTTTTTCCCCAAAAATCTTGACTATCACTGCTACCTTTTTTTCATTCAGGTCTCAGCTTAAATGTTACCTCCTCATAGACCTAAATGTAAAAGGCCTTCCCTTATGTTGCTAGTCAAAGAGGCCCCCTCCACATCGCATTTTGTTCCAGTACTCTATTTTAATTTCTTGCTAGCACTTATCACAACTAAAATAATTTTATTTACTTTTTTTTGTTCATTGCCTCTATGTCCAGCTAGAAAGTAAATTCCATGATGTCAGATGGTTCACATTTCTATGTAACCAATGCCTAAAATATTACTCCATAAATGTTTACCAAATGCATTTAGTTTAATTCCTTTATTCTTTTTAATTGCAATTTAGAAATATTATGAGTTTTGCCCAGGGCCATGGTGTTTCAGTTTTCTTTCCCTCCCTCCCTCCCTTCTTTCCTTCCTTCCTTCCTTTTTGGTTAATATAGTAAATTTTATGTTTTATTAACCACAATTAAAATAAATTTATGATGTTTGTGAGCCAAAAAAATATTTACATGAATATTTGTTCAGAATTATCTATACTTGAACAGGTTGGGATACAGCTCAGTGGTAGAGCCATTTGCAGAACACTGGATTCAGTCCTCAGCACTGGAGGAAAAAAATGCTTCTCACTATGGATGATTGTGTGTGTGTTGCCCAGATCAAACTCAGGACCTTGGGTGAGCTCTGCCACTGAGCAACATCCCTAGTCCCATAATTGAAAATTTTATAAAAACACTTTTTATAAGACTATTAGCTCTTTAATCTATAGAAGGTTCATTCCAACAAATTTAGAAGAAACAGGATATATAATATTTCAAGTTATATGTGTTCTGTTTCATGGTACAATGCTATTTTTCTAATTTACTAAAAATTTCCAAAAAATAAAATTTGCCAATTTTATTTTATTATTATTTTTTGCAGTTCTGGGGATTGAATCCAGGGCCTTACACATACTAGGCAAGTATTCTACCACTGAGCTATAACCCCCACCCAAATTTGCCAATTTAGAAGGCATTTTAAATCCATCTCAGTTTATTATAGAGGAAGTAGTGATGTTGAAGATGAATGAAAATTTGCAGGTGCAGTGGCACACATCTGTAACCCTACTTGGGAGGCTGAGTCAGGAAGATTGCTAGCCTGGGCACTTTAGGGAGACCCTATCTCAAAATAAATTGTAAAAAAAAAAAAAGAGGGGGATAGGGATGTGATAAAGCACTTGTCTAATAAGTATGAGGCTCTAATTCAACCCCCAGCACAGCACAAAAAAAAAAAAAAAGATAGATCCAAATGTAAAACCAAAAATTATAAAACTTCTTTTTTTTAAAAAAAAATATTTATTTTAGTTTTCAGTGGACACAACATCTTTGTTGGTATGTGGTGCTGAGGATCGAACCCGGGCCGCACACATGCCAGGCGAGCGCGCTACTGCTTGAGCCACATCCCCAGCCTCAATTATAAAACTTCTTGAAGAAAACATAGGAAGAATTCTTTAAGACCTTGAGTTAGAAAAAGCTTTCTTAAATATGACAAAAAGGTATTCTATAGCCAGTAGGATAACTGTAGTCTACAACAATCTATGATGTACCTTAAAATAACTAGAAGAATCTGAAGTTTCCCAGCACTCAGAAGTGACTAAGCACATATTTGAGAAAATGGAAATGCTAATTACACTGATTTGAACATTATACATTTTATAATAAGCAATTCCAATAATCATTCCATACTGCATAAATATGTAAAAATATTACGTGTCAATAAAATAAATAATGAAAATTTTTGAAAAATAATTAAAAATGGACTTCATCAAAATTAAAACTTCTGGGACTGGAGGTGTAACTCAACAGTAGACAGAGTGCTTAGCATGCATGAAGCACTACCTTTTGCATTCCTAGTAGCAAAGATAAATAAAGCCACCATTGAATTACAGTATACCTGTAATCTCAGCTACTCAGGAGGCTCAGATAGAAGGATCCATATGTAGAACCAAACCTGGGCAATTTAGTGAGACCCTGTCTCAAAATAAAAATAAAATAAGAAGGGCCCAGAGTATAGCTTAGTGGTAGCATGTGTGAGGCTCTGGGTTCAATCCTCAATACTGCAAATAAATATATGCTGGGGATGTGGCTCAGTGGCAGAACACCTCTAGAATTTCTAGATTCAATCACTAGTACCAAAAACAAAACAAAACCTTTATATCCAGAATATATAAGGAACTTGGAAATAAAAAACAACTCCATTAAAAATAGGGAAAAGATGTGGATACTTCACCAGAGTAGATATAGAGATGGCACATAAGAAGACAGTCTAAACCACTAATCATTAAAGAAAAGCAAATTACAACTGCAATGATACACCACTAAATGCCTATTAGAACAATCAAATTTTTAAAAATCAAAACCCAAAAAACACAACAAAAGCCTGACAGTATCAAGTGCTGGTGAGAATGTGGAGCAAATGGAACTCTCATATACTATGGGAAACAATTTGGCAGTTTATTATAAAAACAAACATACAATTATCATATGATTGCTATAAATCCAAGAAAAACAAAGATTTATGCTCACACAAAAACCTGTTTAAAGCAGCATCATTCATAATTATTAAAAACTGGAAATGACACAAATTTCCTTTAATTGGTAAATGGATAAATAAACTGTGATATAGCCATATAATCCACCACTCCTCAAAAATAAAAAGGAATTAATTACTGATACACTTAACAACATGAATGAATACCAGATGCATTATGCTAAGGGAAAGAAGCCAAACTCAAAAATCTATGAACTGTATGATTCCACATTTATACTATTATGGGAAGGCAAAACTATAAGAACAGAAAATGGTGACTGTCAGGGATTGGAATGGAGATAGAGATTGACGACAATGAGATAATACAAGAGACGTTTTTAGGGAGTAAAAAAACTCTTTTATGTCTTTTTGTAAGGTTTTGTTTGTTTTTGGTATGAGGATTAAAGTCAGGGGCATTTAACCACAGAGCCACATCCCCAGCCCTTTCTAATTATTTATTTTTATTTTGAGATAGGGTCTGCTAAGTGCTTCAGACCTCTCTTAAGTTACTGAGTCTAGCTTTGAACTTGTGATACCCCTGCCTCCAGCCTCCCAAGTCATTGGGAATATAGGCATGTGCCACCACACCCAGCTACTCTTTTGTATCTTGATTGGGGTAGTGGTTAAATGACTGTGTGCATTTGTCTAAAACAGTGGTTCTTATTTGGAGGTAATGTCCTAAGGACATTTGGCAATGTCTAGAGATGGTTTTGGGTTGTCACAATTTGGAGAGGGGATTCTCTCAGCATTTACTAAATAGAGAGGCCAGAGATACTACTAAATCCTACAATACAAGAAGATATCTCCTCCGTGGCAAGGAATTATTTAACATAAATTATCAATAGTACTAAGGTTGAAAAACTCTAGTCTAAACCAGAGATCAGAAAATAATAGCCCAAAGGTCAAATTTTGCCCACCACCTGTCTTTGTATAATTTACAAGCTAAGAATGATTTCTACCTTTTTTTAGTGCTAGGAATGGAACCCAGGGCTTCCTGCACGGTAGACAAGCATTCTGTCGCTGAGCTATACTCTCAGCCATGACTTTTACATTTTGAAATGGTTGCAAACAGTAACAAAAATATCAGAAGAATAGCTTTTTGAAAGTTATAAACACTCGAATTTCCATGCCCGTAAATAAAGTCATGCCGTTTTGTTTATTTATTGTCTGTGGATGTTCTGGCACTCCAAAGGCAACTGAGTATGACAGAGACTGTATCCACAAAGCCTAAAGTGTTTACTCTCTGGTTCTTTAAGTTTGTTGATCCCTGGTCCAAACCATAGTAATGTACCAAATGTTACCCAAAAAGAAAGTAAAGTTAACTTATGTAAGTTTTACTTATATAAATTATAAAAAGTGAAAAAAATTAGATGTGAAACTTTAAAAGCCCACATTGAGCTACTATGAGCTATACTGACCTACACATTTCTATAACTGTCCACATTCTTTGGAATTCATTTCTCATTGAATTTCAACAATAAAAAAATTTCCTATTTAAAAAAAAAAAAAACATATGCGACATTTTTGACCATGAAGAATCTTATTCTGTCTCTTGACACAGAGACATCTCTCCAGAGAAGACATCTGTTATGCAGCAGCTCAAACCGCGTGCACTTATCATCAGATCAGTAACAGGGTCTGACTGAGTCTCTCTGAGCCGTGACTATCCCTGAACTGAATGAGGCATTTATCACACACTGTAGTGGACAAACCAGCTGACCATCATGCACAGGGCCCAAGAGTCTGTCAATTAGCTCCTGTCCATTAGCCCTTGTCCAAACACACAAATGTGCTGGCCCTGGTACTGCAGTCACGTTATCAGTCCCCTCCAGACCCTGGAAGCGAGAACAGGCATGAGCTCGTTGTCTCCTACAATCCCTCATCTCCATTTGGACAAACTGTCAGTTAATTAGCTAATGTGGGTAAAAATGTTTGAAGCCAAAAAATGTTCAATTGGGGTATTGTTGTAATAGGCCACTAGACCCCCCCTCCTTACAACTCCCTCCACCTCAAAGTCTGCCCACAATACTTCTGTTTGCTCATTGGAAAACTACATAGGAAGAGATTGAGTGGCTATACATGTTCAAGGCCAAAGCTCCTCCAGCCTCCTGCTGTAGGTGGTTATGGATTTAGTCAACTAGACTCATAAATCTCAAATCCTAGGGGGTCCAGATTGGCTTTCCTCTTTGAAAGGACCAGTAGCTAGGGGGCTGGTGTTGTGGCTCAGCAGTAGAGTACTCGCTTAGCATGTTCAAGGCCCTGGGTTTGATCCTCAGCACCACACAAAAATAAATAAATAAAAATAAAGGTATTATGTCCATCTGCAACTAAAAATGTATTAATAAGAAAAGAAAATCTCTGTTTAGAAAGCTGATCCCTAAAGTGCAGTGTGATGGCTAAAGTGCCCACAGCTTCTGACACTTTGTGCGGTTTACAAATACCAAAACAGGAAGGTGCCAGTGCAGGCACATCCCTCCTGTCCATCTTCCCTCCCTGAAAGTGGGACTGAAAATAGCTGACCTCAGTCACCCAAGGCCCAATTTCAGAAGAGTTAACAGCACAATTTCATTATAGCCATATTTGGGCAATTCTTGTATGATCCCTGCCAACACTTAGGAAGTAGGTGGAACATCCTCTGTCTCTTCCTGCATTTCTGTCATATTTCCTCCCTATTTCCATTCCTAAGACCTCATCAGTACTCTTTTGGGCAGCTATAACAGCCTCCTGGACCATCCCATTCCACGCCTTCCCTGCCCTCATGCCTGCTGTCTTTAAGCTCTGCACTGCAGCCAGAGCAATTATTTGAAAACACAATTATGACTTTATTGCTCCCTGCCTAAAAATGTTTGATGGTGAGCCAGTTGTGGTGATGCACACCTATAATCCCAGCTACTTGGGAGGTTGAAGCAAGAGGATCACAAATTCTAAGCTAGCCTCAGCAATTCAGAAAGACCTTTAGCAATTTAGCAAGATCACAAATAAATAAATAAGTCTGGGGATGTAGCCCTGTGTTAAAATAACTGCCCCGGGATTCGATCTAAAAAACAAAAGCAAAAAAAAAAAAAACAACCAAAAAAAAAAAAAAAACACTATTTGATGGCTCTCTGTCACTCATAGATGAAGTCTAAACTCTGTAACTTCACCATCAAATTGCTTTGGAATCTAGTCCCCACTTCTTACCTCACAGCACACTATGCTTACACCATCCCAGGCAGTTTCCCCTTTCACAGCTATGACTCAGGCCAGCTCACATCCTTTTCCTTCTTTCTGAAATGCCCTCTATATTTCTGTATTTGTGAAAAGCCTTTCTTAATAATCAGCCCAAATGTAACCTTTTTCAGGAAGCCTTCCATGTGGTCACCTCTGAACCCTCAGAGCATTTTGCTTGTTTTTCTCTTGACCTATTCTGTTTTATGTGATGGCTACTAATGTAGAGGTATTGTCTTCCCTACTGGTCAGTAGGAATCTTAAGAAAGTTCTATAACCTATATGTAGCATATAGTAGGCGCTGGTAACCATTTAGTGATGATGAACAAACTGCAGGTTATAAACTAATAGAAACGTGAATTAGAAAGAAGAAAACTAGGATGGAGGTAAAACCTCAAATTATGATCAAAAGAAAAAAAGGTTGGCAGGATTGAAGAATTTTCTGTTGCTCTCCCCAAACCCCACGGTGCTAGGGTTCAATCCCAGGGCCTCACACGTGCAAGTGCCATACCTCCAGCTCAGCTGTCATGTCAATAACAACAGCTTACAAGATCTAGGCAATGTGCTAAGAATTATCACATTTACTCATTACATCCACTCTGCAATGTAGATATTATTATCATCTACCTTTGATAGATTGAGAAACTGAGGCTTGGAGAGGGCAAATTCATTTTGTTTCAGATGCTGACCTTATTGGTTTAAACACATCCCACACACTGCCACTTCAGAGACTTTATACTTATAAGCTTTACTCTGTGCCTGAAACAATCTTCCCCCAGGTATAGGCAGGACTTGCTTCCTCTTTTCTTGGAAGTCTATGCTTAAATATCACCTTATCAATGAGACCTCCTGTCTATCTCATATGAAATGACAAATTATTCCTATGACCCACTTCCTCTTACCTGCTTCCTTGCCTTAGCTCTTATCTCTATCTGTCATATACATATTTTACTTATTTCTTTATTCCCAATTTCCTGTCAACTACATTATAGATTTCATGGTCACATAGTTAAGGGCAAAACCCAGATTCAAAACCCAATTCTGACTTCAAAGCCAGATAATAAAATTATAGTTGTGAGACAAAGGGAATAGACTTGTTCTCCAAGGGCCCCAAAGATAAATACTTTTGATCAGGGGGAGGCTTTAGGGAGATTAATTTTGCCTTAACATAGTATGATCTAGTTGTTAGCTGAAGTTCTCTCTGCCTCCTAAGAACCAGATAAGATTGGCTCAAATCCCCATTCCAAAAGGTCTGAAAATCCCCAGAGCAATTATACTGTCATATCCACCTCTTTCTCTGCTTCCACTATCCAAATTTAGCTTATGGATTGCCCCACATGGCATATGCATTATCCCTTTCTTGCACCTGGTCCTCAGCCCTTTCTATAACTACCATACACATTCAACATACATACACACACACACACACACACACACACACACACACACACACATCCATGACAATAGCCAAACCCCACCAATGTAGTAAAACAAACAGTCTGATCAGTGGAGGAATTTATCAGCCAGAGTAGATCAAGTCATTGACTTGATAATGGACACGTTTCTTAGTCTCTTAGGCCTCCAAGAAACAACACCAGAAAAATAGAAGGTTCTGTTTTTCAAGTGTTTTTTGTTTGCTTGTTTGTTTTTTCCTGCAGTGCTGGGAATGGAACTCAGGTCCTTGAACATGCTAGGCAAGTGCTGTGACACTCAGATCAACAAGAACTTTTATAACATTAATAGTGCTATATCATAACGCAGGTACATTAATAACAGGGTAATAGAGTGCATTGGCACAATCTTTCTAGAAGAAATACATATCATTTTTTATTGTTTTTTTAGTTGTATATGGACACAATACCTTTATTTTATTTATGTATTTCTATGCGGTGCTGAGGATTGAACCCAGTGCCTCACACATGCCAAGCAAGCACTCAACCATTGAGCCACAACATACCATATCAATATTCTTAAAAATCAAAATTATCTGACCCAGATACTTCCAGAAAAATGTGTAAGAAAATAATCCAATATATGAACAGAGATTTTAGGAGGATGTCAAGTCATTTTATGGAAGGGCTTCGGAGTAGGGAGGAAGGACTGAAGAAACACCAAAGAGAACAATGAGATCTGACCTCCTTGGCAGAGCTAGATCTTGCTGTTGCCAAAAAAGCATGGTCAAAGGTTTATGCACAAAGATTTTTTTTTTAACCTAGGGGCACTTAACCCCTGAGCCACATTCCCAGTCCTTTTTATATTTCATTTAGGGACAGGTTCTTGCTAACTTGCTTAGAACCTCACTAAATTGCTAAAGCTGACTTTGAACTCACGATCCTCCTGCCTCAGCCTTCCCAGCCACTGGGATTACAGATGTGCACCACTATGTCCAGTACACAAAAATTTTTATCATGACACTTTCCCCCCCCCTCTGGTGCACAGAGGGTACAGTGTATCAAACCCAGGGAATTGTGCATGCTAGGTAAACAATCTACCACTGAATTACAACCTCAGCCCTCATCAGAGCATTTTTATAATAGCAAAAATAAATAGAAACAATCTATATATCTAATAATAAGGGTTTGGTACTGGGCTCAGTGGCATAAGCCTGTGTCCCAGGGGCTCAGGAAGCTGAGTCAGGAGGATCACAGTTCAAAGTCAGCCTCAGCAACTTGGTGAGGTCCTGAGCAACCTAGCAAGACCGTTTCAAAATAAAATATAAAAAAGAGGTGGGGATGTGTCTCAGTAATTGAGCACCCCTGGGTTCAATTACTGGTACAAAAAAAAAAGAATAAAGGTTTCACAAAATAAGTATAATAACTCTATATAGTAGATTATATGGTAATTAAAAATTTGTAAAAGAGGGGCTCTGGTTGCAGTACAGTGGTACAGCACTTACCTAGCATGTGTGAGGCACTGGGTTTGATCCTCAACACCACACATAAATAAATTAAATAAATAAATAAATAAAATAAAGGTATTAAAAAAAAGATTTGAGGGGCTGGATTTGTAGAATGCTTGCCTAGCATGTATACACACTGGGTTTGATTCTCAGCACTTCATATAAATAAATAAAATAAAGGTCCATTGACAACTAACAACATATTTTTTAAAAAGTTTTAATTCTAGTTTATTAAAAAAATTGTAAAAGAATTTTAGAATTAGATACCATAGCATGCATGTGCTTGTACTCCCAGTTACTTGTAGCCAGATATGGGACAGTTCTTTTAATTTTGTTAAATAAGTAAGCAAGATACAAAATTATTTATGCATATTATTATTAATATTATTATTTTGGTACTGGGAATTGAATCCAAGGGTATTTTATCACTAGTCCTTTTTTTTTTCTCTCTCTCTCTCTCTTTTGTGGTGCAGGGGATTGAACCCAGGGCCTTGTGCTTACAAGGAAAGCACTCTACCAACTGAGCTATATCCCCAGTCCAAGATAGGTTTTTTTTTTTTTTTTTTTTTTTTTTTTTTTTTTTTGAGACAAGTCTCATTAAGTTGCTGAGGATCTTGCTGAATTGCTGAGGTTGGCCTCGAACTTGAGATCCTTCTGCCTTAGCCTCCCAAGGAACTGGGATGACAGATGTGTGGCACCAGCCATTCATATAGTATATAAACCATGTAAAAGAAAATCTCAAATCCCCAGAAATGAAAAAAAAAGGTAATAAATTAAAGTGATATCATTTTTTTATCTCTTAGTAAATGCTTTCTATGTTTTTCTTTTTGCTTGCTTGTGTTTTCCAAGTTTTTCACAATGAACAAACATTAAACATTTTTTTATAAGTCATCCATTTTAGTTACTAAAAATATGACTATCACCTTATCATATCAGTCTGCCTCAGTCATTTAAACACCAGGAGAAAAAACTTAATGGATCACAGGTGAAAGTTAGCAAATATTTTTTTTAATGTCCTACAACTTTTCCCCAATCATCAACAAAAAGAATCAATTTTTCTTAATCCCACCATAGACAGAATGCATCACTTCATTACATGATTTTTTTTTTTCTTGAAAAGTAAAATAAGGGGCGGTAGAGCACTCGCCTAGCATGCGCAGGGCCCTGGGTTCGATCTTCAACATCACATAAAAATAAATGAATGGAATAAAGGTATTGTGTCCAACTACAATTAAAAAAAAAATTTTAAAAAAGAAAAGTAAAAAAATTTGGATATAGTGGTGCATGCCTGTAATCTCAGCTAACTGGGAGGCTGAGGTAGGAGGGTCACAGGTTTGAGGTCATTAGCAAAACCCTCTCTCAAAGAAAAGACAAAAAAGACTGGGGTTGTAGCTCAGTGGTAAAGCACCCCAATGGGTTCAATCACCAGTACTAAAAAATAAAAATAAAAAGGGTTAGGTCTAGATGTGATGGCTTACACCTATAATCTCAGTGATTTAGGAGTCTGAAGTAGGAGGATCACAAATTTCAGGCCACTCTCAGCAATTTAGTCAGGCCTTGTCTCAAAAAAGGACTGGGCAGGGCTGGGGATGTGGCTCAAGCGGTAGCGCGCTCGCCTGGCATGCGTGCGGCCTGGGTTCAATCCTCAGCACCACATACCAACAAAGATGTTGTGTCCGCCAAAAACTAAAAAATAAATAAAATATTAAAAAAAAAATAAAAATAAAAAAATAAATAATAATAATAATAAAATAATAAAAAATAATAAAAAATAAATAATAATAAATAAAAAAATAAAAAAATAAAAATAAAAAAATAAATGTGTGTGTGTGTGTGTGTGTGTGTGTATTTAAAAAAAAAAAAAAAAAAAAGGACTGGGCAGCCGGGCACAGTAGGACATGCCTATAATCCCAGGGGCTCAGGAGGCTGAGGCAAGAGGATTGCCAGTTCATAGCCAGCCTCAGCAAAAGGGAGGCACTAAGCAACTCAGTGAGACTCTAAATAAAATACAAAATAGAGCTGGGGATGTGGCTCAGGGATTGAGTGCCCCTGAGTTCAATCCCTAGTACAAAAAAAAAAAAACAAGGACTGGGATGTAGTTCACTGATAAAGTTCCCTGAGTTCAATCTCTAATACCAAAAATTTTTAAAAAAGGGTTGAGGATATACTCAGTGGTACAGCAGCCCCAGTTCAATCCTTGATACCACAACAAAAAGAGAAGAAAACACTTGGGAGGCAGAGGCAGGAGGATCACAAGTTCAAAGCAGCCTCAGCAAAAGCAAGGGGCTAAGAAATCCAGTGAGACCCTGACTCTAAATAAAATACAAAATAGGGCTGAGGATGTGGCTCAGTGGTCGTGTGCCCCTGAGTTCAATCCTGATTACTGCCCCCCCGCCAAAAAAAAAAAAAAAAAAAAAAAAGGTAAAAGAAAGAAAAAGAAAACCTAGGAATAGAATATAAACTTGTCCTGAACCCCATTATAAAAATGAATAGACACTAGGGTTCCAGCTCCTAGTGAGATACTAGTGCAAAATTAGGTGCAGGCTGATCAATGCTAGAGAATGAGATCTGTGGGAGCTGTCTGCAGGAATCTCTACTTGTCACTTTGGGGGCTCTGAGGACACATTCTGCCTATAGGCCCCTTGGATGGTAAGGTTTCCCTCACTGTGTGCAATGGCTGATTGCCAAAGATTGCTGGATGAGGAGACAGAAAACAAGATTTTGTGGGGGGGGGGGCGGGTATTGGGGATTGAACCTAGGGGCTTGTGCGTGTTAGGCAAGCATTCTACTACTGATCAACATCTTGGCCCTTTTTATTTTTTATTTTGAGACAGGGTCTTACTAAGTTGCCCAATTGGTCCCAAACTTGCAATCCTGATTCAACCTCCTGAGCATCTTTGGATTATAGGTGTGCATCACAAGCCTAGCAAGATTGTGCTTCTAGGATAACATAAATGGGACTATCTTCCTTAAACTTTCCTCTTCTCCTTCCCTGATGCCCAGTAATCCTCCAGATTGCATTGCTTCACCAAAGAAGCAATGCAGGGCTGAGGTTGTAGCTCAGTGGCAGAGCGCTTGCCTGGCATGGGTGAGGCACTGGGTTCAATTCTCAACACCACATATTAATTAATAAATAAATAAAGGTCCATAGACAACTAAAAAAAAATTTAAAAAAAAAAGAAGCAATACAATTGCTTAATGCTTTTCTTCCCTCCTAAAGCAAATGTCACCATTGATGATGTGTAGCTAATACTGTGTGAGACTACATTACCCACAGACTTCCCTTACCTCTTGGCTCTGCCACTCAATTTCTTTTTTTTCTTTTTAGTTGTAGATGGACACAATACTTTTATTTTATTTTATTTATTTATTTGGTATCCAGGATTTAACTCAGGGGCACTCAACCACTGAGCCACATCCTCAGCCCTATTTTATATTTTATTTAGAGACAGAGTCTTACTGAGTTGCTTAGCACCTTGCTGAGGCTGGCTTTGAACATGAGATCCTCCTGCCTCAGCCTCCTGAGCCACTGGGATTACAGATTGTGTGCCACTGTGCCCAGCTATTTATTTATTTTTATGTGGTACTGAGTATCAAATCCAGTGCCTCACACATGCGAAGCAAATGCTTTATCACTGCGCTACAACTCTAGCCCATCTGCCACTCAATTCTTGAACCTCAGTGTCCTTAGCTATAAAGTAAGAGATAGTAATCCTAGAAGCACAGAACAGTGCCCCTCTTCCTGGATACTCTTTGGGAACAGTCTGAAAACCCAATCCTTGAGTTTACATAATAATATGACTATGCCCGCCCCAAACTGCCTGGTAGCCTGAACAATGAAAGGAAACACACAGGCCCTACCTGGTGATGGTAGCAGTCCCACCATGGCTCCCCATTCAGACCTGCAATATGCCAAAGCCAGGGAACAGCCAGCCAGCAGTGGCCTCTTCCATCTTTTTTTTGTGTTTTGTTTTAGTACTGGGGACTGAACCTAGGAGCACTTAACTACTGAAGCACTTCCCCAGCCTCCCCCTGGGGGATATAATTATATATATATATATATATATATATATATATAAATATATAATTATATATATATATATAGAGAGAGAGAGAGAGAGAGAGAGAGAGAGAGCTAGAGCTGTGTTTTTTTTTTAAGTGACCTTTTTAAAATTGTATTTTATTTAGACACAAGGTTTCACTGAGATGCTTAGAGCCTTGCTAAGTTGCTGAGGCTGGCTTTGAACTCCTGATCCTCCTGGCCTCATTCTCCAGAGCCACTGGGATTACCAAGTGTATGCCAACGTGCCTGGCCCCTCTTCCATCTTTAAGGCAGAGTAATTGCCAGGTGGGATTAAAGAATCCAAATTATTGAGATTCTGTCCAAGGATGTGGTCACAGGCATATCCCAAACTGAATTCAGCTTCCCCTCAAATGTGTTACTCTTCCTGCTCCCTGCTGGAAATAAGAGTATCACCCTCACACCTCCTACTATAGCTTAGATTGTGAATGTCCACCAAAAGTCCATGTGTTAAAGGCTTACAAGTGTGTGCCAAGATGGCCCCTGCTTATCTATCTAACCTCATCTTTTTCTACTGACTGCCTTATACCTTACAGTTTCCTCAAATTCCCCATCTTCTCTTACCTGCTTGGGTTTTCCCATGCTATTCTCTGTCACTGATGTCTTTCTCTTCTTCCCCTTTATTTCCAGACTAGATCCTATTCCTGTTTTGAGACTCAACTCACATTTCCACTCTTCCAGGGGGCTTTTTGCTCCCCAATTCCCCCACATGCCCCAAACTGGTATTCTCATTGCTGCCACTTAGGTAGTATTGTTTCAAACACCATGGATGTCTTAATTCATTTAACCCTCACAACAAACCTTGCGCATAGATATTTCTATTATTCTTATTTTACAGATAAGACTACTGAGGTTTGGAGAAGTTACAGCAAAATTTCCAAGACCAATCACTAAGTGGCTCTGTAGTACTGAAACCCCAGGCCTATTTAAAAGAAGAGAGAGAGAGAGTGCGAGAGCAAGCACTAGAGTGCTAGAGCTGTATTTTTTTTTTTTTTAAAGTGATGGGGTCTCATTCTCCAAGCTGATCTCCAACTGCTGGGCAGTGTCAGCATCCCGAGTAACTGGGACTACAGGTGTGCCCCACGCAGACTTGTTCTTTTCTGATTATAAAATACCAAGAAAAACACAAGAAAACACTCCTATTTAGTCTGGCATGCAGTAGGCACTCAATAAATGCATCTCTCTTTGCCTATACATACAAGCATTTTTCAACACAAACCACTCACAATGTCCTTGCAGTTTTGCTTCCTAAGGGGAAGCCCTTGGGATCTCTCTCTGCACCCCTCCATCCTGCCCTCAGCAGTCCCCTGGGAGACAAGGAGTCCCTAAAGGATAGGGATGGGAGGAATTAGCTCTTGGTGCCTAAACACATCAGTACAAATGAGGCAGAACGCTGATTTCAGGCTTGGAGTGGTCCCTCAGAAGTCTGTGGATTCCTGTATCCTCCACCCCACCAGCCCTAAATCTACTCACCTACCTTAAACTTTTAACTCCTAAAATCTCAGGCCCAGTCCTGGAGACCAGGAACCATCTACTCAAGGTGACTGATAATCTTCCACACTCTTCGTTCAGGAGGGCCTAATAGACCTCAGCTTCCTTCTCTCCACCTGACACCTCCTAGCAGGACTAAATACAAGTGTCCCTGGACTCCCACTCGTGCACCCATTTAGTGTCCTGAAGCCCTTAGGTCAGGAGAGGCGCTTCCAGCCTGGCGCTGGTGCCAGGTGCATCTGGCTTTATGGAAAGAACGACCATGAACCAGAGCAGATTTGCTTCACAGGAGCTTTGGGAAGGCTCTACAGAAATTGTGGACAACCGCATCCTTCTCAGAGCCAGAAGCTGAGATGGGAGGAGAATGGAGAAGAGAGGAAAGTGGGGAGGAAGCTGCTGAAGGGAGGAGAGGTGCTCAATGGCCTTGAAACTGGTGGTGGAGGCAGGCATCTAGCGACCTCAAGATGGGCCTTCGTCCTCTAGGGAGAGAGATGGGGCCAGGGCTTTATGTCTGGTATTAAAGGAAGTTGCCAGTCCGCCCCAAGATGACTAAAGTATAGTGAGAATACATGAACACACACCTTCACTGTTAAGAAACTTCCAGCTTGAAAAAAAAATCTTTCAGCTACAGTTTCCTCAGGTTTCCCTGACAACTGTTACCCCTGGGGCTTCCTGATACCTGGGACCCGATCACAAAGCAAAAACAGTTGGATCTCAAGTCCTGGTCCTGACTGTCCTGTTACCCTTTGGACTTCCACTCCAGCCTCAAGGGCCAGCCTCCCAAGGCAATTTATTCATGCCACAGAGCCGATCAGTGCCAGCTCTGGACCTTCACGCATGCTGTTCCTTAGTCAGGAAAGTCCTTTCCTCTTGGTTTCAGCTAAAACTTTGTCCCTTCTTTAAGCCTACCTGGAAAACAAAAACAAAACCCTGTGTTTCTTTCTCAGGTTGCCTCTAGGGATCTGTGTCCCTGCCTAAACTCCCAGTGTACAAAGTCTAAACTTCTCTTTCAGTCTTGACATCTTTCTTGGGGTTGCCAACTATTTTCCCTATTAGTCTGCAAGTTCTCAAGAGCAAGGACCAGGACTGATTCAACTTTGTATCCTCAGTGCTAGGGAAGTGCCTGGCATATGGTGGGGACAGCAATGACTTTTTATTTTATTTTTTAATTTTATAGGCCAAAATAAAAGAAAAATTCTATTCCAAACAAAAAATTTGGTAAGATTGTACCCAAAATACACCATAAATTTGAGTTCTAATATGTATGCTCACATTTACACTTCCACAGTTTTGTGGAGAATAGATTTGAAAAAAAAAAAAAAACTGAAAAAGCAAAACAAATTGAGGTGGTTTTTTTTTTTTTTGCCTTGCTGTTTCATTTTTTAAATTAATTTATTTATTTGTTCTAATTTGTTATACATGATAGCAGAATGTATTTCAATTTATTTTTTTTAAAGAGAGACAGAGAGAGAGACAGAGAGAGAGAGAAAATTTTAATACTTATTTTTTAGTTCTCGGCGGACACAACATCTTTGTTGGTATGTGGTGCTGAGGATGGAAACCGGGCTGCACGCATGCCAGGCGAGCGCGCTACCGCTTGAGCCATATCCCCAGCCCTGTATTTCAATTTATAGTACACAAATGGAGCACAATTTTTCATTTCTCTGGTTGTACACAAAGTCTTGTATCCTGTTTAGATCTCAGACTCCTCCCTCACTCTTGGAGTAAGATGAGATGACCCCCAGGCTGCCTCTAGCCCTGTTCCTGTTAGCCAGTGACTTCCTGGATCTCCCAGCCTCCTAGGATGACCCAACCTTGGTCAGGGGTCAGGAATACATCTGAAATCCTCCCACTTTCTTTAGATCAATTAAGAGAAACAGTTGTGCAAGGTTATTGGGAATCTCAAAACTCTAGATCTAGTGTCAACACACCATGATGTTGTCCCAGTGGGAGGGAAAGTCCCACTGCCCCCAGGCTCCTGAGGCCTTTTAATCAACTCCAACTGAAGGAGGGGGAAACCAGCTCATTTCAGAAAGTGAAAAAAAAAAACCATTTACAGCTTCTCCCCAGTACATACAACTCTCTTCAGGAGCAACATCAGCAGCCTCTCAACATCCTGAAGAACAGCTCTGAACCAGCTGGTTCTCCTTTCCAACCTTCTCACCTCCAACCCAACCTGGGCTAAAAATACCGAATTCTTGAAAAAAAGATTCTCAGTTCAGGGGGCTGGGCCTGTGGCTTAGCGGTAAAGCACTTGCCTGGCATGTGTGATGCACTGGGTTCGATTCTCATCACCAAGTAGGAATAAATAAAAACTGAAGGTCTATCAACAACTTCAAAAATATTTTAAAAAAAAAAGAAAAAAGATTCTCAGTTCAGGTTTTTCACACTGTACAAGAAGCTGTCAGCCCCCATTGCATACTATCATGAATGGAACTGGCCACATGAACCACTTCTTGAAATTCCCATACATAGATTCTCATTTTACTGGAGCCACTTGGAATAATGCTAACTTAACACTGTAGCCCTCAAATTCAGAGAGACAGACCTAGATGCGATTCCAATTCTGTTATTCCCTGTTGGATAACGTTGGGCATGTTATTTACCCCCTCTGAGCTTTATTTCATTCACCTATAAAATGGGGACAGTGAAGGCTGGGGATATAGCTCAGTGGTAAAATGCATACTTAGCACTTTTGAGAGACACTATGTTTGATCCCCCTCCAAAAAAGGGAATGATGAGGCCTGGGGTTGTGGCTCAGTGGTAGAGCATTCTACCAAGTATGAGGCACTGGGTTCGATCCTCAGCACCACATAAAAATAAATAAAGGGATTTTGTCCATCTACAACTAAAATAATATTTTTTAAAAAAAGAATAATGATTTACATACACAATGTGGTGGTTGTGGCCATTATCTAAGATTTATGAATATACCTATCATCAGCATTGACAAATATAGGATGTCAAATCTGAGCATATTTTTTATTCCCTATTTCCTACATTTTCTCCTGAAGCTAACACTTTCCCTGGAAACTAAATATGGAGATATCTGAAGCTAGAACTGTTCAGGACAAAACCAGTACTACATAATACTAAAAGCTACCTTACAGACCCAATTATAGACTTCAAAAGAAAACAAAAAAGGTTTGAGGTCCAGAGAGGGGACAGGGTTTGCCAGAGGTCACACAGCAGGTATAAATAGGTAGAATAGGGGGCAAGCAAGGAGAGGGAGGAAAATGGGGGTTATGAATAGAGGTTCCGGTGGAGGTATTGAGCTGAATCCACAGACAGGCAGCTGAGCAAGAGGACCTTCAGCTGACATTGCCCCATTTCCCATGCCCAGCAGGGCCTGGCATTTGCCTCTCTTTGGAGCTGCTCCTTTTAGGTTCCTGAGTTTGCAATAGTTTCCCAGAAATGCTAGGTAAATACCTCTGCTGTTTGCTGAATAACCAGCCCCATAGATCAAACAAGGGTCTCCATACCTCAAGGTTAGCTCCTTTTATTTTTTGGTCCTAGGGATTGAACCCAGGGCCTTATGTATGTAAGGCAAGAAGCACTCTACCAACTAAGCTATATCCCCAGCCCCTCCCCAGCCTTTTTTATTTTTTGTTTTGAGATAGGATTCTTGCTAAGTTGCTTAGAGCCTCGATGAATTGCTAAGGCTGGCTTTGAACTTGTGCCGCAGCCTCCTGAGCTGCTAGAATTGTGTACCACCATGCCTGGCAAGATTGGCTTCTTCTTTATAGATGCCTGGCTCCTTCAGGCACCACACCAGACAGGGGCCCTCAGCAAGGTCCCCTGTCAGGGCCTTACCAGGGGTTCTGGATCCCCACTACCTGAGATAACTTTCATGTACACTGTGTAGCTCAGGGCTCAGCATTTCCTTTGAAGAATGTCAGTGCCTCCCAGCCACCTCAAGAAAAACGTGGAATATTTTGGTGCCTATCTTGCCAAAAAAGATAGCCAGACACGAGTTGTCAGCCTCCTATGTGATAAGAAATCATACTAACCTTCGGAAATGTCCTTGACTGATATCACCTGCACTTTGGGGGAAGCTGGAAGTGTTGGGGCCAATTAGCCAATATACTCAGCTATTTAGTGATTGTTCTTTTTTTTCAGGGGAGGAGTGTGTTTTTTGGTACTAGGGATTGAACTCTGGGGCGCTTTACCACTGAATCACATCTCCGGTCCTCTTTATTTTTTAATTTTTGAGACAGGGTCTCATTGAGTTGCTTAGAGCCTTCCTGAATTGCTGAGACTGGCTTTGAACTCGAAATCCTCCTACCTCAGCCTCCTGAACTGCTGGAATTACAAGCATGCGCCACCACACCCAGCTTTTTGTGTTGTTGTACTAGAGGTTCAACCCAGGACTTTGTATATGCTGGACAAGCACTTGGGCTACATCCATTCCCACCCCTTCCTTCCTTTCTTTCTTTTAATTTTGAGACAGGGTCTTATCTTTTTTTAAAAAAAAATTAAAAAATATTTATTCTTAATTTTAGGTAGACACAATATCTTTATTTTTACATTTATGTGGTGCTGAGGATCTAACCTGGTACCTCGTTCATGCTGGGTGAGCATTCTACCACTGAGCCACAACCCCAACCCTGAGACAGGTTCTTATTAAGTTGCACAAGCTGGCCTTGAACTTGTGATCATTCTGCCTCAGTCTCCTGAGTAGCTGGGATTACAGGCATGTTCCATCTTGCCCAGATTTTTTATTCTTTTTTGCTTTTTGGGTGCACTACTAGAGATTGAACCCAGGGACACTTTACTGTTGAGCTATACTCCCAGCCCTTTTGATGTTGTATTTTGAGATAGGGTCTCCTAAATTTAAGAGACCAGGCTGGCCTCGAATTTATAATCTTCCTGCCTCAGCTTCTGAGTGCCTGCGATTACCTGCAAGTGCCAGCATTCCTGGATCTATCTATCTTTCTTTCTTTCTTTCTTTCTTTCTTTCTTTCTTTCTTTCTTTCTTTCTTTCTTTCTTTTTTTCTTTCTTTCTTTCTTTCTTTCTTTCTTTTTCTGGTTGTACACAAAGTATATTCACACAAATTCATGTCTTCATACATATACTTTGGATAATGATGACCATCACATTCCACCATAACTTTAACCCCATGCCCCCTCCCTTCCCCTCCCACCTCTCTGCCTTATCTAGAGTTCATCTATTCCTCCCATGCTCCCCCCCTCCCTACCCCACTATGAGTCAGTCAGAATTAAAATCAAGAATCCATAAATGGGATAGATTCAAACTAAAAAGTTCCTTCTCAGCAAAAGAAACAACCTGTGAGGTAAATAGAAAGCTTATATCTTAGGAGCAAATTTTTACCCCTCACACATCAGATAGAGCACTAATCTCTAGGGTATATAAAGAACTCAAAAAGTAAACACCAAAAATAAAAAATAAAAACAAAACAAAACAAAAATCCTGGATCTGTTTCTTTAGGGGGATGGATAATTACTGTGTTTGTCCAAATTGGTCTCAAACTTGTGATTTCAAGTGATCCTCCTACCTTAGCCTCCTAAGTGCTGGAATTACAGGTGTGCACAACCACGCCCGGCTATGATTTGTTTCTTAGGTTATATTATCTTCATTTTTTATAGTTCTATTCTATCCCCACCTTCCTCTTCCCTCCCCTCATCCTCAGGAACGAGGAATGTGTCCTCATGGGCAAAGTCTGTCTTCTGTCTGGTTTATTGCAGGTTTATTACCTCACCTAAGTTCATGTGTCCCAGGCTGTCTGTCTCCCTTCTAAGTTCTTATGTGAATTCCTTTGCACATCCCTAGGAGGAAATCTGGTTTAGACTTTCATCTGAAGGTAGAGGCTTTATTAATTAACTTCTCAAAACTTCCGATTCAAGGATACTCTAATTCTGAGGTCTTGGATTCAGTGATGCCACCATTCTAGATTCCTGAGCTTCTGAAACTCAGATTACACCAAGCTAGAATTCTGTGATGCCAAGATTCCATGACTGTGAACTCTATGATCTAGAGTTTCATTGTCTTTTATTGTGGTTAGTGAATTTTGTCATTGACTTGGTGACAAGAGCAAGGATTCACTTGGTCTGGTTTTCAGCATTTGTTTCCCAGAATTTGCAAATCTAGACTCTAGGCTCTCTTCTCTGGATTTGCTGAGATAGAGGAAGAAGATGGCTGATAAGAGAGGGATTCCCACTTTTCCTGAGGCTGTTGGGTAGCCCAGTCCTAGGCCCCAACAGTTCATTCTACCTCATTCAAGCCCCTCATTTGTCTCTATATCTGAGAATAGCAGGAAAACAGTCTCCTTTACAGCCCTTCCTCCCTGGCCTGCCCTAGGGTCCAGGGGAAGAATATTCAGTGGAAGACTGCCCTAGCCAAATGGGCAGCAGGGGAGAGTTACACACAGGGCAAAGAGCAACGAAGGAGGGCTGGGGATGTGGCTCAAGTGGTAGCGCGCTCACCTGGCATGTGTGTGGCCCGGGTTTGATCCTCAGCACCACATACAAGTGAAAATGTTGTGTCTGCCGAAAACTTAATAAATATTTTTTTTTTTAAAAAAAAGAGCAATGAAGGAGGCATGAAGATTCCCTAGGAATTTCTGAAGCCTTCCCCAGAGGTGAGGAAGGAAGAGATATGGGAAATGAGGGTGTAATTGAAGGCACTGGGTGAGGATGGGTAATTGGTATTGCATCGTAATATTGGAGATCAGCCTCCAGACACTGACCCATTAGTGACAAGGGACCTCTAGCCCGGTGCTCCAAAGGCTGTCTGGTCTGGCTCCTACCCTTTGACCTGGTGTTCTCATACCTGAGTCAGACTCCCAGAAAAACCCAGAGGGAAGGAGCTGGGGGATGGCGAAACAGATCTTCCAGAGTCACTTCCTGGGAGGGCCCACTGAGGCTAGAAAGGGGACAGAAATTTCCAGGCTTAGTGTAGAAACTCAGGTAGAAACTGAAACTCGGGGCTCCTGACTCCACTCCAGAACTGCTCTGTCTCTGCTCCAAAGGGTCCCAAAATTATAAAATGCTCCTCCAATCACATGATTGAAGAGACTCAGGGCTGGAGGATGGGCCTGCCCCAGGCTACCTCCCAGGAGCCTTTTGGACCCTATCCTCCAGTCCCAAAGCAGGAGACTAAAGCTGCCAAACCCGATTTTCTGGTGGCTGCCTGAAGCTGGCTGGAGCAGGAAGCCTTCTTCCTGGCATTGGACACCTCAGGCCACCATCCTCCTCCCCCTTACCTCATGATTCCCTGGCCTGGCCTTCAACTCTGCATCTGTGCCAGCTGTTCCTCAGCTTCTGAAAGTGCACCCCGACTTCTTCACTTCTTCCTCCACCTGACTGACATGGGTTGCACACCCCCTCGATTTTCTCATCTATAGATGGGAGCAGTGGCCTGCCTCTTAGGGAATCAAGGAATCAGTTGCAGCTGTGGAGGGGGGGATCCAAAGAAAAGGGGTGTGAGAAGGGGGCCCATCACTTGCAAGTTTGGTGTGGTACTGGGAGCGATGCCTGGGGAGTGAGAAGAAAGCACTGCCAGTAGAAATCTGGAGGTATGGTTGCTGGGGTAAGGATACAAGGTAAGGGGGGGTGTGCTCCCCCTGGTTTTCTTACTGTTACCCCACCTATGGGAAGCAGAAAAAAGGAGAGTCACAGAACATCATCCCAGACTACGTGCCCGCTGTGTTCAGAGCCCTACCACTATTTAATAAGTGCTGCCTGTGTGGTGCGTTTAAAGTCTGTCTCCCTCCGAGCTGTAACCCTCATGGGGAAGAACTCCCATTGTCTTGCTTACTGCTCTATCTCATCTCCAGAATTTAGCACCTCCCTGGCACAGAGCAGGAACCATTAACTGCTACAGAGCTACACATTTAAAAGCAGAAGCAGAGGCACCTTTAGAGGCTGGAGACCTGCCAGGTGAGCTCACCTAACCCAGGCTCCTGCTCCAGGCTGCCCCATGGCTCAAGCATTCTCCTCTGGCTTGGGAACTGGTGTTCTCAGCTGCCAGGGAACTCTAGCTGGATGGAAGAGAGTGAGCTGCACCCAGTCATCCAGGGGACCACCTAAACTGAGGTGGTGGGTGCCCTCTAGCTGTTGCTGCCTCTGAGAGCCTGGAGGGGGAGGAGGGGCAATGGAGGAGCGTCATTGCAGATAGAGCTAAAAATAGCCAGAAGAGATGATGTCATTGAGTTCCTGCATCTTAGCACCCCCTTACACACACACACACACACACACACACACACACACACACACACATACATCCTCATTCACTCTCAAAGACAAAGATATACACAAACATGGCATACATGCACATGCACACACACACCACACACACACACACTCACCTTATATAGGGGAGGGAGGCTTCTAGGTCCCAGGGCTGCAGGGGCAGGGAAGTCTGGTGAGTGTGTCTACATGTGTGTGTCTGTTTGTGCCTGGGTTTGCATGAGTGTGATTTCATGTGTCTATATCTATATGCTGGTATGCTTGTGTCTGTGTATGTTCATTTGTAGGCATGTGTATGTATTGTTGCATGTATCATGTGGGGGGTCTATATGCATTTGTGTTGGTGTGTATCTATTTATGTGTCCGCATGGATGTGTGTGTTTCCTGCCTTTGTGTCTGTGAGTCCACTTATATTTATATGACTGCATGTTTGTGGATTGTGTCTGGTATCTTTATATGTTCGGGGCCCCTTTGTGGGCCTAGGGCACTGGCCTAGCCACCTTCTATCTCTGATATTCAACAACCCTTTTTCCATACCCTGAGAAGCCCACCACTTTTGTATACTATGCGACAGTGAATTCTCTGCTCCAGACCTCACTGCAGGGTCCCAGTCTCTGGCAAGCCTTGGATGGACTTAGATAGAGTTTATTTTCCCTTCACAGGCAACAAAGATCATTAGCCAGACTTCTTGAACACCAAGGGGCCACCCCATACCCAATCCTCAGGGGCATTAGGACACACACTAACATGCACAAAGCAATACATTAGAAATAGAGACCCTCACAATGTTCCCAAACAGTAGGACACAACCCTAAGGAGACACACCCCTCAGAAATTCAGTTACACCCAATGACACATGCGCACACTCAGAAATCCAAATGGAAAATCCCCAGGCCAGAGAGCTCAGCACCCTCCCCCATTTCTGGGCTCAAACTCAGTCTTGCCCCACCCCCAAGTGCCTCAGCTCAGCTGCCAGTTCTGCAAACACTGACCTCAGAGGATGGCGGGGGCTGAAGATGATAGGCCCTCCTCAGACTAACTTTTCTGTACTCTCTCCTCCTTCAGGCTGCCCCCATCCCCGCCCCTGACCTTGATTTTTCTTAGCAGAGCCAATGCTGTCTCAGGCATACCCGTTCCCTCACTAATACTCCTTGACATACACAACCTGCCACAACACTCATTCCATGACAGAGGCATATCCAGTCACATGTGCCTTATACTCCCATTTTCCTGTCACACACCCTTTAACACACACACATAACAGGACACAACTCCTACTAGAGCACTTATGGGTCTGTTTTCATCCCACTCCACTATGCTCTATGCTCTATGCCTCCCTATACCTTCCAAGATGTCTATCTCCCTGTGCAGATGGGAGTGGAAGGCAGGAGAGCCCCTTACCTCATAGAGCAGATCAAAAGCTGAGGCCAGGGCTGGAGTTGTGGCTCAGTGGTAGAGTGCTTGCCTGGCATGCGTGAGGCCCTGGGTCAGTCCTCAGTACCACATATAAATAAATAAAGATTCATTGACAACTAAAAAATATTTTTTAAAAAAGGGTTGTGGTTGTGGCTGAGTGGTAAGAGCTCTCGCCTGGCATGTGTGAGGAACTGGGTTTGATTCTCAACACCACATACAAATGAATAAATAAAATAAAGGTATTGTGTCCATCTACAACTAAAAAAAAAAAAAAAAAAAAAAAAGCTGAGGCCAAAGATAGTTGTGTGTTGCTGACCTTGTCCTGTCCTTCCACTGTCTGTGATTCCTATTGTTATCACTGAAGCCTGTCCCTGGGAGTATTCAGCCCCAACCCTGCCCTCATACCCTTCATAGTTGGTTAGAAAACCCTCAGTATGAAATTAGGTAGTTTGAGCAGAACGATTTTATTTGTGGTTCACCATCCACAGCCCCTTGAAGATGAAGGTCCAGAGTAAGCCAAGCTTCTGGGCATTTCTAAAGGATCAGAAAGCTCCCAGGTTGACAGAGGTGTCTGAGAACTGAGGAAAAGGAAGGAGAAGGAAGGGAAGTTAGCATTTCTGGAGGCTCCCATTGGCCCTTGGATTCATCCACCTCCCCAAGCCCTCTACTTCCAGCCATTCCATTCTCCATTAAAGCTCTCAATAGCTGGGATCACACCTGTAATCCCAGCAACTCAGAAAGCTAAGGCAGGAAGTTCAAGTCTAGCATCAGCAATTTGGCAAGACCTGATTTCAAAATAATAATAATAATAATAATAGATGTGACATACTAGTACAAACTTTAAAAATAAAATAAAAAGAATTGGGGATGTGGCTCAGTGGTAAAGCACCCCTGGGTTCAATTCTCAGTACAAAAAAAAAATTTTTTTTTAAATAAAAGCTCTCAACATTTAGGAAACCTGCCTTCAAGATACCACCATAACTTTGGGATGATATTTCACAATTTGTCCCTTAGAGTGCCTAAAGAGAAGCAGATGAGGAAAAGCCAGTGGCCCTGCTTTTCAAACCCCCACCCTGAGTCACAAGTCCCCTCTACAACCTTACTTCTCTGCTAACCTTGAGGTGAGAGGATCCACACACTGGTGGTAGCAGTATGGGTGTTGCTGATTTCTGTGGTCATGGTGGGAAGATTGGTGGCAGCTGGGCTTTGAGGTTTCTGCCGGTACCTTCTGCGGCTACACTTGAACATACTGGGAATCCGGGGACGGGGCCAACCCATACCTGGCCTACGGTAAGGGGAACTCAGGCCCCGGGGCCGAGGGGCACGGACAAGCTGAGAAGGCCCCATGAGCATAAGAAGCTTCTGCAGTGTGCCCGAGGGGTGTTGCTGACCAGGGCAACTAAGGCCTCTATGACATACAGTCTGCCTAAGGGTGGTGCTCTTTATTACAGATCCTGGCCCCCCATGGAGCCGGCTCCCTCACAGTTTTCCTCATTGGGTCCAACTCAAGAGCTAGACAGAGCTGGGTTGTCCCTTGGGTAAAAGAATTCTAGGTAGGGGGGAAACAATCACTCAATTTTTTCATTTATGCACATTAACATTATTATTATTTTTTTTTTTAAAGAGAGAGTGAGAGAGGGGGGAGAGAGAGAGAGAGAGAGAGAATTTTTAATATTTATTTTTTAGTTCTCGGCAGACACAACATCTTTGTTGGTATGTGGTGCTGAGGATCGAACCCGGGCCGCACGCATGCCAGGCGAGCGCGCCACCGCTTGAGCCACATCCCCAGCCCACATTAACATTATTAACAATGTTTATTGAGCACTTGTTATATGTCAGACACTGTGTTAAACACTTTACAAATGTTGTCTAATTTCATGATAAACTTACAAGAAGATTCTATTATTATCCCCATTTGTACATAGTCAGCTTTCTTTATTCCCTGTAGTTATGTTCCACAAAGTCACCACAAACATTAACCAATTCTGTATCATCCCCAGGGGAAATGCACAGGTTGCTACAACTCTCAGTCACAACATTTTTTGAAAATGTTCAGTGATCAACACATAACCTGTTTTTTGTGAATGGAGATACCTTATTTAATATATAGTATTGAGTCATTAACAATGAACTTGTGGCCACCAGAAGTATAATCTGTGCCTCATTCAAGTTTATCTAACATATTCATTTTCTCCAAAGCACATTATGAGCTTCTTGTGCTTAGGAACCTAGAGGATACTTTAGCACTACTACTAGGAGCTATTTTAACCTGCAAAATCACCAAAAAGAAAAAAAAAAGTGAAAAAACATGGCATTAAATAGACTCTCAAAACAACATTTGTTTATGAGAGAAAAAAAAAAAAAGAGTCCTCTCATTCAACATACCTCAGCTGGAAATGTATATGTGTTTGGCAACTCAAATTTTTTACCTTGTCAGGTATGGTGGCACATATCCATAATGCTAGCTCCTCAGGAGGCTGAGGCAAGATGATAGCAAATTTAAGGCCAGCCTCGGCAACTTAGGGAGAACTTCTCTCAAAATAAAAAGAGGTGGGGATATAGATGTATGGTAGAACAGTTGCCTAGGATGTGCAAGGTTCTATGTTTGATTCCCAGAATAAAAAAGAATATTTTGATTTTTACTTTGCTATGCATGTACACAAATGACTGCAAAAGTGTCACAAGTATTCGTTTGGGGTTAAAAAATAATTTTAATGAGTAGGTAAATTCACAGTTATGGAATCCATGAATAATAAGGATTGACTGTATAAGAAAATTGAGGCTCAGTGAGATGAAGTAACACAATTAGAGGTAGGCGGTAGTTCAGGTCCATGATGGTCAAGGTCCAGAGCATTATCTCTTGCTACTCTGTGCTCATTCATTCATTCAGGAATTGTTCACTAACAACTTCATATTAGTGTGGGCACCGGGGACATATAGAAGAATGTGACCTGTTAGACGAAAGAGAAAGCCTTATGAATAATCAATACAGGTGGAAATGTAAGGGCACTAATTTTGTGTACATCTCCTTCCTTATAGATAGGGGCTCTGCCCTGCTTTGCACTGAGTTGGGGGACTTGGACTTGCCTTTCCCTCTATAACTCAGCCTTCTATCCCTTTCCCTTCTACTCTAATGTCCACCTTCTGTCCCATAGAAGCCTGCTGGAAGATGGTAGGGCCCTCAGCACTACTGTGGCAGATCTTACCATCCCTGACTCCAGCCTCTACTCTCCTTATCCTCAGTCTCAAAATATGACCTTGCCCCACCAAACTTTAGCCACTTACCTGTAAGACTCTCTGCCCCTCCTTTTCCTCAGATCTAGGACCAAGGCCTTCTCCCCTGCTCTTTATTGAAATCAACCCGACCTGCCTCCTTAGATTCCATCTGAGTTGGCACAGTAGTTAAGAGGTGCACTCTGGGCTGACTGACAGGTTGATTCCTAATTATACAACTTGTAAGTGGTAGACCCAGGGTTCTACTGATCATGGCAAGTACTTAATTTTTCTATGCCTCCAATTCCTCATATTTAAAGTAGGGATTAAAAAGAAAATATCTCATAGGATTGTTGTGAAGGAGGAAAAAAGACAATATATGTAATGCATTTAAAGCATAATCTGTATTATTATTTTTTTAAAGACTAGTCTTGATAGGTTGCTAAGACTAGCCTTTTGGTTTAAAAAAAATTTTTTTTAGTTGTAGATGGACACAATAACTTTATTTTTATGTGATGCTGAGGATCAAACCCAGTGTCTCACACATGCTAGGCAAGCACTCTACCACTGAGCTACAACCACAGCCCCTCAGACTGATCTTGAACTTGTAGGTTTAAAGGATCTTCCCACCTCAGTCTCCAGCAACCCAGTTTATAGTCTTCAATATTATGATTCTCTCTCTCTTCTGTTTGTTTAGTTGCCTCCTCCCACTTAATTATAAAAAATTTAAAAATATACTTCCTGGACTTGGGGTGTAGCTCATCCCGTAGCCCTTGTGCTATATGGCTCTTCCTTCTGACTTTGCTCTATGCTCTTTCCCCTGTGACCTAGAGCAGGAAGAAAATCCCATTTTAAAACCCCATACCTATTCAGACCAGGAAACAGATGTTTAAAAACAAGCCTAAGAAAAGCCACCAGGATCATACAGCTAAGAAATGACAGAGCCAAGATTTGAACACCCAGTTTGAGTAACTGGAAAGCTAGGGCTTTCCCAACACCTCTTCATCAGGAATGGTGAATGGGAGGTTGAGGAGGTAGTCCTGGGAGGACTGATGAAGACAGAGGTTATAGAGCCTTGGAACTGGGGTGACTCCTTTGTGGGACCATGATGCCACCTGCTGGCAGAAAGAAAAAGGGTATGCACAGAATGCTAAAAGAAGACTGGAGAGGAAAATATGGGGAAGGAAAAGAGAGGGGGGGAAAAAAGGGAACTTAAGGTTTTATGGAGGGAAAAGGACTGGGAATCATGTGCTACTCAGAGGAGAGAACAGAAGCTGCCAAACTTGGTCATTTTCTTGAAAGTGTGGCTGGTGGGCTGCAGCTGGGGCTCAGCAGTAGCATACTTGCCTGGTATGTGTTGAGGCACTGGGTTCAATTCTCAATACCACTTATAAATTAAAATATTAATTTAAAAAAGGTCTATAAACAATTAAAATAATATTAAAAGTAATAAAATAAAAATTAAAAAAAAGAAAGTGTGGTTGGTGTGTGTGTGTGTGTGTGTGTGTGTGTGTGAGAGAGAGAGAGAGAGAGAGAGACAGAGAGAGAGAGAGAGAGAGAGAGAGAGAGAGAGAGAGAGGCAGACAGACAAAGATAGACAAAGAGGAAGGCAGAGGCAGATGCAGAGTGTCTTAAAATATGTATCTCAGATATTCTATTGTTTTTTAGTTGCTGGGAATCAGTGCACAAGGAGTCCAGAGTGCATGTGCACACACATGTGTGCACCAGTAGCTGTTTTTAGATATGTGACTATGTGTTTGATGTGTGAACATATGGATGACAACCTGGGGAGATGTGCTCTCAGAGCCGTGAGCATAGGGTGTGGAGGAGTGCATTAGCAGATGTAGGATAAGAAGTATGTGTGCACTGTTGTATGCAGGGCACTCAGAAGTTCTGGAAGCCACACGCCTCAGCCCCATCCTTCTCCCGCTTCTTGAGATCAGGAGAAGCATAACCCATGGGTGATATTTCTAGGCGGAGGCCCATTGCTGCTGTAATGATGGGGACCAATCTCCAAGCAGCAGAGGGCAGTAGGGACAAGGGGAGGCTGATTGCCATGGGTGGGGCCAGCGAGCGGGCAGAAGGAAGCTTTTAAAGCGCCTGCCCCACCTGCAGGTGAGCACTGGAGTGTGAGATTCTGCCTGCCTTGCCGGTTCACAGAGTGGAAGCTCCCTGGAGTTGTTCTGTTTTCTTCTGAAGCCTCAGCAGGATCCCTCTCAGAACTAGCTGCCGAGAGGTCTGAACAGGTGATGGTATAGGATAGAGATTATCTTGTGAAGTGATATTAATTTTGAAATTCGTGAAGATCTGGAAGAGCCATGGGGAGGGTCCTGGAAAGGTCTGGATTTGGTCTGGAGAGGAGCCTTGAACATACAGGTGTTAAGTAAGGGTATATGAAGTGACCTACCTGCAGTGTGGGAGTAAGGCTTGGGGTGCTCGTGCAGGAGTCAGGGGTGTTAGGATCCCAGAGACGCCAGTTCTGGCAGAAGGTCTGGTACATAGTATAGGTGGGTACAGATGTCAGAATGGGAACTTCGTAAAATCCTGAGGAGTCCAGAGTTCAGGTGCAGAGAAAGCTTGGTGAGATACGGGTCCAGGATGTTGGGGTCTGGTGTGTTGGGGCGTAGAAGGCAGGGCCAGCCCAGGTGGGGTGGGGGACATGATATCCTAACTTGCACCTCTGCCCCTAGGAGCCACCATGCAGTGCTTCAGCTTCATTAAGAACATGATGGTCTTCTTCAATACGCTCATCTTTGTAAGTATGGAAGTTGTGTGCCCTGTGGGCTCCCTACAGGAGCAGGTCACCATTTGAACAGAGCCTAAGCTGGGGAATGGGAGACTACTGTGCCCAGACTTTGCCTTGCAAGTTTCCCTTATGAGAGGTCTCCCTTCAAATGCTGATTCCTGGATCCGGTAGAAGTGGGGCTGCCACAAGGGGGAGGGGGGCTGTTTAAGAAGGGAATGGAGAAGTTTTAGGACACCCCCTTCCTTCTAGGAAGCTTCAGCTCAGGTGTAGGGCAGGGCAAGATAGGCTAGCAGGAGTGATTCTCCCCTTTTTATAGGCATAGGGGGTTCTGAGAGGGGAAGGGATTCACCTAAATTTTTCTAACATGGAAAGCAATTTCAGTGGCCTCTGTAAGTGGGAGGAGGGAGTTGAAAGGAGGCAGGGACCATGTCTCCTTAGAGCAAAGAGTCTGTCTCAGATAGCCCTTATTCATTCAACAAACACATTGTTGGGGCTGAGGGTATAGCTTTGTAGTAGAGCTATAGCATCTATAAGGCCCTGTAGAGCACAGTAAAACAAAAACAAACATTCTTTGACTAAGACTCTAGCCAGGTGCTCGGGTAGTAGGTGAGCAGGGCCATTTTCTACCCTCAAGGATATCAGATCCAGTAAGCCAAATAGGCAGATAACTGTGATGCAATGTATGTCTGGATTTAACAGAGGGGATAAGGGAGCCTATAGGAAGGGCTAGAACCTAGCCTGGTGGGAGAATACTTCCTGGAGGACATAACTGGAGCTGGGAATTTGTATTGGGTGGGGAGCTATAAAGCATACATAAACCCCAAAGGAAATGAAACTCGATATTGTTCTGAAAACCAGGAACAGATTGCATAGGGCATGTTTGAGAAACTAAGCAATGAAACTGGCCAGTAAGCCCTGGAGATGAGGGTAGAGATAAGGAGAAATGGACAAAGTATACAAAGGACAAAGCCCTGAGATGGTGGCTAAGGGATGAAAGAAGGGACAAGGAAGACAGAGGTCTTAGAGATGATGCTTATGTCTGACATGAGCAACATGTGGGACAGGAAGGGAATATCTCACAAGCAATTGTCTACCCAGTGGAGATGCAGCTCAAATTGGAGCTTGCTGTGGATATTTGAAAGTCACGTGCCCATAGGTGGCCAATGAAGCCAGGGGACTGCAAGAGAGCCCTTGGGAAAAGTGAACTCTGGGATTAGCTCAGTGGTAGCGCACTTGCTTAGAACACATGGGGCCCTGGGTTGTACCGTGAGTGGGGCGGGAAAGGTGACCTGTGAAAACAGATTATTAGGGATAAGCAGGGAAATAGCCACCATTAAAGAGATGGAGGAGCAGCAGTGGGAAAAGGAGGAGGAAAACAAGGAGAGTAAGATACCAGAAAGGTCAAGGAGATAAGGCCCGTGAAGTGATTTAGCACAGGAGGTCACTAGAGAACTCAGAGCTACATTATAGTGGATTAGAGTGAGTAAAAGGTGAGGAAGTGGAGACATGAAATAGAAATCAGTTTGGAGAAATTGGGTGGGTAGACTCTGACTCCTATGCAGTCCATACCTCGTGTTTTCTTTGACTACAGAGAACTAGCTTTTATTCATATATCTGGATGGAACCATAGGATTCCAGGGATTGGGAGAGCAGAATCTTTTTGGCCTGAAGGGGTTAAAGGCAAATCCGGCTTGGTGTTTGGCCTCTGTTGCCCTGGCTTTGCCAGGCAGGGCTGAGTAGAGTAGGGCAGGCCTAGGCTCCTTGAAATTTGACCCCACGGGCTAGAAGCCCAGTGTTCTGGCTGTCCTTAGGCAAACATGCCTGAGATCCAGCCACAATCTGCCAGCTTATCCCTGATTCTAGCCTTGGTTTCTATAGGTAGAAGGTGGGGACTAGGCACTAAATTGATGTCAGGCTGATTCACCCATTGATAATCTGAGTCAGAGACGCTTTATGTTAGGAGCTGTGGGAACTGAGCAGGACTTACCCCAACTGGCTCCTAGAATTCCCTATGAGGATTAGGGTTGAGACGGAGCCCTTTAAGAGAAGCTCAGGCTGATTTCCCCCTCGGGTGTCCCAATTTCTATTTGTAAGGCAAGGGGGACTATGTGGATAAGGAGAAGGTCTGGTGTCTGATCCCAGAAGGGAGCCAAATGAGACTTCAGGGTGGGTGAACCCTTTCAAGCACCACCCTCTTCAAAGTAGGGAGCAGGTGCAAACTTCAGCCCCGCCTCTGTTACCATGGTGACTATTGAGCCTGCTCAAAGCTACCACCCGTTCCCACCTATTAGAGGACAGAGGTGTTTTAGGTGCTGGTAGCCCAGAAAGGAAATGAGAGATCCGGCCCTCACCTGCCTGTTTTCACTCCTAGATATGTGGCAGGACCCTAGCATCAGTAAGGGAAAGTCTTCTCTCTTCCCTGACCCTGTGGATGTTTCTAGTGCTCCTGATCTCATTTGTACTCAAGTGTGCAGTCTGGTGCTCGCTATGGTTTTCCCAAATCCCATCTTTCTGGCACTAGAGGATGTTTCCCTCCCCACATGATTCCCCAGCCAAGGAAGTGGGAGACATCCTCCTGACTCAACCGTATGATAGGGAGCTATTTGCCAGCATTGTTTGAATGCCTGCCTGACTTCTCTGTCCCCAGCTGTGTGGTGCTGCCCTGTTGGCTGTGGGCATTTGGGTGTCGGTTGATGGGCCATCCTTCGTGAAGATCTTTGGGCCGATGTCATCCAGTGCCATGCAGTTTATCAACGTGGGCTACTTCCTCATCGCAGCTGGAGTTGTGCTCTTTGTTCTTGGTTTCCTGGGCTGCTACGGTGCTAAGTCTGAGAACAAGTGTGCACTCATGACGGTGTGTCAGACCCAGTTCCACAGGTCTATGACCAAGGACCCCCTCACCCTTGGGATCCCCAAATCCTACTTTGTACTCCAGGGATTTCCAATATAAGGGATCCCTGCCATGTTTTTACAGTAGGAGGGTCGGTTAGGGCAAAGAGAGCACGAGGGGCCATCTCTCCCTAAAACTCAGACCCCTGTTCCCCAATCAGTTCTTCTTCATCATCCTCCTCATCTTTGTTGCTGAGATTGCAGCTGCTGTGGTTGCCTTGGTGTACACCACAATGGTGAGGCACTGAAATGGGTAAGGGAGGAAGAATGGGCAAAGCCCTGGGAGTGGGCTAAGGCCTGTACATGGCCACCTTCCCTACCAGTCCCTCAACATTGGCCTGCTCTACCTAGGCTGAGGAATTCCTGAAAATGGTGGTAGTACCTGCCATCAAGAAAGACTATGGTTCCCAGAAAGACTTCACCCAAGTGTGGAACTATACCATGGAAGGGGTAAGGCAGACTGAGGGGATTTTGGGGGTGGAGATAAAGAATCAAGGCCCCACCAAACACCTACCCCACCTTGCTTCCAGCTCAAGTGTTGTGGCTTCAACAACTACACGGATTTTGAGGACTCACCCTACTTCAAAGAAAACCAACTCTTTCCTCCATACTGTTGTATCAGCAATAACAGAACAGCTGAAGATTCTTGTACCATGAATGAGGCCGAGAAAAACCCTGTACAGGTGAGGGGCATGGAAGGGCGGGGGCTGCTTTAATGGCCTCAGAGTAGCAAATAGGGATGAGGGGTAGGGTAGCTGCCAACTATAAATGCTCTCTCCCCTTCCCCAAGGGTTGCTTCAAACAGCTTCTGCATGACATCCGAACCAATGCAGTCACTGTGGGTGGTGTGGCCTTTGGAATTGGGGCCCTGGAGGTAAGGCAACAAGGAGGCTGGGGCTGGGGTTCTGATTACCACCATATCTGGGCTGCTTAACTCATCTCTGAGGCCTCTCAGAAGAGACAGACATCCCCCCCCCCATGCTGGGAATTGAACCCAGATTTCTGTGTATACTAAGCACATGCTCTACCAGTGAGCTATATCCAGCCCAGGAGACAGACTTCCAACAGAGATGCATGTAGGCTGTCTGGGGCGCAAGGGACCAATGCTTGAGGATCTCAATCATATCCCTCATCTCTCCCTGTTCCTTTCCCACCAGCTGGCTGCCATGATTGTATCCATGTACCTGTACTGCCATCTGAAATAAGTCCACTTCTGCCTCCGCCATTGCTGTTGCCACATGGGAACTGGGAAAAGACACCATGGCACTAACAGTGTCACTGGGGCTGGAGTGGGCCTGCCCTTGCTGCTCTGAACTTGGGGCTAAATAGAAAACCACCCCTTTTAGGTTGGGACCCACCTGTTCCAGAGCCTTTAAGGTAGCCAATTCTTCTGACTATTTCCTCAGTCTGTTTCTTCCAGCCTTAATACCCCCTTAGGCTAATGGGGGCTTTTGATGATTCCAGTCTCCACCGGAAGATGAGAGAAAGGGACCCATAGCCTGGGCATATTAAAAGTCAGCAGGATGTGTACAAGGCACTTCAAAACTGAAACACCAATTAAAATGTTTCTATTTGGACTCTGTGTATCCTTGGGGAGAGGGACTCAGCTTGCCTAAATCTCTTTCAGATTCCAGTGGGGCTGGCAACTCAGAAGCCCTTGGAAAAACTATAGAAGGGAAGTGTGGGGGGGGTTAGGTTCCAGGCCTGGGAGGGAGCCCAAGGGGGATAGGTAAAAGGGCAGTGAGGAAGTGAGAGCTGGGCCAGTCTGCCTTCCTAGAATGGGGTAGGACTTTGGCCTGAAATTTTCCTCCTCTGGGTGGGGGCACTGGACTGGAAAGCTATGAAAATAACCTTGTGCCCAGTCAAGGGAGAACAGAATTGTTACCAGGGCAATGGGAAAGTCACTCCTTAGACTCTGGGAAGCCCTTCAATAGTGCCCATCAGAGGGTCCAAGCTGCCTTCTCACTTAGGCAAAATCCTAGATCTGTTCCAGCTTTGGGGATCTTAGAAAGCAGTCCCCCACCACCTCCCACCCAGCATTGGGGATGAAACCCCAGGACACTCTACTACTGAGCTAAATCCCCTATCTATCCATCTAGAGTCAGGGTCTCACCCATTTGCCAAGACTGACCTTGAATTGCTATCCTTCTGCCTCGGTCTCCCAAGTTGCTGGAATTACAAGTGTGTACCACCATGCCTGCCCAGCAGACCTGATCTCTTATTTAGTCTTAACCATCCCTATGACCCAGGTAAGGAAACCAGGACTTAAAAAGGCCAAGTGACTTGCCCAAGTCCCACAGCTTTAGTGAAGAAATGAGTCTAGACTTGGACTCTAACTTTAGAGCCTAGTGTGGTCCTTTCTGACATGATGGTAGTTTTACTTGAAGTAGCACCTGACCAGAATGTTCCTGAATATTGCTGAATAAGGCATGACATCACAAAGGAAGAAGGCTAGCTGGGCACAGTGGCATATGCCTATAATCCCAGTGGCTCAGGAGGCTAAGGCAGGAATATTGGGGGTTCAAAGCCAGCCTCAGAAATTTAGCAAGGCCCTTAGCAACTTAGTGAGATCCTGTTTCTAAATAAAATATTTAAAAAGGGCTGGGAATGAGGCTCAGTGATTAAGTGCCCCTGGGTTCAATCCTTGGTACTAGTGGAGATGGGGGTGATGGGGGGGGTGTCTTTCTTGTTTTCTGTCTATCACACATATAAAGGAGGTAAGTGCTGACAGGAAGACAGTGTTTGCTACCAAGAAAAGCCCGACCCCATTAAACTAACTCCTTCTTTGCTTTCCTCAGATGTTTCCTCAGATGTTTTTATCTATCTCCAGGGCACCCCAGATTTACTACCCCCTTGTCAAAACCAGAAAGGAACAGCAACCTAGCCAGAGCCATTCGGCCTGAGGTATGGTCTGTGAAGCCGACCTAAAGCCTGCTAGTGTGCTAGGCAGAGAGAGAATTAGCATACCTTAGCCCTTTACCACCCCACCACCCTACAGTCTCTCTCATATACTACCCCTCCCCCACATATCCTGTGAGGAAGCTGCAGAGGATTTGTTTGCCCAGGGTGAGCCTCTACTTCATCACAGGCTAATTGCCCCTCAACCTGACTGTTTTGATACATCATATACTATCTCTAGCTCCAGCAAACACCGAAGGCGTCAGGTTGGCGAGATATGACCAAGCTATCTAAATGGTATCATTGCTGAGCTGGGCTCCAGGCACTGGTAGAGAGGCAGGACAGAGAACAAGGGCAAGAGTTCCAATAAGTTCCTGCCTTCCTGGCCAAGACTCTATATTAGGCAGACCCTTTCTCAAGAGGTGTCCTACACTCAGATCCTGATCCTAAGCCTTTCATAGATCCTTTAAATGTCAAGTCCCCTTGCCTTGGACTATCACATACTCCCTCTGGATAATCCCACCTGTTTCCTGGAGACTGTCTAACTTAGATCTTCCTGCTCTTTGTCACTGGCTGGCTGAGTGAGAATCTGATGAAAACTATCACCCTCTTCTCCAGAAAAATACCAACATGACGTTATTCATACAAAGTACCCTAAGACCAGACACCTTTGCTCCCACACCTGTCTGCAACCCAGTCCTAGCCCCCTGACTTGATGCCTGCCTAGGATCCTCCCACGAAATCACCTCTTCAGGCCCCAGTGGCTGCCATTCACTGTTCCTGTCTCAACCACTTCCTTCCCACCCCCACTATGTTCACCTGCTCTCCCATCCCTCCCCCCATCCCTTTTTCTGCTGCTCCATCTCTGGGGACAGGTGCAGGGCCCACACAGCCAAAGTAGGAATAGCCTGGTAAACAGTGGGGAAGGGGTGTGGGATGACTGCTTGAAGCTCAGCCCCAATTAGGGTGGGGCTAAAGTCAGGCTGTCCTAGGGTGGAGCCTGGGGAGAAATCTTGGAATTTGAAACTTGGGCCTCCCCTGGTGGCCAAATGGGCCCTAAATCCTGTGAAATACAGTAGGCAAACCTATCATCCATTCAGATGATTCTCTCCCTCACCTCTCTGCCTCTCTGTGCACTCCCAACACATACACGACACATTCCCACAGATTTTCTCCTTTTTTAATCAATGATCACCTTATCCAGCTTCAGAAACCTGGACAAAGAGGAAGCTGAGAGGAGGCCTGGTTCAGTGTCAGAGTGTCTCTGAGTGATTCTGTGTCAGCATATGGACCCTACCTGGGCCTGTTCATGGGTTGGGCACAGCAATTTCCTGAGTAAGAGCCAGTCCCACCCTCAGGGCAGTATTTCTGCCCCAAAAGGAATCAAAGCCCTACAGTTCTGGCCTATTTCCAAGGCTCCCAGGGCAGTCAATAAATAGGTTAGATTCTGAGCCAGGCCTGGGAGGAGGGGACGTACAAGGGGAAAGATCAGCTTCCCAGGGATCCCAAAGATTCCCAGGTACTGTCCTGCCCTTCTCTGACAAGGAAGTAAATAAATAGACCTTAAACTCAACAACAGGGGAGTTGGGACAGGGGAGCCCTCCCCTTCAAGTTAGTAATTAAGTCTCATGTTAAAAACAAACCAGCCCCAGCCCCTACCAGCATCTACAAAATCCTAAAGGATGGGGTGAAGGGCTAGCCTGCCTGGGGGTACACAGTACCCAGCCCTGCAGGGTCCTGGAGGTCTCATATCTGTTCAGCGGCTCCCGGGGCTCCCTCCTCCTTTGGGGGTGGCTCCAGGAAAATTGGGGTGACTGATGGTGGCTTCTTCACTCTGGAATAATATAAGAATTATACATAGAGAAGAGCAATGTCCGTCAATCCCATTAAGCCCCCATTTCCCAAGATAAAACATGGTCACTCACGAGTAAGGGGAGGCTGGGACCCCCACCACCAGGAAGTGGTTCTTCTTCCGAAATAATCTCCATAGACCCCGGTGGTTGCCACGTACATCCAGGTCCCAGATATGGAGGCACTAGCAGAGGGGGAAGGGAGAAACATGGTTCAAGGAGCTGAAGGGCCACTGAGGACCCAGCAGCCACCTCAATCTGCAAGAGGTGGCATCTTCTGGACCGTGAATTTGGACAAGGGGATGGAAGAGAGGTTCTGAGAGAATGGAAAAGGTCCTGAGATTGAAGTCTCCAGAACAAAGGCTCCCTGCATCTTGGGGCACGGGTTGGGGGAAAGTGTAGTGTTAGGGCACCTTGGCAAGCTGGGTCCAGGTGGTGAAGTCATCCTCTTTCTCCATTCGGATAAAAGCCACATAAGTGTGGCCCTCTGTGTCTGGCAGGAAGGAATCTTCACAAGGGTTTTTGCTGTGGTCCAGAACTTCAGCCTCACTGCAGTGGAGAGTGCAAAGGTAAGGCCAAGGCAGAGCATGCTTTGGGGTATGTCTCACTGGATCCTAGGCTTAGTTTAATGCTCTGCTGTTGCTATCTTGAAATTCTTTTTTTTTTTTTAGAGAGTTTTTTTGATATTTATTTATTTATTTTAGTTTTCGGCGGACACAACATCTTTGTTGGTATGTGGTGCTGAGGATCAAACCCGGGCCACACGCATGCCAGGCGAGCGCGCTACTGCTTGAGCCACATCCCCAGCCCCTGAAATTCTTAATAATAATTAGGGACACTGATTTTCATTTTGCATAGAGACCCACACATAATGGAGCCTAAAATCCCAGTATTTAACTCCTTACCCCCAGCCAAACGTGCCAATTGCCCTGGGTCATACCTGAGTAATCTGTGAATTTCCACTTCATAAGCATCTTTCTTCAAACTGGAGAGGAGGGAGAAATGTGTCAAGGGAGGAGGGGAGCAGGTCCTCAGGTCCCATGGGTATAGCAATGGGCAGGGCAAGGGGTCACATGAGCAAAGGAGGCAGCAGGACCGGGATAAATACACAGGTCCTAGGTCTGGAAGGGACCAAGGACAAGTCATCAGGTCTCCTAGATCTTCCCCTTGTCCTGCTGCCAGCCCCCACCTGTCCACATTCCGAAGCTGGACACCAGGAACCGTGTTGAACTTGTGCTTCTTGAAGTAGGCCTCCTGGAGTGGGTGTGAGGGTGAAAATCAGGGCCTACACCTGCTCACTGACCCACCACAGATCTACAAGACCCACAAATGAAGTCCTAGGTCTGGAAAGGGCCCTCGAGTTCCTCCCGACTCTTTGCAGCATCCTTGGCAAGCTCTAACTACTTTAATTTGGGCTCCACCATTGTTGGAGAGCTCATGCTGACAGGGTAGCTCATGCTAGTAACTGAGTTAGTTCCTATTCTCGTGGCTGTCCCTGGGCCTGCTGTGCTAGAACCAAAGAAGCCAGGAACAAGCCCTGCAAGAGTTGGTGACAAAGGGACAGACTGGGCTGAGAAGGAAGAAATTGCTGACTCTACTGAGAGTGACCTAAGGAAAGTGCCTACCCCACTCTGGGAGATGAGTAAGGCTTTCATATTAACTAGCTTCTGGAGGTCTTCCTGGCTTCTAGGAGGTTCCAAACTGATTCTATTCCTTTGAATTGAGCTATCTCAAGGGCCCTCTCACTGGGGGTGGCCTTCAGCATAGACAGGTGGGTGTGGGGGTCTGGGGATGTCCCTGTGGAATGAATCCTACCTCTTGAAAGGATAGGAGAGGACAAAACTTACAGGTCTGGACCAGTGTTTGGAGGCAGAAATACCTTCCTCCTACCCCCAGACTAGTGATAAGAATAGTAATAATACCAGTTAACCCTTATCTAATGCTTACAGCTCAAAGCATTTTATATACATTAACTCATTTAAACCTCGTGACCCTATAAGTATTTTTAATCTCACTTTATATATAAACAGAAGCAAAAAAACCAGGATAGTAATTTCCCTAAAGTGACATGCAAAGGTAGAATACTCCATAGTCCATGTCCTGGACCACCCATGCCATACTGTGTCCTATGCTCCTGCATCCCACTCACATGGAAGTAGCCATTCATGTTGAGGCCCACAATGCCAAAGTGGTAGGATCGGGAAACATCAGGGATGATGCACTCTCGGCCCCTGCGCTGTTCAGGCATCCGCATCCACATGTCCCAGTCCCAGAGCTGGGGATATGTGGAAGATTATGAAGGTCAGAAGTTTTGGCTGGTAGGGAACTCCAGCCCACTCACCCTGCCTTCCCAGGTACCTTTTCTGGAGTGGGCCACTTGGGCTCGAGTTCCTCCTTGTACAAGGACTTTCTGAGCACCCAGCCCAACCCAGGCATGGTTTCCACACGGTACAGCAGTGCTGGGTCCTCAGCTGTGTGCTCATACCCCTGAGGACAGGGGATCATTGTGGGAGGGAGGTATTAGCTCTGGGTCTCTACAGACTTCCCTGCTAACCCCTAGTCACACAGCTTACCTGGTCATTCCAGGCAGAGATGCAGTATAGGCTGTCATCTTCCTCTAGCAGATGGATGGACTGGCTCAGGAAACTGAGAGAACCAGTATCAAGAGTTAAGAGAAGGTAATAAAGTAATGCTGGAAGAGCTACAACTGGGACTCAGGAGCCAGGTGTCTTCCCCAAATCCCCACTGTCAACATTTATCCTTTATACTCCAGCCCCAACTCCTGTCTTTGCTTAGGTTTTTCTCCCACTTTTAGCTCATTCTCCAGAAAGCTCTTCAAGACAATTTATTGACTTCTCTGGATACCCCACCAAATAAAAGGCTCCATGTGGCTTATAGATGCTACAATGGTGGGCCATCTCCCTTACCTGAAGAAATCCACAGCAATGTCCAGGTCCTCTTCCAGAACCACAGCAAACTTGGCCTCCTGCAGGGGCAGGGAAACATGATCCCAAGGAAGCATCTCCCATCCTGTAGTTCCTCCTCTACCCCATTTCTTAGGTACCACTACCCTTGTTTTCCAAATCAGGAAGATAAGGCTTGGTGAGGGGAAGCAATTGCTATATGATAGGACTAGACTTATGTTCATGTATCCTTTCCCCAGGCCCAAGAGTTGTATCCTTAGTACTCACCGGGAACAGGTTGAAAGTGGCAGTGAGACTGGCCTTGTAGTGCTGGGTGGAGAGTGGGAATAGGTCACATGAACTTTGAGGTGGAGGGCAGGACTAGTGCCTATCCCCCCTTCCATCCTTGCCTAAGCAGTACCTGAGACACGCGGGCATTCTTGATGCTGATGGGAGTATGCTGGATGCCCCTCAGACCAAACAGCGCCACCACATCCATTGGTTCCTGGGGGACATGGCCACTGGTTTCATGTGAGGCCACTTCCCCATGCCCATCTCTAGGGACCATAATAAGCCAAGCCCTTTATATTTTACAGCCCTTGCCTGAATTGCTGCCCTTAGCAGTCCTCAGCAATCACTCTGCTCAGGGCCTACAGCCCTATGCTGGCTCTGCTGAAGGCTCCCCCATCCCCTACTCACCTCATAGTAGCCATCGATGAAAACTGTTATCATCTGTGGAGACACCCCCTGGGCTGAGAGTAGAGAGCGCAGCATCCTGGGGAGTCCAAGGATGGGTTAGGGCTTCTCTGTCCTCTGAACTCAGGGGACTCTATTTATAAATGAACCCTAATTCCCCATGCTCACCCACATAGGTAAATGCCCACTTCAAGGGTTCTTTCTGCAGGAAGATGAGCTAAGCACCCTCCCACTTGCTAAGCATCTTCCTGTTCAGTGGTGGGTATAGCCCACTCCCAGGCTCACCTGTACAGGTAATTAGGTCGATTTCCTGCAATGACAGCCACAGGTACATTGAGGACTTTATTGTCTGGGAGCTGTGTTAAGAAACAGCTTTTAGCTTTTGCTTTAGTGCTCCTTCAAACTGGGATCCCTACTTATGGAAGAGTTCTCAGTGAGGTGGGAGACTCAGAGCAACAAGGAAGAGACAGAGGGTCTTTCCTGTTCTGGCCTCCCTATACATTGAGCCCAACTCCAACCCTGGGTCTTGCTCATATAGCTCATCTGTTTTTCCCCACCCTGTCTTTCAGAGCTCAGCCTGGTTCCCTCCAAAACTGGGGTAGAGAAAGTCCAAGCTGGTAGGAAGAATTCCAAATCTCACTGCCCAATGCCTGCTCACCAGGTCAGGGCTGAACTCAATGGGTGTGGGGTCCTTGCAGCTGCACACACTCCCATATCCCTCAACTTTGCTGCAGAAGCGCCTGCGACGGCGGTTCATCTCTGTGTCAGCCCAGTGACACTCTGCCTCTGAGGAAGGGATGGGGTTGACAGGATGGACACATAAAGCCAGCGTAAAGAGCCCCAGGCACACAATCATGGGATAAAGTCCCATAAAGAGAATCCCAATGCCAACCCCCTGCCCAGACACTCCAGAGCCCAGCTCCCACTAACCCTACCTTCAGCTGAGCTCAGTGGCACATCTGTCTTCAGCAGGACTGGGTCTCCCCAGGAGGAGAGGGCAGGCGACTTAGAATGTTTCTCCCCAAGGACGGGACCTGGCAAGGGTCATGAATGAAGGGTAATGGGAGCCCAGACTCCAGTTTGGGGCTTTTTCCCATCTCCCTGTCCACTTTGATCCAACACACTGCCAACTGTTCCTATATGTCCCCATCCCATCCCACCCCATCTCCTGGGGCTTTTGTTTCTCCCTTGATACTACTACAAGATGGATAGCTTTTGGTGCCAGCACCTCCTTTTCGTCCCACGAAGGCCCAGGTGTCTCTCCATCCAAGGGCAGGGCCAGCCTGGCTACCCAGGCTCCTCAGCAGAGCCTTGGCTGTGTCTTTGAGGTGGAAGGAGCCCTCATCCTGGGGGATCAGAAAATGTGGAGGGCCTGACTGGTACAGTTCCAGGAGACCTGGCCTCACAGCACCAATTACATATCAAGTACTATTAAAACCTTTTACTTAAATTAGCTCATTAAGTCATCACAACAACCCTCTATGGTCACTATCTTTCACAGATAAGAAAACTAAAGCTAAGTGAGGTAGTGGCACATGCCTGTTAGCCCACCTACTTTGGAGGCTGAGGCAGAAGGATCACCTGAGCCCAGAAGTTCAAGTCTAGCTTAGGCAACATGGGAAGGCCCCTTTTCAAAAGGAAAAAAGAAAAAAGAGCACTGAAGGCTTAGAGAGAGTTGAGAATCATCTAAGGTCACCTAGGTAATAAATCCTCACCATAATCCTACACAATCTGTCCCCTGCCACCTCTCTGCCTTCTCTCCCACTTCTCTCCTCTTCCCTTGGTCTGCTCCAGCTCCACCGGCTCCTTTGCTATTCTTCAAGCTTGCCAGGCACTTCCCCATACCGGGGCCTTTGTACTTGCCACTCTTGCTACCTAAATGTTCTTCTTCCAGACATTCACCGGGCTCACTCCTCACTTTCTCCAGTCCTCTGTTCACCTATCATCTCCCGACAGGGGCCCTCCCTTTTTAAAATGTAACCCCACCATTCTGTCTGTTTTCTCCTTCATCTAAGTAGTCATTTCCTAACATTTTAGATTTATTTGGCTGGTTTTTGTTGATCTCATCCCATTAGAATATAAACTCCATGGGGTAAGGACTCTGGCTTATTTCCCATTTTATCTTCAGCACCCAGAGCAATGCCTAGCATACAGTAGGTGCTTAAAACCTGTGTGCTGAGGGCTGGGGTTGTGGCTCAGTGGTAGAGCACTTGCCTAGCATGTGTGAGGTACTGGGTTTAATTCTCAGCACCACATACAAATAAATACAAATAAAGATCCATATATATATATATATATATATATATATATATATATATATATATATATATTTTTTTTTTTAAACAAACTGTGTGCTGAACTAATAAAAGTGCCAAGGTAAGGACTGGAACATGAGTCACCTATCTTCAGAGGTTCTTCCCACGATGCTCTGTCATGGGCAGAGAGACTTCAGGGCCATACATAGGGAACAGGGCATAGGGAACAGGGTCCCTGGCAAAATCACTGACCTTGACGGTGCAGATGAGCACTCGGCCGGGCGCCACCATGTTGAGGAACAGCACCATGGCCTCATCCTCATGAGGTGAGTATGTGTCAAACACACGTTTTGCCATCACATGGCCCTGGCAAGGGACATACCTCTCATGAATAAGTGTCACCAGCAAGGAGAACTCAGCTTCAGTCCTCTGGGTCCCCACCCTTAGAACCTCACCGTGGCCTGGTTGAGGACGATGACATGGATGCCCCGGCCCTGCTCCCGGGCCTCATCCTCCAGAACCTACACGGTGACAGAGACAAAGTCCAACTCATCACTCTGACATTCACTCTGTCTTATGGGTGCTTAAAACACCAGCTGCACAGAACCTCCCCTCCTGCTTATGCCACTGTTTATAGTATTAACTCAGCTTGAAGGCGCCTCTTCCAGAAAGCCTCCTAGTACTCCCATCAGAAGCGATCACAGCTGGGTGCAGTGGCGCACACCTGTAATCCCAGCAACTTGGGAGATGGAGGGAGAAGGATTACATGTTCAAAACCTGTCTCAGTAACTTAGTAAGACCCTAAACAAATAAAAAGAGCTGTGGCTCAGTGGTTAAGCGCCCCCCTGGGTTTAATGCCCAGTAATAAACAAACAAACAAACAAAAAAATCAAGATCATATCTTTCTACAACCCCTCTCTCATCACTTCCATGGCTCTCTACTTAAATTCTGGAGATACTGTAATCTTCCATCAGACTGGGACCCTCAAGGTACGGCAGATCCCCAGTGCCTAGCCCAAGGCTAAGACCAAAGGAGGAAACAAGAAGTGGTTATAAAATAATAAATCAAGAAGACATAGTGGCACATGCCTACAATCACAGGACTTGGGAGGCCAAGGAAGGAAGATTGAGAGTTTGACACCAGCCTTAGCATTTTAGTGAGGCCCTAACCAACTTAGTGAGACTTTGTCTCAAAACAAAAAATAGAAAGGACTGAGGATGTAGTTCAGTGGCAGAGTGCCCCTGGGTTCAATCCCTGGTACTCCCACCCCAAATCAATCAATAAATTAATTAATCAATCAGTGAATTAACTGCCTACTAATACTAATGATCACTTTTGAGATCTCGGTACATATAAGACACTTCACATTACTTTTCGTTTAATCCTGACAAGTAGAAATCATTGGTTTCAGCCTACAGATAAGGAACTAGGGGTTCCAAAGTCACAGCAAGAAATTGGTGGAACTGCAATTCCCACTCAGGCAGTGGACCCCACACCCAGTGGACCTTGCCCTGGAATGGAGTGACTGTACACCAGACCCAGGCCCACTTACTGTGGTGCCATCCACTGCCACATATACTTTGCTGCGGCTTGAGTACACCTCCACATCCAGGACTCGCCGGGGTCCACTGCCTCTGCGCCGTGGGGGCTCCAGGCGGCCAAGGGTATCATCTATGGGGGTGCAACAAGTCATGGGCATAGTCTCCCCCTTGGGATCTGCCTGCCACTCTTGCCCTGTGATCCCAGGGGTCCCCCCTTCCCCACCCTCAGCCTGGCCCCACCGTAGTCTTGCTCTGGCTCCAGGTCTTCACTAGCTTCGCTGATTGCTCGCCGAGTGTCCAAGATCAACTTGATGTTGACAATGACAGTCACCAGCAGGAAAAGCACGGCCCCTGTCTGAGGGAGAGGCGGGATGAGTGAGGCACATCTCCTCCAGGTCATATAGGGTCTTCCTGAAAGGAAGGCCTTGGCAGCAGTGAGGACACAGTTAGAACCTGGGATCCTTCTCTTCCTCTGCCTACTCGTCTCCTGGACCAGAGCCTGGTTTCATTGCCACCTCCTCCAGGAAACCTCACCTGACTCTTTCCCCTTGTCGGGGCCCTCCCTACCCAGTGTTCTTGTGTTCCTCCATTTGAGGTCTTGATTTCCTTGGTCCCCTCCACAATTAGTTCCTGGAGATGGAGTCAGGCCCAGAGAACCAAGTTGGAAATCAAGAGACCTTGATCCTAGCCCTAACTTCTTGACAGGTATATATATGTCCCTGGACAAAGCCTTCCTGATCAGACTTCAGGTTTCTGTCAGAAGCCTAGAAGGTTGGATTTGGGTTCCAATTCCAGAACTCTAGGTCTAAACCACTGCTGGTAGGGGCATGACACATAGAGGTTTCCCCTCTATGAACTTGCTGCTCCTTTCTGGTTGGAGGTGGCTATAATGAAGTATAATAGTCCAGGCTAGGGTAAACCTGGGAGGAACATTTGGGACATCTCTTTACCTGACAAAATCTCCGCAGGGTCCGCTGATTTGTCAGTTTATACTTCCAGGTAAGATACCAGCTTCGCTTCTTCCTAGCCCCAAAGGGCTTGATGAGGGGGCTGGGCTTCCAGTCATCCATACCGGATTTGGGAGTCACCACTGTCCCGGCCAATCCATGACTTCAGGAATCTGAGGGGACCAGAGGGTCACATGGAGTAAGGGTCACATGGAGTAAGGTGCTCCTCCCAAAAGTCTGATGCCTTCTGGAGAAATGAGGATCTCCCAGCAACTCCTCCCTGCAAACATCCATGCTGTGTGACCTGGGGAAAGTGGCTCAACTTCTCTGGGCCTGGCAGGAAAACATTCAGAGGGTTTGGATCACCTGGAAATTCCCTGGGGCTGGGGGAACTATCTCAGTCAGGACTGCTCAGGGCTCCAGGGGTAGAGGCCAAATAATTGACTCTAAAGGTTCATCAGCCTCTAAAAGTCCTTCCCAATCCTCTGGTGGGCAAAGAACAGCGACTTTCCCCGCTCCAATCCTCCACCCTCGTCCCATTCCATCTGGCCCGGTTCTTCTCCCAGGGATCAGAGAGGCCCGAAGGCTCGGGAGACCTGCCCTGGCCGCGTCACCCCTCCTGGACCCCAGCCTAGAGGCACTCACCGCTCAGGGGACCCGGGCCCCGCTCGGGCGCCCTTCGGGCCCGCACGGTTCAGCCCCGCTCACCGCGGCCTCCGCCTCCTCCATGCCGCTCGCGGCCCGGCCCCGCCCCGGCCCGGCCGGCCCGCCCCCCCGCTTCCGCCGCCGCCGCCGCCGCCGCCGCGGGGTGAGAGGGCGGCGGGCGGTGCTTAGGGCGGTGGCCGCAGCCGGGCGTCTGCAGCCTGCGAGGAGGGGTGATGCTCAGACCCTCGTTCGCAGCTCCGCAATCCCGCGAGCCAGTGGGCTGCTGGCCCAGAGCAGCCCGCACCTGGCCTTGCCGAGGGCACCTGATTCCTGTGCGAGTCCCTGCACCTTAGACCAGATAACTCTGCACTCCAGGGTTAGGGGGGCTCTACGGGATCGCACGCTGCTATTACCCAGGCTATTACCCAGGCCTGGGGCATGCACAGCCTTTGGAGCAAAGAGGGATTAAAACCCAGGTTCTACTACTGTTCTGAGCACTTTACTTATATTAACTCATTCAATTCCACGACTCATAAGGTGGGCACTATTACTTCCCCCATCTTAGGTTAAGAAAATGAAGCCCAGTTTCACAAAATTAGGAGAGCTGGAATTGAAACCCAGGCGGTCTAGCTCCGGATTCTGTTCTTAACTACTGCACTATACTGGCTATAGTAATATAGAGTTGTGAAGTTTGAGATAATATACATAAAATGCTTAGTTTAACACAGTGGTTCTCAAACTTCAGCTTGCATCAGAATCACTTAGAGGGGTCCTGGGGTTGTGGCTCAGTGATAGCGCACTTGCCTAGCATGTGTGAGGCAGTGGGTTCGATCTCAGCACCACATATAAATAAGTAAAATAAAGATCCATCAACAACTTAAAAAAAAATCACTTAGAGGGTTTGTTAAAACACAGAAAATTAGTTACTCTCTCATCCCTACAGTTTTAGCTTCATTCTGGGATAGGTTGAGATTTTTTTTTTTTTAACCTTTACTTTATTTATTTGTTTATTTATTTATGTGGTGCAGAGGATCGAACCCAGCGCCTCACATGTGCTAGGAAAGTGCAGGTTGCCCTACCAGACCGGCATATTTTTGCATTTCTAACAAGATTCTAGGTGCTGTTGATACTTGTTTGAAGTGATTGGGAAACCATGGAACCATTTTAGGCAGGAGAGTCAGAGAATCTGATTTATATTTAAAGAGAACCTTTACTGTTTTGTGGAGAATGAATTGAAAGGAGACAGAAAACAACATCAGATATTTTTTTGAGCTCTCCCTGTTCCATCTGCCTCCTGCATATTGGTGTGGTACCCCCAAAATATTAACAGTGCTTGTTTTAGGAGTTGAGGCAATAGGTGATTTTTCCTAAAGAGTATGTATTAAAATATAAGAAAACCCAACACATTTTATTAATATTTTTTAAAGTGTCCTTAAATTGGGCGTGGTGGTGCACACTTGTAATCCCAGCTATTCAGGCAGGAGGATGGCAAGTTCAAGGCCGGTTGGTGCAATTTAGTGAGATCCTATAAAAAGGTGGGTGTGTGGGTATATGGGCTGGGGATGTAGCTCTGTGTTAGATCACTTGCCCATTATGTGGCAGGCTCTGGGTGCTCCCAGTGACTGATTAAATAAATGTAATCAGTCACTTAGTCTGGTCAGTCTTATTTCCTAAAGAGTTCTCTATTCTGGTTCAATTCTTCTCCAGCTTCACAACCAGACCCTGGTCCAAGTGGTTAGTTTCTTGTCTTCCAATAAGTTCTTGACTCCAGATTTTTACCACTCCAATCCTTTCTTCTTGCAAAATCCAGAGGAATTTTTCAAAAAGGCAAATATTCTATCTTTTGCTTAAAACTTTTCATAGATCAAAAAAATACTAAGGAAAAATGTTACAAAGATAAATTACAAAATAAATTACAAAGATAACCATTAGATAAAATAGAAATGATGAAAATAAATAGTGCCAATGTCAGAAGGGAAGTAGAATTAAATCCATATATTCAAATTTATCTCTTTTTTTCCCCCTCTGGTACTGGGGATTGAGTCTTGGGGTGCTCTACCACTGAGCCACATCTCTACCCTTTTCATTTTGAGACAAGGTCTCACTAAGTTACTGAGACTAGGAGATGGTCTTGCTAAAGTGCTAAGGCTGCTCTTGAACTTGTGATTCTCCTGCCTCAGCCTCTGGAATAGCTATGATTATAGGCTGCACCACCACTCCTGGCATTCATATTTATTTTATAGGAAGTCAGTAGACCGAGTTTAAAATTAAGTAGTGATATAAGTCTGTTACTTAGAATTATGGGTGTAAGCACCAGGAAAAAAATAAAAAAGAAAGCGGTTGCCTCTGAGAAGAGGGAAAAGAGATGGGAAGGGGCAGGCAGGGCAAAGCTCTTTATTTATTTATTTATTTAGAGACAGGACCTCTCACTAAATTGCTGAGAGTCTTCCTAAAATTGCTGTAGCTGTCCTCAGATTGAAGATCCTCCTACCTCAGTCTCTGGAATTGCTGAGATTACAGGCATAGGCCACTTCAGCTGGCAGTAGTTGTCTTTTCATTGTAAATCCTCCTATAACCATGGGCTGGAATGACTTGAATTAAAAGCTGAAACAAAACAAAACAGTTTTTCATGGCTCCTCACTGCCTGTAAAATAAAGTCCAAACACCTTGGTATTCAGGAGTGTGGCACTCAGACCAGGAGGATGGCCATCACCTGGGAGCTTGTTAAAAATGCAGAATCTCAGGCCCAGCCCCAAATTCATAGAATCAATCTGCTTAATATTTATCTAATTAATTAACTATTTTATGTGTTGTCAGAAGTAGAACTGCTGTTCTCAAGTGACCAATCCTACTATCTCAGCCTCAGAGTAGCTGGGATGACAGGGCAGTGCCACAGGACCCAGAAGACCTGCATGTTAACAAGTCGGTAGATGATTCATACTCAGAGTGAAGCTTAGGCAGCATCTTGTTGGTAAGCGGGTGCAGGATGAAACCCTTCAGCTTTAATACAGGTTGCTCTCCACTGGTCTGAATTTTAGCCAATGAAAGGAGTGTGTGTGTGAATGGTTAGCTAAATTCTAACCCCTTTTTAGACCCAGCTCATTTACTCCAGTAAGCTTTCCAGATCTCTATAGCTGTTACCACGATCCTTTAAACTCCTATATCTATTTGAGGTTGTTTAGTCTTAATTCTGCAAACACTTGTTGGGCACCTATTGTGAGCCTAGCTGTACTCAGTGCTAAGGTGAGGAGTAGAGCTGAGCTCTTAGCGCTCCTTAAGGACCAAATCCAAGATCGCCCAGCCCCAGCTATCCAGGGCCAGAGGTTGCGTGCGCAGCACTCGAATATATATCTACCCCCGGCTCCGCGCGGCTTTTCTGAGTGTTACGGCGCCCTCCTCCCGCCCCTGCGCCGCGCGGGCGGGGACCCACCGGTTCCGCTCGGTAATAGCCGGCGGAAAAAGAGGACCCCCGGGAGCGGACCCCGGCGTCTGGCTTCCCAGCCGGGTTCAGGCTTGGGCGCGCATGGAGGGGACCGTGGAGTTCCAGACACCTGACCTGAGAGACGTGGAGGGCAAGGTGGGCAGGAAGACCCCTGAAGGGCTGCTCCGCGGGCTGCGAGGCGAGTGGGAGCCCGGAACCTCTGGCGCGCTGTTGCTCCCGGGGGCGACCAGCAGAAGCCCGGGCCTGGGGGACAAGATCATGGCGCTAAGGATGGAGCTGGTGAGTGGGGACACCACAGGCCAGGAGGACGGAGTCCCTAGGGTCGAGAGGAACCTACTCTCGTCCCCAGAGTTAGACTGGAAAGGAAGGAGTTAAAAACTCGGCACTTAACTCCTCGGGATCCCTCCTAGGTCAGTCCATAAACACTGGGGTGGAGGCAGAGTGACGTCCATTAATTGTCCCCCAAGGATGAGTGGAGTGTTTGATGATCCTGAGGACTGTGGGTAGTTTTTCCTACCAAATTATTTAGGAGAGGAAAGGAAAGGGCTGGGAACTACTCAGAACCTAGCTCTTCAAATTCGGTCCCCTCCCCATAGGGGCCACCTATTCTCCCAGCCCCCATTTAAGGCAACCAGGTATTTTCTCCTCTTACAAACTGGGAAAGGGTTTGGCTCCTTTGAGGCCTGGAGTGTTTGTGAAAATATTCAGCACAGAAGAAATTTGGGTAAGAGGGTATCTCCCCTGCCCTCTTCAGACTGCCTGGACTAGGGCCACTGAAAACATCTCCCTTTCCTTAACATCTCTCCAGCTGCACTTAAAATACTTGAAATTTCTAGGGCCATAGCAGAGAAAGTGCTTCACTTGGACTCAGTTGCCTCCCCTGCAATCTAGGATACTGGATATTTGGATCTCATCTATACCTTCTTGGGAGGAAGAGGAAACACCAGTCCTCCCCTGTCTCCTGGAGTTGCAGGTCTAGATTCAGAGCCAAGAGGGCAGCTGGGGCCCCAGCATGCTCCCCAAGGATCTGGTTCTGGTGAAGGAGGCGTGATTTACACCTGCTACCACTTTGCAGCCAGTTCTGAGGAACTGAAGAATTGCCAGCTGAATCTTGGCCCAGAACCAGGAGTCCAGAGTGAGCCTGTGAGCTAATAAGTCTTCCTGGAGTCCCACTGTGTGCCAGCTCTGCCAAACTGCTCTGGGAGGGAGCAGAGGGAGGAGGTCTTCCGAGAGCTCTCAGATCAGCCAGGACTCTGACCTGCTGGGAGAAAACAAGCTAGGAGATTCTGGTGGGTGGAGCAGTCAGGAGTTCCCTGGGGGCAGGACTTGAATGCCTAGTGTGCACTTGCCCTTGAAGGTTGGAGGTGAGTGCCTGATTCTCCAGAGCTGGACTTGACTGTAACCACCTCAAGGAATGCCCAGCTTTGCCTCATTGTACAAACTTTAGCTCAAGGTCCAGAAAGAGCCTACCTAGTTTGCCCTGCTTTGAAAACTTTTACCAAGTACATATGCTAGGTACTAAGCATCCTGCTGAACCAACCTTCCATGATGATCTCTCTTTATTTTTTGGTACCTGGGGATTGAACACAGGGGCTCTTTACCACTGAGCTACATCCTCCTGCCCTTTTTATTTTGTGACAGGGTCTGTCTAAGTTGCTTAGGGCCTTGCTAAATTGCTGACGCGGGTCTCAAACTTGGAATCATCCTGCCTTGGCCTCCCAAATTGCTATGACACCACTCCCGGCTTTTTATTTATTTATTTATTTTTGCCATACAGGGATTAAACCCAGGGCTTTACATATGCAAGGCAAGTACTCTACTACTGAGCTACATCCCCAACCTATATATTTATAGATGGACACAATACCTTTATTTTATTTGTTTTTAAAAATTTTTTTAGTTGTAGATGACACAATACCTATATTTTGGGCTGGGGATGTGTGGCTCAAGCGGTAGCACGCTCGCCTGGAATGTGTACAGAACCACATACAAACAAAGTACCACTTACAAACAAAGATGTTGTGTCTGCCGAAAACCAAAAAAATATATATATATTAAAAATTCTCTCTCTCTTAAAAAAAACTATATTTTGAATTTACTTATTATTTTGTGTTTTATGTGGTGCTGAGGATTGAACCTAGTGCCTCACACATGCAAGGCAAGTGCTCTGCCTTTGAGCTACAACCCAGCCCTTATTTATTTATTTATTTTTATTTATTTTTATTTTAGAGAGAGAGAATTTTTTAATATTTATTTTTCACTTTTCGGTGGACCCAACATAGTTATTTTATTTTTATTTGGTGCTGAGGATCGAACCCAGCACCCCGCACATGCCAGGCGAGCGTGTTACTGCTTGAGCCACATCCCCAGCCTCTATTTATTTTTTAATGTGGTGCTGAGAATTAAACACAGTGCCTTACACATGGTAGATGAGCACTCTACCACTGACCCACAACCTCAAACCCCCCCAACCGTTTTTATTTATTTATTTATTTTTTGTTTTATTCTTATTATTTTTGTGGTGCTGGGGATTGAACTCACATATAAGACAAGCACTCTACCAACTGAGCTATATCCCCAGCCCCCTTTTTATTTTTTAATTTTGAGTCAGGGTCTTGCTAAGTTTCCCAGGCTGGCTTGGAACTTATGACCCTTAGCCTCCTGAGTAGCTACAATTACAGACCTGTGCCACTTCATCTGGTTTACATGATATTCTCTCAAATCTTCACAGAAACCTTGTTAGATAAGTGATATTTTATAGAGGAGGCAAGGGAGGTTAAGTAATTGCCCAAAGTCATATAAAAAATAAAAAGCAAAGTCAGGATTTGAACCCAGATCACCTGACCACATTTTATATCTTTACCATTGAGACCTGCCTTGTACCAGATATTTTAAGCCTGTCTTGTGTTATTGAAATGAGGAAAGTGATGTTTTCCCGTACTTGGAGATATTTAAGGGCTTGCCTGAACTCACACGGCATCTGGAACCACACCTAATCTCTCTGGTTCTCTTTTCCGACTTGCTGGGGACTACCAGATTATGAACTTTAAGGTGGTACATTTAACTTCTGAATTTGTCTTTCTGCATTTTTGACTCACCTGGCATGGGGCCTAAGACTGCCCTCAGTTGGGGAGGGGAGAGAACCTTTTGGGGGCTAGAATAAGGGACCCCTTAGCCCATTCTTTTCTTCTTCCCTCAGGCCAGGAGGTCATTAATCTCTTAAGGCATTCTGCCCTGCCCACTGGTTATAACCAGGAAGGACAAGGGGAAGAGCAGGGGATTTCCCTTGGCCTCACTGGAGGCAGGACAGGTCCAAGCCCTTTAAAAACTGTCCTTCAATTGCCCCTCTCCCTGCTTTCCTTTTTGGGAGGGGCCAGTCCTGCCCTTGAGGCCAAGGTCAGCTCTGCCTATTGGCTTCCCCACTCCTGCTTAGCTCCACTAGGCAGAGGCTGAGTGAAGAGCTAGAGTCTGGAATTTGTGGGTATGGGAAACAATGGCAAACTCCCCTCCTCACTTCTCCCACCCAAATAACTGTTGTTATGACAACCCACCTCCACAGAGCAGTTTGTGGAAAAGCTTCAGGCAAGGAAGGGGAAGACATAGGTTCAAGTCTAGATTCTGCTACTGAATCATTTTGTGATCTTGAGCCAGGCCCTCTCTCTCTCAGGGCCTTAGTATTTCTGTCTCTTGGAGGGGGAAGTAAGGGAGAATTGTGAAACTAAATGGTTTGCAAGAGCCTTTCTAGTAACAATAGTCTAAGAATCTCAATTCACCACCTAGGAGCTAAAATTGGTACTGAGCAATGAGGGAGCCTACTTGGGACCCTGGGCCTGGGCAGAAAGTCTGATATGCATATGGGGAGGAGTTGGGAGACTTGAATTCCCCCAGGGAGAGAATGGGTTAGGGTTGCCTCTAAGACTGCATCTCTCCTGAGCTGTTATTCCCTGCTTTGTTTCCAAAGAGATGGTATGAAATAACTTTCTTTTTCTGGCGAGAAAGCCTTGCTTTTTCTATTTTGGGGAGTGACGCTATCACAGTCAGGGAATCCCACTGTCACAGGATTATAGAATCTGATCCTCTGATTCATTTCACAGCAACACAGTACCATCTAGTTCCCTGAATTTTGGGGACCACCAGAGGGGCCAGATAGTAAAGGAAAGAGAATCACAGAACTGAGTGTGACCTACCCAACACTAGGGAGAGCGCCAGAAACAATTGAGCAGGATTTGTTCTCAAAGAGCTCACAATCTGGGTTAGGGAAGGAGGGGACAACTCTAGTACAGGATGAGAAGTGCTGTTGGAACCCTGGGGGGCCTCCTGGGAGTCTGGATCATGAAATAACATAGTTGGATTACTGCCACTTGGAATTGGAGGGGATATATCCTGAAGTTGGAATGCTTCTCTCCTCCTCTTTGTCTGGCTAAGTCCTACCTCATCCCTAACCTTCAAGTCTCATCTGACATCCATTATTTAGGAAGCATTTCTGGCCTCCCTGAATTGGGTTATGGTATTAACCTAGGTACTCATAGTCCTCTGTGCCACAGTTGTTTCCTCTAGCATTTGTCACTTAATTTGGGGGTGGAGGGGCAGGGTACTGGGGATTAAATCCACTCTACCTTTGAGCTACATTGCTAGCTCTTTTTATTTTAATTTTTTCAATTTTGAGACAGGATCTCACTAAATTGCTGAGGCTGGTCTCAAACTTCTGATCCTCCTGCCTCAGCCTCCTGAGTCCCTGGGATTACAGGCATGTACCATCATGCCCAGCTTGTCACACTGAATTTAAGGACTTGCTTTATTGTCTTATCTAACCCACAAGACTGAACCCTCTGAGGTCAAGAAATGGTGGCTTTTCTCCTTTGTCTAACACAGTGCCACGCCTGTAAGAAACATTCAATAAATATTTGTCCTGTGACAGATTAATTTTATCTTGAGAAAGGGCAAGGAAAACTTCCCAAGGAAGAAGGCATTTGAGATAGTCCCTGAAGACCGAACAAAGGCTGTAGGAATTTAGTTTAGGAGGGCAGACTCAACCCATTCACTTACCTTCACTGTTTTCTGAAATTCTATTAAAGAACCAATAGAAAGATTATTATTTTTTTAAGAGAGAGAGAAAGAATTTTTTTAATATTTATTTTTTAGTTTTCAGTGGACACAACATCTTTATTTGTATGTGGTGCTGAGGATAGAACCCAGCGCCCCGCGCATGCCAGGAGAGCACGCTTCCACTTGAGCCACATCCCCAGCCCAAGAAAGATTATTTTAAAAGGCATGAGGCAGGTGGCTCAGTGGTAGCATTTGCCTGGCATGTATGAGGCACTGGGTTTGATTCTCAGCACCACATATAAATAAAATAAAATCCAGTAACAAATAAAAACTTTAAAATAAATAAATAAATAAATAAGGCCTGAGGCCATAATGACAATCAGAATAAAGGGAGAAGGTGATGGGAACAAAATTTTGGAAGCTGATAAGAAGAAGAAAAGTAGTAACTAACTCAGACCTCAAAAAAGCTGAATTCTAGGTGGGGCATGGTGGCACATGCCTGTAATCCCAGTGGCTCAGGAGGCTAAGGCAAGAGAATCACTTGTTCAAAGCCAGCCTCAGTAACAGCGAGGCACAAAGCAACTCATAAGACCCTGTCTCTAAATAAATACAAAATAGGGCTGAGGATGTGGTTAGTGGTCGAGTGCCCCTGAGTTCAATCCCTGGTACCCCACCACCACCACCAAAAAAAAAGCTGAATTCTAAGCTAGCAGTAGGGCAAGCTGAAAAGCAATGCATTTGCACTAAGAAATTCTCAAAGAATTGGTGCAGTGGTGCACAAGTATAATCCCAGTGACTCACTTGGGGAGGCAGAGGTAAGAGGGTCACAAATTGGAGGCCAGCCTGGACAACTTAGCAAGATTCTGTCTCAAAAAATTAAATGGTCTGGTGATATAGCTCAGTGCTCAGTGGTAAAGTGCTCAAGGGTTTAATCCCCAGTACCAAAACAAATCAAAATAAAAAGAAAAACTCTCAAAATCTTAGGAGTTAGATGCACCAGGTATTTCTGGAACTGAGAGCACAAGAGGTGCTGAAACCAAGAGGATTGCTTAAGTGTCTGTTTAAGAATGATATTCTAAGATGGTGCTGAGGTACATACCTATAATCTCAGCTGCTTGGGAAACTGAGGCATGAATTCAATAATAAGCAATTATAATTGCCTCAGCAACTTAGCAAGGCACTAAGCAACTCAGTGAGACCCTGTCTCTAATAAAATACAAAAAGGGGCTGGGGATGTGGCTCAGAGGTTAAATGCCCCTGGGTTCAATCCTTAGTACCAAAAAAAAAAAAAAAAAATTTCTAAGATCCCTTCCCCTTCTCTCACTGTGTAACCAGGTTAATTACTCCTTTATCTAGCAGAGGTTGGAAATAGAAGAGTAGAATGGGAAGGAGGAAAGGGAGGAAGGCAGAAAGAATTGAAAGAGAAAACACAGCATGAGAAGTAGTTTTGGTATGAGGACTTTAAATTTTTTTATATTTTATATTCATTTAGGTGCTGGGATTGAATGCAGGGCCTCAGGCATTCTGTATAATGCCTGAACTACATCCCCGGCCTCTAGTGTGAGGACTTTTGTTTAATGCATTTAGTTTGGACTGTACCACTGAACTACATCCCCAGCCTCTAGGATGAGGACTTTTGTTTAATACATTTAGTTTGGACTTGAATTAGAACTGTTATTTCACTGTTAATATGTTTGTCCACGTTAGGAAAGAATTAAAGATAACCTCCATTATCTTATGTCTTTAATAGTCTGTATTATCTCATATCTCAGTTATTTATGCCCATCTCACCTTATTAGGACTATAAACTTCTCTCTCAACATTTTTTTAAGTTGTACATGGGCACAATGCCTTTGTTTTATTTATTTTTTATTTTTATGTGGTGCTGAGGATCGAACCCAGTGCCTCACACATGTGAGGCAACCACTCTACCACTGAGCTACAACCCCAGCCCTAAAAACTTCTCTTAAGCAGTGGCAATGAGACCTTTAAAATGTAACACAGAAAATTAGAAGACAATGGAACAATGTCTTAAATCTCAAAGAAAAATTAATTTCAACCTAGAATTTTATATCCAGCCAAACTTACTGCTATAAGGCTAGAATAATAACATTTTAAAACATGTAAAGTTTCAACCTCTAGATGCATCCAGAGGGAGAGCACCACTCACCTGAATTAAGTAGTAAATCAAGAAAGAAGGGACTAGGGTTGTGTCTCGGCAGTAGAGCGCTCGCCTAGCATGTGCAGGGCGCTAGATTTGATCCTTAGCACCTCATAAAAATAAAATAAAGATATTGTGTACAACTACAACTAAAGCAAATATTTTTTTTTTTAAAAAAAAGAAAGAATATATGGGTGGCATCTAAGAAATAAAGGATCCACCTTAGGAAAGGCAAAGGAAATCCCTAAGATGATAGTGAAGCAGAGACAGATTGAAGCAGATCAGAAGCCTTCTAAATAGATACTACTCAGTTACTCAGGAGGCTGATGCAGGAGGATCACAAATTCCACACTAGCCTGGGTATCTCAAAATAAAAAATGAAAAGGGTGATAGTTCAGTGGTAAAGCACTCCTAGGTTCAAGCCCCAGTACTGACTGTAAGGTGGGGTGAGATGCCTCTAGAAGATAGAATAGATAGATCATCTCATGTGATGTGTTTGAAAGCCTTGAAAGGGAAATTCAGATAATTGGGAAGAATCTGGGAATGATCTACTGGTAACTACATAGTAAACTAGGCAGTAAGTCTAAGCAAAGCATAGGTTGTAATAAATAAAAAGTAACTATTGTAAAGTACATAGCTTGGCTATAAGTAGCATTTCAAAATCCTAATAAGGTAATTGTATTGCCTTTTGGGAAAATGAGGAGGTGGGAAGTATGTCTACATAGCAGAGGAGTGGGGAGTGAGTTAAAGTTAAATCCTTAACTTCTTATAGTGTGGGAAGTCAATAGAAAAATGTTCAAAATTTAAAAATCAAAAAGTTGCAATAGAAGCATGTGATTTGGAGGCTAGGCTGAGACAGAAGAATCACAAATTCTAGACCAGTCTCAGGAATTTAGGGAGGCCCTAAGCAACTTAGAGACCCTATCAAAAAAAAAGGGGGAGGGGGCTGGGGATGTAAGTGGTAAGTGCTCCTGGGTTTAATCCCCAGTACCAAAAATAAATCTTCTATAACTGTTTGCTTCCATGTAAGCATCTATTGATTTGACTAAAAGTGAAACTAAGGGCTGGGAATGTGGCTCATAGGTAGAGGGCTGGCCTAGCATGCGTGAGGTACTGGGTTCGATCCTCAGCACCACATAAATATAAAATAAAGATATTGTGTCCACCTTTAACTAAAAAATAACTATTTTAAAAAATGAAACTAAATAAAACTAAAAAGTCATGTTGTAGCAGGACCTTGGGTCCATAGAGAAGTATGCCAGAGGTGAAACTAGAGAGATGGGCAAGAACCATATTACTATAGGCTTTTGAATGCCAGCCACTGAAGTGTTTAGATTTCATTTTCTAAGAACAATGCAAAACCAGTAAATCCCTCTTGAGCAAGGGAGGGACAGGTTCAGACTTGTGCTTGGGAAAGGTATTTTAGTGCATCTGAGCTGAGAGGGACCCTGGAGATTACCCAGAAAATTAGAATTATTTCCAGTACAGACAGGGAGACTGGTGTTAGGTGAAGGGAGACCATGAATCCCAGCCAGTGGGATGCTGATCCTTCTTAGTCCTGGCCAACCTTTTGTTCCCATAGCCCAAGCCCATAGTCTTGTTACCAGTACTCTGAAGGGACTAGGGAACTAGGTTAACTCGTTCTTTATTTTTCAGCTCCCACCTGCTTTTTGTCCACTTCCCAGTTAACAATCTATCAAGCTATTCTCTGTCCGTTTCTGAGTCTTACTGGTGAATCTGAACCAGTTCAATAGACTAAATGCCCTAAATATGAAGTTCTAGCCTACCAAACTAGAATTTGATTGGATTTTAGTATTTAACATTACTAAGACCTTATTCTGTGCTAGGTACTATGCTCTCAGTGTGTAATAGCATTTCAAAATCTTTATAGCCACCCCGTGAGATGAGTGATTTAGCCCTATTTGCAGTCAAGGAAATTGAGACTCAGAGAAGAGTCTCAATCACACAGCTAGCTCATCAATAGTGGAGCTGGAGCTGGGTGCAGTGGAGCACATCTGTAATCCCAATGGCTTGGGCGGCTGAGGCGGGAGGCTCGGGTTCAAAGCCAGCTTCAGTAAAAGCAAGGCACTAAGCAACTCGTTGAGACCCTGTCTCTAAATAAAATACAAAATAAGGCTGGGGATGTGGCTTAGTGGTCGAGTGCCCCTGAGTTTAGCCCTGGTACCCTCCCCCCCAACCAAAATAGTGGTTGGAAATTTGGGGGGGGGTTGGGGAGGCGGTTTCTGGGGATCAAACCCACGGCCTTATATATGCTAGGTAGCACTCTACCATTGACCTCCATCTCCACCCTGAGCTGAAATTTTAAATATTTGACCATTTTTTTCTAAAGCCCATTCTCCACATTCTGTTTCCATGCTTCTTAAAAGCAAAACACATTCGGTTGGTCACTAAGTAGGGGTCTCTGGAAATAACTGTGGAAGCCCATCGCTCAGACTTGTGACTAATTCCTTCTTCCACTCTCCCAGGCTTACCTGCGAGCTATTGATGTGAAGATCCTGCAGCAGCTGGTGACCTTGAACGAGGGCATTGAGGCAGTGCGTTGGCTGTTGGAGGAACGGGGGACACTGACCAGTCATTGCAGTAGCCTCACCAGCAGCCAATACAGCCTGACAGGCGGGAGCCCAGGCCGCTCAAGGCGGGGCAGCTGGGACAGCCTTCCAGACACCAGCTCTACTGACCGGCTGGACAGTGTCTCTATTGGCAGCTTCTTGGACACTGTGGCCCCCAGAGAGCTTGATGAACAGGGTCCCCCAGGGGCTCCCTGTCCTGAGATTGACTGGACAAAGGTTATACCTGGCGAGGAGAGGGCCAGGACTGAGGTGGATCTCACAGCCACCAGGCTAGAGAGCTTAATGTCTCTGAGGAAGCCTCCAGGGGAGGGGCTCCAAGGTGGACCATTGGAGCCACCAGAGGACGAGAGTGCCAAACTGGACTTTGAGGCCCACTGGTACTGGGGACAATGCCAAGATGATGTGACCTTCTTGTAACAACTTTCCCAACATTTTGTACTCCTATAGATCTTTCATCCCTTGGCCCTGGTCTCCCACAAAATTTATTCTCCCTCAGTCAAGGAGTAGGAATAGGATGCTCTGAAATCAATTACCATGAAAACCTGGCTCATCATAACTCCGGTCCTAGGGAGTCTCTACCTTTATCCCTCAATTACCAGGCCCCTAGAGCTATTTTCATAGAGAGGTTAACTACAGGTGGGTGTCTCCTGGTGTGAGGGTATTTCTATCCTCTCTCTCTGCCCCTCCCCCAGATAAGGATTTATGACCCATAGGAGATCACTAATGAAGAAATTGGGATGTAATTACTCATCTAAAGTCTAAAAGTCTTGCCACCTCTTGGTCAAGAAGACTGAGACATTCAGGGCCAACCCTTCCTGGATTAGCCCTCCCAGAATCCTTGGGAGTTGGTAGACCCTCCCCTTCCTACTGATGTCATTTCCTGCTAGGATGGACTGACTTTTTGTCTGTTTCAGTCTTTGGATGGTCAGTATAAGGGTGTCTGTGCCTCTGCTGCTAAGTGATACCATATCACTTCATAGCCTTACCATTACTTCATGTGAATGGCAACACATCACCCCTTCTGACAGGAAAGTTGCTCACTGGTGGATGTTTGTGCTGCTTTTTGGAATGTTCTTACCTTTTAAACAGGGAATTCTCATTTTGTCCTAGGGGGTCTCACGGTCTCTATCTACATCCCTGTCTGGTGCAACACTTTTGTCTGTTTGCTTTCTGGGAGAGAAACTGTTAGGGCCTGCACCTAAGGCTCTGAGTCAGCTTGGTCCACTCTGCTACAGTCCCCTGTCTTACCCAATCCCTGGGCTGCCCCATTCTAATTTTGACTCCATTTCTGCCTGCGGGGAGGTTCAGTTTCTGTGTCTCTACACCTTCTCAGTTTCCTTTTCAGGCCTCAGGCCTTTTATATGCAGATGAGTCCTAGCCTTCTCACCCTATGTTGGGAGCTGGGGAGAGTGAAGTTTGAGGCCCTCAGGGCTCTAGGGTAAAACCAGAATCTTGGAGGGTGGGGAGGTGTTATCTTCTCTGACTCTGTAATGCCCTTCCCCCACCCGGTCCAGCCTTCCACCATTTGGTCACAAGGATGCCTGCCTGAGGTTGGGATACAAGGAATCCCCTTGTCTGGGCCACAATGTGGGGGTGTGGCAGGAACAGACAGAGGCTCTTTGGTCTCTGGGCCCCATCTTGGTAGGTGGGCAGGAGCAAGGGAAAGTCCTCCTTTCTCCCTTAGAGCAAGCCCCCTTTACTCTTGGACCTAAGGAGGGAGCAGGGGACTGGCTCTGGGGCTGGATCTCAGGACCCTAGCTAATTACACCAAAGAAGGAATTCACTGAAGCTGCCAACCTGGGGCTCAGAGAAGGGACAGGCCCAGAGGCCAGGGGGGATAAGGACTATGGCTGATGTTTGAATGAATTCTTGGAGATTAACCCTTGGATCCCAGGTGACTGCCCCATATGTTGGCCCCTGTTTTTTGTGGGCCCTAATCTAATTTGATTACTGGAGGGGCGGGGGGGGGGGAGGGAATAAAAGAGGGTCTTGGGATAGTTAACGTGCTCTCCTGAGTTGGAGGAATCTTCACCAAACCTTGAAATAACTCCTACCATTTTTCTACTTTTCAGTTTTTGTTGGGGAAGGGAAGGAAGGAAGCCAAGTCTCTATTTCCCTTAAAACTCCTCAGATGTTGTTCAGCAACCCCCCACTCCCATCCTTCTCAGCAGTCCATGGCTCGCCCCTAAAGATCCTCTCTTCTCCTCTCCCTCAAAGTGAAAGAAATGTCCAAAGTATCCTCTCAGCCTCTTCTCTTCTGCCTACCAGACCTCTCTTTACTGCTCCTCAAGAACCTGGGGCTCCTGACCCCTTAAAGACTGGGAATTCCAATACTCCATTCCAGCCCCTTCTCCACAGCCATTTTATAGTGTTCCCTTGAGTGACCAAAGTAACCACCCTTCCTCATGGACGTCATTATATTCCTTTTTACTTTTTCTGGGGGTGTGGGGTGGGGTGTGTGTGCTTAGAGACGCTTGTGTGCTGGGCACTGAGCTATACCCCCCAGCCCCATTGCATTCCTTTTTGAGTCTCACTTCACGTAGTCAACCAACTTCTCAACTGAAGAGGTTGCCTGCCCTCTTGTGGCCTTTATGCACCATTGCCAGGGTGGCTGGGTGGAACCTCCAAGCTCAAATAACAGTGCAGCCTCCTAGAAGACTAGCCCTCTCAGTACACAGAGAGGCTGGGGACCCAGGAATATATAGATTTGACGAGCATAACCCTTTGTGAAATCTCCAAAGCCACACTGTTCCCAGTCAACACCTCCAAAGCCCAAAGGAACTGAAAGCAATTTCCTCTGATTATAATGTTTGACCCATATTATGTCATCCCTAAAGAATCAGCTCCCCGTCTTTAGAGAAAGGACTGCAGGCTCTGTAGAATAGAAGCTTGGGCCTGGACATCAGGAAGAAAGCCAATCCCAGACCAATCATGAAAGAAAAGTAGGACCAGACATTGTGGGGGCAGAGCTCAGCATTTCAAACTTGTAGGTTACAAGTGGGACGGTGTGGGGAGCTGTGAAATTAGGAAAAACACATGGATCTTGTCAAGATTGGGGTATATCACAGGTCAGGGTATTATGTATAAGTCGGATAGGCACCTGAAAGTGTTGAAATGTTGGAGAGGTGAGGCAAGTGAGGCTACCTGGGTAGTCCAGGTAGGTCTGGGCATCCTGTGTTAATACCTTAGACTCCAGTTCCCTACCAGAGAAAGGAGCCCCACTTGTCCTTCCTGTTTTTAGACTAGCTGGGTGAAACTCAGCTGGTCTATTACCCTAGACTTTTCTGGGTTTCAGGGAAGAGCTACTTGGAATCTCAAAGGAGAAATGGTGAGAGATGTAGGAAAACTTGAGAATGAGCTGGGCACAGTGGTGCATGCCTATAATCCCAGCAACTCGGGAGGCTGACACAGAAGGATTGCAAGTTCAAGACCAGCCTCAGCAACTTAGTGAGACCTGTCTCAAAGTTTAAAAAGGACTGGGGATGTGGTTCAGTGGTTAAGCACCTCTGGATTCAATTCCCAGTACCAAAGAAAAGGAAAACAGGGTGTCTAAAGTATGAATAGAAGAAGCATACTGTCCTGTGAGTACTCTGGGGGGGCTTTTGCCAGGGATCAGGGTAAAGGTAGAAATGAAACTGCTCATGACAGCTACAGAGAACACTTGAGAGGGTAAGGAGTGACACCAGAATGGGTCCATCAAGGGAACATTAAACCACGTGAGTGGACAGGTGTGAAGGCCTGTGCTTAGAGAGCACCAGGCTGACTGGAAATTATGGCAGCTTTGGTGAGAAATATTTGAGGTTACAGTGGACACAAGCTAATTTGTACTTTTGGTGCCAGGCATGTATTGGGTATTCAGTTATACCTGTGTGCCTGTTCAAGGAAGGGAGGGATGAATGTGTGTAAATCCATAAGGAATGTGACTTACAAAACTAAAGTTAACTGATTGTTTATATTAGGTAATTGAAAACTTACTCTATTTAATTCTTAGCAACCCTATAAATAGTACATAGTTAACAATGTCTTGTTGCTTAGAAATATGCTCAAACTCAGATACATATCAAATGAGCCATAATATAAAACTGGATCAGTATCACTTCCTACCCGAACCTCCACACTTAGTCTTAGGAGAATAGGTATTGCTGCTCAATAGTAAAGGCAGGTTCCTGTTGCTGTAATGAATCACCACAAGTTTAATGGCTTAAAAACCATATCTATCTAAGCACTGTGGTACATGTCTGCAATCACAGTAACTCAGGAGGCTGAGGCAGGAGGATTGCAAGTTTGAGACCCCCAAGCAATTTGTTGAGTGAGACCCTATCTCAAAATAAAAAATTAAAAGGGCTGGGTATGTGGCTCAGTGGTTGAGTGCCCTGGGTTCAATTCTGGTACTAAAAAGAAAGAGAACTTGTGATCCTCCTGCTTCAGCCTCCCAAGCCACTGGATTACAGGTGTGCACCACAAAGCCCAGCTGTACTGTTTTCTCTCCAGGACCATATTGTGCTCCTGCTTCTTCAGGCATGAGATAATTACACTCCTAATGAACTAACCTGGGTTCTAGAAAGGTAGATTATCTTCTTTTTAAATTACTTTTTATTCTTCAATAGTTTCTTTTCTTTTCCTTCCTTCCTTCCTTCCTTTCTTTGTTCCTTTCTTTCCTTTCTTTCTTTCACAGTGCTGGGGATTGAACCCCAGACTTCACATGTGCTACACTGAGTCACAGCCCCAGCTCTTTTTCCTTAATAGTTCAGCTGGGCTCCTCAGAGCATGATGAATTCTCATTGTTGTTGATACCAGGCCCCTTTTCATTTTCTTTTTTGTGGTACTGGAGATTGAACCTAGGGCCTCATGTATACTAGGAAAAGCACTCTACCACTGAATTTCATCACAGATCTTTTTCATTTTGAGATGAGAGTCTCACTGAGTCATCCAAGCCGACTTCAAATTCAGGATCCTATTACTTTAGCCTCCTGGGTAGCTGGGATTATAAGTATGCACCACTATGTTCAGCAACCTTTCTTGTTTTCTTTTGATCCCTGATCCCTATGCTTGTTCCTCTCCCTGGTATAGGCATACACAAATGTGTCAGTGTATGTTTGGATATGTATGTATCTTTAAATATATGTAGTTATGTGCTTACATGTTTTAAAAATATATGAATGATATATTAAAAAGAATAAACTAGCTTCTATAATGAATTGCACCCATATTTCAGTGGCTTAACACAGTAAGAATTTGTTTTTCACTTATCCCACATAGCACAGGTATTCCTGGCCTGACAGATCTCCCTGTCCATGTCAGAAGCCAAACTACTTCTGTTTTCAGATGGTGAGAGTATGATCTCTGTATCATAAAGTTCCTTGTCAACTTTTCACCACATTGGTTTATTGTCTATTGATGATCATTCTATGAATTGGATACTTCACTAGGGATTATATAACTGTGATTTGCTAATACTACTATTTCATTTCCACTTATTAGCTCTAATTCTGTACAGAAAAACTTTCCACAACCTCTGGGACTATTTGGTAACCCTAAAATAAAGTTCATACCAGAATGGAAAGAGAAATGCTTAAATCTCTTTCCATTCTTAATTTCAAAGTTATAAGTTGATGTTTTAGCAACTACTAATGGCATTCAATGATTTTGTTTTGTTTTACTCTCTCCCTTTTTAAAAGTTACTATTATGAACCTATAGTTCTTATATATTTAATGTCTTTTAATCATTTGCAATTTTTATATTACATAAAATATCAAGCTTGGGACTGCATGTGTGTGAGACTAAGGGATCATGAATAAATAAATAAACTTGGGATTACTAGCATCATAATTAAATAATTAATCAAGTATATACAAAAATAGAGAAAATAGCTGGGCATGGTGGCTCATGCTTTTTTTTTTTTTTTTTTTTTTAAATATTTATTTAAGTTCTCCACGGACACAACATCTTTGTTGGTATGTGGTGCTGAGGATCGAACCCGGGTCGCATGCATGCCAGGTAAGCGCGCTACCGCTTGAGCCACATCCCCAGCCCTGGCTCATGCTTTTAATCTCAGCAATTTGGGAGGCTGAGGCAGGAGGATTGCAAATTAGAGGTCAATCTCAGCAACTGAGTGAGACACTATCTCAAAGATATAAAGGGCTAAGAATGTAGTTCAGTGGTAAAGTGCTTCTGGGTTTAGTCCCCACTACCAAAAAAAGCATCAAAAATAGAGTAATGAATTCTTATGTATCTATCATCTACCTTCAAGTTATCAATTCTCGGCCAATCTTGATTTATTCCTTCAACTATTCTCCCCAGTCAAGAGTATTTTGTAGCAAAATCATTCATCTATAAATGTTTAGTAACTCTAAAAGATAAGGACTTTTATTAGCCATTATTGTGCCTAAAACTAGTAATTTCTCAACACCATGTAGTAAAATATAATTAGTGTTTAATTTTCTGATAACTTTTAAAAATAGTTTTAGGCTGGGCATGGTGGTGCATGCCTGTAATCCCAGCAGTTCAGGAGGCTGAGGCAGGAGGATAGCAAGTTCAAAGCCAGGCTTAGCAATTTAGCAAGACCCCAGGTAACTTAGTGAGACTGTGTCTCAAAAGAAAAAAAAAATTGAAAAAGAGCTGGGGGTATGGCTCAATGGTTAAGCATCCCTGGGTTTAATCCCTTGAACCAACAACAAACTAATTAGTTTTATCACCAGTGTTATTCTGGCTTTTTTAAAAATAGTTTTATTCTTTAATTCTGTATCCCTAGACACTATATTTTAGTCTCATCTATTTAAGAGCAATTGATATGTCTTCTATGAGTTTCCCATACATCCTTTCTTAACTGCTTACAATTTGTTTTTTAAAGATTCTGGGCCATTTGATTGACACAATTTATCACAGACTGGATTTTGCTAATTATATATTCATGCTTCAGGGATTTTGTTTCTTTGTTTTGTTAGTGCTGGGGATTGGGAATGAACCCAGGTCCTCATACATGAAGTAGATTTTTTTTTTTTTTTTCATTTTTGTTACTGGGAATTGAACCCAGAGATGTTTAATTCCTGAGCAACATCACCAGCCCTTTGTTTTATTTTTTAATTTTGAAATAGGGTCTTGCTAAGTTCTTAGGGCTTTGCTAAATTGCTGAGGTTTATCTTGAACTTGTAATCCTCCTACCTCGGTCTCCCAACTTGCTGGGGTTACAAGCATGCACCACCATATCCAGCTAGACAGGTTTCTTTATGTTGCCTAGACTGATCTTGAACTTGTGAGCATGATCCAGTTCTAATTGTTCTGTGTCCCCAATATTTCCTGCAAATTATTAGCTGGACTCATAAGCTGGGTCACACTCGGAATTGATCACTTTGGCGGGACAATTAAGAGTTGGTGCATGCCTGTAATCCCAGTGGTTCAGGAAGCTGAGCAGGAGGATCACGAGTTTAAAGCCAGCCTCAAGGGGCTGGGGATGTGGCTCAAGCAGTAGCAAGCTCTCCTGGCATGCGTGCTGCCCGGGTTCCATCCTCAGCACCACATACAAAGTTGTTGTGTCTGCTGAAAACTAAAAAATAAATATTAAAATTCTCTCTCTCTCTCTTTAAAAAAAAAATAAATAAATAAAATAAAGCCAGCCTCAATAAAAAGTGAGGTGCTAAGCAACTCAGTGAGACCTTGTGTCTCTAAATAAAATACAAAATGGGGCTGAGGATGTGGCTCAGTAGTTGAGTGACCCTGAGTTCAATCCTGGGTACCACCAGAAAAAAAGAGGAATCTGGAAAAAAAAATAGTCATATGAATCTAATTGTTTCTGTGATTTTATTTTTTCAGGTGCTGATGCTTATTGTGTCTGTTAATTAATTGAAGATTGCAAAATGGCACCTTTAGTACTATAACCTCCTTTTATTGATTAGTTTAAATATCTTTATTTATTTATTTTGCAATGCTAGGAATTGAACCCAGGGCCTTAGGCATGCTTGGCAAATATTTTACCACTGAGCTACATACACAGACTCTGAAATACTTTTATAAAGAGAAGTTTCCTCTCATCCACTATTTGGTTTCTAAGTACTATACTTCACAAAGGAAAGCCAGAGTGAATGCTTGATTGCCCCCCCCCCACTTTTTTTTAATGGACACAATATCTTTATTTTTATTTATTTATTTATTTTTATGTGGTGCTGAGGATCCTACCCAGGGCCTTACATGTTCAAGGCAAGCGCTGTACCACTGAGCTACAACCTCAGCCCCCTCCCCTTTTTTTAAACCAGTGTTCAACAAGATAATGAAACAAATTTCTATTATTATTATTATTATTTTTTTTGGTACCAGGGATTGAACTCAATGCACTCAACTATTGAGCCATTGAGCCACATCCCCAGCCCTTTTTTTTTTTTTTTTTTTGTATTTTATTTAGAAACTGTCTTACTGAGTTGCTTAGTGCCTCCATGTTGCTGAGGTTGGCTTTGAACTCACAATCCTCCTGCCTCTGCCTCCTGAGCCATAGGGATTACAGGTGTGCACCTCCATACCTGACTTCTATCATTGTTTTAAGGTAACAATTTCAAAAGTGTATCATGGGCTGGGGTTGTGGCTCAGCGATAGAGTGCTCTCCTAGTATGTTCGAGGCCCTGGGTTTGATCCTCAGCACCACATAAAAATAAATAAAATATCAGTATTGTGTCCAACTACCCTTTTTAAAAAATGAATATTTTAAAAAAATAAAAGTATATCATTATGGGGCAAGGGATGTGGCTCAGTGGTACAGTGCTTGCCTGATATGCATGAAGCCTCAGGTTCAATTCTTAGCACCACACACATAAAAATTTATCATTATAAACTTGTGAGTTTATATACACATTACATAGATTTAAATAACTTAATTGTTATTATTGCCAGATGCAGTGGTGCAAGCCTGTAATTCTAGTTTCTCAGGAGGCTGAGACAAGAGGATTCCAAGTTTTAGGCCTAGAACTTGGCAACTTGGCCTGTGAGGATCCTGTCTCGAATAAAATAAAAAAGGCTGGGAATTTGGCTTAGTATTAGAGGGCTTTGGGTTCAATTTCCCATATGAGAAAAAAAGAAAAAAGAATTGTCATCATTTAAAAGTCAATTGCCAGCCTACACCTGTAATCCTAGCGGCTTGGAGGCTGAGGCAGGAGAATCACAAGTTCAAAACCAGTCTCGGCAACTTAATGAGACCCTGAGAAACGCAGCAAGATCCTAAATAAAATATGAAAAAAAAAAAAAAAAGGCTGGGGTTGTGGCTCAATGGTTGAGTGCCCCTGAGTTCAACCCCTGGTATGTCCCCTGCCCGCCCCCCACAAAAAAAGAGTCAACTGCCCCAACTTTGGTAGAGTTTCATCAAGTTATTCCTGAGTTCTTTCAATATTACTAGTCATCTCTTTTCTTGTGTTTTTTTTATAAGATACTCCTTGGACATCTTGGATACAGATGTGACTTCCTTTTCCTTCCCTTCCTCCTTCCCTTCTTCCTTTCCATTTGAGACAGGTCTTTCTGTTTCCCAGGATGGTCTCAAATTTGTGAACTCAAGTGATCCTCCTGCCTTAGTCTCCTGAGTTGCTGGGACTTAAGGCACACCCCACCATGCCTGGCTTTGGACACATATTTGAATCGGCTATGATTCTAAGAAGGCTTAAAGGTTTTTGTTTTGTTTTGTTTTTTGATACTGGGGATTGAACTCAGGGGTACTCAACCACTGAGCCACATCCCCAGCGCGCGCCGCGCGCGCGCGCGCTCTCTCTCTCTCTCTCTTAATTTAGAGATAGGGCCTTGTTAAATTGCTGAGGCTGACTTTGAACTTGTGATCCTGCTGCTTCAGCCTCCTGAGTTGCTGGGATTACAGGTGTGTGCCACCATGCCTGGCCAAGGCTTGAGTTTTTTTTTTGTTTTTTTTTTTTCAGATTAGAAATTAGAAGTTTATTAAAGGACAGCAGAAAAGACTTCTCCCGGAGGAAGAAGGGGACCCAAGAGGTGGAATCCCAAGGCTTGAGTTTTATAAGTGATATATTTCAACATCACAGCTAGGCCTTTTCAGTGAACAAAGCTAGCAGTTTATGTATGTGTACATATACTATATACATCCATCTATCTATCTACACACACACACGCACGCACACACACACATATCTATGATAAATTACCTCACAAGTAAACGTTGATATTTTCAGTTCAAATTCAAAATTACTGGCATGTGCAAGGTCCTGGGTTCCATATCCAGCACAGTAAAACAAAACAAATTCAAGGTTAATCACTTTTTTAGAAAAACATTTATTTGTTAGTTGTAGTTGGACACAATACCTTTATTTTACTTATTCATTTTTATGTGGTGCTGAGGATTGAACCCAGGGCCTCACACATGCTAGGTGAGTGCTCTACCCTAAGCTACAACCCCAACCTACAAAGTTAATCACTTTTTTACTTAATCGCTTTTCTAGCTCCTTTCATCCATATAAAGAAATCCTAGTTTTCAGGGACAGAGAAGATAGAATATTCTATAATTATTCATTTTATTTCATATTACACATGAAGCATTCTCAGAATAATAATTTAACATTACCATAAAAATGAGCACTGAAAACATTTAAAAAGTATTTTTCTATTGTGTTTCTCCACAATTGTTTTTAGAGGGTGTAGCTCAGTGGTAGATCACTTGCCTAACATAGTTAAGGCACTAGTTTTGATCCTCAGCATCACATAAAAAATAAATAGGCTGGGGATATAGCTCAGTTGTAGAGTGTTTGCCTCACATGCACAAGGCCCTGGGTTCAATACCCAGCACCACTAAATAAATAAATAAATAAATAAATAAGGTTATAAAAAAATATATATTTAAAAAAAATTGTGGGCTGGGGTTCTGGCTTAGCAGTAGAATGCTCACCTAGCATGCACGAGGCTCTGTGTTCAATCCTCAACACCACATAAAAATAAATAAAATAAAGGCATTGTGACTAACCAAAAAATAAATATTTAAAAAAATTATTTTTATACATATATGAAGACATGAATGGTGTGACTCTACTTGTGTACAACCGGAGACATGAAAAATTGTGTTCTATGAGTTGGAATGCATTATGCTGTCACGTATAACAAGTTAGAATAAATAAATAAATAAATAGATAAATAAATAAATAAATGTATGTTTTTATAAGGGTTGGGTTTGTTTGTAGCTCAGTGGTAGAGTGCTTGCTTAGTATGTGTGAGGCACTGGGTTCAATCCTCAGCACCACGTTAAAAAAATAAATAAAATAAAGGTATTGTATCTATCTACAACCAAAAAAAAGTTTTTTAAAATTGTTTTTAGTGCCGGAACAATGGTGCATGCCTATAATCCCATCGGCTTGGGAGGCTAAGGCAGAGGATCTCAAGTTCAAAGCCAGTCTCAGCAACACCAAGGTGTTGCTAAAAAAAAACTCTAAATAAAATTTAAAATAGGGATGAGGATGTGGCTTAGTGGTCGAGTGTCCCTGAGTTCAAAATCGTTTTTATAGTAAACCTACATTGTCTGGGCATAGAGTTATTATGTACTACACTCTGTCCTGCATGGCTCTTACATAGCTTTAGTTCTACAAGTAACTTTTTTATGTAATACCTCCAGTCCTTAAGGCATTGTTCAGAAGAGCCTTGGGAACAATATTTCCTGAAATCATGTTTGTTGATAAATTTATCTGTGTCTTTTATACTTGCAAAGTTTGTGTTACTAGGGTTGTACTTCCCTTTTTTGAATCTCTTAGTAAATATATTACTTCTCTTTCTTCTGGAATGAATTATTATGTTTGAAAAGCCGAAGGATAATCTAAATTTTTTTTGCCCTTCTAAGTCATACATTCTGTTTTCTAGATGCCCAAGAGATTTTTTAAAAAATATTTTTTTAGTTGCCAATGGATTTTTAGCTTTGTTTGTTTATATGTGGTGCTGAGAATCAAACCCAGGGCCTCACATGTTAGGCAAGCGCTCTACCACTGAACACAACCCCAGCCCCAAGATTTTTTTTTTTTAATTGTTGGTGGTCATTTGGGGACGATATTCACAGTTTCGCAGTATACTTTTTGAATATGTAGTCTCAAATTTTTCATTAGTTCAAGAAAAATCTTTTTAAATAGCTTTTAGAATTTATCCTGTTCCTTTACTTTGATTTTTCTTCTTCGAAGACTCATTATTTCTGTATATTTTTAAGTATTCTTTTCCCATTTTCAGTATTTGTCACTGTTTCTCTCATATTTTATCTCATTCTTCAATTTTATATTCCCATGGTTCTGAGATCAAACCCAGGGTTCAGGCATGCTAGGCAAACACTCTACCACTGAGCCACATCCCAAACTTCAGTTCTTTTTTATTTTGATTTTTTAGACAAATGCTTTTACTATGTTTATAAAATCTGCATAGTTGTGTTAAGCGTTCATTTTGATTTTTAAAATTTCCTCTTTTTCACTTTCTATAAAAAGCATTATCCACTGTGTTAATTTGCTTTTTTAAATATATTTTTTAAGGTTATCAATGGACCTTTATTTATTTATATGCTATGCTGAGAATCGAACCCAGTGTCTGACACATGCTAGGGAAGTGCTCTACCACTGAGCCACCACCCCAGCCCTCATTTGCATTTGTGTACATTTTAGTCTTCATTTCTACACTGCTTTTTCAGTTCATTTCCAGTTCTTTCCACATTCCTTTCAGAATAAGTCTGTCATTCACTTACATTTTTCTAATTCTGATTTATGTTCTTTCATGCATCATATCATTGTCTTAGTGTCCTTTGCTTGTTTTGAAATAGTCAATGCTTTCACTATTTGTAGTCATGTTATTCTTTTTCTTTCTTTCTTTTTTTTTTGATACTGGGAATTGCACTTAGGGGCACTCAACCACCGAGCCCCAGCCCCAGCCCTATTTTATTTAGAGACAAGGTCTCACTGAATTGTTTAGCACCTTGCTTTTGCTGAGGCTGGCTTTGAACTTGCCATCCTCTTGCCTCAGCTTTCCAAGCCACTAGGATTACAGGCATGCACCACCATGCCCAGTGTTGTAGTCATGTTATGTATGTTTGTTTTGTTTTTATGTTTTGCTAGGGATTGAACCTAGGAGCACTTTACCATTGAGTCACATTCCAGCCCTTTTTAATTTTTGAGATAGGGTTTCACTAAATTGCTGAGGCTGGCCTCAAACTTAGACTCCTCCAGCCTCAGCCTCCCCAGTTGCTGGGAGCACAGGTATCTACCACTGCTCCTTGCTCCAGGAAGTTTTTACAACATTATAGAGCTCCCTTTTGTGTTTTGTGTCACTTATTTTCCTGTATTCCCCTCCTCCATGTTGGTTTCCATCTTATTCTTTCCTTTCTGCTATTCCCATCTTAACACATTTTTATTTGACTTCTAGCAGTTTATGTTAGAGTCTGTAAACAAGTCAGGATGGCGCCTGTCATTTTGCCAGAGGGAGTGGTTGGTGAAGTAAAGTCAGCGAGCCATTAAGTGTGGAGATTTCTTATTGGTTGACTGCTGTATCTAGTTTATGTTAATTAAGATAAGCTGTTGGAATGTATAAATACCTCTCCTGTCCTACTATAAACGGCTCCCACTCCTGCTGTATCACGTACACAAGTTGTTCATCACCCCCCAGCTATTTTGCCCAGCCAGCCGGGCTGCAGCAAGTTTCTGTTCTATGTGAGGCATGGTACTAAGAGAAAGCCCTTGTGGGTCAGTTTGATAGTTTATAGGAACAAGACCTGGCCCAGCCCCTTTGGTCCTCACTGTAGGCCCCTGGCACTTACCTTCTATTTTACTTTTATATGTAATATCTATATATCACACACACACACACACACACACACACTAGGTATTGAACCGAGGGGCGCTTAACCACTGAGCCACATCCCTAGCTCTTTTTATTTTTTATTTTGAGGCAGGGTCTTGCTCAGTTCCTTAGAGCCTCTCTAAATTGCTGAAGCTAGCTTTGAATTTGCCATCCTCCTGCCTTAGCCTCCCGAGCCACTAGAATTACAAGTATGTGCCAGGGTGTCTGGCTTTTACCTGCTATTTTATACACTCTGCTCCATTTTTCATCTGTTCTATCTACTATTCTCAGCTGACCTGTTGTTATGATTTGGATTTAGAAATATATCCTGAAAAGCAGCAGCAGCTTCTTCTTCTCTTCTTTTTGGTACTGAAGATTGAATCCGGGGTCACTTTTTTATTTTCAGATATGGTCTTGCTATGTTGTTGAGAATCTTGCTTAATTGCTGAGGCTGGTCTCAAATTTGCAATCCTCCTGCCTCTCTGGGATTAGCATCATGCCTGGCTCAAAGTCCATGTTTTAAAAGCCTGATTCCAATTCAACAAGGTTCAGAGGTGGGGCTTTTCCATTTGATGGATTACTAATTTGAATAGACTTGGTGATAATTTAGGCAGATAGGCATGGATGGAGGACAGTGGTCTTGGACTATATCTGTCCTTGGCTCCTTCCCTGTCTCCCCCCCCCCACCACACACATACCTTCTCTGTTTCTCTCTCTCTGCTTCTGGTTGCCATAAGCTGAGCACTGTCCTCTTTCATACCCGTTCATCATGTTTTGCCTCACCTCAAGCCCAGAGCAATGGAGTCATCCAAAAATGAACTGAACTCAAAATTAAACTTTCCTCCTCTAAGTTGTTCTTGTCAGTATTTTTATCACAGCAACTAAAAGCTGACTGACATATCTGTTTTGATTCCAGTGAATACCTACAGGCTCTTTGGGGTTCTCCTGTCCTTAATCTGTCAAACACGTTATGCTAGATTCATGGGATCCCAATAGACCTCCAGGAGCCAAATCCAAAGCAAGCACACAAGAGTCTTTATTGCAAACTCGAGCCTGGACTCACAACTGTTCCCGACACAGCGGTCCCAGGGAGTGAGTCCTGGTCCTTTTGTTCAGTGAGATTTTATAGGTTTTGGGGAGATACTCTATGTGTCACAACATCACACAGCAAATCATTCCATACCACAGGAAAATCAAATAATAACTTTTAACATTGATTAGCACATTCAATGGCGGGAACAAGTTGAGTAGGGGTGATTGGTTAATATAAGAGAGGGATTCCTTTGAACTGATTGGTTTAGGCCATGAGGGGTGTATGTGCTAAACTACATGGTTTCCCAATATGTTATCTGTTGGTAAAGATGGCGCCTAGAGTGCTTCTCTTCTGCCTGGAGCACTTCTCTTCTGGGAGCTCAGGTTCATGACGCACTGAATGGCATGCAAACCCTAACCTCCAATCCCTGAGAATGGCACACCTCCAATCCCTGAAGTGGCTCGAACTGTTGGCCAATGAAGAAGTAATAGTCCACTCACCTTGCTCCTCCTCATCCTGTGTTGAGCCCATAAATATCAACACCCTGTTCGCGTTTGCTCTTTTACTCTTACTCTCTCTTACTCTCTCACTCTCACTCGCTTACTCTCCCTCTCTCTCTTGCTCTCCCCCTCTCTCCCCCTCCTCTCTCTCTCCCCCCTCCTCTCTCTCTCCCCCTCCTCTCTCTCCCCCCTCCTCTCTCTCTCCCCCTCCTCTCTCTCTCCCCTCCTCTCTCTCTCCCCCTCCTCTCTCTCCCCCTCCTCTCTCTCTTTCCCCCTCCTCTCTCTTCCCCTCTCTTCTCTCTCTCTCTTCCTCTCTCTGTCTCCCCCCCACTCTCCTCTCTCTCTCTTCCTCCCCACCCCCTTCTCTTCTGTGACTGGCCGCTACGGTCCTGCTAATAAAATCTCAGACAGGTAACTGCAGCCCATCCCATGAGCGCCTGAACCCTAACTCACCAGAATGAGGGAATTGGCTGTTGAGTGTCCGGCAATCCCTCTGGGTGTTTTAGCGGGGGAATGCACCCCACCTAGACCCATCAGGGTCGCTGTGGACCCTAGGCGCTCTGCTAGGACACCCCTGGGAATCCACCGCCTGGGATGTAGGATTAATTCTCCCTAACTCCTCCATCTCTCTTCACTCTTATCTCCCGTGGATGGATTATCGTAATTGCTACAGCCCGTCTTACCTGAGTCCAGAACTCCGTTCCTCCTGTTCCTGACTCTTTCCTTCCAGTCGAAAAACTTTCCTGACATCAGGTTGCCCACGGCCCCAGCCCTACTTGGGTCTCACAGATCGCACTTCACTGGTGACGACCGGGTAGTGCCCTCTGTATTTCCTCCAGGCAGTCGGTCATTTTGGGGATGCCCACTTGATCCTCCGTTCACCCCGAGCTTCCCGGCCTGGGTTTTCTCTCTCTCCCTCCCTCTTACTCTCTGACTCCCATCTTGCCCTTCCAGCATGGGAAATTCCTTGTCCCTCCTGGCCGATTCTCCCTTGCAGTGCCTCCTAGATAATTTGAAAACCCTGAGCCTGGCCCCTGATATTAAACCAAAAACAATACAAAGGACTGCAAACCCTCCCTCCCTGTCGAATTCTCTCTCTCTTGGTCTCTTTCCTCTATGACTCCTCCGTGTCCTTCCAAACCTGTGCCCCTCTCAATCCGGCAACTCTGTTACCCATTCAGGCTCAAGGTCAAACACAGTCTCCAATACATAAATGCAGGGAAATTCTAGAAAACTTCCTCCCATGCCCAACTAATATCACTGAGGGACCTCTAGACCAACCTGATTACATCTGGTTCACTGATGGCAGCTCCTTTATGCATGAGGGGATCAGAAAAGCTGGATATGCCATAGTGTCCCTATCACGAGTAAATGAAGCCAATCCCCTGCCTGCAAATACCACCAACCAACAGGCTTAGCTGGTAGCTGCAACTCGAGCTGTGAATTGGCAGCAGGGAAAAATCTTACACTTTATACTGATTCCAAATATCTTTTCCACATTCTTTTATCTCATGCAGCAATTTGGAAGGAGAGAGGTCTCCTGAACTCAAAGGGCACCTCTATAACCAACTCCACATACATCACCCAGCTACTACAAGCTTCCCAGCTTCCTAAAAAACTTGGAGTTGTCCATTGCAGATCACACCAAAATGACTCCTCCCCCGTCACACAGAGGAATTCAAAAGCAGATCAGGCAGCCAGGTCAGCTGCTCTTTTAGACCCCACCAGATCTCTCATTGCCACGTGCTGTCCATCATTACCCAATAATGGAGACCCACCTACACATGCCCTCTTTACTTACCTCCCAAAGGCAGATTCTCAAAGCCTTTTTCCACTCTTTACTCTGACTCTCCAGGATAAAGAAGTGATAACAGCAAATCACAGCCTCGTGCCAGATATGCAAAATACATCAAAACCCCCCAAACCTTCCCTTCTCATCAGGCTAGGGGCCATATTCCTGGGGCAGATTGGCAAATCGACTTTACCAACATGCCCAGAGTAAAAAACTTCAAATACATACTAGTTTTAATAGACACATTCCCGGGTTGGGTAGAGGCCTTCCCCACCTCAAATAAGCAGGCTACCACAGTTGCTAACATCCTCCTAACTGAAGTAATCCCTCAGTTTGGGATGCCCGCTTCAATCCAATCTGACAACAGGCCTGAGTTTGTCTCTCAAGTAACCCAGAATGTGGCAAAGACGTTGTCCATTCCATGGCACTTTCATTGTCCCTATCGTCCCCAAGCCTCAGGTAAGGTTGAGTGAGCCAACCGCACAATGAAAGACATCATAACGAAACTATCTTTTTTTTTTAATATTTTTTATTTCTCGGCGGACACAACATCTTTGTTTGTATGAACATCTTTGTTTGTATGTGGTGCTGAGGATCAAACCCGGGCCACACGCATGCCAGGCGAGCACGCTACTGCTTGAGCCACATCCCCAGCCCGAGAGAGAATTTTTAATATTTATTTTTTAGTTTTCGGCAGACAAAACATTATTGTTTGTATGTGGTGCTGAGGATCGAACCCGGGCCGCACACATGCCAGGCGAGCACGCTACCGCTTGAGCCACATCCCCAGCCCCATGAAACTATCTTTAGAGCTTCATTTAGATTGAGTTAAACTCCTCTCTCTTGCCCTACTATGCCTGAGTGCTTTATCAAAAAAGTCATTCCTTGCCTTCCCCTTTGAGATAATGTATGGTCGTCCCCTTCTCCCCCCAGAATCTCACCAGAGCCTTGACTCCTCCTCGACAAATATGCTCTTCCCTTCCTCTTCCTTATATGCTCTGAGTTATGGAAGCAACAAGATTTGTTGCTTCTGGATCCAGAGAACTCAGCTGCCTCCTTTCTGCTCAAACCAGGAGAATGGGTCTACTTTTCTTCCCCAGGGGAAAGATCCCCCCTAACCCCAAAATGGGAAGGGCCATTACAGGTAGTGCTGTGTACACCCAATGCTGCAAAACTCCAACAGGAAGGAAAGAAACTAACTCCCTAGATTCATATTTCTAGGTTAAAACCAGCGGCAAGCCCTCCAGAGGACAATCCCACCACGGCTCCCAACCTTGCAGGACCCCCACAATCACCCAGATTTACCTGTGAGATATCCTCAGATAACCTTCTCAAGGTCCGTTTTTCACAGTCATGCACCACCCTTCATCCCATTCTGGAGAGGACATACATAAGAATGGGCCTCCTGATAGGATCTAGGAACTCACAGCAACACAGTACACCCACACCCTTTATAGAAATCAGCAATTGGCACAACAATCCTATTGGGACCTCTTCACAAACCCCATCAGCTGCTGGATTCTCCAGATCCTGGGACCTCTAGTTGGTCTTTTTATTCTGTGCCTTCCTTCCTTGCATTTAAAAAATTCCATCAAGGACAAATTAACAAAATCTCTAACCAAACTTTCAATCAGCTCCTCCTCAGGGATTACCAGCTACTTGCCAATGAGCCAAACGACATGCACATTCAGTCATCCCAAGAAACCTCCACCAAGTGCTGAAAGATAAAGATACTGAATGTCAACTCCACCGAAGGGCCATCTCTACCCCACCATGCCAAAAAAAATAAGCCCTTGGTTTTCAGCTTTATATGTTTTAATCTGCCATCTCCTGGGCATTTTCTACCAGACCTACAGACTGGACAACATGCCAGAAATTAATGCTGTTTCTTTTCATAGTTGCAGGGCACATTCATGGACTTCTTCCTGGAGGAAATCCATGCCTTCAGTGCATGGATATGGGGCCTCCTGGCCCTTTTTCTCCAACCAACTGACCTCCTTCCTCCCTCTAAATGATGCCCCTACTCAGCAGGAAGTAGCCAGATGGAATACTACGCCCCCAAACCAAAATAAAAAAGGGAGGAATGTTGATAAAGATGGCGCCCAGAGCACTTTTCTTCTGGGAGCTCAGGTCCATGACCCACTGAATGGCGCATGAACCGTCACCTCCAATCCCTGTGAATGGCTCGAACTTTGAATGGCACACCTCCAATCCCTGAAGTGGTGCGAACTCTCGGCCAATGAAGAAGTAACAGCTCACTCGCCTTGCTCCTCCTTATCCTGTGTTGAGCCCATTAATATCAACATCCTGTTCATGCACCCTCTCTCATTTTCCCCCCTCTCCTCCCTCTCCTCCCTCTCTCCTCTCTTCTCTCCTCCTCCTCCTCCTTCTCCTTCTCTCTCTCTCTCTTTCTCTCTCTCTCTCTCTCTCTCTCTCTCTCCCCCTTTCTCTTCTGTGACTGGCCGCCAGGGTCCTGCTAATAAAATCTTGGGCAGGTAAACGGTTGTTTCAGCTTGTTGAGTTTACGGAGCTTTTCCGCAGTTCCATCATTATTATTATTATTATTATTATTATTATTGTTATTATTATTATTTGAGATAAGAGTCTGCCTGTCCCCTAGGATTGGCCTCAAACTTGCAATCTTCCTGCCTCAGTGCCGCAGTCTGGCTGGGCACAATTCAGGAGCCACTTGTCAAAAGAAACAAACTTTATTTTTAGAGCCACACACGCCAAACAAAACAGCTTCTCAGGAAAAACCTTCAGAGCCCAACTGCCACCACCAGCTTCTCACAAGCCTCTCCACCTCCCCCACTCCTCCTGCTCTTGAGGCTGATTGGCTGGGTCGCGTGGGCAGAGCCAAAAAAAGTCCCCCAATGAGCAGCTCCGTGGTCTGAAAGGGCAGGGAAACAGCCCAATGAGCATCACCACAGAGGAGCCAGTCAGTTGGCAGCTAGAAGTTGCTGGGGCTGCTGTGAGCCAATCATCAGCTGGCACCTGGAAGTTTGCTGGGGCCCCTTCGGCTGTGGCTCTCAACATCTCCCCCTCTCTGTTTAAACAATAAGCATGTGGCTTAGGGATCGTGCCTGCCTTAGGTTGTCCAATAGTACATATGGTACTTACCCGTTATCAGATGAGCTGACCTCAAGGCGTCAGCCTCCTGTCTTAGGTTGGTATCATTGCAATTGGATCTTACCCGTCACTGTCTACTGGTCCAGTATACAGCCACACCTGTGGATAGGTCTTTGTACCAGCAGGGGGATGAGGTTCTTTGCCTCACCTCTGTTGGCCCCCAAATTTTAGCTGAACGACCATGACAAGCAGAAGGGAGGAAGATACACCAAGCCAATTGACGGCTCCTTTTGGAAAAATTGTACCACCAATTACATCATCAGCAAAAATACCCCAACACTACCACAAGTCGCTGCACCAACAGATAGTTCACAATGCATACAGGTGAGTTCACAATGCATACAAGTGATTCATAGTCCAGGCAAGTTCTGTAAGCAGTTCAGTGATGGCTCCTTTTGGAAAAATTGTACCACCGATGACACCATCAGCATAAATACCCCAACACTACCACAAGTCGCTGCACCAACAGATAGTTCACAATGCATACAAGTGAGTTCACAATGCATACAAGTGATACATAGTCCAGGCAAGTTCTGCAAGCAGTTCAGTGATGGCTATTGCAGAAGCTGTAGATTGGTTTTATCTTTGTCTTCACCAGCACTGGGATTAAGATAGGAATTCTGGCAATAATGGCTAAAGAAAAAATTATATAACATTTCAGAAGGCACTAAAAGAAAACAATTTTCTTAACAATGTACCTTATCTTGCACAGAATTATTAAATATAATGAAAAGGAAAGGTGAAAGTAAACAAACAGATCGGTTAATTTCCTTTTTTGTTCATATATTAAAACAATCCTCAACAGCTGTTTACCCAATTTAAATTAAACCATTTAAATCATGTGAAAAAAATATATATTTGGATCCATTTTTTCATGAGCGCTCATCATATATGATATATGGACATACGTACATTCAAACACAAAACAAGTGTGCACACATAATCTAACACATACAAGACATAACAAATAGTAAAGGCCTTATAACTTTTTACAGGTGAAATCTCCATTGCAATGTTTAAAAACTCTATAGTCAAAAAATAGAACTGATCAGCAAAACATTAACCTAGGTCTGTATGAGCTCAAAAAACAAAATAGAACTTCATGATGTGGGAAAGGGTAATAATAAAATAGATATTGAAAAAAGCATCCTGGTTCTATCGCAGATGTAAGAATAGCCAAACTGGAGTTTTGGATATCAGTTGTTATGGATTTGAGCCAAATCATCTTCTTTTTGGTCTGTAGAAATCGCTTTAGTTAATCTTTCTGGAATCCAAATCGGCTGCTGTTCTCCCTGTGGAAACACACAAACAGACCCCCAACTCCAGACAATTACTGGGTCAGGACCTTTCCATTGTCCTGTTAGAATATCCTTCCAAAGTACCTTGGGCTTATGTACATTTTTTGGACACATATGCCTTTCTGCAGCACTAAGCCCTGATGAATCCAAATTTAAAAAGTTTAGAGTAAAAAGGGTAATTTTAAGTTTATCTTTGGGGAATATATACCCCTTCCCAATTCCCTCTTTTTGCTTTAATAAGTACATTTTAATAGTTTGATGAGCTCTTTCAACTATGCCTTGTCCCTGTGGATTGTATGGGATTCCTGTTATATGAGTAATGCCAAATGTTGAGCAAAATTGTTTAAAAGAGGTAGAAGTATAACCAGGGGCATTATGTTTTTAACTGTTTTGGAACACTCACAGTAGCAAAATTTTATAAGCAATGAGCTATAATATCTTTAGTTTTTTCCTCCGGCATGAAGTAAGCCCATCAAAAATTCAGAAGAAGTATCAACTGTAACATGCAAATATTTTAATTTTCCAAATTCTGGCAAGTGTGTGACGTCCATCTGCCAAATATGGTTAGGTATCAGTCCTCTAGGATTGACTCCACGATTAATTTGTGGTAAAAAGATCACACAATTTTGACATTGTTTTATTATTTGTCTAGCTTGTTCCTTAGTTATTTTAAAATGCTTTTGTAAAATATTAGCATTGACATGGAACTTTTTATGAAAATTTGTAGCTTCTTCTAGTGTAGAGAAAATATGTATGTCATGTGTAGTTTTATCTGCTAAATCATTGCCCAAATTAACGGCTCCAGGCAATCCTGTATGTGCCCTGATATGTCCTATGAAGAATGGATCTTTTCTGTCCCAGATTAGACTTTGTATAGTGGAAAGCAAAGAGAAAACAGTAGAGGAAGGGGAAATCCTACCAGCATCTTTAAGGGATACTATAGCATTAACTATATACTGACTATTGGAAAATAAATTAAATACAGAATCTTTAAACATCACAAAAGCTTGTAATACTGCATTAAGCTCTACCTTTTGAGCTGATTGTTTGGGTACTAAAAATGTAAAAGTTTGATCAGGTGTAACTATTGCTGCTGTACCATCATTTGACCCATCAGTGAATATATTTGGAGCATTCATGAGAGGTGTTTTTCTTGTCATTTTTGGAAAAATTACAGGATGCAATGACCAAAAAGACAATAAAGGATTATATGGTAAGTGGTTATCAAATGAAACATTAGATTTGCACATTAGACCATGGAAACAGCTGGGACCCCTTCGGCTTTGGCTCTCAACACTTCAGACTTACGGAATGCTGGGATTACAGATGTGCATCCCCATGTTTGGCCCTTCCCTTTCTCCTTGATATCTATAGGATATCAAGTGCTTCTTCACTTTGTCCTTTATGAGCCTGGCTAAGAATTTGTTTGTTAATCTTTTTTTTTAAACCCTGGGTACTAGGGATTGAACCCAGGGGCACTCAATGATTGAGCGCCCACATCCCCAGCCTTTTTTTTTAAATTGTTTTAGTTATAGATGGACACAATACCTTTATTTTATTTATTTGTCCTTTCTTTTATGTGGTGTTGAGGATTGAACCCAGTGCCTCACAGATGCTAGGCAAGCACTGTACCATTGAGCCACAACCCCAGCCCTTCCCCAGTCCTTTTTAATATTTTATTTAGAGACAGCATCTCCCTGAGTAGCTTAGGGCCTTGCTAAATTGCTGAGGCTGGCTTTGAACTTTTTATCCTCTTGCCTCAGCCTCCCTAGCTGCTGCTATTACTGGTGTGTACCACCATGGCTAGTTGAATATTTGTTTCAAGTTGAATTCTCTGGAGTCAAAAATGAAGATGGAATTTGGAGTGCAAGATATTTATTAGGAATCAATACCTGTGAAAAGAAGGGTGCCTACCTGGGGCAGGAGAAGTGCAACTGTAAGCCCTTGGCCACCCCAGTGGGGAGCTTACCATCACCTATTGCCTACCAAAGTATACTTCATACAGCCATTATGGCTGGGCCTTTATTGCCTCAGTGTCTTAGCCAACAGATAACAAACCACTCTGGGGCATACATGACTCAGAAAAGTGGCTCTGTGTAACCTGAAGGAGCCAAAAACCAGAAGCGAACCACATTCCCTACAACTGGGCAGTGTATTTATTAGGATTCTCCAGAAAAAACAGAGCCAACAGTAGATAGATGGGTTTAAATATAAATATATTTTAAGTATAAAGAATTGGCAGCCAAGTGTGGTGGCTTGTACCTACAATCCCAGCTAATGGGAGGCTGAAGCAGGTGGATTTCAAGTTTGAGGCTAATCTGGGCAACTTGACAAGACCCTGTCCCAAAATTTAAAATTAAAAAAATAAATCTGGGGGGCTGGGGCTGTGGCTCAGTGGTAGGGTGCCCGCTGTGCAAGTGTGAGGCCCTGGGTTTGCTCCTCAGCGCCACATAAAAACAAAATAAAGATAAAAAAATTCTGGGGATGTAGCTAGTGGTAGAGTATTTGCTTTGCAGGAAGCAGTACAAGGCCCTGGGTTCAACCTCAAGTGCCAAAAAGAAAAAAAAAAAAGCTAGATGTGGTGGTGAATACTTTTAATCCCAGTGATTCTGGAGATTGAGGAAGGAAGGTCAGGAGGATCACAAGCTCCAGGCCAGCCTCAGCAACTTAGTGAGACTCTGCCTCAAAATAAAAAGGGTCTGGGGATGTGGCTCAGCGGTTAAGCATCGCTGGGTACAAAAAAAAAAAAAAAAAAAGAAAAGAAAAAAGAAAAAAAAAACATTATCTGGTTTCAGATAATGTCATGCATGGTTATGGAAGCAGACAAACTCAAGATCTGCATCTGCAGGGTGAGTCTACAAGTTGGCTGATCCAGGAGAGCCAAATGATGGAGTTGTAATCAGATTCAAAGTTCTAAGAACCAGGAAAACTGATGGTGTAGTTTCAGTCTGAAGGCTTGTCTCAGGAAAAATGGATGTTTTGGTTAGAGTGTAAAACAGAAAAAAAAATGATGTTAAAAACAGACAGGAAGAATTCTCTTAATTTAATGAGGGTTTGCTTTAAAAAAAATTTTTTTTTTAATGGTACTGGTACTGGGGTTGGGCATGGTGGTACACAACTGTAATCAGAGCAGCTTGGAAGGCTGGGGCAGGAGTATTGCAAGTTCAAAGCCACTTCATAAACTTAGTGAGACCCTGTCTTAAAAAAAAAAAAAGGCTAAGGATGTAGGGATGTGTCTTCATGGTTAAGTGACCCTGGGTTCAATCCTTGGTAGCGAAAAAAAAAAAAGATACTGGAGATTTAACTCAGGGCCTGTTGCATACTAGACAATTGCTCTACCACTGAACTACCTCCCTAGCACCTTCCCTATTTTCTTTTCTTGTGGTATTAAGGATTGTACCCACCAGAGATGTTCTATCACTGACCTACATCCTCAGACCTTTTTTATTTTATTTTTTGAGATAGTGTCTGGTTGGCCTTGTTTATAATCCTCTTTCGTCAGTCTCCTGAGTAGCTGGGATTAGGGTCAGCCTTTTGCTTTATTTAGGTCTTCGACTTATTGCCTGAGACCCAACCACATTAGGGAGTACAATCTGCTTTACTCCAGTCATCCAATTTAGTTCAGACATCTAATTTATTTGTTAATTTCATAAACAACCTCTCAGAGAATCACCCAGAATAATGGCTAATATCTGTACACCCTGTAGTATAGTCAAATTGATACATAAAATTGACATATATTCATTGGGGATGTAACTCAGTGGTAAAGTGCTTACCTAACAAGTTCAATCCTTGGCAACACACACACACACACACACACACACACACACACACACAAAAGGGACTAATAGTGGCAGAATCTTGTGTCATCCCTGTGTCTACTTTATGGATAATATCCATAATCCATAAAGAGTGGAGTGTGTAGTCCTTTGTCCCTTCACAGAATATCTGGAACTTGAGCAGCTATTTCTGACTGAAAGGTGGAAGTCACATGCTGACTATGCAGGAACAAGAAGTTGCTGGGCTGCTAACTTTGTGAAACCACACTACTGGCCTTGAATTTCCTATTTCTGATTTTGTGCCCAGCTCCAGTTACATTTTGACAACTCAGTTGAACATTCATAAGCAAAACAAAGGCTCCAACCCAAACATTATACATTATACAAAAAGTACTTCAAGATGGATCACAGATTTAAATGTAAAAGTATGAAGGGTTTTTTTTTTTTTTTTGGTATGTTTGTTCTTTTGTTCTGGTGGTACCAGGAGCTCTTTACCAATGAGCTTACATCTCAGTCCTTTCCATTTTTAAGACATTGTCTAAGTTGCCAAGACTGGTTTCAAAATTGCAAGATCTTTTGCTTGAGTTTTCAAGTAGCTTGGATTACAGGCCTGGGCCACCCACCACTTTTGGCAAAAAGTTTTTAGGTAAAAAATTAGAGAAAATTTTGAGGATGGAGTGCCAAGCAAAATGTTGAGGGCTAGGGATGTAGGTCAGTGGTAAAGCACTTGTCTACTATGTGGAGGTCCTGGGTTCAATCCTCAAGAGGATGGGGGTGGAGGGCCTTTGATTCGACATCAAAATTCTAATTCATAAAAAGGAAAAATTGATGAATTGTACTTTATCAAAATTATGTGTTGGCCAGGCACCTGTAATCCCAGTGGCTCTAGAAGATAAAGCAGGAGGATAGCAAATTCAAAGCCAGCCTCAGCAAAAGCAAGGCACTAGGCAATTCATGGTATTGGGGCTGGGCATGGTGGTTCAGTGGTCAAGTGCCCTTGAGTTCAACAGCAGTATCCGCCCCCCCCAAATAAAATAAAATAAAAATGTTTATTCTGTGAAAGAGACTGTTAAGAAAATATTTGCAAACTACATAACTGACTGGTATCGAATATACAAAGAATGAACAAAACAGTAAAAAAAGACCACTTCAACTAAAAATGGCAAAAAGAGACATTTTTATTAAGAATCTACAGATATCAAATAAGCCTATGAAAAGATGTTCGGTGTCATTAGAAATTAGGGAAATGGGGCTGGGATTGTAGCTCAGAGGTAGAGAGGGCTTGCCTAGCTTGTGTGAGGCCCTGGGTTTGATCCTCAGCACCAACTAAAGATAAATAAATAAAGGTATTATATCCATATAAACTAACTAAATAATATATATATATATATATTAGGGAAATGCAAATTAAATCACAATCACAATTAGATATCACTTTTCATATACCAGAATAGCTAAAATAAGAAAGTAACACTAAACCCATGAGGATGCAGAGACACTGGATCGCACAAACATTGTTGACAGGAACGTAGAGTGGTACATTCTGAAATACAATTTGTCCAGTTTCTTAAAAACAAACAAAAAATGGGGCTGGGGTTGTGGCTCAGCGGTAGAACGCAGTGGCCGACGACCGTAATGCCACAGACACTAGACGCTGGGGCAGGAAAATGTCAAATCTGAGGCTAGTCTCAGCAATTTAGGAAGACACTGTCTCAAACAAGGACTGGGGATGTTGCTTAGTGGTAGAGCGCCGCTGGGTTCAATGCTCAAGTGCCACAAAACCAATAATAATAAAAAACCCCAAACAAAACAAAACACCCCAAAACCAAAACATGAAACTACCATGCAATCCAGCAATTGCACTACTGGGTACTATTACTATAATACCATTTCAAATATGAAGAAACTGAAGTTTTGAGAAATTGGGTGATTAAAGACGCTTCCATTCTAGGAGAAGGCAGCTTCTTTCAAGACATTCACACGTGAGATGGTCACATCCCACAGCTCCAGCCCGTCACATAGAGCCCAGGCTGAACACTCCGTGCTAGATGAGCCAACAAGACTTCAAACCCAGGCCTCCTTTCAGGTCCGGCACTTGAAGGTTGCTATCAGTTCCTGAACCCGACCCAAACTCGCCTTTCCTAAACCTTAGGCGTCTACCCTAGGTGGTAATTCCTCCGCGGCCCAGTACATCGCAAATCGTCCTTTAAGTTGTAGCATTGCCAGTTCAATGGTAGAACAAAACGCCAGGGGCCAAAGTCGAAGGTCAGCCAGTAGGCTGAGCCGGGGGCGTTCGCTTCCCCTAGCCCCACCTCCCAAGTGGTCGGTTGAGCCTCCAATGCAGCTGAGCTTCTACCACATCACTAGCCCCGCCCCTTCCTTGGGGGGAGACTGCCGAACACATCGAACGCAGCCAATGAGTGAAGGAGCGGCTGCATGGCGGGAGGTTCGATTGACCCAGCCTGGCGGCTGTTAACGCGCGCTTGGGGAAGAGGAAGGTTAATGGGAATTGAGTGTCCCGGAATCCATCTCTGCCTCTCTTTTCAGCCCCTTCTGGGATTCCGTTCCCAGTTTGGGTTTTTATTGGTCCTTCTGGGATCCTTGCTCGACCTCCCTCGATCCAGTACGCTATCCGCACTCCAGCCCCGGGACATCCCCCTCCTCCGGATGCAGGCTCCTCGCCCTTCCTAGGCCTCGGACTTTAACCCCAGCTTCTTTCTTCTGGACCTTGGTTACCGCCCCCACCTCGCATGGATCTCCTCTCTTAACCGAGACCATTATCCTGACTTCACTCTGCCCATTCTGGGACCCCCCTGTATCCTCCCCATCCTAGATTTATACCCGACTCTGCCTTGACACTTCCTCTTTGGTCTACTCTCTGGACTCGGCTAACTGACGATCAACATTCTCGCATTTTGGACTCAAACTCCTACTCCTGGCTGGGTCCCCTCCATCCATGCCCCCTTTTTAATTAGTCCATATTCTGAATAATATAGCAGTTCCACCTACATCAAGCCCTCGTCCTGCATTCTCTGTTGCTGAGTGCCTTTCACCTTTGGCTGATGGATACTTGACGTTTGGGCCCCAGGATGGTAAGTGTGAACCTAGGGGAGACAGGAATTCTGTCTAGGTTTAATGGGCTCAGGCTGAGGATCCATTTCCACTCTCCCCTTACAGAGGAGGAGCTTAGCTCCCAGTCAGCTGGCCAGAAGGAAACTGGAAGGCAGATCTGATGATGATGAAGACTGGCAGCCTGAGGCAGTGGTGAGTGCCCAAGGAGATAGGGAAGGTGGGAATTCAGGTTGTTTGTGCAGAAAGGAAGCCTGGACTTGGTTTCTGGGTTTACATAGTCACCTCCCAAAGTCATATGTTCAGTAGTGTAATTGATGCTCCCTCTGTGCCAGGCATTGAACAGATTAATAAAATTTTGTAGCTTCACTAGAAGCTAATATAACCTTAGTTTTCCTTTTGGGAGGGGTACACCAAAGCCAAGAAACAGCTCAGATCGATCCTTTGACTCTTATGGGGGAGAGGGAGGGGATAAAGGCCTTTACAATAGTAACTAGCAGCCTCCTATTTGTCCCTTGCCCCATGTCACAGAATAGTAGAATATTCTGGACCTACCTTAAAATCTTGAGCTTAATTTGGCCTTTCAGTCTTGCTCATACTCAAGTGCAATATGTTCTACTTTGGACTGAGGTCTGTGCTTTGCTTCATGCCCTGGAGACTTGCTGGTTGTGGACAAGACCTATATAAAAGTAAACAGAGTCATGCAATATCTACTTTAAAGGGAAAGAGAGCAATTTCAGAATCAAGGGTTTGGCTAATGGAGCTTTGGAGGAAAGGATCAGCTAAGGAAGGAAGGCACTTTTTTCTAGGACAGTTTGTAAGTAAAGGCATGTAAAGGGTGGAATGAGGCCTGGTGTTTGCTTCAGATGTGTCTTAAGAATCACTGAAGGGCTGGGGATGTGGCTCAAGTAGTAGTGCGCTCGCCTAGCATGCGTGAGGCACTGGGTTCGTTTCTCAGCACCACATAAAAATAAAAAAAAAAGATATTGTGTCCACCTAAAACTAAAAAAAAAAAGAATCATTGGAGCTTCAAATAACTTGACAAGCTGGTACAAGAGGGTTCATTCCTGATTGCCTGTTGGAGCCTTCTCTTTAGTTGCATCGCTGGTGGGGATTTTTCCACCTGCTAAGGGAGGCACATTAACTGTCCCTTGTATGTCTTACACTTGAACTTGGGGCATCATTCTCTGCAGGTGGATCGGGATGGAGCTGTGTGTTGCTCCTGAAATGCTTGGTGCTAGTGTCTTCACTGCTGTGGTGGACTGAGTTGGGGGTGATGTGAGAGTTGGGTACAGCTGTACTCTTGTCCACCCTTTGGGAAACTCAGAAAGGGAAACACTTGGTTGGGTCTGCTATGACTCCATACTGCTGGTGGGCTTGCTTTTCCCAGGCTTACTTCATTTACCTCTTCCATTGTTTTTCCTTCATTTGAGGCAAGTTACTTAATCTCATTAAGCTCCAGTTTTTCTAGAATTAAAAAAGGATATCCTACTAAAGAAGGATAATAAACAGGATTGCTGTGATAATACATGTGAAGACGTTAGCACTTCATCTGGCACTTAATATGTACTTCTTCTTCTTCTTCTTTTTTTTTTAATAAGATGGAGTTATACTATGTTGCCTAGGCTGGTCTTAAACTCATGGGCTCAAATTGATCCTCCAGCCTTGGCCTCTCAAGTAGCTGGGACTACAGGTGTGTGCTACCACACCTGGCTCTAATAAATCACTTTAAGGGCTGGGGTTGTGGCTCAGTGGTAGAGCATTCGCCTAGCACGTGCGAGGCCCTGGGTTTGATCCTTAGCACACATAAAAATAAATAAATAAAGGTATTATGTGAATTTTCAACTTAAAAAAAACAAATAAATAAATATTTTAAAAAATCACTTTAAGAGTTAGTTTCCATTAGGGTGATCTCTGGTCTTTCAGACCTCAGCTTGCCATTTCTTTTCTTAGACACGGAAGAAACAGAAATCCAGTAATGAGACCCAGATCCAAGAGTGTTTCTTGTCCCCTTATCGGAAACCTTTAACTCAGCTAACAAATCGACCACCCTGTCTGGATAGCAGTCAACATGTAAGTCAAAACTGCAACCTACCTATATATATGTATGTCCAGTAGTAGATTCCTACAGTAGAGACTCTATCTTTGACATTGTAGCCAGCCTGTCTATAGCTGTTGTGGCCTGTTGAGACAAGGGTGCCTGAGTGAGAGTTTATTTTTACTATGTTTACTATGTTTATTATTACTCTGTGGGCACCAGATCTCAGGTGGTTCAGATTCCTAAAAAAATGAAAACAGAGGAGAGGGAAGGCTATGATGGGGTGTTAGACCCAGGATCCTTATGGTACCTTGGTCTCTAGCTCTATTTATGGCTTTGTGGACTACAAGAGTCCCATCCATACCTTTTTGTGTTTCCTCTAATAAAGTCAAATCACCATCATGAGTTCTGTGTGTTATCTTCCTGACTCCAAAGCTTCCTGAGAAATGTTTTAAAGGAAAAATAAGAACATGTAACAAAGGTTATTCATTTGTGCGTTTGGCAATAATTTTATATAATCAATAATTGTAAAAAATTGTGTAACATGTCATAAAATAAACACCTCCAAGCCTACTTCCTAGGACTAGAACTTGGCCAAATTTATATTGCCTTTCCACATCCCTAGTGGTACCACTACTCTGAACTGGGTTGACTAAATACTTTTTTTGCAGGGGGTAATACTGGGGATTGAACACAGGAGTTCATGCATGCTAGGCAAGTGCTCTACCACTGTACTATATCCCTAGCCCATTTATTGTATTTTGAGGTAGGGTCTAGCTAATTTTCCCAGGCTGGCCTTGCTTGAACTTTCAATCCTTTTGCCTCAGTATCCTGAGTACTTAAGATTACAAACATGTACTACCATGCCTGGCTAAATAATTTTTTCTTTTTTTTTTAACTAGGGATTGAACTCAGGGGAACTTTACCACTGAGCTACATTCCCAGCCCCAACCTGCCCCCCAGCCCCGCCCCGGCCTTTTTTAAAATTTGAAATGGGTTTTAGGACCTTGCTAATTTGATAAGACAAGCTTTGAACTTGTGATCCACCTGCCTCAGCCACCTGAGTTGCTATGAAAATGCATTTAAAAATTTTAAAAAAATATTTATTTTTTAATTGTAGGGGGACACAATAATTTTATTTTATTTTTATGTGGTATGGAGGATCAAACCCAGTGCCTCATGCATGGTAGGTGAGTGTTCTACCACTGAATCACAATCCCAGCCCTAAAAAAATTAAAAAAAAATATTTTTAATTGTAGATGGACACAATATCTTTATTTTTTTTTATGTAGTTCTGGGAATTGAACCTAGCTAGGTAAGTGCTTTACCACTGAGCCATAAACCTAGCCCCTTAAATTTTTTTGATGTATATTTTTAGTTGTTGAAGGACCTTTATTTTATTCATTTATTTACATGGGATGCTGAGAATCTAACCTAGTGCCTCACACATGGCTAGGCAAGTGCTCCACCACTGAGCCGCAAACCCAGCCCTAAATAATGCATTTTTTTTAAAGATATTAAGAACTTTATTTATTTATTATTATTATTATTTTTTTTTTATTGGTGCTGAGGATTGAACCCAGTGCCTTACACATGCTAGGCAAGTGCTGTACATCTGAGCTACAATCACAGCCTCCTAAATAATGCATTTTTAATTGTTATTTTGAGCTTAAAAAAAATAGTTTTAGCAGACCCGGTGGCATGTGCCTGGAATCCCAGCAACTTGGGAGTGTGAGGTAGCCTGGGCACTTTAGTGAGCTCTGTCTCTAAAAAATAAAAGGGGTGAGGGATGTAGCTGTAGCTCCAGTGGTAGTGCCCCTGGGTTCAGTATCTCAAAACACACACATAAAGGTATTAAAGTGGTCTGTAGCCCTGTGGGATTGTTTTCATTTAGAATTTGTTCAGGTTGTCCCATGGAATTATGTGATATAACTTGTGATATAACTTGCCTGAGGCCCTGGGTTCAATCCCCTAACTGTCTAAAGACTGGGAAGACAAGAATCTGCAGAACAGTCTGATTAAGAGTTGAAGGGAGGGGCTGGGATTGTAGCTCAGTAGTAGAGTGCTTGTCTAGCATGTGTGAGGTACTGAGTTCAATCCTCAGCACCACATAGAAATAAATAAAGGTATTTTGTTCATCCATAACTTAAAAAAAAAAAAAAAGAGTTGAAGGGAATGGATGGTTAGCTAGGTAAAAGGGATAAGAATCCTTTAGAAAGAGCAACAGCCTACGAAAGGCTGGCAGCTAGAGAGTAAGGGAGGCCCTGAAAAGGATTTAGCAGGGTTGGATCAGTTGTGAGTGTGGGAATTTGGGAAATGGTGCTGAGAGATAAGATTTGAAAACCTGTGCAGAAACCCAGTGGAAGGCCTTTTGTAAGCATGGCTTATTAAAATATTGAAACAGTTTAAAATAGTTTATTTTTGTTTTTTTTTTTAAATTTTTTGGTACTGGGAATTGATTCCAGGGTGCTTTACTACTAAGCTATATATATCTATATCTATATCTATCTATCTATCTATCTATCTATCTATCTATCTATATATATATATATATATCTTTTTAAATTTTTATATTGAGATAGGATCTTGCTAAAGTTGCTGAGGCTGGCCTTGAATTTTTGGTCTCCTTTTTCAGACTCTCAACTTACTTGGATTACGGTTGTGCGCCACCCAAAATAGATATTGAGATATTTTTAATAGCAAACTTATAGGAATTTGACAGAAGACAGACAACATTAAAACCATACAGTTGCTGGGTGCAGTGGTACATGTCTGAAATTCCTGTAACTTGGTAGGCCATGTCCAGAGAATCACTAGAGCCCACAAGTTTGAGGCCAGCCTTGGCAACAAAGCAAGACACCATCTCAAAAAAATAAACATTAAAAAAACAAACAAAAACAACAACAAAAACCCCAGAACACAAAATGATGGCCTTGACCAGAAAAATTTAACTGATTTGTTTATTGTTGTTATAAAGTTGAACTCCTGAAACTTGTTTGCTGAAATATTTTGACATTCATTAATGCTTTATATTCCTGAATTTGTATTAAATATTCACCCACCAATAAACATGGAAAAACTGCCAATACCTCACTCCTATACCCTACTTTTCCTTTTATAATTGCATATTTAGGTACCTTTTGACTCCTGGGGGAAAATATCTAGCATTTAGAACTATTAATAACAGAAAGATTTGATTTATTATTTTATATGTTTGAGAAATGTTTCCCATGGTAGTGGATTTCTTCACTTATGTGGCCACTGATGTGTTTTGACATCATTGTTACACATTTTCTGGGGATAGTGCAGAGATTGGCGTTTTTTTGGGGGGCTGGGTGGGTACCAGAGATTGAACTCAGGGGCACTTAACCTCTGACCCACATCCCCAACTGTATTTGGTATTTTATTTAGAGAAAGGGTCTCACTGAGTTGCTTAGTGCCTCACTTTTGATGAGGCTGGCTTTGAACTTGTGATCCTCTTGCCTCAGACTCCTGAGTTACTGGGATTACAGGCTTGTGCCACCACACCTGGGTCCAGGTTGGTGTTTTCAACAAGGTCAACTACATAGGCCTTACTTGCCTTCTGCAAAGCACCAGTAGCTGTACTCTGAGGTGCAGTTCTGTTTGGAAATTCTCACACCTGATCACATACTGGAAGGAAAACTTGCTGGACTTTTGATGACATTTAATTTCAAGTGCCACAATACTAGACCTACCATGGTGAAGTTTCTTCACCCCTCCAATATAGGTTGCACTCTTTTGTGTGTTTGGTACCAGAGATTGAACCTGGAATTGTTTACCCATTGAGATACATCCTCAGCCCTTTTTATTTTTCATTTTGAGACAAGGTCTTACTAAATTGCTTAGGATTTTGCTACATTGCTGAGACTGACTTTGAACTTGCAATCCTCCTGACTCAACTCCTGAGCTCCTGGGATTACAGGCATGTGCCACCATGCCCAGCTAGGGTGCACTCTTATAAGTTGTTTTTGTAGTCATTTGCTTCTTGGCTGCTTTCCTACTAATTTATTTGCAGACAGTCTTTTTTTTTTTTTTTTTGCACCAGGGATTGAACTCAGGGGTGCTTAACCACTGGATTTTATTTAGAGACAGGGTCTTGTTGAGTTGCTTAGGACCTCTCTGAATTGCTAAAGCTGGCTTTGAACTCATGATCCTCCTCCCTCAGCCTCCCCAGCTACTGGAATTATAGGCATGCATCACCAAGCTATGCGACTATCTGCTTTGTACTAGCCATGATTTAGAGATCCTCCCTACTTATCTTCCTTAACCAGTAGCATCCTTTAATTCCTTTTAAAATCAGAAGGTGAAAGAGTATAGTAATCAATCTAGCCTGGATTGTATTTGTCTTTATACCAATGCAGTCATAGAATGAAAATATACTATGTGAGATATATATATATGTATATGTGTGTGCGTGCGTGTGTATATGTATTTAAGTATATATATTATATAAATCAATGTTATTTTTTATTAAACACTAATACCAGATGTTATTAATTAATATTAAGCATATATAAATAATATATATATATTTTTAATGGTGGAAGAGGCTTTAGAGACAAAGTTCCTAGGGCCCACAAAAGTCATGATGAGCTTGGATAAGAAGTCTTTAACCTTAGACATGATGAGTTTGAAAGGCCTGTAGGATATCTAAGATTGGAAGCTGTTGTAAATGTGGATGTGGAGCCTAGGAATGAGGTAGGGACTAGAAATAGATTTGAAGGTCAGTAGCATAAAGAAATTTGATACCTTGGGAGCACATTGTTGTGTCATTTGGAGGAGTTGAGGCCTTAAATCCTAAGCCAACTTTTAAGGGGGTTAAGAAGAGGAAGAAGCACCCATTAAGAAACTAAGTATGAAGTTCCTTACAGAAAGATGGAAGAGTGGTAAAATTGGTGTCATGAAAATCAAGGGTGAAGTATATTTAAGAAGGAATGACCAGCTCTATCAAGTAAGATAAGAAGAAATCATGTTCATTGGAATTGGGGTCATGCATGCCATTGGTGACCTTGGGCAGAGGAGTGTAAAGGTGGCAAGACAGGAGTGGGAGGTAAGGAAGGGGGCTTTCTAGAAGTTTGCCTGTGGAAGAGAAGAGATAAGAGATAAAGGAATTTTTGTTTTGTTTTGGTGCTGGGGGATTGAATCCAGGATCTCACCCATGCTTAGTATTTGCTTTACTACTGAGCTACGTTCCCTGCCCCAGAATTTTTGTTAAGGTAGGAGAGAGTTAAGCATTCTGGTCAGATACTAGCAGAGAGGGAGATGTTGAAATGTAGGACATAACAGACTAAATCTATGCAGAAGGTGAAGCTTTAACCTTGGTGGGGAAAGAGGGGGGATGCTCTCCCTCTCTTATCAGAAGGGCAGAATGGCATGAGTTATCAGCAACTAAGTGAACAAGAACGGGAGCATGATGTCCCATCTACCTCTGCCAGATTCTGGTGTTATCACCAGATCCTTGGAACCTGGCCATTTGAAGTCTTGCAGGGTGTGGCCATCAGGCATTTTTGGCTAGGGTTCTTAACATTTTCCTTACCAGTTACTAAACCTGTTGCTTTCCCTGCAGAATTTTTGGCTCCTGGGTTCTATTAAAAGCCTGTTTTTAAATTTGGAGCATAAATTCTTGGCTACTGAGAACTTTAAACCTAGCCTCTACTACTGACAATCTTGAAAATATATCAGTTTTATAATTAATATCAAATAATAAAGGAAATTTTTCCTCTTGTTTGACTTAAAGGGTAACTTTTTGTTAGCATCTGTCACAATGATTATCATTGCTATGAATAATTGTAACATGTAAGTTAGGAATGTCAATAAAAGTTTTATTCAGATTGCAAAGAAATGTGCCAACAAGGGCTGGGTCTGTAGCTCAGTGGCAGCATGCGTGAAGCCCTGGGTTCGATCCTCAGCACACATAAAAGTAAATGAATTGGGGCTGGGATTATGGCTCAGAGGTAGAGTGCTTGCCTAGCCTGATGTGGCAGTGGGTTTGATTCTCAGCACCGCAAAAAATAAAGATATGTATCCAACTATAACTAAAAAATAAATATTAAAAAAAAAGAAATTTGCAAATAAACAAGATTTGGGGTGACTATTTAAGAAATCACTTGAGCTGGGTGTGGTGGCACACACCTATAATCCTAGTGTCTCCAGAGGATGAGGCAGAAGGATTGAAGATTCAAAGCCACCCTCAGCAATTTAGCGAGGCCCCAAGCAACTTAGTGAGACCTGTGTCAAAATAAAAAGGACTGGGGATGTAGCTCAGTGGTTAAGCGCCCCTAGGTTCAGTCCCTGGTCCTCCCCTCCCCCCACCATAAAAAAAGAAAGAAACAAAAGCACTCAAAATATTCAGGTTTAGAGAGCAGCATGTGGGGTAGGGGAGGTGAGGTCGTGGCCCAGCAGGGACGGTCTCCCTCCACCGCGTGTGGGGCCGGGGCACTCACTTGCAGCCCTTGGGCACCTTGGGGACACTGGGCTTGGCTGCCTTCTTCAACTTCTTGCTCCCAGCCGCTGCCTTCTTGGCCTTGCTGCTGCTGCTGCTGCTGCTGCTGCTGCTGCTGCTGCTGCTGCCGCCGCCGCCCTTGTCCTTGGTGGCAGCGGCCTTCGGGGCGCGTGCTTGTCTGCTGCGGCGTTCTTGGTGGGCCAGGGGTCCGCTGGTGCCCTGCTACCGGCTTCTTGGGTTTGTGCACTACAGGCGCGGAAAAGGGGCTCACCATTAGCTGGCCGCCTGCTTTTGGCGATGGAGCTTGAAGGAGCCAGTGGCGCCTGTGCCCTTGACCTGCAGTAGCAAGTCATTCTGCACTAGCATGCACCAAGTACTTGAGGATCTTAATAAAGATGCTATGAAAGAATGTAAGACAGAAAAATAATTAAATATTTTTACTGTGGCCTTGGGAGAGCTCCAGTGCTTGTAGCCCTGGCATTGATTGAAGGCGGAATGAAATATGAAGATGCAGTACAATTCATAAGACAAAAGCGGCATGGAGCCTTTAACAGCAAGCAACTTTTGTATTTGGAGAAGTATCGTCCTAAAATGCAGCTGCGCTTCAAAGACTCCAATGGTCATAGAAACAACTGTTGCATTCAATAAAACTTGGGCGCCTGATGCTATTGCCTTGGAAGTGGAACTTAAGATGGGACCTAATTTGTCGTACATATTAGCCAATATGTTGGCGTGGTGAATAAGTCTGATGAAGCTTCTATAGGAGTATTGGAAAGCAGTTTTACCAGGCCACAAGCTTGACAGAATTTCAACCTCTATGTTTGGGTTATGGTCAACATGTTTGGACACTTAGCAAAAGATTCTTGCTGTTCACAATTTAAAATGTGCTTATCATTTGTACCAGTTGACCTTTCCTGAAATCATGCGGTATTGAGTTAATGTCTTTAAATATATTTCCATGCCAGAATCTTACATAAGAAATTTAGAAAGATTAGGTGCCAAAATACCCAGCACAATACTTGTATATTTTTAGTATCATACAAAACCAAAATTTTAGGAACTAAGAACACTCTAGACCTTATGTGATTTATTCCTTCGATCATTTCAAACATTGTAGGCCCTATATGATTATTTGCCTGCTCTTTTTATGTTTACATCTCCCACATTCATACCAGTATACATCAGGTTTGCTTTTACCTATTGGTTTTTTTTTTTTCATTTTACCAAGTCTTAGAGCAATCATTTTTATTTAATATCTTTCTATAAGTCTTATTTTTTGCTGTTATGGGAAACCTTCATTTTGAAAACCTAAGCACATGTCTTTAAGTCTCCAGACAAAAAAAAGCCTTACAATTAATTTAATGTTTGCACTCTGAGGTGCAACTTAACAGGGAGGACCTGAAAAAAAGAATGGGAGGGGGCTATTAAATATTTTTAGTAAAATGTTGCCTTTGTCTCGTGTAGAACCTGTAGAATATATGCTCTTTAATTTAGTAAATATTTTTTAAAAGGTAGAGATGCTCTGTTATTGTAGGTAAAACAATTCTTAATCATAAAGTTTCTGAAATTCTTGTAATTTTTTTTTCATAATTATCAGAAGTTGTTTACCAACTTTTTGTTTGAAGTGTGATTTTTTTTTCTTTTATTCCCAACCTCTTGCAAAAAAAAAGAGAAAAGTGGGTTTCTGCTGATGAATTGAGCAGACATCTAATATTTTACATGCCTTTTGAGCTGTGTAACTTAATATTTGGATACTTGATAATTTTGTTTTATTATGTAATTGATAAAATGGTGATGTGTATTAATGTTAGTTCAACCATATATTTATACTGTCTGGGAATGTGTGGTTATAGTTCTGTGGGAGAAATAATTTGTCAGTGTTCACCAGCTTGTAAAAACTTAGTGCGAGAGCTTAAACATCTAAATAAATAATGAAATGCAAAAAAACAAAACAAACAAACAAACAAAAAAACAATACTATTGATCTACATATGCTTTCAGATTTGATTCATATTATGATTTATTGGTATGTTTTGTTTCAATATAGTTTCGTAATATACATTAAATGTGTCTCATAACAATAAAAAAAAACCCAAAATATTCAGGTTTACATGTTGTCTCTGGGAGTTGTCATACCTCAGAGTTCAAAGTGTATTCTGTAGATTAGTAACATACTGATATGTAATTGCAATTATGTAGCAAAAATGATTCAAGAAGAAAACATAGTGCCTATTTACCTTTGTATAAGCAATTGTTACTTTGCTTTCAACATTTGTAACTTATTTTAAATTATTATGTATATGTGTATGTATGTATAGGAATGTCATAGATGCAGCTAGCCCAGGCACAAAGTATTGATTATTTTGTGAAAGGAAAAAAAAAAAAAAAAAGATTTGGTTGATAGTTACCTTCAATTCTCCATATTTCTTTACTGACCATAAGTAACATTTATTACATTTTCCCCATTTCTTTTTTTTTAATATTTATTTTTTTTAGTTGTAGTTGGACATGATATCTTTATTATTTTGTTTATTTTTTATGTGGTGCTGAAGATTGAACCCGGGGCCTCGAACATGCTAGGCAAGCCCTCTACTTCTGAGACATGATCCCAGCCCACATTTTTCCCATTTCAAAGACATTGAGCTGGGCTGGCTGTGGTGATGTATACTGGTAGTCCCAGAGGCTTAGTAGGCTGAGGCAGGAGTATCTCAAGTTCAAGGCCAGCCTCAGCAACTTAATGAGGTCCTGCAATAAAAAGTACAGAGGATGTAGCTCAGCGTATGGTACCCAAGTTCAATCTCTAGTACCAAAACAATAAAAAGGAAAATTTCAGGGCAAGAGAAGGTCCTCTCTATTGTTACTTTTGCTAAAAGGGAGTTTTTTTTTTTTTTTTTCTATTACTGCTTTTTCTTACAACACATTCACATTTTAGCTACCTTTAGGATCTCTGTTGTTAGAGTCTAGGTTCACAGATTATTTTAATTTCCCAAAGGACTTAGGTGCATATGGACCAAAATTCCCTAGGAGTTAGTTGTCAGCTCCATATTAACTCCCCTCCTGCCTTGCCACCATAGCCTGTGGTATAGTGCTGATTCCAGGCTGAAGTGCTGGTGCAGAGGCTTCTTGCAGGCTTTTAGGTGAAGGCACTAAGGTTTTGTCTCTAGAATCTTCATGTGTCTGTTTCCTCTCACCCATGTCCCACTTGCTTTTTCTTGGTAAGGGCTTGCCTTCCCTCTCATGTGTTCTTTCTCTTGTGTTTTCCATGGCAGGAAGCTGTTGGCTCTTGGCTGTCAGTATGCCTATGTGTAATATGTTGGTAGGAGGCCATACTGCCCACTGATTAGGGGCCCAGAATTAGGAAAATCTTGGATCAATCTTGGCTGTGTGTCTTGAAAAAGTGATATAATTGCTCTGAGCCTCAGTTTGCTTATTTTTATTTTTATTATTCATTTATTTATTTTTTTTAGAGAGAGAGAGAGAATTTTTTAATATTTATTTTTTAGTTTTCGGCGGGCACAACATCTTTGTTTGTATGTGGTGCTGAGGATCGAACCTGGGCCGCACGCATGCCAGGAGAGTGCGCTACCTCTTGAGCCACATCCCCAGCCCCAGTTTGCTTATTTATTTATTTATTTTTTTTAAAGAGAAAGTGAGAGAGGAGAGAGAGAGGGAGAGAGAGAGAATTTTTAATATTTATTTTTTAGTTCTCGGCGGACACAACATCTTTGTTGGTAAGTGGTGCTGAGGATCGAACCCAGGTCGCACGCATGCCAGGCGAGCGCGCTACTGCCTGAGCCACATCCCCAGCCCAAGTTTGCTTATTTTTAAATGGAATACCAGTAATACAGTAATCTCATAGGACTATTAGGATTAAATATTGACATGAATGTAAGAGGCTTAGTTCCACATCTAGCATACATTGTTAGCCATCATTATTGTTCATTTTTGTTGTTATTGTTGTTGCTACTACTATTTTACTAATATCTCTGTTCTTATCACTCCTAGTACTCTTTTTTTTTTTTTCTTTTTTCTGTACTGGCTATTGAACCTAGGACCTTGTACATGTTAGGCAAGTTCTGTATAACTGAACTATATCCCTAGCTCTTTTTAATTTTATTTTGAGGAAGGGTTTTGCTCAGTTTCCCAGGATGGCCTCAAATTTATAATCCTCCTGCCTCAGTCTCTTTAAGTAGTTGGGATTATAGGTGTATACCACCATGCCTGACTACTACTACTCTTTGTTGGGCTATTTAGTTCCTAAGGAGGCTGATGTAGATATTAATGTGAGAGTTAGATGCAGTAGGCAAAAGATGTAGCAAAAACAACAACAAAACAACACACAACAACAAAAACTTGTAGAGCTGGATGTGATGGTGCATGCTTATAATGCCAGTGGCTTGGGAGGCTGAGGCAGGAGGATCACAAGTTTAAGGGTAGCCTCAGCAACTTAGTGAGGTCCTATCTCAAAATAAAAAAATAAAAATAAAAAAATAAGCAGCCCTGGGTTCAATCTCCAGTACCAAACAAACAAACAAAAAGAAAAACTTGTGGGTTGGGGGTGTAATTAAGTGGTAGAACATGTAGTTAATATGTACAATGACCTAAATTAAATCCCTAGCACCACCATCCCCCCATTAAAAAGGAAAAAAAAAAAAGCTCTATAGGACAGAGGTTAAATCCATATATTAGGATTGTCTATTAGTATTGTACAGGTAAGTGTAGGATGCTTGCTTCTTAAGGTGTGGCACCCTAAAGAAGAGCCAGGTGTCTTCATTGGCATGGTCTTACATGAACAAGTGAATTCTGAGCCTCAATGGTTGATTGAAGTATGGCACTTCTGCTGTTCCTAGGTATTGTAAAACCTTACATGAAATCTCAAAGATGGAAGGAAGCTGTTGTACAAAACCTAATGTGGAGCATATCATAATAATATTGTCCCATAACAACTCATTAATAAGTCCTGAATCCCTGATTTTCTCTTTCTCTCTTCCTCCCTCTCCGCCCCCCCCACCCCCCCTCTCTTTTAGGAAGCATTTATTCGAAGCATTTTGTCAAAGCCTTTCAAAGTCCCTATTCCAAATTATCAAGGTAAAATGGAGACTTCAGTTTTTTTAATTAGTCATATATGAATATGCCTGAATAGATTAAAAACCTTTGCTTAGATGGGAAATGAAGATGTCAGTCCTGCTTTGACTGTATTTAGGATGACCCTGTGTGAAAGTTGTATTAGCTTCAGCAAGGACTGTCAAGACTGACTGCCCTTCATCTTCTTTGTGGGGATATACCAATGTTCAGAAAGCTCCTGGTAGGCCAAAGTAGCTAATGGACCTGGGCTTTCTTCAGTCTAAATGTATTCAGTGGTATCTCCTTTATGAGGCTATGTGGGAATCCTCATTTCTACAAAGTTTCCCCTGTTCTATTTAGGGCATTGCATTGTGCTAAAACAGGCTGGGGAGGGAGGATGCCAGCCTCAAGAGCTCTCAGACTTAAAAAGCCTCTTTAAGGTTTCAGACCTTCCCAGGACTGACTCAAGATGAACAAGTTCCAGCCCTCCAGAAGTTTGGAGTTGAATGGGAGAAATAAAATGGGAATAGCTCTGATCTGAGGCTGAGGAAATAATGGTTAGGTAGAGGTGTCCAAACCAGGTTTGGAGGAATTTGGGGAAAGAGTGGATCATATGAAAGCTCAGGAAAGGTTATGTGAAGGATGTGCATTCAAGCTGGGCCTGCTGGAGCTCCTGAACATAAAGTCTTAGTTGACAGATTGATTGCTGATTTCTAGGTCCTCTGGGCTCTCGGGCATTGGGTCTGAAAAGGACTGGGGTCCGCCGCGCTCTTCATGATCCCCTGGAAGAAGGTGCCTTGATTCTGTATGAGCCTCCCCCACTGAGTGCCCATGATCAGCTGAAGCTTGACAAGTATGTGCATTGATATTCCTTCAGCAGTTGTAGTCTTCTCTAAGAGTATACCTGGGTGGGCAGAGGATTATTTTGGTATGACTTTTCTGTGGGACTGGAATAGATTATCATGGAGCTGTTTTAGTTATTTAATCATCCAGAAACTGGTGGTTGGGGAGGGGAGACCCTGAGGAAGAGCTTGTGGTCATGTCCAGTTAGTAGGGTTCCTCACTCCTCCTACCATGTTCAATCATGAGAGGAGTAATTAAAGTGAAGACATGGGAAATCCATTTTTCTTTCCTAACTTCCTAACTTTTAGAGCAGGAACTTGGACTAGGCCAGAAAGGTACTTTCTTAGCTGTGTCTGTGGTTCTGGATTGGCAGAACACAACTTCCTGAGGGCAGAACACAACTTCTGAGGGTGTGCCCCTGCCCCTGTCTGAGCACCATGTTTTTTTTTTTTTTTTTTTCTGTGTTTTCTCAGGGAAAAACTTCCTGTCCATGTGGTTGTTGATCCTATTCTTAGTAAGGTTTTGCGGCCTCATCAGAGAGAGGTAAATGAGGGTGAGAAGAATGAGGTATGGGTGGGGAATTGAGCCTGGGAGACTACTTTCTCTGGGACATTGGTTTTATAGATGCCAAAATGGACTGAATGCTGTTATTCCCCAGGGAGTGAAGTTCCTGTGGGAATGTGTCACCAGTAGGCGCATACCTGGCAGCCATGGCTGCATCATGGCTGATGAAATGGGCCTGGGAAAGACACTGCAGTGCATCACGTTGATGTGGACACTCTTGCGCCAAAGTCCAGAGTGCAAGCCAGAAATTGATAAAGCAGTGGTGGTGTCGCCCTCCAGTCTGGTGAAGAACTGGTATAATGAGGTTGGGAAATGGCTTGGAGGAAGGATCCAACCTCTGGCCATCGACGGAGGATCTAAAAATGAGATAGATCAAAAGCTGGGTATGATTTAATCTACCTATCTTCTATTTATTTATTTATTTTGTGGTACTGGGGATTGAATCCATGGGTGCTCTGTGACTGAACTACATCCCCAGTCCTTTTTATTTCTTATTTTGATGTAGGGTCTTGCTAATAGTCTGACCTCAAAGTTGTGGTCCTCCTGCCTCACCCTTCCAAAGTGTTGGGATTATAGGTGTGTGCCACCATTCCCTGCTCTGCTGCTTGCTTTCTTATGTGTATGCTTACTTGTGGCCAGAGTTGAGGGCAATGCAGGAATAGAATTTTCATTGAAAATAGCTGAAATAATCATTTCTAGGCTACATTAACAGCCATTGCTTGGTGTGGTAGTGTGCACCTGTAATCCTAGCTACTCAAGAGGCCAAGGGAGGAGGATCACCGGTTCAAGGTCAGCCTGTGTTATTTAGTGAGACCCTGTCTTAAAATAAAGAACAAAAAGGGGTTGGGGATGTAGCTCAGTGGTAAAGTGCTTGTCTAGCTTGCCTGAGGCCCTGGGTTCAATCCCCAATAACATGCACAGAAAGAAAGAACGAAAGTAAGAAAGAATAATTTTTTTCTTTAATATGTTCTGATTTGGTTCTTTGAAAACTTTTCTGTTGTAGAAGGATTCATGAACCAGCGTGGAGCCAGAGTGCCTTCTCCTATTCTCATCATTTCCTATGAGACTTTCCGCCTTCATGTTGGAGTTCTTCAGAAAGGAAGTGTTGGACTGGTCATATGTGATGAGGTACTTGATGCTCAACTGTCTGGGTATACAAGATCCACAAAAGTCTCCTAACCTGAGTACTGCCACCATCTCAGAGCTTCACTAGTCACTTAGAGTGCTGAGGACAGATGAAGCTGTCTTGGAGAAGATAAGGGAGAAGTAGAGCTTGTAACACCAATCTGCTAAAGAGATTAAACAGTGCTCACAACTCTAAGGGGAGTGAGTTGCTATGGGCCAATTGGTTTTGTTGTTTCTAGACAGTATTCCTAGACCAAAGAAGAACCTTGAACGATAGCCGGTAGGGGAGGGGTTTGGATTGGTAGAGAGACATGGCACAATGTTTCGGATAATAGGATCTAGAGTCAGAGATATTTATTTATATCCTTGCTTTGCCACTTCTCAGTAGTGTGACTATGGAGTTTTTACTTAACTACCTGAGCCTTTGTTTCTGCATCAAGAAAATGGGGTGATAGTACCTGTCTCATAGAATTATTATTATTATTGGTATTGGGGATTGAACCCAGGGATGCTTAACCACTGATCCATATCCCCAGGCCTTATACTTTTTTTTTTTTGAGATAGGTTGCTTAAGGCTTTAGCTGGGATCATAGGTGTGCGCCACTGCACCTGGCCTCTTAGGATTATTATAGTATGCAGGAATTGTGGTAAAGATGCTAGTATTCAGAAAATAGTGAGGGTGGCTGGGTACTTTTACTTTATTTATTTTTTTTAAAGAGAGAGAGAATTTTAATATTTATTTTTTAGTTTTTTGGTGGACACAACATCTTTGTTTGTATGTGGTGCTGAGGATCGAACCCGGGCTGCACGCATGCTAGGTGAGCACGCTACCTCTTGAGCCACATCTCCAGCCCGGTACTTTTACTTTAGAGAGCCTTCCTGGACTCTAGTGAACTTGGCTACCCTGAGGCTGCTGCTCTGTTTGTACCTTATGGGGAGCACTAGAGTCCTTTTCATATTTCTGGGACACTAGTAGAGATTTGGTCGAAAGACTTGGCCCCACCTGCTATCAGATTGGCATGCTTGGCTGGGCTCTGGGGCTTCTAGAACAGCCTAGTATCTGAGGAGTGTAGGGATGGGACAGAATACAAAAACTTACTTTTGGATATTGTGCTTGCAAATTGTGAACTACTTCCTACCTGGGCCTTTGAATTTAGGAAAAGTCAGTCATTGTCTGTAAATTGCTGATACCCTAATCGACTGTTCTCTAGGTAGTGATAAAGGATTTAGGAGCTTGGGGGTATGCATGTGACTGCCCTCTGCTTGGGTCCTGGCATCTGTTTCATGATAATGGAGGGGGGTTGCCAGATGCTGTGACACATGCCTGTAACCCCAGCAACTTAGGAAGTTGAGGCAGAAGTATTGCAAGTTCAAGACTAGTCTGAGTAATTAGTGAGGCCCTAAGCAACTTAGCCAGACCCTGTCTCAAAAAAAAGTGAGGGGGGTGGTGCTGGGAATGTAGCTTAGTAGCAAAGCTCCACCAGAGTTCAATAGCTAGTACCAAGAAAACAATGGAGGGGACTATGCCAGGAACCTGGTCCAGACCACGGCATTGTGGTAGAGAAAGGTATTGAACTATTGAGTCCTTGAGACTTGGAATCATTTTGATCTCCCCGCCCCACCCAGTACTGAGAATTGAACTGAGAATTGGGATCTTTACCACCAAGCTACCTCCCAAGCCCTTTTAAATTTTATGCTTTTAAGGCAGGTTCCATTAAGTTGCTGAGGCTGGCCTTGAACTTGTTATCCTTCTGCCTCAGTCTCCTGAGTCACTGGAATTATAGTTGTGTGACACTATACCTGGCTCATCTTAATTTTTTCTATTCTTTTTTTTTTTTTTTTTTTTTTTTAGTTGTAGATGGACACAATAGCTTTATTTTATTTAATTTTATGTGGTACTGAGGATCAAATCTAGTGCTTCACACATGCTAGGCAATTGTTGTAACAACCCCAGCCCAATTTTTTTCCATTCTTTATTGTTCTCTTTCTTCATCACTCTGTCCTGTTTTAAGAGCTGACTGCAGAGTACAAGAGACCATATTTCCTCTTGCCACACTGCAGTCCTTACTCGTTTACCTTTTTGTCTGCTTTTGTCAAATTATCAGATACCTAAGGAAGCCAAAGTCCTAAAAAGTGGTCATCTTGTTCCAGGAGACAGTTTTTCCTTTTAGACCCTGGAAAGGGAAGGGTTGATATCCCAGGCTTTCATGTTCCCAATGTGCACAGTGGCTTCCTTCCAGCTGACACTTCTCTAGTATACGTGGTTCTCTCTTTGTTTAAAAAAAAAAAAGAATCCTGATCCTCAGTCAGAAGCCATGGAATCAATCAAAAGCTTGGCTCAGGTATGGATGGGCTGTCCCTTTGTGCCTCATTCAGATCCACTTACTTTACTCACACAGAGCCAGCCAGGTTAAAGATGCTGGGGAAACACATAAAATACATGGATGATACTTAATAGGAGTCATATTTCAAAGAGATAGAAGTGGTAATATTTAATCTAGGTAAATTTTTTGTTTTTAGAAAAGAAGAATCAAACTGGGCATTGTAGTGCCTGCCTATAACCCCAGCAATTTGAGAGGCTGAAGCAGGAGGAACTGCAATCTAGCAAGGCTCTAAGCAACTTAGCAAGGTCCTGTCTCAAGGGGCTAGGGCTATAGCTGAGTGGCAAAGTGCTTGCCTAGCATGTGTGAGGCACTGGTTTGATCCTCAGCACCATATAAAAAATAAATTAATAAACAAAGATTGTATACTCATCTACAACTTAAAATATTAAAAAAAAAAGACCCTGTCTCAAAATAAAAATTAAAAAGGACTGGGAATATAGCTCAGTGGTAAAGTGCCCTTAGGTTAAATTTCCAATGCCTCCAAAAGAGAGAATATAGGTAAAGTTCTTAAAGACAGTGCCTGGCACATTAAAAGTTTCACTAAATAGTAGCGTCGGGCTGGGGATGTGGCTCAAGCGGTAGCACACTGGCCTGGCATGTGTGCGGCCCGGGTTCGATCCTCAGCACCACATACAAACAAAGATGTTGTGTCCGCCGAAAACTAAAAACTAAATATTAAAAAAATTCTCTCTCTCTCTATTTATTTATTTTTTATTTCTTGATAAATAAATAAATAAATAAATAGCGTCAATGTGTATATAGTTCCATAGGAGCACAAAGGTAGGAGAAACCAGTAGTCTTGAGTCATTGAAGAAGGCTTTGCATAAGAGTTGACATTTGAGGAATGTGTCTTTTGGGGAAAGCTCTAGGCAGAGAAGTGGCATTGGCAAAGATCTAGGGAAATCCAGCAAGGGTGTGCCGAGGAGGCAAGCCTTCCTGGACTATGACAAGTTGTGGAGATTGTCAGAGAATTTAGCTGGAGCCTAATTAATAATTAGAGCTTTGAATGTTGAACTAATGAGCCTAAAGATCTTGGACTTGACCCTATAATTGGGAATCAGTGGAGGATGTACATTCAATTGCATTGTCAAAGGATGACCAGAGGGAGCAAGGCTGACATGTTTGTGCATTTTTTCACTAGTCATTGAGTTATGTGTGATTTGCTTAGCATGGAGTGGGAACAGAACATAGAAAAGGCACAGACCTGATCTTGCCCATATGTTTCTTGGAGAAGAAGGGAAGGTAGTAGGTTTCTTTATCATTTTCTAGAAGTGGCTCTTTAGATATACTAGCTATGTAAATTCTGGTAGAAGTCAATGAGGCACAAAGAGACAGCCCATCCATACTTGAGCCTGGTATTTATTTCTGTTGGGCAAGTATGCATTTCTTTGGAGTTGTGGCTTAGTGATAGAGCACTTGCCTAGCATGTGTGAGGCCCTGGATCTGATGCTCAATGCTGCACATAAAGGAATGAATGAATGAATGAGTGAATAAATCCTCAGTGCTACACATAAATAAATAAATAGGGGCTGGGGTTGTGGTTCAGCAGTACAGCGCTTGCCTAGCGCATGTGAGGCCCTGGGTTCGATCCTCAGCATCACATAAAAATAAACAAATAAAATAAAGGTATCGTGCACTGGGAATATAGCTCGGTGGCAGAGCGCTTGCCTAGCATGTGTGAGGCACTGGGTTCCATCCTCAGCACCACATAAAAATAAACAAATAAAATAAAGGCATTCTATCCATCTACAGCTACCCCCCCAAAAAAAAATTAAAAATAAATAAAGGTATTGTCCAACTACAACTAAAAAATAAATATTTAAATAAATAAATAAAAGATCCATTGACAACTAAAAAAAAAAAAAAGGCCTAAAATAGAAGTTAAGTGTGTGTGTGGCTGGGGAACAGGGAGAATGAGAGCTAGGGAAGAGATGTGAAGGGAGGCTCTTTAGATATACTAGCTATGTAGATTCTGGTAGAAGGAGTCTAGTCAAGTTCCTTTAGCACTGATGGCCCAGTCAAGGCCAGGAGACTAATACAGAAGATATTTGGCTCAGAAGATTCTGAGTTTGTTGGACTGTTACGGGATGAGGAATTCCAGAAAGCAAAGATCTATAATGTGGCCACATGATCTCTAAAGTGGGTAGGTGAGCTGCCAAGACTGGAGATTGGGTAGGGAAAGGGTTGGGAGGGAACAGAGGGAATTCTTGTTTAATGGGTGTAGCACTGGTCTGGAAACTGAAGGTCTATCTCTTGAGTTTGATATTTTTCCCCAAGCAAGTGGTTGAACCAACTCTTGCGCTATTCTCTGCCTAGTTCCCAAGGTCTCAGGACCTGTCATGTTTGTGACTCCTATTTTCCTGTTTACATAAGACTTTTGTACCATTTAGGGATGCAACATTATATACCCTGAGTGAAAATTCTCTTTCAGGGACACAGACTCAAGAACTCTGAAAATCAGACTTACCAGGCTCTGAATAGCTTGAACACCAGTCGACGGGTGCTCATCTCTGGGACCCCCATCCAGAATGATCTGCTTGAATATTTCAGCTTGGTACATTTTGTTAATTCGGGCATCCTGGGTAAGAATCCAGCCTTGTGTCATAATGGAGAGGAACTTTTTCTTGTCCTGGGAGTGTAACTCAAATTAAGGAGAGAATGCTAGTTAGTTAGACTAGGGAATCTTAGAGGAAGTCAGGAAGCAGCAAAGCCACTGGGAGGTCTTGGCTCTGCTAGACAACCCAGCAAGACCCACTTTGGCCATTTCTTTCTCTGTAGAAGCAGCAGGGATGATATATAGGGCATTTTTGCTCCTCACACCCTACCTTCCTTATAATTAGACCTTTGACCTCAGCAAACTACTCTGTCTTGAATAGTTTCTTCTTTTTTGAAAAATCATTTTTAAATGTACAGTTCAGTGTTATTAAGTACATTTGCATTGTTTTACAACCATCATCACTGTTCTTCTTTAGAATTTGTTCATTTTACAAAACTGACATTCTAGGGGTTGGGGATATGGCTCAACTGGTAGCGCGCTCGCCTGGCATGCGTGCGGCCCGGGTTCGATCCTCAGCACCACATACCAACAAAGATGTTGTGTCCGCGAGAACTAAAAAATAAATATTAAAAATTCTCTCTCTTTCTCTCTATCTCTCTCTCTCTCCTCTCTCACTCTTTCTTTAAAAAAAAAACCTGACATTCTAGCCTTTAAATAATAACTCTTCAATCATTCCTTCCCCCCAGTCCCTGGCCAATATTATTTGGGCAATTTTTGCATATAGATATTTGTGGAAAGGTTAGTGCGTCTCCATCTTTTTTTTTTTTTTAAAGAGAGAGAGAGTTTTAACATTTATTTATTTTTTCTTAGTTCTCGGAGGACACAACATCTTTGTTGGTATGTGGTGCTGCTGAGGATCGCACCCGGGCCGCACGCATGCTAGGCGAGCGCGCTACCGCTTGAGCCACATCCCCAGCCCCGCGTCTCCATCTTGCCAGTCCTCTGGAGAGGCCCTTTATGTGGAGAATTGCTGAAGTAGCAAGATTGCCATAATGTGAACATATTTATGTAACCATTACCTGATCAGTTACTACCATACCAGCTCCCTTGTTCTAGTCATTATCTTCTTTCACCTAGAAGTAAAAATACTTTCTGATACTATGGATTAGATTTGCTCCCTTCCCCCGCCCCCATACTGGGGATTGAATCCAGGGCATTTTACCAGTGAGCTAAATCCCCAGCCCCCTGCCCCATTTTTTGTGGGGGTGGGGAGATGTACTGGGGATTAAACTAAGGGCCACTGAGCCACATCCCCAGCCCTATTTTCTTTTTTTTAGATACAGGGTCTCACTGAATTGCTTAGCGCCTCATTTTTGCTGAGGCTGGCTTTGAACTCATAATCCTCCTGCCTCAGTCTCTGAGCCACTGGGATTTTAGGTGTGCGCCATGGTGCCCAGTGGTTTCTAGGTTTTTATTCTTTTAAATAGTGATGCTGTGGACATTCTTGTACATGTCTGCACTTCAGCCTGGTATTTATTTCTGTTGGGCAAGTATGTATTTCTTTGTCCTAAGAGTGGAATCACTAGGTTGTATATTCTGCTCATCTATATACTCCAGTTTTCCTGACTGTAACAGTTGTATATGAAAATTCCATTGTGTCTATATCAGGGGTCAATAACTTTGTCTTCATTGACTGGATAGTATTTTAGATTCATAAGTCATCTTTCTCTGTCATAGGTACTTAACTCTTTTGTTGTAGTATAGAAGCATCTATAAATAATATGTAAATGAATGGTCATGACTATGTTTAATGAAATTTTATAGAAATAGATGGTCGATGGCTAGCTGTGGTTATAGTTTGCTAATCTTTTTTTTTTTTTTTAATATTGTTTAGTTGTCAATGGATCTTTATTTATATGTGGTGCTGAGAATCAAACCCAGTGCCTCACACATACTAGGCAAGTGCTCTACCACTGTGCCACAACCCCAGCCCACCAGTTTGCCAATCTTATATCACCAATATTACCAATATTTATTACTTTAAAATTGTAGTTACTCTGATGGGTCCTAGCTCATTGCATTTGTCTAATCAAGAAAGTTACTTCTTTCAATATGTTCATTGGCCATTTAAAGACCATTCTCTTTTTTTTTTTTTTTAAACATTACTGAGCCTTGAACCTCAGACGTACTCTACCAATGAGCTACAACTCTGTCTCTTTTAAATATTTAGTATTTTGAGGCAGTATCTCATTAAGTTGCCAAGGTTGGCCTTGAATTTAGGATCCTCCTGCCTTAGCCTCCTTAGTCACTGGGATTATAGGCCTGCATCATTGCCCCTGAGATCATCCTGTTTTGTGAAGTAAATACTTTTCATAAAAAAAGTTTTGTGACTTTTTTTTTTAATATGTATTTTTTTTTTAGTTGTTGATGGACCTCTATTTTATTTATTTATATGTGGTGTGCTGATAATTGAACCCAATGCCTCACACATGCTAGGCAAATGCTCTACTTCTGAGCTACAACCCTAGTCCATGGCTGATTTTTTTTTTCCCCCTATTTTTAAACATTTTGTTTATTTGATCATCAGTTGATAGACATTTGTGTTGTTTCTACCGTTCCACCTTTTGGCTGTTGTAAACAATGCTACTATAGACATTCATTTACAAATCTCTACTTGGATATATTTTCATTTCTTTAAGTGTTTACTTAGGAGTGAAATTGCTATATCACAAGATTTACTCTGTTTTAATGAAGATGTCTATTATTAGATTGAGGAAGTTAGCTTCTATTCCTAGTTTGTTGAATATTTTTTATGAAAAGGTGTTGGAAGATGTTTTATTATTTTACCTTACATTAAAGTCTATAATTTATCTTAAATTAGTTTATTTATTTTTTATTTTTTTTAGTCATCAATAGACTTTATTGATTTATATGTGATGCTGAGAATCGAACCCAGTGCCTCACATATGCTAGGCAAGTGCTCTACCACTGAGTAACAACCCAGCCCCTTAAATTATTTTATATATGTAATATAATGTGAGAATTAAGATTAATCTTTTTCCATAAGGATATTTAGTTAGCCCAGCACCATTGAAAAGACTGTTCTTTATGCATTGCATTACAGTACTACCTTCTTCATAAATCAGATGTGTTAATCTGTTTGTGAACTTTATTCTGTTACATTAGTCTGCTTCTGTTAGTATTTTTCTGCTTTAATTACTATTGCTTAATATGTCTGGATTAATGTGAGTTTTAATGTATGTTTTCCAGCTATACTGGGGATTGAACCTAGGGCTACTTTTACTTCTAATTATATCCCCAGACCTCTTTGTGTTCAATTTTGAGAAAGAATCTCACTAAGTTGTACAGGCTAGCCTTAAACTTGTAATCTTCTAGCCTCATCCTCCCAAGAAATTGGGATTATAGGTGTGCTCCCACAGCTGGCCCAGCATAGTTTTTTTTGGATTTCTCCACATACAAAATCATGTCATCTGCAAATAATAATTTATGTCTTTTATCCTAATTCTTTGGCTTTTCATTTCCGTTTTATGCATTAATTACAGCTTTTATTCTTTCTTTCTTTTTTTTTAATGCGGTGCTAAGAATTAAACCCAGTACCCAACACATATTTGGCAAGCGCTTTACCACTGAGCCACAACCCCAGCCCTTCACATGTACAATGCTGGACAGAAGTACTGTTAGAAGATCTCATTCCTGATCTAGGGGGGAAAAGAAAGCCTGTCTGCTAGCCTGTGTCCTTCCTCTTTCTCTTCCCTGCTCCCTCCATCCTCTCCCTCCCTTCCTTGCTGCCTTCTGAGTAAGGACTTTTTTTTCCCTATTATTAATTTCCTAGGAGTTTTTTGTTTTGTTTTGTTTTTTTAATCACAAATGTGTGTTGAATTCTATAAATTTTTTGAGGTGAAATTCAAATAATAAAAAATTAGCCATGGTGAATTGTATAGTTCAGTGGCATTTAGTACATTCACATGGTGGTGCCACCACCACCCTTATCTAGTTCCATAAATTTTCATCACTAAAAGGGAAATTTTAAACTCATTAAACAGTTCCTATTCGCCCTCCTCCAAATCTTGGCAACCACCAATCTGCTTTCTGTCTCTGAATTTGCCTTTCTGTGTATTTCTTATAAATATATTCATATGTGACCTTTTGTGTTTGGCTTCTTTTCTATTAAATATTTTTAGGTGTAGATGGACACAATACCTTTATTCTATCTATCTATCTATCTATCTATTTATCTATCTATCTATTTGTGGTGCTAAAGATTGAACCCAGTGCTTCACTTGTGCTAGGTAAATGCTCTATCACTGAGCTACAGCCCCAGCCTTGTGTTTGGCTTATTTCTATTAGCATAATGTTTTCAAGTTTCCTCCATTTCGTAGCATATATCAGTACTTCATTAAGTCTATACGCTACTTCATCTATTAAAAATAACATTTAGTTATGCTTTTAAAGAGAGTTGGGCCCAATCTTTTAATTGGACAAAGCTTAGTCTATTTATACTTACTTTAATTAATTATATTTTTGGGCTTTACTGTTTCACTGTTTGGCCTTTCAAGTCTTTATTGCTTTGGGATCTCTTATTCAATAACAGAAATTGCCTATATTTTGTTCAGCTTTGGCTGGTCTGTGATAATGTGGTTTGTTGCTGCTGGCAGTGGGAAAATCATTTTATCACATGTACTTTTTTTTAAAGAGAGAGGGAGGGAGAGAGAGAGAGAGAGAAAATTTTAATTTTTTTTTTTTTAGTTATTGGCGGACACAACATCTTTGTTTGTATGTGGTGCTGAGGGGATCGAACCTGCCAGGCGAGCGCGCTACCACTTGAGCCACATCCCCAGCCCCTCACATGTACTTTTTAAAAAATATTTTTTAGTTGTCAATGTATTTTTATTTATTTATATGTGGTGCTAAGAATCAAACCTAGTACCCCACACATATTCGGCAAGCACTTTACCACTGAGCCACAACCCCAGCCCTTCACATGTACTTTAATTTTCTCTTTTCTCATGTGTTAGGGACTGCCCATGAATTCAAGAAACATTTTGAGATGCCAATTTTGAAGAGTCGAGATGCAGCTGCGAGTGAAGCAGACAAGCAGCTAGGGGAGGAGCGACTGAGAGAGCTTATCAGCATTGTGAATAGGTAACAACCCCAAGTGAGGTCATCCGAATTGCTTCTCATGCCATCTGAGGCCAACCCTTTGGGGACCTGGTCTGATTAGAGCCCTCAAAGGCTGTGATTCTAGGGAAGGGGTTGGATCTGTGCCATGACTATGACTACTGAATAAATGATGGAGTTTTGCAGTTCAAGTTTCTATTTTCTCTTTAGCCCAGAATCTATAGTATCTATAGTCTGGTTTTAGTCTGTTTACTAATCCACTGATGAAAATCTTCTCTGATGTAGCTGGACTTACTGAACGAAATATCCCCTGGTATATTATTAGTATATCAGAAGCTTTCTCTTCCCAGGCTCCATAGTTGTTCTTTGATATTTAGGAGTAGATCTGAAGGATACCTATTCTTCAAAGGCAGCTCCCAAGCTAAGAGGTCGTCTTATTCCATGTGTCCACATCCTAGGCAGGCAGGTGCATTCTGGCTCCTCTGTTGTAGGTATGCACAATTGATGGGGTTATGTTGTAAATAGTCTTTCTGCTTTTCCTAATGCCCTAGTTACATCTGCTTACTAATTTTAGATAGTAGGGAGGAGAATCAGAGTGTTCTTAGGAGCTGCTTCTTAGGTGCCTCCCTATCCGCCATGGTCTACCCTGAACTATCATAAGCTTGGCAGACATGTAGGCAAATTCGGACAGAAACCCCCCTGAAGACTTGGTTTGAAGTTTGCTTTCCCTGAGAGAGCCCTAGGCTCAATGGAAGACCTCAGCCTTTTCTTGAGAGAAGCCAACCTATTAATGGCAAGAGAGAGTTGTTACTGTAAGGTTGGCTATTTGGAAGGTCTCTGTTCCCATGACTGAGACCCTGATAGAGATATTTTTACCAAAGGGCCAATGGGTCCTTGGCATTTTATACTACAAAAGAGTCAGTCTTGGTCCTCTGGATGGTAGCTTTTATTCCAGCATGGTTGTTTTTACAAGCCTTTTGTCTTTTTATTCTGTTTTTACTAGGTGCCTGATACGGAGGACCTCTGATATCCTTTCTAAATATCTGCCTGTAAAGATTGAGCAAGTGGTTTGTTGCAGGTACTGAAATCAACTGAAGGGTGTAGCGTGAGTGAAAATGAAAGTTTAGCTTCTGAAGCAGGGCTGGGTCTGAAGATATCCTTAAAGGACAGAAATGTAGGATCAAACCCTGAGGCACTTCACCACTGAGCTACATTCTCAGCCCTTTTTATGTTTTATTTTAAGACAGATTGTTGCTTAGTGCCTTGCTAAGTTGCTGAGACTGGCCTTGAACTTGAGATCCTCCTGTCTCAGCCTCCCAAGCCTCTGTGATTATAGGAGTGTATCAATGCTCCTGGCTGGTCCACTTTTTCCGCTACTGACCCAGTTGCCTTTTTATTTAGGCTGACACCCCTTCAGACTGAGTTATACAAGAGGTTTCTGAGACAGGCCAAGCCAGCAGAAGAGTTGCGTGAGGGCAAGATGAGTGTGTCTTCCCTTTCTTCTATCACCACTCTGAAGAAGCTTTGTAATCGTGAGTTGAGCCCTTGCCCTGATCTTCTGTATAGTGAGTAATGGAGAGCAGGCTCCCATAGATAGTCCAGTAACTTTTTTGTAAAATTGTCTAGAGACCCCATAGCAGCCTATAGCACTTGTGATTCCAAACCTCCCCAAGGCATGAACCCTCATTGTGGACTCTAATAAGCTAGACCCATTGCTTTGGAAAATATAGCTTATTCTGTGCCCAGCTAATGCTTGATTCTTGTTGTACAAGACTGTGTGAGCATTTGAACACACATGTTCATATAAAATGTTAGGCATTAGGAAAAATGATAAAGCTCCATGTCTTAGAGAGCTCTGGTATAGCTCCCTTCTTGTTGGGAGAACACACTAGGGAGTGAAATTATTCATCCATGGTCCCAGATTTTATTGGCTGCACCCTGTTGGAACTGGGAGGTGGAGACTGAGTGAGTGCTGCTGAAAAAGTCCTCCTAGATTGGGCATTTAAAGGGCATTCTAGTGAGCTCTTAAGTAGAAACTTCAGAAAGCAAAGTAGCTGTATTGTGGTGTGGAGTTTTTGTTTTGTTGGTTTTTCAGATCCAGCTCTCATATATGATAAGTGTGTGGAAGAGGAGGATGGTTTTGAGGGTGCCTTGGACATCTTCCCCCCTGGTTATAGCTCCAAGGCTCTAGAGCCACAGCTGTCAGGTAAGCTTTTCTGCCAGTATATGGACCTTTCCAGGAAGAGCAGTGGAAGGAGAGTGGGAAATTATTTTTGCTGGAGCCATCCTGTCTCAAGGCAGGATAAAGAATATGGGCTGGGAATGTAGCTCAGTGGTAGAGTGCTTGCCTAGCATGCACAAGTCCCTGGGTTTGATCCCTAGCACCATAAAAAATTAAAAAAAAAAAAAAAAAGGCAAGAATTGGTCCATTGGGATGGCCAGTGGAGGGACTGATGGTTGCTGTTTATTCCAGGTAAGATGCTGGTCCTTGATTATATTCTGGCAGTGACACGAAGCCGCAGCAGTGACAAAGTAGTGCTGGTATCCAATTATACCCAGACATTGGATCTCTTTGAGAAGCTCTGTCGGGTTCGAAGGTAAGGAGGATCCTAAATAGGCTGGCAAGGGATGTGCTTCCTCACCACCTTCTAGAAAGATTAGATATTCTGATTGGTGGGTATGGTTCAAGATGTTGGTACATGAAGAATTTCCATGAATATGTATCTTTTCTTATTGTTGTAATGGCTCTAGCTCCATGTCTAAGCAGAATCCCCCCACTGGTCCTTCAGGTATTCCCACAGGTCAGAGTCCTGACCCCTAGCTCCCTGCCCTTCTCTTTGGGAATACCAAAAAGCTATGACATGAGCAGCCTCACGCATGGTTTGGTGGACCCTTCAGGGGCCATGGCTCCAAGGGGGGCCTTCCTTTCCTCTTGGTTTTGATCTTTGGATCTCTCTTCAGGTACTTGTATGTCCGCCTGGATGGTACAATGTCCATTAAGAAGCGAGCCAAGGTTGTGGAGCGCTTCAACTGTCCATCGGTAAATGCATAGCCCCTGCCCCCACACCTCCAGTGCAGTAATATCAGAATTAACACTTGATAGAGAAGATGTAAATGGGTTCTACAGTTAGAGTTTTTCTTTTCTTTTTTCTTTTTTGGTACCGGGTATTGAACCCAGGATTGCTAAATCACCAAGCCATATCTCCAGCCTTTTTTTTAAATTTTGCAACAGGGTGTCTCTAAATTGCTGAGGCTGTCTTTGGATTTGTGATCCTCCTGCCTCAGACTCCTGAGTTGCTGGAACTACAGGTGTGTGCCACCATGCTTGGCTACATCAAGTTTTTTTGTTTTGGGTTTTGTTTGGGGGCGGGATATGGGGATGAGGGTTAGGCTTGTTGGTCATTTCTGGGCTGGAAACTGTTTTTGCAGACTGGGAAATTGGCTAAGTGGCAGGCAAAGTATGGGTTATCACAACTGAGTACGAGTAGAAGCAGCATGAGAGTGGCTGGGATGAGTAGGATCCCAGTTTAGGCTACAAGAGATTCTTGCTCCCCTGCTTTCTTTTTTTCCAGAGCCCTGATTTTGTCTTCATGCTTAGCAGCAAAGCTGGAGGCTGTGGCCTCAATCTCATTGGGGCTAACCGGCTAATCATGTTTGACCCTGACTGGAACCCAGCCAATGATGAACAAGCCATGGCCAGGGTCTGGCGTGATGGTCAAAAGAAGACCTGCTATATTTATCGCCTGCTGTCTGTAAGAATGGTGATGGTGGTCACTGTGGGGGTGGATCATGGAACAAAATCTTCAAAACCCATTTTAAATTCTTTGAAATAGACACTTCTATCAGTGCTATTCTATAGGCCTAGCCTTGAGCCCTGTATTCCTGTTCTCCTTTCCCCTCTATCCAATCCCCCCCACCCCCTCGCCTTTTTTTTTCTTTTGGTGTTGGGGATTGAACCCAGGAGTGCTTTACTACTGAGCCACATCCCTAACCCTTTTTTAAACTTTTTTGAGACAAGATCTAAGTTGCTTAGGGTCTTGCTAAGTTGCTCAGAGTATCTTCAAACTTGTGATCTTCCTGCCTCAGCCTCCCTAGTCATGAGGATTACAGATGTGTGCCACCATACCTGGCTTCCAAGTGGTTCTTATTATGCTTTTTGGATGCTTGTTCAAAACATCCTTTGTGCAGGGCATCTATTTTCTTTCATAGCCAATTTCTATTGTGTTGTTTGCCTTCTAAGTCTTCTCATTCCCTCATGTCCCTTTGGTTAAGAAGCTGTTATGGCATTTTCAGTTACCACCTTGAGTCTGTCCCATAGTTCCTCTTTTGCAGGTCATGTTGTCTGATTTGACAAAGGGTAGTCTTTTCTTCCTTGCTACAGTCATCTAACCTTTACTATGTTCCTAATTTAGCAATGATTTTGAATATTAGTTGTCTTTGTTTCTTTCCCAAATCCAGCAATCATCCTGTCCAACTTTGAGGACTATGCAGTTTTCCAGCATTCTGGCATTCATGTTTCTTTGACTTCATCTCTAATGACTCAACTCCCCCTCATCTAATTTCTCCTAAGGCTTTAATTACTCTCATCCTACTTTCACCTCCTGACATTCCAGCTTTTCCCTCCTTATAATACAGTAAGAGAACCTTTCATGTCCACTCCCAGTCAGTTTGGCTTGGCTTCCTTTTTTTTTATTCAGCCTAATCCTGTGTTTCCTATCAGCTACCCTTCCCAATATTCATTTCACTTGGATCATTTTAGCTATTCTCAGCTTCCACCTCAACTATATTTTGCATTTACAGGTTGGTACTATCATAAATTCATGTTATCTTGGGCTGAGGATGTGGCTCAAGCAGTAGCACGCTCACCTGGCATGCGTGCGGCCTGGGTTCGATCCTCAGCACCATATACAAACAAAGATGTTGTGTCGGCCGAAAACTAAAAAATAAATATTAAAAAATTCTCTCTCTCTCTCTTTAAAAATAAAATAAATAAATAAATTCATGTTATTCTTTTTGGCTGAGCCATCTTATTTCTTTCAATGATCATTTCAAGCCTTTACCACTTCCCTACCTGTCTCTTTCTGTAGAGAGGCTATCTTTACAGAGAGAACGCAAACTACTAGGCATGAATTCTTTTACCTCTTTTCCTCTTTTCTATAAATCTCTATACCTAGTATTTCCCTTCCTATGCAGAGAAAGATTCCCTTCTTCTTTGGAATTCACCCTTCTAGCTCTACTGTGTTAAACCCTTCTTCTCATCCTTTCCTTCTTTCCTTTTTTTTTTTTTTTTTGGTTGGTGTTGGGGATTGAACCCAGGGGTACTTTTTATTATTATTTTTTTTTTATTTTGAAACAAGGTCTTACTAAGTTATCCAGGCTGGCCTCTAATTTGGAATCCTCCTGAGTCACTGGGATTATAGGCCTGTGCCATCATGCTCAGTTCTTAGTTGTTCAATTTTTTTCCCCCCAAAGCCTATAAACATGCTCAAATAGTTGCCACTATTTTGGGAATTGTACCCAGTGGTGCTTTACCATGGAGCTATACCCCATCCTTTTTAATTTTTATTTTGACACAGGGTTTCTTTTTTTTTTTATTTTTTAAAAATTTCTTTGTAGGGCTGGGGATGTGGCTCAAGCGGTAGCGCGCTCGCCTGGCATGCATGCGGCCCGGGTTCGATCCTCAGCACCACATTCAAAGATGTTGTGTCCACCAATAACTAAAAAATAAATATTAAAAAATTCTCTCTCTTCTCTCTCTCTTAAAAAAAAAGATGTAAAAAAATTTAAAAAAGAAAAAAAGGTCATTAAAAAAAATTTCTTTGTAGTTGTAGATGGGCAGCATACCTTTATTTATTTTTGTATGTGGTGCTAAGGATTGAACCCAGTGCCTTACACATGCTAGGCAAGTGCTCTGCCACTGAGCCACAGCCTCAGCCCCTTGACACAGGGTTTCACTAAGTTGTTTTGGGCCTTGTTAAGTTGCTAAGGCTGACCTCAAACTTGGAACCTCCTGCCTTTTACAGGTATGTGCCACTGAGTCCAGCTAGCTCCCTCATTTTTTTTTCCCCCTTTTGGTACTGAGGATTGAGCTCAGGGGTACTGAGCCACATCCCCAGTCCTATTTTGTATTTTATTTAGAGACAGGTCTCACTGAGTTGCTTGGCACCTCACCATTGCTGAGGCTGGCTTCGAACTCATTATTATCTTCCTGCCTCAGCCTCCCTAGCCACTGGGATTATAGGCAAGCACCACCACTAGGATTACAGGCAGGCTCTCTCCAGAAAGCTCCCACTTTTTTTTAATGGTTTATTTTTATTTATTTTTTAATATTTTTTTAGTTGTAGTTGGACACAATATCTTTTTTATTTATTTATTTTTATATGGTACTGAGGACCCAACCCAGGGCCTCAAATATATATGCTAGGCAAGCGCTCTACTGCTGAGCTACAACCCCAGCTCAGCTACCACCTTTTTTAAAAACAAATTTTCAATTTTTTTTTTTTTGATACTGGGAATTGAATACCTGGACACATAACCACTGAATCATATCCCTACTATCCTCAGCCCCTTTTTATTTTGAGATAGTATCTTGCTACATTGCTTACGGCCTCACGAAGTTGCTAAGTCTGGCCTTAAACTTGTGATCCTCCTGACTCAGCCTCCCAAACCATTGGGATTTCAGGTGTGCATGTGTCACCGTGCTTGGCTCCCTCTGTCTTATTTTAACCACAATTCTGGAGTGCTTTCCATTTGTTTACTTCAAACATTTTCAAAGCATTAATTGAACTTCTTCACCTCTCATCATCTTGGTCATCAGACTTCTTATACCTGCCTTCAAATGTACTACAAGCTTCCTTATTGCCAAAATAGGGGACTCTTTATTTTTTTCCCCTGGTGGTAGGGATTGAACCCAGAGATTGCACATGCAAGGTAAGCACCAAGCCACATCCCCAGCCCCACATAGGGCACTCTGAGTTTTTTTTCCTTGTGATTCTTGTCACTAAGCCTTCCTAAAATTCTCTTGAGAGGTGCTGTGAAGTAGCTCAGTTGATCACTTGCCTAGCACATGGAATGTCCTGGGTTCTACCTCACTCCATTTTCTTTTCTTGTCTTGGAAACTCCACTCTGATTCTCTTATCCTCTTCAATTATATACTCATTAGATTGGTAAACCTTAACCCAGATCTCTTACCTGAGCTTCAGACCCATTTTTCTATTATTAAATCTACATTTCCACTTGAATCCCCCCACCCTTTTTTTTTGGTAGTGCTGGGAATTGAATCCAGGCCTTCTGTATACTAGGCAAGTGCTGTACCATTGAGCTACACCCCACAACTGTCCACTTATGAGTACTTTATGACTACACTCATTACTCTTCTGAATTTAAAAAAAATTTTTTTTAGTTGTAGATGGATATAATACCTTTATTTTGTTTTGTTTTTATTTGGTGCTGAGGATCGAACCCAGTGCCTCACACATGCAAGGCAAGTGCTCCGCAACCCCAGTCCTACTTTTCTGAATTTTATCATTTAATATTCTCATATTCAAGCCTGGAAATCATCTTGTGGAACTGCTATCTGTCCTAAAGACAGCTGGGCTCCTACCAGTTATTGACTTCTCAATTTCCTTACTGACTTTCCTCTCTATCTTCTGCTAAGGTCATAGTCACCTTTTGTCCCATCCTAACCCATTCTTCACATACTGCTTCTAGAATAAATTTTTTTTAAAATTATAAATTTGTTTTTCATTTAAGACAATGCCAAGGTGATTGCGGTGGTGCATGCTAGCAACTTGGGAAAACTAAGGCAAGAGGATTGCAAATTTGAGCCCAGCCTCAGCAACTTAGTAAGACCCTGTCTCAAAAAGTACTGGGGATGTGGCTTAGTGGTAAAGCTCCTCTGGGTTCAATCAAAAAAAAAAAAAAAAAAAGCCAATCCCTTCATTTTAGTATCCAAGGTTTTCTAATATGGCTTCTGCTGAATTTCCCAGCCCCAGTTATTATTACTCTTCACAATCTTCTAGTCAGCCCAAATTAAATTTTTGTTTTGAGACAGGACCTCACTATGTTGTCAAAGCTGTCTTCAAACTCCTTGGCCCAAATGATCTTCCCACCTCAGTCTCTTAAGTAACTGAACCCTTCATAATCTTCCACTAGGCCTGGTTTATGCCTTTGTTCCTATGGTACAAATAAATGCTTTTGCTTCTCTCTACCCTTGCAAACTGTCTATTCATTTTCAAGATTTAGCTCATATGTCTCTCTTTTCCACTAGTTTGAATTCAAGGATAGGGATCATATTTGATTCTTGGTGTCTTGTTAATGCAAAGCCTGACATGAAATAGATACTCAAACCATGATTATTGAATAAATGAGTCTGGCCTGTGTAAAGATCTAAAGCTGCTGTCAACCTAAAGGGATTTAGCCAGGCCCTGAGATCCTGTACTGGTAGAGAAAGTAACCTGGGTGAATAAATGTATATAAGTCAGGTTTCTAGGAGATAGCCTAGAGCTGGGTGCATGGTGCACACCTATAACCCCAGTGATCTGAGAGTCTGGGGGCAGGAAGCTTGGGCTGCTTAGTGAGAGCCTCTGTTAAAATAACAAGTAATAGAGGGCTAGGGATGTGGCTCAAGCGGTAGCGCGCTCGCCTAGCGTGCGTGTGGCCCGGGTTCGATCCTCAGCACCACATACAAACAAAGATGTTGTGTCCGCCGAGAACTAAGAAAAAATAAATAAATATTAAAATTCTCTCTCTCTCTCTGTCCCCCTCTCTCTAAAAAAAAAAAATAACAAGTAATAGAGCTAGGGATGTAGCTTAGTGGTAGAGTGCCCCTGGGTTCAAGTACCACCAAAAAAAAAAAAAAAAAGCATAAGACTGGGAAAGTGGGACCCAGCTAAGCAAAGAGGCTACTCCAGGATTTGTACTTTTCATTCCCCTCTCCTTCTCTTGAGTGGCCTTAGTTTCAACTCTTTTTGAGTTTCCCTGCTCCCTCTGTATGGGGATGACTGAGCCCTATATCCCTTATACTCTATTCTCCCAGGCAGGAACCATTGAGGAGAAGATATTCCAGCGGCAGAGCCACAAGAAGGCACTGAGCAGCTGTGTAGTGGATGAAGAACAGGATGTAGAACGGCATTTCTCTCTGGGCGAGTTGAAGGAGCTCTTTACCCTGGATGAGGCTAGCCTCAGTGATACACATGACAGGTGGGTTGACTACCCTCACTATTATCTCTCAGCTACCTGCCCAGCATAGAAATGGGGTTTGTAGTGACCACAGCTCTGTCCTCTGACCCTAGGCTGCACTGCCGCCGTTGTGTCAACAGACGCCAGGTCTGGCCACCCCCTGATGGTTCTGACTGCACTTCAGACCTAGCCCAGTGGAACCATAGCACTGATAAGCGGGGGCTCCAGGATGAGGTACTCCAGGCTGCCTGGGATGCTGCCTCCACTGCCATCACCTTCGTCTTCCACCAGCGTTCCCATGAGGAGCAGCGGGGGCTCTGCTGATAACCAGCTGGTCTGAGTGTAGCTGTTAGCAGAAGGGTACAGGGAAAATGGGCTACCTGCCCCAAGGGTCCTGCTGAATTTTGTTCTCTGGGAGAAAATCATCAAGAAGGGCTGCATGATGTTTGCCCAAAATTTATTTTATAAGAAAAACTTTTCTGGTTAAAAAAAAGAAAGGAATAAAGGTATGAAAGGGACTGAGGCCTGGGAACAGTGTGGTAAGCCCATAGGGAAAAGGCCTGGTAGTAGGCATTCCTATACTTTTCTAAAGCCTGGGTACTTGCTTGAGGTGGGAAGGCAGGACCCCAGGAGGGGGCTATCCTCAGTGATAGTGATGACCACTATAACCTCTTGGCCAGGGTTCTCTGGTTTTGAGTAAGGGGCCCAAAGGCTCTAAACCCAGCTGTGAGAATGTCTTTGCTGGGCCCTGTCAAGGCCTCCAGAACCTCAGTGCCAGGGAAGATGGAAAAGAGAGGGAAAGGGTGGCAGAAAGAGAAAGACAGAACTGGTGATTGGGGATTCTGGGCAGCCCATGCCTCAGCCCCTGCAAGCTGATGGTACTGAGCATGGATCTGTGAGGTATGGGCCCCATCACATGGTGCTGACATAATCCGCGAAAGCCTGGGATGAGTCCCACGAGTCGCTGACCACGTGGCAGGTGGCCCGGAGCCGCCGGATAGCTTCCCTGGCTGTGACTGCATCCTGGTCCAGCCAGTTCTGGAAGAGACGCAGGTGACCAAAGGCTCCACGGCCCCAGCGCTCCAGCCGCTTGGCAAACTCCAGAAGTCCATCTGGCTTGATGCAGTTGGAACTGGTAGGGATGAGATAGATTAGATATCCAGGAAGCAATTCATCCCTGTTTGATATCCTGTGGTCCCATCCCTCCCTGCCCACTACCATGTACCTGATGTCCAGCTGACAGAGAGAAGAGGAAGAATCCTCTGAGAAAACATCTGCCAGGGCCAGCAGGCCAGCATTCCCTAGATAAAAGGGGAGAAGTGCACATTACCTCTACCAAGAACAGGAATGTGGGTATTCCAACCTGACTCTGACCAGGAGAAGCCTAGCCTATCAGTTCCTAAAGCCCCAGCACATAAATGTTTATACTCCAACCTTCCTATTCCCAGTGAAGAGGTTTGTGTCTATTCGTAGTGAGTTTCTAGGTCAAAGGCCTGGCTCCTTTCCCCTCTCCCTCCCTAGGGTCTGGTCCCCACCCAGGCGGTTCCCTGGCAGCCGAAGGCCCTTCAGTGTCGAGTTGCCCTTCATAGCAGTCACCATCTCAGGCAGAAATTGGGCTGGGCGCTTCTCAAATAGACGGCAGAAGGAGAAGGTAATTTCTGTCAAGAGAAATTAGAGTAAATTCTAATGGTTATATTAGGACTGGTGTTGCCCCTCCTGCCCCAGGTGGCCCTAGCAAAGTATGCAAACATTTTATAGAAACCCAGAAAGGGGAAGGAATTGTCCAAATCTGCAAGCAAGGCTGAAACTAAATAAGGATTTAAATGAGAGAGTAAGCCTAAATGTTACTGCATGTACACTTCCCCATTCACTTCCTTCTTTCCCTCTGTATCCACTGACCACCCTCTTTGTAGGTGTGAAAATTAGAGACAAGGTTATGAGAGACTGGCACAGCACCCTTATTTCTCCCCACCACCACTATTTCTGCCAAGCTCTGAAAAATAAGAAATACTTTTGGGTGAGATACTCTAAAAGAGTAATTTCTCAGTGTTTGCAGAGGAGGAGTTGAGTTTGGGACTTTCAGAAGGAGGTTCATACAGGTTCTATGTTCTTTATAGTTGTTCTTTATAGTTGAAGAAAAGAACACTGATTTGCTCACTTAGTGAGACAGTGGCAGAACCACAATAAGAACAAAGATGTCTAGGTTCTGGAATAGGAACTCACCTTGAAGAGTCAGATTCTGTAGCAAAAAGAGCACCTCGCTCTGACAGTCGGCCAGATTCATGTCATGGAAGCTCAGCCTCTTCAGGGCTAGGTTGTACTCTGGATAGGAGACAGAGATCATGGGCCAACCTTAATGTTTCCAGAAAGCAATGCTAGATTCCTGCCTATACCTCTTCCACTGGCTGGATCCTACCTTTGAGTGTCTGCAACACAAGCCCAAAATCCTGGGGAGAGGCAAAGGTGGCACTATCCAGGGACAGCTGCTGCAGAGAACCTGAGGCCTTCAGAACAGAGCAAAGCAGTGGGGCTGGCTGGGCGCCTCGTGGAAATCCCATCTCCAGCTGCTCCAGACAGTTTTCTAGATGTGATAGGGAGAGAAGATTCTTACTGGTCATGTCTACCTTTCTCCCGTAGCAGGGCCCATTCCATCTATAAGGTATTCACTAAGAAAATCATTTATCTACTTGGCCTTGAGTTTCAGAAACTCTGCCAGGTTTTGGGAATAAAGCACTCAATTGGAGATTTGGCCCTTTCCCTCATAGAGCTTTTAGTCTAGGTAGACTAAACCACTCAGACACATCCAGATATAATAGGGTATGTACTGTTGGGGGTTAAAAGTCATAGAACTAAGGGAATGTGTAGCAGGGGGACCTAAACTGATCTGAAGGTCATTTGGTTCTTGGCTCAACTATGGCCAAGGTCACTCTTCTGGGTTTATGGTAGTCTGGGCTCTGTCTAGCCCAAGGTTATCTTACAGAACTGTAGCCTCCAAAGAGGAAACAGATTACAGCTCAGCCAGGAGTGAGTGGAAGCTGATCTGGAGTGGAGGTCCTCCTCTCCTCCCCACACAAATGCAAATGCATATTTTTGTGGAGATATGTGTGTGCATACACATGCAGTACTTCACCTGGTATCTCCTCATCCCCAACTATGTGGTTAGGGGGCCCTGCATTCCCTGGCACTGCAGGGTTGTCCCGTTGGCTTGGGTGATCAACACGAATAGAGAGGACCCGCAGCAAGGGCAAGGCTCGCACAATGGCACGTGTCAGCTCCAGGATGGGCAGTGGTGAGAACAGGTCACTGAGATGCAGGGCACGGAGGCGACATCCAGCCTGGCCTGACAGGGCCCGCAGGCTGTCCAGCAGGCGGAAGATATTAGAACCCAAGCCTACAACAGGAAAGAGTCATGGGGGAGTGTCAATAGCATTAACATTTAGAGACATTCAAATATTTCCATTACTACCAAATCCAATTTTTAAAAACAACTTGTCTCTCAATTATTTATATATGTCTTGCTTTTTCCTCAGGGAACCAGCAAACTGATGCCTACTGGGCTATGCCCTCAAATATCAGGGCAAGTCACAAAACGGAAGAAAAAAATATGGCAGGTGGCATGTACTAGCAGCAGAATGCCAGGTTCAGAGAGCAGTAAAGGTTTTCAGATTTCTGGGTTCCAAGTAGTTTTTTGAAGAAGCCTGGCCTTAGATAAAATTTTAGACAAAGAAGGTATAGCCAAGGGTTACAGCTAGAAGGCAAGGAATGACTTTGAAGGCTTCTCTGGCTAGATGGGGGCTCAGGAAACTGAGATCTAAAGGGTGGGACAGTAGAGTCCATGTGAGAAGTCCCGAAAGCTAGGCTGAAGAGGTGGTTTGCTCTCCTATAGACCATTGGGAACAGGTATAAACTGAGTAGCAGAGTAACAGTGATCCAAAAGAGAATACATTAGAGACTCAATTGAGTGGGATTGGGATGGAGAAAGATAATCACATCTACATTGGAATGTAGCTCAGTGGTGGAGTTCTTGTCTAGCAGGTTCAAAGCTCTGGATTCTATCCTTAGCACAGGAAGAAACTAAAATGAAATCCATGTTCCACAGAGTAAATAGGACCCAGAAGGATCCTTGGAATCTGTTCCCTTCCGGACTGTGCTGATTACTGTTGATTTGTTTATTTATCTAAGCTTTATCCAGTAACTAAGTATGCGATGAGATTTTTTTTTTTTTTTTTTTGCGGGGGGTGGGGTGTTAGACACTAGTAAACAGCACATGTGATGGAACTCGGAAAGTAGAGTATGATGAAAGTACAAAGGTTTGGATACCTAACACCTAGTCTGCCTTATTATCAGTAAGGGCTTTCTAGTTGAGTCCTAAAGAATAAAGGAGACAGGTTAAGAGAGAAGAGTGGTTGTGGCACAGAAAGGACATATAGAAGGTTAAGGAGAAACAGGTTCTAAGAACTAAAAAATACTTGTCACAGAGCTAGGGTTGTGGTTCAGTGGTAGAGTACTTGCCTAGCATGTGTGAGGCACTGGGTTTGATTCTCAGCACTGCAAATAAATAAATGAGCAAAATACCCACCAATATTAAAAAATTTAAAAATATTTGTTATAGCTGGGTATGTAAAATATAAGGGAAGCATTCAAGATAGAACTATAGAGGTAAGCAGGAGCAAAGACATGAATGACTCTTGAAGTAAAGTATGGGGATGTTCCATGGAAAGGTTTTTAGATAACTGACAAGTCATTCAAATCTGCAAGTTTAGAAGAATCCTTGTGCTGCAGTACACAAGGGACTATAGAGAGGAGAACTGTTGAAATGAAACCAAAGTAAGGAATAATGGTAGCCTGAATGAAGGATGTAGGGGTAGAGAAATAAATGGATTTGAGAGAAAAATGGGATCTGATGACCAAATATATATGTAGTGGAGGCAGAATTCTGGTTTCATTGTACAATTAAGCCAACTCTGATATCACTGAGAACATAAGATTAATATATAGAAGGTACATCCAAGGTTAGACATGAATAAGGTGTTGTCAGTTTGATACATGGGTCTAGAAGCTGAGGGAGAAGATCTGGGTTAATTCACAGAATGAGGAATCATTGATAGTTGGCCACTGAAGCCACAGGAATGGATGAAATTGTCCTGGAAGGATGTGTAAAGGATGTGAGGAACTCAGAACATTAGTAGCATTTGGAGAGGGAAAACATTTGGATTGCTGAGGTAGTGGAAATACTTCACAAAGAAGATTATTAATAGCAATTGCTGCCAAGATACATGTAAGATGGAGATTGAAAAGTATACATTGCATCTAGTAACAAGGAACTTGGTGATCCAGGTCCTTTACAATATATATGGATAGACTAAATTTGTGTTGAGCAGGAGAGAACAGGGGATAGTTAAGAGGATATAGAGGAAGAGAGATACAGTGGTAGTTTTTGGTGGGGAGACAGTGAAAAGAAGGGAGGCAGCATAGGATTTTTTGGGGAGTGTACTGGGGATTAAACCCAAGGGTACTCAACCCCTGAGCCACATCCTCAACCCTGCTTATAATAATCCTTCTGCCTTAGGCACTTGAGCTGCTGAGATTACAGGCGTGTGCCACCACACCCATCTTACTCATAGGATAGTTATTAGGATTAAATTGTTATATTGAGGATACTTGAAATATGTCAAACATATACTAAATAGTATACAAAGGTTATTACTAAGGCATTTAGAAGCAAGTTTCTCTAAGAAGTTGGGAGAAATGGGTCTAGAGTGCTAATGGAAGAATTAGTCTTAGTGTTCTTCACCTCTTCCATTATGGTGAAGGAGAAAAGGATAAGAGTTTATGGACTGGTTAAAACTAAGCTGAAGGAGTTCAGGTGTGATGGCTTCTATTTTCTTTTTGTGAAGTAGGAGGGAAAAGAGGAGAGTAGGAATGGGAGCTGCTATTACAAACTGGGTTCTTAAGAAGGTAATGCCCATGAATGTAGGCACCATGTGCACAGGTGTGTGACTTTTCTCCAGCAGTGGGTAGCAGCATAGGCTGATTGCTTTTTTTGCCAAAGTTGAAGTTTTACTAGCTGAGCACAGCAGGTGGGAAAGGACTGAGGACTGCCTTGCAATTTGCTGGTCTTATTTAAAAAAAAAAAAAAAAAAGCGTCCCACACCACGTCTAGACAGATGCTTCAGTGTGACTAGTGGGATCCAAACCCTGGCTGGTTCTGCATACATTTTATTTTCCCACTTGCCTTTGGAATACTTCCGGATCTAACTGACTTGTCTCACATTCCTCAGAATCCCTGCTTCAACAATGAGTCAAGCCTACAGACCTCATGTTCCTCTCTTAACAATGACAATCTGCTACCGTTTTGTTTTTATTGGGGGTTAAACCCAGACACATTCTACTACTATATCCCCAGCACCCCCTGCTCCTTTATAAAGTTTTGAGACAAGGCCATTAAACTTGGAATCCTCTGCCTCAGCCTTCCAAGTTGCTGGAATTACAGGTATGTGTCAACATGCCCAGCTTGCTACTGTTTTTGCGTTTGCCTTTTGCCCCCTGTGAAGCATACTGAACTACATTTCCAGCTTCCTGATCATATTCCCAGTTTCCCCCTAGGGATTAGGCACACAGCTAGTGCTGCTGGGAGATCCTAGCCCAAACCTGCCCCTCCAAAGTGCTCACCATTGTAGGAGAGTGTGAGGCTCTCCAGAGACACCCAGGAACTCAGCAGGTGGCATAGTGTCAGAGCTGCCTCCGTGGAGAGAGGAACTGTGAATAACTCCAAGGTGGAGATGCTGCGGAATCGTTGGGAGGCCTCCAGTGCTGGAAGCCCTATGCAGCTGGGATCTGATCCATCCAAAGCTCCGCAAGCTACTTCCCCAATCTCCATTTCTTCACCATCCTCTTTCTCACCAGCCACAATAAAAACAAAGTCATACAGGTCTTCAGACTCTGCACCAGACCCCTGACGGGTGCGAGCACCCTTCTTTCCTGCAGCTCTCTTGAAACGCTTTAAGGGCTTAGGTTGTGGGGCTGAACTAGCTGGACCCCGTTTGGATGAGGATGTGGAAGAGGTGGCAGAGGAGGTGGTAGCTGGAGCAGAGGGTGGCCGCTTGGTACCAGGGGCCTCATGGGAGGTGGCTGGAGGGTGCAGCTCCCTCTTAGGGTCTGTCCCACCTGCTGTGAGGCTCTCCTGTGTGCTCCTGCGAGTTACCCGAGTGGCAGTTGCAGCTCTAGGCATCTGCTTGGCTTCACTCTTACGCCGGGTGGCCATGAGGGCTGCAGCACATCGCTCAGCAGCATCCCGGCGAGGCCTGCGTGAGCCAAGCAATAGGGACCCTTCATCGCGGGATGGGGCCCTGCCTCGGGAGGCCTCTCCACAGAGGCGGCAGGGTGGGCCACCAGGGCCTGGCTGCCAGAAACCAGCACTCATGGTGAGGATAAGGATGAAAAGGGCTGACTCAGGCACAGGCCAGGAGTACAGCGACACTTGGCTGACAGCCCCATGGTGAATAAGCTGATGTAACAGCTGCCGAAGTGACTGCTGAGCAGCCACATCAGAGAAGAGCAGGTGGCGGAACTTGAGGGTGTGCAGGGAACTGGCCAGGGTCTCCAGAACCCTGCGGTTGGGCTCAGCCACTAGCTCAGTTGCACCCTGCAGCATGTTACAGATGGTGAGCTGTCGGACATGGCGGGAGCTGTGCAGAAGAGGTGAGAAGCGCTGGTCACAAAGACGCCTATCGGAAGACACATCAATGGTCCCACGCAGAACATGGGAAAAAAAGGCCTCCATAAACTTGGCTCGCCAACAGGTAACACTCTGAAAGTAGAAAACATGCCAGACAGCCATGATACTAAGAGTGCAATCCATGAAATTTATCCTAATTTCCTTCCAATAGCAAACTACTGAGCACTTACTGAGCCAGGCAATGTTCTACATGATACAAATTAATTAAATCACATCTTCGAAGTGTGCAGTATTACTATTAACCTCATTTTATAGATAAGAAAACTAAGACATTACAAAATAAATGAAAGGAGCACTTTAGTCAGGCACAGTGGTGTACACCTGTAATCTCAGCTACTCAGGAGACTGAGGCAGGAGGATCAGGAGCTTGGGGCCAGCCCGTGTAACTTAACACCCTGTCTCAAAAGGGGCTGAGGATGTAGCTGAGTGGTAGAGTGCATTTGGGTTCTATTCCCTGTATGGAGGGGGGTGGGAATTAGCTTTTCTGTAGAATAAAGTATGTTGTGCTTGCCCGAGGAACAGAATAATTTTATTTTACTGTAGGCAAATCAAGTTGAAACTATTTTTGATGGTTTCCTGAAACTTTTGATGCAGGAATGCGTTTATGTGTGCTGGGGACTGAACTATGGGCCTCAGACATGCTAGGCAAGTGCTCTACCACTGAACTATATCCCCAGCCCAGAGTCATTTTCTTTTCATCAATTGAACTAAAAATCTAAATTTGGGGGGGGGTCACCAGGCACAAAGGGATTATCACTGGTAGTGTTATCACTGGTAAGTAGAAATCAAGATCTGAGCCCTAGCTGGGGATGGTGACACATGCCTGTAATCTCAGCAACTTTGGAGGCTGAGGCGGGAGAGTCTGGCAAGTTCAAGGGCAGCCTGGGCAACTTGGCACGACCCTGTCACAAAGTAAAAAAGGGCTGAGGGTGTAGCTCAGTAGTAGAATTCCCCTGGATTAAATCCTTAGGACCATATACACAAAAATTTGAGCCTAGGAAATCTGATTTCAGAGACCATTCTTTATTTCTTTTTCTTTTTCTTTTTTTTTTTTTTAAGACAGGGTCTCTCTTAAGTTGCTGAGGCTGGCTTCAAATTTGTGATCCTCCTGCCTCAGCTCATGAGTAGCTAGGCTAACGGGTATGCCACCACTCCTAACCAGACACTATTTTTTTTTTTGTTTTTGCTGTATTGTCTCACAACTCACTCCTAATTGTATCTAGAACATGACTGCATCTTTCCGATCTTATCACCACTAGTTTTGGTTAGCTCCTTATGATTATACACTTGGCCACTTTATTAGCTTCCTGATTACTCTTTGTTCCCTTAATCCCTTCCCAAACTATTTTGCATGAGCTCACTGAAGTCCTCTTCATGAAATACTACTTCAAATGTATTATTCTGCTTTAAAATCCCAGTAGTTCCTTACAATCTAAAATTGCTTATGGCCTAAGCTGAAGCTGGCTTTGAACTTGCGAGCCTTAGCCTCCAGAGTTGCTTAGATTTCAGATGTGCACAACCATGCTGGAGTTAACATGTCATTCTCTTTTTTTTTTGGTCCCAGAGGTGCTTAGTCACTAAGCCACATCCCTACCCTTTTTTATTTTTTGAGACAGGGTCTCACAAAGGTTCTTTGAACTTTAAGCTTCTATAAGGCTGTTTAGTTTTGGGATTTCTCTACTTCAGTTTAAACTGTTGTACACTGTTCCATGGTGTTTGATTTCTTAGCCTTGTAGATGTCTTAACTAAATGAGAAATTCCTGGTGAGAAGAATCAAATCTTAGATTTGTTTTCTCCAAGACAAGATATTTACTTTGATGGACATGGAACTTCATCATTCTTTTTTTAAAAAAAACATTTTTTTAGTTGTAATTGGACACAATACCTTTATTTATTTTTATGTGGTGCTGAGGATTGAACCCAGGGCCTTGCACGTGCTAGGTGAGCGTTCTACCATTGAGCCACAACCCTAGCCCCCATCATTCTATTCTGATATGGGATTTTCAACCTTTGGCATATATAAGAATTTCCTACAGAACTTTTTTTTTTTTTTACCTGCCCCCCCCCCAACTCAAAATTCATATGTCAGGTATCCAAAATTGGTGATTCTATATGGAATATCTGAGGTAAGGTTCAGGCATCTTTAAAAAAAAAAACTTGCCCCAGATGACTGAAGTGTGTCAGAGATTAGGAAGGACTTCTGCCTAATTCAAAAGGGCACTCTGAGACAAAGATGGATACCTATCCCCAGAATTTCTAACTAAAGACCATCACTAAGTCCTCATCCAATCACAATGCAGGGGGAAGCCTGCCAAATTCAACATGGATCCCAGCTGTGACTATAGTGTTGACCCCTTTCCTTCTGTTTGATGTGGATACGGTCACCTACTTCATAAAAACTGTAAAATACAAAGTAAATGTTACTGCTGCTGTAGCTAAAGCAGCTAATTACCCAGATGGACTTGCTTAACAGCAGGGTCCTTATTCAGCCCAAAGCAAAGGCAGTAAGGGCCAAAAGGTTCCCAAGACCAAAAGTCAAAACACTTCTATTTGGTTCTTACTCTACATCCATACACTCCTCCATATCAGAGTAACCGCCCAATTAATGAGGTTTTCAGCAGGATGTAGGCCTCTACTCTCCTCTGGCAAGTGTCATTACTTTTGCCCTAGCCTCTGCCTGCTGTGATACTAATTAGGAATAACTTCCTCATGCTTGAGGTACCTGTGGCAGTAACAGAGAAGGTCCTTGTTCACCAGCAGCATGGTATTAGGAGCAGGAAAAAATAGCTGGAAACTAGATCTCTGCTCAGCATCTTTTTGTCTTTTGATGGTACTAGGGCCTTATTGTATGCCAGTCAAGTGCTCCACCACTGGGATACATCTCTAGCCCCCCTGCTCGATTTTGAGTGGAGGTAGAAGAGTATTCCTAAGTCTTTCAGGTCCTATCTTTCCCACAGATTTGCTGGTCCACATGCACAGTCTTGAAAGACAGTGGCAGGTAACTATCAAGGCTTCAACTTCACATGAGATAGATATAAAATCTGGACCTTTACAAGATACTATGGTGGTTTCTGCATAAAGTGCATGGGGAAATGTAGGTTAGGTAACTACTAAATATTTACTGACATGTTAATGACTAATGAAGACAATGGTAAAGAATATTTGCAGGCTGGGGCTGTAGCTCAGTGGTAGAGCACTTGCCTAGCACGTGAGGCACTGGGTTTGATTTTCAACACTACATTAAAAAAATTAAAATACTTGCAACTAGAATGCCTCAAATATAACTGCAGTGAGAAGCATGACAGTGATAGGGAACGTGCTCTCTAGAGCCAGAGTCCTTCAAACTTGAATTCTGGGTCTGCCATTCACTTTAGGCATTATAGGTATACATAATGGTAGGACTCATTGTCACATATTCGTATATGCCCAAGTAGGCACGCTATTTCACTGAGGTCTTTTTGCCTTTGTTATCTGTAAAGTGAAGGAGATAAATATAACAATGTCATAGGGCTGTTGTGAGGGTTAAATGTGTAAAGTTAGCTATCTCAGTGGCTTCTTTGTTATGAATTAATCTATAAGCAAAGAACAGTTCATGGTATTTTATTCCACCACCATTTTTTAAATATTTTATTTTAGTTGTAGTTGGACACAGTACCTTTATTTAATTTTTATGTGGTGCTAAGGATGGAATCCAGGGCCTCGCACGTGCTGACCTATAATTCCAGCCCCTCCACCACCACTTTTTGGAAGAATCTGTGTTAAAATGTCAAAGCTGAAAAATACATGACTTAGACCAAGTTATTCATTTTGTGAACTATAGCTCAGACAATGCAAAGTGATTTAAACACTTTGTTTTGTGGGAGGGTAAGGGAAATGAGGCACTGCCAATGAGAAATGAGAAGTGACACCTGCTCACCAACACAATAATGGTCAATTCTCAATGGGCTGGCACAGGCACTGGTGGGGAAGGAGGTAGCATGTGTACAAACTAAGGAGGGCTAATTTTTCTGTTTTTTTGGTACCAGGGATTGAACCCATGGGCACTTAACCACTGAGCCACATCCCCAGCCCTAATGGGCCCAGAGTCTCATTGAGTTATTTAGCGCCTTGCTTTTGCTGAGGCTGGCTTTGAATTCATGATCCTCCTGCCTCAGTCTCCTGAGCCACTGGGATTATAGGCATGTGCCACTGTAGCTATTTTTTTTTTTTTTTTTTTTTTAAAGACAAGGTCTCACTATGTTGCTCTGGCTGGTCTTAAACACATGGACTCACAATTCTGCTTCAGCCTCCCAAGTAGCTGGGATTATTTATAGGTGTGCGCCACTTCACCCAGCTACATAGTTTTTTTTTAATGGATTTTTGTGTGTGTGTGTGAGGGGGTGTTGGTACTGGGGATTGAACTCAGGGGGCCATTTACCATTGAGCTATATCCCCAGTCCTTATTAAGTTGCAGAGGCTGGTCTTGACATCTTCCTGCTTATCCTCCTGAGTTGCTGGGGTTAAAGGCATAAATCACTGCATTAAATATTTTCTTCTGCTAAATTTTTAGAGCCACCAAATGTTCATTAGCTTGTAAAGAGAAGTTTTGTTTTTGGAAAGATAAAGAAGCAGACCAAAAAGTCATGTGTAAACCAACTCTAGAGTATATATGTACATGTGAATAGTTATATACATTTTTTTTTTTTACAACATTGAGACAATTTTGAAGTTTCAAATGCTGGATTTTTTTTGACCACTACACCACCATATACATATGTATATATGTGAGGTACTGGGGTTTAACCCACAGGTACTCTACCACTGAGCTATACCCCCAGCCTTTTTATTTTTTATTCATTTTTTTTTTTTGGTACCAGGTATTAAACTCAGGGGCACTTAACCACTGAGCCACATTCTCAGCCCTTCTTATTTTTCATTTTGAGACAGGGCCTCAGCCTCCTGAGTTGATGGGGATTACAGGCATGTATCACAGTGCCCAGCTATACCACCATGTATTTAAATATTTAAATTTTTTTTTTTTTAGTTGTAGATAGGACACAATATCTTTATTTATTTTTATGTGGTGCTGAGGATTGAACCCAGTACCTCACCCATGTGAGGCAAGTGCTCTACCACTGAGCTACAACCCCAGCCCAGTATTTAAATATTTTTAAAATTATATTTGGTTTTCTTTTTTTTTTTTTTCCTTGGAAACTGGGTCTCTTTTGGAAACTATGTGCTCAGGCTGGTCTCAAATTTTTGGGCTCACATTCTGCTTCAGCCTTCCAAGTAGCTGGGACAACAGGTGTGTGCCACCATGCCCAGTTAAACATTTTTAGAATGTGATTTTAATATAGATGTACCTTATTAATAATTCACCTAATATTGTTTTTAACCATACTGAGGATTGAACCCCAGGGACACTTTACCACTGAACATGATTCTCTTGCTTTAACATTCCAAGTAGCTAGGACTCCAGGTGTGCACTACCATGTCCATGTTTGAACTTGCAATCCTCCTGCCGCAGCCTCCTGAGTCTCTGTAATTATAGGCATGCACTATCACACCCTGTTTACTTTCCTTTTTTGTTTTTTTAAACATCAATGGGACTAAATGATCACTTTATTGGAGATTTTGTGTATTTTATGATTTGTCCAGATCTTTTCTATTTATTTGTTTATTTTGGGGTATTGGGGATTGAACTCAGGGACACTCAATCACTGAGCCACATATCCAGCCCTATTTTATATTTTTTAGAGACAGGGTCTTACTGAATTGCTTAGTGCCTCACCATTGCTGAGGCTTGCTTTGAACTCACGATCCTCCTGCCTCAGCCTATTGAGCTGCTGGGATTACAGGCATGTGCCACGTGCCTGGCAATTTTTAAATTTATTTTTGCTGTACTGGGGATTGAAGTCAAGGACTTGCACATGCTAGACAAGCATTCTACCATGAGCTATATCCATTTTTCTTTTTGTAGTACCAGGGTTGAACCCAGCGGCACTTAATCACTGAGCCACATCCCCAGTCCCCCTCCTTTAAAAATATTTCTTTAGTTATAGATGGACACAATACCTTTATTTTGTTTATTTTTTCATATGGTGCTAGGGATTGAATCCAATACCTCACGCATGCTGGGTAAGCACTCTACCACTGAGCCACAACCTTGGCCCCCAGCCCCTTTTTTAAAATATTTAGACAGGGTCTCCCTGAATCTCTTAGTGCCTAAGATGCTGAGGCTGGCTTTGAACTTGTGATCCTCCTGCTTCAGCCTCCCAATTATGGGAGGGTTTACAAGTGTGAGCCATTGTGCCCGGCTGCTTTTTTTTTTTTTTTTTTTTTTTAGTTAAGGTTTTATTAAATTGCTCTAGTTGTCCTCAAACTTGTGATTCTCCTGCTTTAACATCCCAAGTAGCTAGGATTCCAGGTGTGCACCACCATATCCAGCTTCTAAAACTTTACTTTTTAAATTCTATTTGGATGTTTTCTTTTTCTCTGCATCCTTTTGTTTTGACAATATTGTTTATTTGCTTTTTAAATTTTGTTTATGGTGTTGGCCTTTTATGTGGTTAAATTATATATTCTTTCCTGGGGCTTCAAACATGTTAGACAAACGCTTTATCACCTGAGCTACTCCTCCAGCCCCATATTATTTTTCTTTTGCCCATTTAATAATTAGCACTCTGCATTTTGAGATTAGAAACTGAGTCACCTTTATTATTTTTTAGTTGTTTTGTGCTTTTACTTATTACAATTTAATCTTTAATCAAATAGAAATTATTTGAGCATGCTGAAAATGAGGCTCTAAATTTTTTCTGAATGGTTAACCAATTGCTAAAGAACCATTTATTGAATCACCCTTCATTTCCCCACTGCTTTATTACCAGTGTATCTACTGTATCATACAGATCTATGCACACTAGTACTCCATAGTTTGAAATACTACTTTTTAAAAAAGTTTTTTAGTTGCAGATGGACACAATACCATTTTTTATTCATTCATTTTTATGTGGTACTGAGGATCACCCAGAACCTCACATGTGCTAGGCAAGTGTTTTACCACTGAGTCACCATCCCAGCCTCATAGTTTGAAATATTCCTTTTTTTAAAATAAATTTTTTTAGTTGTAGATAAACACAATTCCTTTATTTTTATGTGGTGCTGAGGATCAAACCCAGTACTTCACACGTGCTAGGCAAGTGCTGTACCACTGAGCCACAATCTCAGCCCCATAGTTTGAAATAGTCTTGCTTTTAAATGATATATTGGACCTAGCATAGGTTCTCAATAAGTGGTGATTTTTGTGTGTGGTTCTGGGGATCAAACTTAGGATGTTGCACACACTAGGCAAACACTCTACCACTGAGCCACACCCTCGTCCTTGATATGTGTTTCTGAGTCATGAATAAATAAGATGAAAGTTGCTGTCATGCAGAAGACATCTAGAATAGATCTGCTCCAAGCCAGGACCTCTGCCTAAGTAACTTTTATGTCACTAAGCTCGGGCACCCTAAATGTTCTGAAATGCTTTGAGCCAAGAAAACCAGATAACAATTTTTTTTTCAGGCATCTTAAGATAATGTTGAATAAAGAAAGGCTTCACCCAGTTATCCTACTCCTCAGCATATTCCCAAAGGACTTAAATCAGTATACTATAGTGACCCAGCCACATGAATGTTCACAGCAGCTGTATTCACAATAGCTAAGCTATGGAACTAACCTAGGTGTCCCTCAGTTGATGAATGGATAAAGAAAATGTGATACATATACCCAATGAACATTACTCAGCCATAAAGAATAAAAGTATGGCATCTGCTGATAAATGGATAGAACTGGAGACTCTCGTGCTAAGTAGTGCTAAGTAAAATAAGCCAATCCTAAAAAATCTAAGGCCTAATATTCTGATACATGGATGCTGACTCACAATGTCTGTGTGTGTGTGTGTGTGGGGGGGGTTCCACTGGATTGGACAAGGGAGAATGGGAATGGGAAAGACAGTAGAATGAATTGGATACAGCTTTCCTATGTTCATATGAATATATGGCCACTGATAACTCCACATTGTGTACAACCACAAGAATAGGAAGTTATACTCCATGTATGTATAATATGTCAAAATACATTCTACTCTCATGTTTAAGTAAAATTTTTTTTTAAAAGCCTTCTCTAAGATATTACAATATTCGTCACCTGCTGGTCAACCATACTGCTTGTGAAATACAGGGACAAAGGGAATCTGATGTTACTGAAAGATGGCAGAAAGCCATTACTGTTTTCTACTATTCTTACATACACTTCTTTTCTTCATAAGGCCTAGTATCTGAGGATTTTGATGGGCCTCAGTGTCATTACGCTGAATACCAATGGTTTCAGTCCAGATCTGGAAATGAAAAAACTGAAGGATATAGGACTGAATGTTACTGAATCCAGTGCAGCACCAGAAATTTAAAATTAAATTTCCAATTTAAATCTCTTTGTCATTTGGCCTCATTAATCAAATAAATTTCAGCTGCAATACTATTTTCTAAGAAAGACTTTTTTCCTTTACTTCCTTCTTCCTGCTTCCTTGTTTCATAGCAGTATCCTATCATCCCTGATCTATTTGTAGATTTCCCTACAGTTCAAGATGAGGAACTATGTCTGCACTTACGACAGCTAGGTAAGATCTAGTATGTGTGGGGGCTGGGGTTGTGGCTCAGTGGTAGAGTGCTTGACTAGGACAGGTGAGGCCCTGGATTTGATCCTCAGCACCACATAAAAACAAATAAACAACAAATAAATAAAGGTTAAATTCTTAAAAAAAGAAAACATCTGATATGTGGTAAGTTTTAATAAATATTCATTTAAGCTAGATCATTTCTGTCACTTAATCATGGAGCAGCAAAAGATAGTCTGCTTAAATAAAAACTCCAATGATTTATATCTGAATCAGCAAATAACAGAATCTCAATGTTAAAAGGAATGCTAAAATTCATCCTGTCCAACCCCTTTTATAATGCTGAATTCCCTTATCTAGTAGTTATCCAGATACCTTTTGAATACTTAGTGATGGGAAGCTTATTATCTCTGTAATTTGCTTGTTTCATCACCAATTTTACCTTTAATTTGGTAAAAGTGTGTCGTTCTCTAGCATTCATCCAGAACCAGTCTATTAACCCCTTTCATGTGATAGCATTCATGTATTTCAAGATGGTGCATGTTTCCCAAGTTGTCTCTTTTTCAGGAATAACATCTTGTCTTCCAAATGTGCCTCACACAATGTGCTTGATTTCTTTCTCTATACTCCAGGAATAGATACCCTGACCATTACAGAGCCAGGCAGGACTATGGTCCCCCTTGTGTTTCAGCCTATATTATATTTACATTAGTTCACACAGCTCAGGGTATAGTCATTATGAATGGCTTCAGCACACTGCTGGCTAAAGCCTCTTAATATATATATATATGTTTTTGTGGGTTTTTTTGGTACTGAGGATTGAACTTGGGGGCACTCAACCACTCCTGTTTTGTATTTTATTTAGAGACAGGGTCTCACTGAATTGCTTAGCACCTTGCTTTTACTGAGGCTGGCTTTGAACTTGCAATCCTCCTATCTCAGACTCCTGAGCTACTGGGATCACAGGCGTATGCCACTGCACCCAGCAATATTTTTTATATAAACTGCTTCTAGCCCAGACTATTTTATTCTCTACCCTTGAGGCCACACAATTAGAAATTTTTGGATTCATTCAAGGTTTGGTTTGTTCTGTTAATTACATTTAATTATTTGACCACTACACCAACTCTGTCCAGAACTCTAGGAATTCTGGCTCTGTCGTCTGTTGTGGTCATATCCTTCCCAGTTTTGTGTCCTTTGGTAACATGGTGGGCAAACAATTTAGTGGCAAATGCCAAATGGGTCAAAAATTGTGACAAACCATCTGAGCTCTCATCCCAAATCCATTTCATCCCTTTCCCTGAACTCTACCAGTTCCCGGCTTGTGTTTACATGCTGTTCCTGTTTACATGCTTGTTTACACGCTCTCTAATTTGCTTGTTCTTCCTGTGGAAGATTAGGCTAGAGTTCTACCTGGTACCTTAACTTACTTCCAAACTGGAAGGCCTTGTCTTCATCAGCTCATCCCACAGACGACGCCAGATAGCCTGAGTGGAGAGACCTGTAGACAGAAATAGCACACTTACTTGGCTGCTTGCTGGCCACCATGAGTGAAGTACATCAGCCTTTCATGTTGTCCTCCGGCTTCACGAGTAATATGACAGAGTGGTTAAGAGCACTGGCCCTAAAGATAGGCTGCCAAGGTTTAAATATCAGCAAACTATACTGTAGCTGTATGATGTTGGGCAAGTTGATTTCTCTATACCTCAGTTTCCTCATCTGTAAAATGTAATTAATAATTTCACAGCATTGTTGAAAGGAGCAAATGAGTTAATGAATTTCTCTAGAATAATACTTGGCACATCAGAGTTAGATAAATATTAAGCCGTTAACAGATGTATCCCAATGAGGAGAGGCAGCTTGGTAAAACGGACCATAAAACATTCAGAATATCTAGAGTATAGTCCTAGCTTTGGCATTAATTATGGTGTGCCTGTATTTCATTTTTATCAGAATAACAGAGATCATATACTTGTTCTATGTTTCACAGGACACTGCAGGGAATCATAAGAAAGTAGGAATGAGGGAACTTTTTGAAAAGCATAAAGTTCTATGCAGGCATCAATGTATAATATTTACCTGAAGAACATCAGGGTACCATGTTCACAATCACTTACTGAGAAAGAGACAGAAAGACACTCACCTTTCTTAAGGGCAGTTTCCTCAATCCTCTCCAAGTAATATATATTGAGCAGAGGTAAGATGCTTTGAAGTATTGGGCCTGGGAGGGCTACAAAAACCAAAACACAGAAAGTTTACTTTTCCCTCCCCCCCAGGGTTCCAAGAATTATATACTCTATTGGAAAGGAAAACAGAAGAGTAGACTTCTCATATGATACATGGAACATGGAAAAGCTAACTTAAGTCTCGTCTAAACTCTGGTCCACTTATCTTCAGTCACTCAGTTGGCAGCTGGAATTTCAGGGGTAAGAGCGCAAAACACGCTGATATGATCATTTAGGAGCTGGTCAGTTCACTTGTACACAAGCATAACAAAAACATTCTGCATTCAAAAGATCCTATTGAGGCTAGCATGCATGAAGTCCTGGGTTCATTTCCACTTCATAAAAAATATCCTACTGAATATGTGTGATAAAAGCTTCTTCACAAACTTCCCTACTAACTTGAGCTCCCCTGCTTTGCCACCTATATTTCAGTCACATTAAATTACTTTTTTACCTATTCATATTATGCTGCTTTCTGCCTCTGTGCCTTTGTCATACTGTTCTCTCCAACAGGAATATCCTTGCCACTTTCAGGGAATCAACCAATCATCTTTCCACTGTCACAAGTCCTTTATTAACTTTTCTGAATTCCCTTCCCATGGACCACAATTCTCTTACAGACTGACCACTTCCATCCTTTGGGTCACTGCTATAACCTGAATTAGTACTTTTCTATGAAGAATAAAGACAATCTCTTTACTCTAAATTTACTGCGCCAGGTCTGGTGGTGCATGCCGGAATCTCAATAACTCACAAGGCTGAGGCAGGAGACTGCAAGTTCAAGGCTAACCTGGGCAACTTAGTGAGACCCTGTCTCAATAAGGGCTGGGGATGTAACTCAGTGGTAGAGCAGCATAGAACAACAAAACAACCCAAACTGGCCTTGTCAGCTCTCTCTTTCTGGGAGGGATTGTAGTATGGTGTCTAAAGACTTTAGTCTCTAGACTTGGAACTGGGTGAAATCCTGACTGATTACTTAGTTAACTGTGAATTCTTAGACTATGTAACCTGTTTAAGTATCGGCTTCTGCAATTTTATTTTACTTATATTTTGTGGTTCCGGGAATCAAACCCAGGGCCTCATACTTGATAGGCAAGTGTTCTACTACTGAGCCACATACCCACCCAGCTTCCTCAATTTTAAAATCAAGATCATAATGACTACTTCTTGATATTATAAGATTAAATGCCTGGCCATAATAAACTCACTAAATACTGGCTATTAATATGTCAATATCATCTCTATACTAGCAAGAACGAGTCTAAGATCTTGGTATATAATGGCTCTCGCCATTCCATGATCTACTTTTTTTTTTTTTTTTTTTTGGTACCGAGAGTTGAACTTAGGGGCACTCAACCACTGAGTCACGTCCCCAGCCCTATTTTGTATTTTATTTAGAGATAGGGTCTCACTGAGTTACTTAGCACCTTGTTGTTGGCTTTGAACTTGAAATCCTCCTGTCAGCCTCCCTAGCTGCTGAGATTACAGGTGTGCACCACCCTGTCTGGCCCATGATCCATTTTTAATTTTACTTGTAAATAACTGAATCTTGAAATTCAAGAGTCTGAAAGTATTAATTCCCTATATTATTGCACTAATAGAGGCCATATCAACTATCATCTGGATTAACTACCCTTCTTGACTTCAGTCTCTCTCTCTCTGCATCCTAATCTTGGTGGTGACATTCCCCTCTTCAAAACCCTCAAAGGCTCTCTAATGCACTCAAGATTCAAAGTTTAAATTTCGTATACTGACATTCAAGGTATATGCCTTACTCTACTTAAGTTTCTTCATACTACCTTTTTCCCATTGCCTCTACTCATGCCTCCTTTCACAAATCAGTGTTAAGTCTGCTACCTCCAGGAAGGCTTTTCTGGCTGTATCTTAGCTCACACTGGGGACTTAATCAGTAATAATGGTGAAGGCATGAACAGCAGAGGTGGGAGAAGGAAAAAGAGGAAAAAGGAGATTCAGGAAACTGTCATTTGGGGAGAAAAAGGCAACATAGAAGTTCCTCCAGAGCCTTATCCCTTTTTCCTCAAGTCTGCTCCCCTCTGTCTGCCCACTCCTTCTCAAAGCCACAGAAATATTCATTCTCTTATTACCCACAAACTCTGCTCCTCCCTTCCCCATTCTTCTTAAGCTAGGTTCTTCCTTGCTTCCTTCCAGGCTATACCTTTCTTTAATGCTTCCTCTTCCCAACTTGGAACCTTCATACTCAGTCTTCTTGCCTTCTAGCCAGAATTAGCATCCCAGAAGTTCTGGGCTGATGCAGCTAGATCTTTCACATTCCCAGGACTTTTCTGAGTTCTTGCTCAGCTCCACTGACGCTTTTCTTCCATTCCCTTGGGTCAGCCTGACCTTTCTCAGCTGCTGGCACAGGGCCTCCACAATCCCCTCCCCACAAGGGATCTGAGGACTCCTTTACAGGAGGGAACTTGGGTCTCTTCAGGATTGGTGGCCCACTCCCACCACCAAGGGCCTCCCTGACCACTCTCCAAACTCCAGGGCCTTTTCCAGAGGCCACCTCTTCATGGTGTAACCCAAACCCCTACCCTGGGGCCCCAAGCCTCCACACCTGGCCTGACCAGCGTCTTTCTCCTGGCAAAGATGCTGCCACCACCCCAGAGGCCTCCTGCTAAACCCCTCCCCCACACGCTCCAAGGCCCAGGGCCTCCTCTTCTCAGCACCCCCCCTTGACCCCTGCCTTGTCCGGGCTCCCTGTCCTGGCCTGAGACCTCCTCACCGACTTCAGCCTTCTCTGGACCCCACCCCCTCACACCACCAGTCTGTCAGGCCCAAGGCCTCTGTCCGGGTGCAGCCAGGCCTGCTTCGCAAGGCCCTCACTTTCCCTTCTCACTCTACTACCAGTCCTCACTGCTTCCCTCCTCAGAGGCCAAGCGGCAGCTAGCGGTACCCATCCCGCAGCACTGTCTCCGCGTGCCCATCGGTAGCATGCCTCCTCTCCGCCCCTACCAGGCCCATCAGCCCAACTAGTCGGTTTTTCCTTCCTAGACGCTCACCCTGGCGCCCCAGGCCGCCGGCCCACCCTCCTCCTAGGCTCGGCCCTGCAGCACCTCAGACCTGGAGCCTCTGTTCACTCGCGTTCGGACCAAGGCCTCTTGGCCGCGACGCGCCCCCTCCTATTCCAGCCCAGCAGTCGGGGCTCCCCAGGCCATCGCCCTGCCTGGGGCCTCCTTGGCCCTTCCGCCGGCAAACCCGCGAGCCTTCCTCGCTTGCTGAACCGCTCCGGGCCCCCTCCACCCGCTCTCCACCCTACCTAGCTGCTGAGGCCCATCCCTGTGGCCTCCGGTGCTCTCGGTTCTGCGGGTCACTCGATCTCTTGGTCAGTTTAGCAGAGGCCCGGGTCGCCTGTGCGCTCCGGTCAGCCCTGGGCGGTCAGACAGGCCGCGGGCGCAGAGCCTTTCGGCCTCTCCCCAGCCCCTAACCCTTGCTCTTCAACCCGCTGTTCCACCCACTCCCATCGGCTTAGCCTCCAAGTCTCGGCACCCGGCACCCGTGATGTGCCCAGCAGACACCAGAGGCCATAGGCAGTGAATCAGTTCAGGTGGCCCGGGGCCTGGCCTTCTTGCCTCGGGCTAGGCCTGCCATCCTCGGTCCCCTGCCCCTGCCCTGGTCGGCCAAAACACCTCTGCCCGTCGGTTCGACATCCGAGATTCTTCAGCTCGGTCTAGCCGGGTGTCAGTTCGGTGCTTGCGGCTCTGGCCCGTCAGTCCCGCCTGTCGCCCAAGTCCTGCCGGCTTTGCCCTAATCTGGGCCTCCTGGCCTTGCCCCCGGCGCCCCCCGGCCAGGTCACCGTGAGAGTCCACTTGCTCATTTGGTCTCGGTCTTTACTCTGTCCAACCCTGTCAGTCACAGAATTAAAGTTCCGACCCAACAATCCAGCTTCTAGTGCCCGGCTCTGGGCCTTGCCCGGGGCCTCTCGGCCTCGCCCCCTTCGCCCCCTGGCCGCTGGGCCGCCCCCGCTCGATGCCAGAGGTAGCCCCTCACCCCGCGACTTACCCCACACCCCGCTCTCCAGAACCCCCATATGGGCGCTCACCGCCCGCCCGCACAGCTCGAACAGGGCGGGGGGAGCGCTGGGGCCCGAGGCCGAGCTCTTCGCTGGCGCCGCCTCCCGGGACGTGGCCTCCATGGTCGTTGCCGCCGCTACCTCACAGAACCAGCAACTCCGGGCGCGCCAGGCCTCGGGCGCCGCCATCTTGGGGAGGTGCGCGAGCCCGAGGGTGGCACCCTCGGGCCGCCATCTTGAAAAGGTCAGCAGTTAGGACAGCTCCACAGGCGATATGGGTAAGAGTGGGAAATACGTTAGAGAAATGTTGAATAAACTAGCACAGTTTCCAAGTCTCTTAGAATCTAATCTTCTAAATAAACTCTTGTATCAGTAAACTTGGATCTGGAGTAACTAAGGGGATGTTTCTTAGCAAAGCCGCTTTAGGTGTAAATATTAGTTCCCCCTACCTCCTGCCTTTAACGGGTAGTACAAGCCAATTCGAGCGTGTGTTCACGTCTACGAATAGTATGCCGCACTTCCGGCCAGATCGCCGGATATCCGCTGAGTGACCCTTACGAGTCCTTCTTGATCCTGAAGTGGAGTGGGTGCCGCTGTTTCTGCTGGTGGTGTTGAATCTGTAGCCGGACATGGGCCTGGAGGACGAGCGAAAGATGCTGACTGGATCCGGAGATCCCAAAGAGGTCAGGCAAGGCGATCGGCTCGACCCTTTTCACTGCCCTGAGGCCAAGGACCTAGCCAGCTAAAACACAAAAAAGCCAGGGCCCTTTTAATCAGAGTTAGCCCTCTGTGATTTGTAGGGCCTGGAGAGCTGATTCCAAATACCCTTCCTCCGTATATTTGTCGAGTGACTTTTGGAGAGGTGGCGGACTAGTCCCTCTGGGTCCCGGCTTCCTGGTTCTGTGAATGTGGTGAAGGATTAACAAGAGCGACTAAACTTTCGTAGTTCGTGTTTTCAGCTAGTCGAGTATTTTAAAGGTTTGTGGACCAAACGGACCGACGCTAGTCTTAACCCCATCTCTGATCAGGAGTCCCTACACCACATCTGTGGAAGTTCCGGGAATGTGGCCTTGCATTAGTTTCTGTGAAAAAGTGGTTCTTTTCTTTTTCTAAATAAAAAGTTCAATCCATGTTTCTTTGGGGCGAGGGAGTTGTATTTTGGGGGGACAGTGTAGGAACTTGCAGTATAATTCTGTGGTGGAAGAGGGAGCTCTTTTCCAGACTGAATGGTGACGACATCATTAATATCAATATTTGACTGCTTACTATTCCAGGGCTTTGTGTGTACTAATACAATCAATATAATATTCTTATGAGGTATTAAGTACTATTATTATTGCTATTTTTACAGAAGAGATAAAAAGCATGGAGAGAGGGGGGCTGGGGTTGTGGCTCAGTGGTAGAGCGCTCGCCTAGCATGCTCTAGGCCCTGGGTTCATCCTCAGCGCCACATAAAAATAAAGATATTGTATCCGCCTAAAACTAAAAAGTAAATATTTTAAAAAAAGGATAGTGAAGTATGCCCAAGGACACACAGATAACAAAATGTGGTGGCACACACTTGTAATCCCAGCAGCTTGGGAGTCTGAAGCAGGAGAATCCTAAATTCCAGGCCAGCCTCAGCAACTTAGCTAGACTCTGTCTCAAAATAAACTAAAAGAGATAATAGGAAGGGAGCTGGGGGCATGCCTGAGTGGTAGAGCACCCCTGGGTTCAATCTAACAACAACATACAAAATAAGGGTGGGCTGTGCTCAGTTGTTGAGTGGCCCTGAGTTCAATCCATGTTACCCTGTCCCTATCCCCCCCCCAAAAAAAAAGAAGAAAAGAGAGAGAAAGAAACAATGTTTAATGAAAAAGCAGAATTTAGGGGCAGGAATTGTTGCTCAGTGGTAGAGCACTTGCCTAGTTCATGTGATGCACTGGGTTTGATCCTCAGCACCACATAAAAATAAAGGTATTGCATCCATCTATAACTAAAAGTATTTGTTTAAAAAAAAAAAAAAAGCAGAGCTGGGTGTGGTGGCGCATGCCTGTAATCCCAGCTGCTGGGGAGGCTAAGACAGGAGGATCATGAGTTCAAAACCAGCTTCAGCAATGGTGAGGTGCTAAGCAACTTAGGGTAGTGAGACCCTGTCTCTGAATAAAATACAAAATAGGGCTGGAGACATGGCTCGGAGGATGAGTGCCCCTGAAGTAACACCCCCCTGCCCCCCCCCAAAAGAATCAGAATTTACATCCTATATAACATCTTCACATTTATGAAAAACTTTTTAAAAAATATTTATTTTTTAGTTGTAGGTGGACACATATACCTTTATTTTATTTGTATGTGGTGCTGAGGATCGAACCCAGTGTCTCACACATGCTAGTCAAGCGCTCTACCACTGAGCCACAACCCCAGTCCCGTATGAAAAACTTTTGACAATGTGAGACCAAATACCTGCTTAAAAGTTGAATCAGCTTACCCTTTACTTGCAGCTTTGTGAGCTTTGATCCCTTCTAATAGTAGAGGAGATTGTATTATTTTGAAAACATAATGGTTGTTGATCCTGTTTCTCATATATATATATATATATATATATATATGTATATGTATATATTTTCCTTTCCCCTAAATATAAACACCTGCATGCGAGGCAAATATCTTTTTTTTTTTTTTTGGTGCTAGGAATTGAACCCAGGGCTATTTAACCACTAAGCCACGTCCCCAGCTCTTCTTTATTTTGAGACAGTCTAAGTTGCTTAGGGGCTCTCTAAGTTGCTAAGGCTAGCTTTGAACTTTGATTCTCCTGCCTCGGACTCCTGAACTGCTGGGAGTACAGGCATTTGCCACCAGACCCCGCCAAATATCTTATTTCTGACAAGTCCTTGAGATACTGATCACACTTGACTCTGCAGCAGATTTAGACCTATGCTGATGCTACTGTGGGCAACTTGTTACTAACCTAACCTAAAAATTTAAAGTTGTGTGCTTGAATCAGAATAGGTAGGGCCTGATATTTCCAAGCTATCAAGTAGAGTTATGTAGATCTTTAGTGCACTTATATGGATCCACAAGCCAAAAAGCACTGACCATAAAATCATCTTTGGTTAAATTTTGGCTGCAGAAGTTTTAGGTTTGAGCATTTTCATATTTCAAATTCAAGTTCAAAGCCCAGAAAAAAATGGCTTTCCTTCTAATTTGGTTTGGAAAGTAAGGACTAAAGTTAGCTATTTCTAGCAGTTCTGGACTTAAAAGTTCTGTTGGTCCCATTATAAACATCTGACAGCTTGAGTCTATATCATAAAATGTCTAATTATTGTATGTGATCTCTAAACTGGAATTACTTAAGGGATTGTTGTAATTAATCAAATCATAACAGACATGAAGGTGCTTTATAAACTGTAGACTGTCATGCACACTTAGGTTTTTGGTAACGAAAGTAAGACTGTGTCGTGAAATATTCTTGAGATTTGTTTTAATCAGGTATAGTAAGGTGACAGACATGAAGACAACTGCCTTTTTTATGTGGGAGTGTATACTAGTATTAAACCCTGGAGCATTCTTGGTCTGAGTTACATTTCCAGTGCTCCACCTCCCCCCATCTTTTGTGTGTGTGTGTGTGTGAGAGAGAGAGAGAGAGAGAGAGAGAGTGAGAGAGAGAGTGTGTGTGTGTGTGTGTGTATGTGTGTGTTTTCTTGGCAGGCCCCAAATTTGGGATTCTCTCTCAGCTTCCTAAGTAGCAGGGACTACAGGATTGTGATTCAACATTCTTTGCTCACTGCCAGACATCATAGTGCCTGACACATATAATAATAATGATTACATCTTGCATTTTCTATTTTATCTGTCATTGTTCATTGCCACCACAGCCTGCAAAACAACTGCCTTTGAAAGAGTTTATTATAGTTCCTGAGAAGCGGGAATGCCGCACACAGTGTGTGTGTGTGTGGGGGGGTGTTATGTAGGGAAGTAAGCAGAAGAAGGAATCATAGGAAAAGTATGTTTCAGAGCCTTGTATTGTGGAAGGAATGGGTGAGGCAGTGGAGGCAAGCTTCATCAAGTTTGGGATTGGATAGTTTGAATAATTTTGGAGAGCTCTAGCCTAGGGGGCTGACCCTGTGTTTGGCCTTAAGGTGATCTAAGAAAGGGGAACTTTGTGTGTGAGACTTACATAAAGGAAGATGTTTGCTATATAGGCTTTGGATTGATTAGGTTGCATATGAATGAAAGATGTGTTTCTAGGCAAGTTGTATGCTCCTCTAATTAACTAGCCTTGGGAAGGCAGGATTAGCTCTCAGATTAGCAAGATTCCTAAAAAGTCAAAATTTTGTAAAATACAGAAAATTTAAAAAAACATGATTAATATATCTATTCTCAGTAATTATAACATCAATATGATTGGGAAAATGTATGTCATAAAATTGCGGCTGACATTAATTTTGTTTTCCTTTTGTAGGAAGAAGAGGAAGAGGAGGAATTAGTGGTAAGAGCTGTCTTAGGTTTGGACCCATCTCATAAAAGCAAGAAATTTGAGCTTTATGAAAAACTGAGGACATTTTTAAAGAATCTTTACATGACATCTTGAATAACAGGGTGGAATAAAGCTTTAACACTACTTTGTAATGGAGTGTTTGGGAGTGTGTATGTAAATTTGGTCTTGGGGCTTCTTTGGTCACACTAGGAAGCTATGTGTGGTTTAATAAAAAACTCTGGAAGGAACTTTTCTGAATTGTTCTCTGTGTTAGCATGGTCTTTCTAACTGGGTAGCTGGGGTGGAATAGGCCTGGTTCTCAGGCAAGGGAAATTGAAATTTTAGACATAACTTACACTAAAATGCTGTGTTAATGAGTAAAGCCTCCAATAGAGCTACTTCAAGTTTGGCCAGGTTTCCTTTACCACCTTGTTTTTCAGATAGGACTGAGGCTTTCAGTGCATACTGACAACCTTGGAAGGCAGGAATGTGAAACTTTTCCCTACTACTTAGCATCAGAATTGAATGGGAGACCCCATTTTGCCCTTTCTGGCAGCAGTGTGGCTCTGCCTGCTGGCCTTCTGCACGGTAATTCAGAGGCAGCACCTTGGTTTGGTGGTTATATTAGCAAAGCATGTGTGTTTGGTGTATCTCTCCTATATCCTCCATTTTGTTCTCTCTCTCTCTCTCTCTCTCTCTCTCTCTCTGTCTCTCTCTCTCTCTGTCTTTCAGGATCCCCTAACAACAGTGAGAGAGCAATGCGAGCAGCTGGAGAAATGTATAAAGGCCCGGGAGCGCCTAGAGCTCTGTGATGAGCGTGTATCCTCCCGATCACAGACAGAAGAGGATTGCACAGAGGAGCTCTTTGACTTCTTGCATGCAAGGGACCACTGTGTAAGTCAGTTTGAAGTCAGGAAGTAGAAAGCTTACAATGGTCAGGGACATTTGGTGCTGACAGTCTTCCCAGATAGCAGTATGTCAAGTACAATGCCAAACATTTTATATAATCTTACCTAAATCATTACCACTTATACTGGAGATAGTTATCATTATGCCATTTTACAAATAGAAGCTGAGACTCAAAAAAAAAAAAAAAGATGGGGCTGGAGTTGTGACTTAGTGGTAGAGCACTTGCCTGGCATATGTGAGGCCTTGGGTTCGATCCTCAGCACCACATATATGTTAACTAATTAATTAATTAATTAAAAATTGATATATTAATGTGTACTGCTACATAGTAAGAAAGCTGGGTTTTGTTTTTTTTGTTGTTGTTTTGTTTTGTAGTATTGGGGATCAAACCCAGGGCCTTTGCCTGCTTAGGCAAGTGTTCTACTACTGAATTATACCTACAGTTCTGATTTTGTGCCCCCCCCCCCATTACTGGGGACTGAATCTAAGGGTGCTTTACCACTGAACTATAACTGTAGCCCTTTTTATTTTTTAAGATAGGATCTCACTAAGTTGCCTAGGTTGGCCTTGAACTTAGGTCCTCCTGCCTTAACCTTCCAAGTAGCTAAGCTTACAGGCGTGCACCACCATGCCCATTGATTTTTGTACCTTTTTCTCTTTTTGGTAGGTGGGATTGAACCTGGGGCAATCAAAATTAACCATATCCTTAGTCCTTTATTTTTATTTGTATTTTTTGATACTGGGAATTGAATGCAGGGGCACTATACGACTGAACTACATCCCCAATTCTTTTTTCTTTTCTTTTTTTTTTTTTTTAATATTTTTTAGTTGTGGATGGACCTTTATTTTATTCATTTATTCATATGTGGTGCTGAGAATCAAACCTGGTGCCTCACACATGTAAGCCACAAACCCAGCCCTCTTTCTTTTTTTAATATTTATTTTTTAGTTGAAGTTGGACACAATACCTTTATTTTATTTATTTTTGAGTGGTACTGAGGATGGAAGCCAGGGCCTTGCATGGAACCCAGGGCTTGTGCTAGGCAAGCACTCTACTGCTGAGCCACAACCCCAGCCCCCCCCCAGTTCTTTTTACCCGCCCCCCCCCCCCGCCCCCCTTTTGAGTCAGCGTCTCACTAAGTTACTAGGGCTGGCCACAAACTTTGAATCCTCCTACCTCAGCCTCCTGAGTCCCTGGGATTACAGGGTGTGCCATTGCAACTGGTTGTTTTGTACCCTAAAGTAACAGTCTGTTAATTTATATCCTTCAATGTGTCTTGTACATAACAGTACATAGTAGTTGGTCATTTATTTATTTATTTTAAAAGCAGATTTGGGCTTGACTCTTTTCTTATACAGAAAGGTATTTTAAGTAAATTTCATGTAAGCAGTTTGATATGGTTGCTTCTATTAAAACTGATTGGGCCGGTCACGGTGGTGCCTGCCTGTAACTCCAGTGGCTCGGAAGGCTGAGGTAGGAGGATCACGAGTTCAAAGCCAGCCTTAGCAAAAACGAGGCACTAAGCAACTCAGTGAGACCCTGTCTCTAAATAAAGTACAAAATAGGGCTCATGTTGAGTGCCCCTGAGTTCAATCCACAGTACCTTGCTCTCCCCTCACCCCCCCCCCCACACACACACAAAAACTGACTGGGTGGTCAGTAGGTATATGAAAAGATGTTTGACATGGCCTGTGGTGCAGCTCAGAGGTATATTGCTTAGCATGTGAGATGCCCTGGGTTAAATCCCTAGCAGCAAAAAAATAAAAAATAAAAAAGATGATTAACGTCATTAGCCTTTAGGGAAATGCAAATCAGAGGGCTAGGGGTATATAGCTCAATGGTAGAGCACTCATTTAGCATGTACAAAGCCCTGGGTTTAATCCCTACCACTGCAAAAATAGAACAAAACAAAAAAATCAACATACCAGGTAATAAACATTGGAGAGGATGTGGAGAAATGAGAAACCTAACACACTGCTGGTGGCAATGTAAATTTTGTAGCCAGTCTGGCAATTCCTCTTAAAAAAAGGAAACTGACACATGCTACAATATGCCTGAACTTTGAAGACATTATGGCAAATGAAATAATTGTATCATAAAAGACAAATATTTTAGCCAGGTGCAGCGGTGCATGCCTGTAATCCCAGCAACTTCGGATGCTGAGGCAGGAAGATTTCGAGTTCAAACCCAGCCTTTGGGGGCTGGGGTTGTGGCTCAGTGGTAGATTTTTCATCTAGAATGCATGAGGCACTAGGTTCAATCCTCTGCACCACATAAATATAAATAATATTGTGTCCACCTAAAACTAAAAAAAAAAAAAACCCAGTCTCAGCAACTTAGCAAGGCCCTAAGCAATTGAGTGAGACCCTGTCTCAAAATATTTTCAAAAAGGGGATGTGGCTTGGGTGGTTAAGTGCCCCTGGGTTCAATGCCTAGCACCAAAAAAAAAAAAAGATTTTATCATTCCACTGTGGTATCTAAGGTATCACATTCACAGAGACAGAAAATAAAGGGTGGTAGACAAGATCTGTGAGGAGGAAAAATGTAGAGTTATGTTTAATGAGTAGAATTCCAGTTTGGGAAAATTTAAAGGTTATGGAGCTCATTGGTTGCAGAACAGTGTACCTGTACTTAATGCCAGAGGAATGCATTTATAAAACCATGAAAATAGTAAATGTGTATTTTTACCACAGTTTTTTTAAAAAATGAAGTACTGAACATGCTACAACATAGATAAATCTAGGAATGATTATAACCTCAGAATGGTATTCACTGACGACACCCCCCCCCCTTTCAAACTGTCTCACCTCATACCCTTCCCCCATTTTATTTTCCTTGTAACATTTACCACTATCAGAAGCTGCCTTATTTATGTGCTTATTATATTCCCTCATTACTCTATGTTCTGTAAACAACAGAGACATGGTGTTTTGTTAAGTTATAACTTAGCACTTAGAACAATACCTATCATAGAGTAGGTGTTCTATAAATCTTTGTTGAATTAATAAGTAAATGTTATCATTGGAATAGGAAGTTTGAGTTTCTGTAAGGAAGGCAGGAAGGGCAGATTTGTGTGGTGTTAGGGGATTTAGGTCCTTGCAGGAAATGACATGCCAGTTCTAAAGAATAAAGATGAAAATGGGAGGATTCCAGATAGAAGGGATCAACTGAGGCAACTGAAGGGAGTTCATTATCTCAGTTATATAAAGGGAATGATGAGAAAGGAGTCAGTACTATTCCAGGTGATGAAGGACCTTCCTTGCAAGCCATGACATTAAAACTGCCAACTGATAACTTTCTGTTCTTTCCATCTAGGTGGCCCACAAACTGTTTAATAGCTTGAAATAAATGTGCACTCTCAATCACTGCAGCCTTCATCACGGGGCATCAGGATATTTCCTTGTGGTTTTGAACATGCATTTGTTTTCTAATTTGTATAACTGTAAGTTCATGTGAACCTCATGGATTTTGGCTTTAGGCAAGTAGCATCTGTATAATTGATTGCATTTTAATAAAAATCCTGTGATCTGCAGATCTGCCTCATGTCCTTTTTTCAAAATTTAGTCTTTATTTTTTCCCCAGTGCAGAAATACTTAATTTTTTTTTCTTTTTCTTGCAGTGCTAGGCTTTTAAACTCAGTGCTTTTTACATGCTAGACAAGTGCTCTGCTAGCAAGCTACCTCCCTAATTTAGATTTTTTTTTTTTTCTCAGATTGAACCCAGGGGCGGTTAACCACTAAGCCACATCACCAACCCTTTTATATATTTTATTTATATTTATTTTTTAGGTGTAGATGGACACAACACAATGCCTTTATTTTATTTTATTTTTTTATGTGGTGCTGAGGATCGAACCCAGGTCCTGTCCGTGCTAGGCGAGCGCTCTACCGCTGAGCCACAATCCTAGTCTCTATATATTTTTTTTAGAAACAGGTCTTGCTGAGTTGCTTAGAGCCTTGCTAAGTTGCTAAGGCTGGCTTTGAACTTGTAATCCTCCTGCCTCAGCCTCCCATGGTGCTGAGAGTACAGGTGTGCACCACCACACCTGCAGAATTTTTTTTTTAAATTTTTAACTACATACAAAGAGAATAATCAACCCCCATGTACCCATCACCTGCCATGTATCTCTTAGTGATACTTTTTTTATATATCATTGTCATAAATAGTAATTACTCAATATTAAAATTCTTGTTCATACAAAAGTTTCTCTTATCTCACTTTTGAGAGCTTTTTATTTTGTTTTTTGGTACTAGGGATAGAACTCAGGGGTGCTCAGCCATGAGCCACATCCCTAGCCCTTTTTTTTATTTTAAAAGAGGGTTTCATTAAGTTGCTTAGGCCTTGGTGAGTTGCTGAGGGTAGCTTTGAACTTGTAATCCTCTTCCCTTAGCCTCCTGAGTTGTGGGTGCCACTGCCACCTGGTTTTTATTTATATGTGGTGCTGAGAATTAAACCCAGTGCTCACACATGCTAGGCAATTGCTCTACCACTGAACCACAACCCCAGCCCCACAAGGTTACTTTAAAAAAAAAAAAGTCTTTTTCAGTTGGCTGTAGTACCACATTCCCATAATCCAGCTATTTGGAAAGCTGAAATAGGATTGCAAGTTCAGGGCTAGCCTGGGCAACTTAGTAAGACCCTGTTTCAAAAAAATAAAAAGGGCTGAAGATGTAGCTTAGTGGTAGAACACCCTTGGATTCATTCCCTAGCACTTACCAAGGAGAGTAAAGAGGTTGTGGGAGGAGGGTTACTGGCATCCAATCGGATGAGAAAAGGCACCTGGGTTAATTGTGCTGGCAGTGTAAGATTGGTTATATACATCGGAAGGATAATGGGAGCTAGCAATAAAAAAGTGGAGTTACAAACATGGAAAAGGACAAAATCCTGAGGTATTGATAGGAACTAAAAATAATAGATTTATTTAGTGAATAAATACAGATGCTAGTATGAGTATATGTAGGGAATATATATATTCCTTAGCTCTGTCCTCAAAAAGGACTTCATTCTCCAATAAAAGGAACCAAGGCTTTTTGGAAGAATGGGTGAATGGGTGATTCTAGGGCTGGGACAAGGGAAGTATAAATGAATATTTTGTTCCAGGAAGGAGGAAGTGCTGGAATAGGGCGAGGTCTGTTAAAGGTACACAGAAACCATTAGCCAAATCTACACAGTATGAGCACCAAATATACAAAGATTACTGGATTATAACCTGTTGAAGAAAAGTCCATTAATCCATAATTATGCAAATAATTAAATTGGTTGTAAGTTTTGGTGTGGAAGGGAATACTAATGAATTATAAAAGGAGAAAGTAAACTGGAGAAACCTGGCGAATAGCTTACATGAAAGCTGACAAAGGTCATTCTACAAAATTGGGCATTTTACAAAATAATCCTTAACTTTTGTCAAGGTTTTGAAGGTCAAGAAAAAACTGAAGAACTTTTAGATTCAAAGAGATAAAATGATAATGCAAGTGAATTTGAACTGAATCCTTTTGTTTTTAAGGACAGTTTGGGATCAACTGAATATTGGATGGCAGTGAGTATGTTAAAGTTTTAATTATTACAAATTAAAAAACCCTCACAGGCACAGTGGTGTACACCTGTAATCCCAATATCTCAGGAAGCTGAAGCAGGAAGATCACAAGCTTGAGGCCAGCCTAGACAACTTAGTGAGCGCCTACCTCAAAATAAAAATTAAAAAGGGCTAGGGAGGCCAGGTGTGGTGGTGCACACCTATAATCCCAGCAGCTCAGGAGGCAGAGGTAGGAGGATGGCAATGCAAGTTCGAAGCCAGCCTCAGTAATTTAGTGATACCCAACTCAAAATAGAAAATAAAAAGGGGTGGGGATGTAGCTCAGTGGTGGTGCCACTCTGGGAGTAATCCCCAGTACTGAGCAAAAAGAAAAAATGTTAAAAGAAGTTTTGCAGGGGCTGGAGCATTTGCCTAGAATGTGTGAGGCACTGGGTTCAATTCTCAGCACCACATATAAATAACTAAAATAAAGATACATTGACAACTAAAAAATATTTTTTTAAAAAAATGAAGTTTTGCAGAAAAAAGAGACTTAAGATACCAAATGGAAACTTATTTATATGAAGGAATATACGGTCTCAGAAATAGCAAATATATGGGTAAACATAATAGATATTAGATCTTATTATTTATTTTTGGTACCAGGGATTGAACCCAGGGGTGTTTAACCACTAAGCCATATCCCCAGCCCTTTTTATTTATTTATTTTTTTTATTTTGAGACAGGATCTTGCTAAGTTGCATAAGGGCACTGGCTAAATTGCTGAGGCTAGCTTTGAACCCAAGATCCTCTCTCAGCCTCCTGGGTTGCTGGGATTATAGGTATGTGCCACCATACCCAGCTGGATCTTATTTTATTTATTTATTTTTAATCTTCTGGGTTATCTTTTTTTTTTAATACTTTTATTTTTATGTGGTGCTAAAGATTGAACCCATGGCCTCCATTGTGCTAGGTGACTGCTATACCTCTGAGCCACAACTCCAGCCCCCCCCATCTTAAAAAAAAAAAAAAAAAAAAAAAACCAGGGGCTGGGGTTGTAACTCAGTGGTAGAGTACTTGCCTGGCACATGTAAGACACTTGGCTTTGATCCTCAGCACCACATAAAAATAAATAAAATTAAAATATTGTGGGCTGGGGATGTGGCTCAAGCCGTAGCGCTCGCCTGGCATGCGTGTGGCCCGGGTTCGATCCTCAGCACCACATACAAAGATGTTGTGTCTGCCGAAAACTAGAAAATAAATATTAAAAAAAATATATATTGTGTCCATCTACAACTAAAAAAAAATATTAAAAAAAAAAACCCAAATAGCTAACATGGTTGGGCATGTTGTCTACAGGTCAGTCAATTCTGCAATATGGGAGGCTAAGACAGGAGGATCAGAAGATGGAGGCCAGCCTCAGCAACTTAGTGAGACCCTATCTCTAAACAATAAATAAAATAAATAAAGATTCAGTGGTAGATGCCTTGCCTGGCATGCAGGAGGCCCTGTGTTCAATCCCCAGTACCAAAGAAAAGAACTCTTCACCCAAACAAACAAAAACTAACACAGAAATAAAAGTTAAAAAAAATAATAATAAAGTAAAAAAAAAAATGAAATTATAGGACTAGGAGTGTGGTCAAAACCATGGGTTCAATCCCCAGTATTGTAAAAGAAAAGAAAAAAAGAAAGAAATTATAAAGATAAAAGCAGCCATGGGTGCACTGGCACATGCCTGTAATCCCAGTGACAGGAGGAGTGCAAGTTCAAAACCAGCCTTAGCAATTTAGCAACGCCCTAAGCAACTTAGCAGGACCGTCTCAAAATAAGAAATAAAAATGTGGGCTGGTGAGATAACTCAGTGGTAAAGCACTTGCCCAGCATGCATGAGGTCCTGGGTTCAATCCCCAGCACCACATAAAAATAAACAAACAAAAAGATTTTTTTTAAAGATATATTATTTTAAAAAAAAAGAAGAAGAAATAAAAATGACTGAAGATGTGGCTCAGTGACTCAGTGCCCCTGGGTTCAATCCCTGGTAGCAAAAAAAAAAAAAAAAGAGGGAGAATAATATACTAGTTATCAATATCAGTAATGATATCCTATAAACTTAGAAGTCAGTGATATTTTTCTCCAGAAAGCAAATAAGTTGGCTTTGTGGGCCATATAGTCTCTGGAAATAAGTACAGTAGTTCTCCCTTATCCACAGTTTTGCTTTCTATAATTTCAGGTAACCACAGTCAACCATGGTCTGTAGATCTTAAATGGAGAATTCCAGAAATAAATTCATAAGTTTTACTTTTTTATTTTTATTATTTTGTGACACTGGAGATTGAACCTAGGGGTGTGATATACATCACTATCCCTTTTTTTGGCGGGGGCAGTACAGAGCTTGAACTCAGGCACTCAACCACTGAGCCACATCCCCAGTCCTATTTTGTTTTATTTAAAGATGGTCTGAGTTGCTTAGCACCTCACTTATGCTGAGGCTGGCTTCATACTCGTGATCCTCCTGTCTCAGCCTCCTGAGCTGCTGGGATTACAGGCCTGTGCACTACTCTTGGCCATCACTAGGCCCTTTTAAAATATTTTTTAAATTTTGAGACATGATCTCAGTAAATTGCCAAGGCTGACCTTGAACTTGGGGTCCTTCTGCCTCATCCTGGGATTACAAGCATGTGCCACTGCACCTGTCATGTTTTAAATTGCAGGTCATGGGCTGGAGGTAATAGCCTAGTGGTAGAGCACTTGTCTGTAATGTGCAAGGCTCTGAGTTTGATCTCCAGCAGCACACACACTCAATTCAAAATGTCAAAACTGGTGCAAGAATAATAAGAATATTTTGCTGGGTATGGTATTGCCTGCCTGTAATCCCAGTGGTTTGGGAAACTGAAGATAGCAAGTTCAAGGCCAGATTCAGCAATTTAGCAAGTAATGAGACCCTGGTCTTAAAAAAAAAAAAAAAAAAAAAAAAAGGGGTAGGGATATAGCTCAATAGTAAAGAGCCCCTGGGTTCAATCCCTACTACCTGCCCACCCCCTACACTGCCCCCACCCCGTCCCCCCTCCCCACAAAGAGTTATTTATTTATTTTGGTATCAGGGACTGAACCCAGGGGTGCTTAACCACTGGGCCACATCTCCGGGCCTTTTAATGTTTTATTTTGAGACAGGGTCTCTTAAATTACTTAAGGCCTTGTTAAGTTGCTGAGGCTGGCTTTGAACTTTGATCCTCCTACCTCACCCTCCTGAGCTGCTGGGATTATAGGCTTGTACCACCCTGCCCAGCAAGAATCAAAACTTTAAAAAGCACTATTCTCAACCTAAGCACACTCGACAATGTGGGTTGGATTATTCTTTGTTGTGGGCAGGGCTGTCTGGTGTGTTGTAGAGTGTTTAGCAGTGTTGTTAGATGCTAGATGCCAGAAGCACGAGTTTTAACAACCCAAAATGTCATCAGGTATGATCATATGTTCTCTGAGGGAAAGTCAAAATCACTTCAGTTTGAGAACCACTGCCCTGTATCAACTGAAGAAACTGAATAATTTAAAAAATTTCCATTTCTTCATATCTCATCATTCCCCTAAAGAAAAACAACAAAAATAATAACAAAAAAGCAAACATCTAACTTCAGGCCCAGATGACTCTACTATTGAATTCTATCAATCTTTTAAGGAAGAAATAATGCCAATCATATGCAAATTCTTTCTGAAGTTGGGACACTTCCTAAATTCATTTTATAAAGCTGACATTACTGTGATGACAAAAATCAAAGATATTACTAGGAGAAAAAACTGCAGACAAATATCCTTCATAAACTCAGATGTGAGAATTTAATATATGAAAATAATATGTCCTGAACTAATTTCAAAACTACACTAAGAAGGGGCTGGGGATGTGGCTCAAGTGGTATGCCTGGCATGCGTGCGGCCCTGGTTGGATCCTCAGCACCACATACAAACAAAGATGTTGTGTCCGCCGAAAACTAAAAAATAAATATTAAAATTCTCTCTCTCTCTCTCTCTCAAAAAAAAAATACACTAAGATTTCATCTCACTCCAGTCAGAATGGCAATCATCAAGAATGCAGGCAACAATAAATGTTGGTGAGGATGTGGGGGAAAAGGTACACTCATACATTGCTGGTGGCACTGCAAATTGGTACAACCACTATAAAAACCACTATGGAGATTCCTCAGAAAACTTGGAATGGAATCACCATTTGACCCAGTTATCCCACTCCTCGGTTTATACTTAAAGTCAGCATACTACAGTAAAGCAGTCACATCAATGTTTATGGCAGTTCAATACACAATAGCTAAACTATGGAACCAACCTAGGTGCCCTTCAACAGTAGATGAATGGAAAAAGAAAATGTGGTATATATATTCAATGGAATTACTCAGCTTTAAATAAGAATGAAATTATGGCATTTACCAGTAAATGGAGTTGGAGAATATCATGCTAAGCGAAATAAGCCAATCTCAAAAAACCAAAGACTGAATGTTTGCTCTAATATGCCACTGCTAATTCACAATAAGGGTGGTGGGGCACTAGAAAAGAATAGTTACCTTAGATGAGGTAGAGGGAAGTAAAGGGAGGGGAGGGGATGTGAGGATAGGAAGGATAGTAGAAAGAAATAGACATTATTACTTTATGTATATAGTGACTGCATGACCAATGTGATTCTACAAACTGCACACTTGGAAAAATAATGTTATATCCCATCTATGTATGATATATCAAAGTGTATAAATGCATTCTACTGTCATGTATAACTAATTAAAATGAATTAAGTTTTTTAAAAAGCAGCCAATATGTGCCAGACAAGGTGGGACACATCTATAATGCCAGTGAGGAGAGGTTGAGGCATGAGGAGAGGAAGGTAAAGACCAGCCTGTTCAACTTTCTTTTTTTTATATTTATTTTTAAATTGTAGTTGGACAAATATCTTTATTTTATTTATTTTTTATGTGGTGCTGAGGATCGAACCTAGGGCCTCACACGTGCTAGGTGAGCAGTCTACCACTGAGAAACAACCCCAGCCTAGCCTGGTCAACTTGATAAGACCCTGTCCCAAAATTAAAAAGATGAGAGATCTAGTTTAGAGGTAACACTTGAAGAAAATCAACAATCATTCATGATTTTTTCTTCATTCATGATTTTTAAAAATCTCAGTAGACTAGGAATAAAAGGGAACTCTCTTCAACCTAGTAAAGGATACACACACACACATACAACTACAGCTAACATTTAATGGTGAAATACTGGCTAAGAATGGGAACAACACAGGAACATTCACCACCACTTTTATTCAGCAGTGTACTGGAAATCCTAATCAGTGGAATAAAGCAAAGAAGAGAGAGAGAGAGAGAGAGAGACAGACAGACAGACAGACAGACAGACACAGACACAGACATATGGGAAATAAATGTTCTTATTTACAAAAGACATTAAAAAAAATCTGGAGCAGGGGCCAGGATTGTGGCTCAGTGGTAGAGCACTTGCTTAGCACATGTGAGGCACTGGGTTCAATCCCCTGCATCACATAAAAATAAACGTATAAAATAAAGGTATTGTGTCCAAAATCTGAAGAGATTTCCAAAAAAGTTAGTACCAAGTTAATTTCCAAAACTAATGATCGAATTTTGCGTCAGGATACAAGATCAGTACACAAAATCAAATCAATTAATCTTTTTTTTTTAAGAGAGAGACAGAGAGAGAGAGAGAATTTTTAATATTTATTTTTTAGTTTTCGGCGGACACAACATCTTTGTTTGTATGTGGTGCTGAGGATCGAACCCGAACCACACGCATGCCAGGCGATCGCGCTACCGCTTGAGCCATATCCCCAGCCCTCAGTTAAACTTTAATATGTTAGAATTTCTTGGCAAATGAACAAAGTGAGCCTGTCACTTCAAGCAAAATAATTCACTGTATTTGTTCCCAGCAATAAAACAAACTTTCAAACAAAAATTAGGATTTTTGAAAAATTTGTACCCACTGTTGTAAGCTTAAAAGTTTCATAACATTTGGAGCTGGAGTTGTGGCTCAGCGGTAGAGTGCTTGCCTAGCATGTGCGATGTCCTGGGTTTGATCCTCAGCACTACATAAAAATAAATAAATAAAACAAAGGTATTGTGTCCAACTACAACTAAAAAATAAATGTCTTAAAAAAATTTCCTTGGGCTGGGGATGTGGCTTAAGTGGTAGCGAGCTCGCCTGGCATGCGCGGGGCGCTGGGCTCGATCCCCAACACCACATAAAAACAAAAAATAAAGATATTGTATCCACTTAAATACTAAAAAAATAAATATTTTAAAAAACTTCCTAACATTTAATCATTTTTGTGATACATTAGTGATATTAACATATGTGATTTTTTTAAAGATGGATCTGGTCTAGAAATTGTATGGGTTTAAGGGATCTTCTGGCCTCAGCCTCTCAAGTTGCTGGGACTACAGATGTGTGCCACCATACCCCATCAAATATTATTTTGGCTGTATTAGAGATCAACCTAGTCAGTGTCTCACGAACGCTAGGCAAGCTCTCTACCACTAAGTTACCTCCCCAGTCTTTTTTCTTCTGTTACTGGGGATATGAACTCAGGGCTTCCGTCATTCTAGGCATACTAACACAGAGCCACAACCACGGCCCTTTATTTATTGGTATAGCGGATTGAACTCAGGAGCACTTAATTACTGAGCTATATGCCCAGTCCTTTATTTTATTTTGAAACAGGTCGCGCTGAATTGCGTAGGGCGTTGATAAATTGCTGGGCTTGCCTCAAATTTGCGCTCCTCCTGTCTCAGGCTCCCAAGTCGCTGCGATTACTGGCGTCGCCACAGCGCCCAATTCCTTCCTGCGCCTTTTTTTCCTCCTAACTTCAAAACTCAATCACCAACTCCCGGTTCTCTCTAATCCTCTAAATGGGTTAAGAACCTTTTGGGAGTCTTCAGCACTGCTCCAAGGATCTAGGCGGAGCCAACATTACGAGTGCCAAGTTGCTCTTTTCTAGTACGCCTCTGGCCTCTGGCCTAGCGCGATTTGACTTGCCATTTAGAGGTGGGCGGAGCCCTGGGAGAGAGTCAATTCCCTTCCCCTTTCCTTCTCCTACCCTTCAAAGTAGCGCACATCATTTCCCCGGAACCCAAGGAACGGTAGCTGCAGTTCCGGTCGGATTTACCAGGCGACGCACGCTGATATGGCTGCGCCAATACTGAGGGGCGTCCGGGAGCTGCTGAAGCATGCGAACTTCGCGCCGGTCCCGCGAAGACTCCGACATAAGAAGAAGTGGGTAAGGTCTGGGCGGGGTCTCAGCGGGGAAGCTTTTCAGCTTCTGCATTTCTTAGACGCCTCAGGTGAATTCGATATGCTAGTCCCATTTAGAACCCCTCGGCCGCTTTCTCTCCGCCCTTCAGGGAGCGTCACCGCCTCACGTCTGTTACGTCACTCCCCGTCTGCCTTTTATCCGTCACAAATCTTCGACTCTTTCCTGTTAACGTAGTAGTATCGTGACTCCGCCTCTCTAAGTTACGTCATCACCTCCGCCCTCATTCTTTCCGTTATGTCACCATCTTTTCTCTCCTGTGCTTACCTTTCCCTTGGCCCTCGCTACCCCCTCCTCTTCCCTTCCTCTTCCCTTCCTCTCCCCCATCCCTCACCCTTTCCTCCCTTTTTTCTCCCCCCTCCCCCCATGACTTCTAATTCTCCTTTCCTTCTTGAACTTTCAACCGGGTTGACCTCACCCTTTGAAAAACGCACTAACGATTTCCCTCCCCCTCCTGGGTGTCCGTTGCCCTGCGGGAAAAGATTGAGCCCCCTCCTCACCCTTGAGCTGCCTCAGGCGTCCAAAACAGGTTACAGCGACCACCATAACCAAACTGTGGGTCCTTCCCCAAATGCAGGCAAAAGGTGCAAAAACCCCCCTCCCCCCAAAGACCCTTGCTTCACCGGCATGTCCCCCAGCTTACCTCCTCGGATCTCTTCCCCGCCCCCACCACCTCCCTCCCCACCCCCACAGGAGAGATGTTCTTTTGAACCCTGTTCTTCCCCACACGTTGGAAGGCCGTACTGCCATGGGCCCAGACACTCTAGTTCATCTCCTACAAACCCATGTTTTGACCGGTTCGGCTTTCCGGAGTCACCCTCTGTCCGTCAGCGGAGCACGGTTTGCAGCTGGATCAATTCCCCAAGAAAGCAGCATCCTTGTCCTCCAAGTCCTTACTTTGAGCAGCAACCTTACCACTGTTGCTGCGGTCAGGTGACCTCTCCTGTCACTCATCAGGCCCCAGGAACCAGCCCGATGACCTCTCCTCAACTCACTCATGTTTGCTTAGAAACTGGCCCCTTGATTTCACCTCCCTTTATTCAGGGTTCCCAGGGAACTTGTCCCATAATTTCACCTCCTCTTACTCATAGGCCCCCAGGAACTAGCCTCATAATTTCATCTCCCCTTGTTCACCGGCCCATGGAAACTAGACCTATATTTTCTCCAATCATTTCTCATAAGGTTTTGGAAATTGGGACCATGACTTCCCCTCTCCTTTCTCACTGGTCCTCAGGGAGAAGTTATAATGACCCTCCTCTTTCCCCAGCATCTTCCCCAGCTACTGGCAGCCTTTATCAGTGCCACCTTAAGCTTCCAGATTCTTGTGAACCCAAACCACAGCTTGACCAGTCCATTGGGAAAAATTGTGGCTGCCAACTTTCTTCTCAGGCAGGCATGTCTGGCTCTCCTAACTCACCTGAGGAGGGCTCTTTTCATCTTCCCCCAGAGGCCCACATATCTGCCCCTGGGACCGCTTACTGTGCCATACACCTATCTCCTGAGAGTAAGGGTTCTCCTTGTTCACCTCAGTCTCAGGTTTCCGGGAAGCCTTGCTTTGATCCCCTTCTCTCCTGGGAGACTGACCAGAGCTCTTACCTCTTTGTAACCCCAGGCACTGTGATTTCTGGTCCTCCCTGTCCTCCAGAATCGTCTCTTCCCCAGTGTCCCTGTTCTGGCCTGTGCTATTCTTCACACTTGGGCAACCAGTTTATAGCTCCACCCCAGTCAGCCCCCCGCAGAAGCTATAATGAACCTCCTCTCCCTACCCCAGTTTCCCCACAAATGAAGTCCCCCAAATTCTCAGATTTAAGACAGCAGCATATTCTCCACAAATGTCACTCCCTAGTTAACACTCCCCAGCACGCTTCTGGCCATCCCAAGCCCTCTGAGGCTGGCACCTCTCCTCTGCCTCCCTCCTGCTTCTCTGGTCCTCGTGTGGAGCCATCTGTCACAACTCCTTTGAATTCTTGCCCAAAAGAACTTCCCCCAGGAACTGCCTTACCTGCTATGTGCCCTGGAATCGTCAAAACTACTGCCCCTACTTCCCTTCCCCTTAGCCTTCCTTGTGAACCTGTCATACCCAATAGTTATCCTAAGAGCAATCCCCATCGACCTCCCTTAGTTCCCCCCTGCAATACCCACCTATACTCTGTGGTTCCCACCACTTCCCATCCCTGCCAACTTCCTGGTTCCCTCAATCGCTCTACAGTTCCTCCCTGTGGCACCTATGGCACTCCCAGGGGTCCACCTGTACTCCACTGCAAGCCTGTGGCACCTCCTTGTTCTACCCATATCTATTCTTTTATTCCTCTGAGAACACCCTTTGACCCCCAGTCTTTACCCATTATCCCCCGAGCTCGGCCCTATCCTGATACTATCCCCTGTGGCCTTCATAACTATTCTGTGGCCTCTCAAGGCCCCTCCAGAGTGCCACTCCAGATCCCCTACAGCTGTCCTTTGCCTTCACCCAAGAACTCTATCTGTAGCAATGATCCCAGCTGTAGTTCATCCATTGTTACCAGTGAAAGTCATGTTAATGAGAGCAACAACAGGACTGTCTCCAAAAAAAAAAGTAATATCAAGAGTCCAAAGCATAGTGAAAGTGGGAGCCAGAGCTCGAGTCCGTACCATAGCAGAAGTCGGAGCCAGAGTCCGCAAGATAACAGAAATCAGAGCCGGGGTCAAAGTAAAGTAGAGGACGAGACTGAGAGTCCCCAAGTTGACAGCAATCAGGACCAGAGCAAGAGTTCTGACCATGGTCGAAGTCGGAAAAAAAGCAAGAGTCCCCGTAATGGTAAAAGTCAGGGCAGGAGCAAGAGTCCCCAAAACAAGAAGAAAGGTCAGGGTCGGAACAAGAGTCCCCGTCAGAAGAAAGGTCGAAGCAAGAGTCCCCGCGCTAACAAAACGTAAGGGCCAAGTCAGAAGACTGGTAACAAGACTGACTACCAGCCATAACAAGTATTCCATCTGCAGCAACCAGGACCAATTTGTGGACTCCTCATCTGAAGTCTTCATTTGCCTTTTAATCTTCCTTTATTTTCTTCAAATCTGACTTATGTCCCTCACTGCTGTCCCCATAGCAGTCATCCTAGAAGTCTCTGTCTTGATTCATATCTCAAGGTTCTGTGAACTCTCCTTATCCCACCCTTCTTAGAGTCTGGGAACTTTCCCCAAATTACCCTCAACACTATGGTTCAGAGCATTATGGTTCCAGACACTGCATAATCTTTGGTAAGTTACTGTCATCTCTTCATCAGTTGTGGAAAGTTGTTTTTTTGTTTTTTGTTTTTGTATTCTCCATAGGGCTACTATTGTTGTATTCAGGTAAGCTAGTAGACATAACAGACTTTAGAAAGTAGAAGGGCTGTTTACAGGAAAAGTGTCTTGATTTTAAACCCAAAGCCTTCCCAATACCACCATAGTTTATTTCAGAAATAAATACTGTAGTACCCCTTAATCCATGGTTTTGCTTTTCATAATTTCAGGTAACCACAGGCAACCATGGTCTGAAGATCTTAAGTGGAAAATTCCAAAAATAACTTCATAAGTTTTATTTTTTAATTTTTATTATTTTGTGGCACTGGAGCTTGAACCCAGGGGAGTCTTAGGCTGGGGTGAAGCTCAACATTAGAGTACTTGCATAGCATGCTCAATGCCCTGAGTTCAATCCCCACCACTGCAGGTGGAGATGGGGGCCAGTCTGGAATAAGAGGAATTTAAGAGAATGGTCATTCAAGAGAGGACTCTTGAACAGAGCCAGTAGAAATTTGGATCAGTGGTTAAGGACCCTTGGGTTCAATCCCCAGAAACAAACAAAAAAACCGACACATGGTGAGAGCTAGAGATTCCTTTGCTTCCTTTCATAGACCTAAGGTAGGAAGGCCAATTCCTTACCATTTTTCTCTCTCATACTTCTTTGTTAGGCAGAGGCAGAATGCGGAGGTGGGAGTGGATACTAACTGGATCAAAGTTTGCCCTTGAGCTCTGAGATACTGGTGGGGTCAGACAGTAGGGAATAGAGGCAAGACTGGGAAGACTGCCCTTTCTCTTTTAGGCAGCAACAGAGCCCAAATTCCCTGCCAGCCAGCTTGCTCTGCAGAATTTTGACATGACCTACAGTGTGCAGTTTGGGGATCTTTGGCCATCGATTCGTGTCAGTCTTCTCTCAGAACAGAAGTATGGTGCACTTGTCAATAATTTTGCTGCTTGGGACCATGTGAGTGCTAAGCTGGAGCAGCTTAGTGCCAGGGACTTTGTGAGTGATGCCATCTCCTGCTGGAAATTGGAGCCTGAGAGTGGTCACTCTGCAACCCTGTCCCCAGACTGCAGTCCAAATCTTCGGTGCTTCACTTTTGCCAGAGGAGATGTCAGCTGCTTCCCTTCTGCCAGGTAGGATCTGGAGCCATGACTGGGACTGCCCTACCAGAGGTAGAATGAAGGTTCCCAACTTCTGCCCTCTGTGATAAGGATCATAATATTGCTAATTTTCTGGTGTGCTAATTGCTATTCATAATGTTATTCTGTTTTGTTCTGTCAACATCTTGATGAAATAGGTAAATTATTACTCCTCTTTTACATTTGAGGAAACTGAGGTGCAGAGAAGTTAAATTACTTACTTGGTTTAGCTTCTTTGATAAGGTTAGTATGTAGACCCAGGTAACCTGCTCCACTGCCTTCTATAGGAAACAACCACCTCTTACATGAGCATTCACTGCACCCTGTCCAGTTAAAAAGCTTGTTATTCACAGCTGATTTTGCCCTCACAGCCACCTTTCAAAGTAAGTAGGACAAATAATCTTAGATACCAAAGAGGAAGTGGATTTTCTTAAGAAATGGACTCTGCCTAAGGGTACAAGTTAGTGATAGACCTGGAAAAAGAAAAAAATTTACAGTCTCTTGATCCATTACTCATATATATGAAGTTGAATGAGAAAAGACTCTAGAATCAAGTGCTGAATTGTGTGTTGAGAAAAGGAGAAAAGGAGAGCTCAGTGTTATAGGATGTGGAAATTGATCTTTGAATGATTGATTGATTCATTCAATAAATATTTATTTTCTACCAAATGCCAGGCATTTAAGTGCCTTGGTTACTAGTACACAAACCATCAAGGAGCTTCTGGTATGGGAAGGAAGACAACTATTAAAAATCTCTTTATGGGCTGGGGATGTGGCTCAAGTGGTAGCGTGCTTTCCTGGCGTGCGTGCGGCCCGGGTTCAATCCTCAGCACCACATACAAACAAAGATGTTGTGGCTGCCAAAAACTAAAAAATAAATATTAAAAAAATTCTCTCTCTCTCTCTTTAAAAAAATTGAATATTAAAATCTTTAAAAAAAAATCTCTTTATGCCAAGTGTGGTGGGACATGCCTATAATCCCAGTGACTTGAGAGGCTGAGGCAGGAGGATTGCAAATTCAAGATCAACCTCAGCAGTTTAGTGAGGCCCTAAGCAACTTAATAAGATCCTGTCTCAAAAAATAAAAAATGGGGGCTGGGGATGTGGCTCAAGCGGTAGCGGGCTTGCCTGGCATGCGTGTATAGGGGCTGGGGATTACAACTCAGTGGTAGAACGCTTGCCTAGCATGCTTGAAGCCCTGGGTTGAATCCCCATACCACCAATATAAATGAATGAATAAATATAAAAAATAAAGACTTATTTTTTTTAAAAAAGTATATCGCAGCCAGGAATGGTGGTTCAGGTTTATAATCCCAGGCTGAGGCAGGGGGTTCACAGGTTTGAGGCCATTCTCAGCAATTTAGCAAGATCCTGTTTCAAGAAAAAGGTGGGTTGAGCTAGGAATGCAGCTCAAGGATAAAGCAACCCTGGGTTCTATTGCCAGTAGAGGAAAAAAAATTAGATATAGATATAGATATATACATATAAAATGTTTCTCAGGGGCTGGGGATGTGGCTCAAGTGGTAGTGCGCTCGCCTGGCATGCTTGCAGCCTGGGTTAGATCCTCAGCACCACATACCAACAAAGATGTTGTGTCTGCCAAGAACTAGAAAATAAATATTAAAAATTCTCTCTCTCTCTCTCTCTCTCTCTCTCTCTCTCTCTCTCTCTCTCTCCTCACTCTCTCTTTTAAAAAAAAAATTAAAAATGGGCTAGGCATGTAACTAGTGGTAAAGTGCCTCTAGGTTTAATCCCCAGTATCAAAAACAAACAGTTTGAGCTGGGCACAGCTACTTGGAAGCCTGAGGCAGAAGGATTTCAAGTTTGAGGCCAGTCTGGTTAACTTAGACTGTTTTTCAAAATAAAACAACTGGTAGAGCACCATTGGGTTAAATTCTTAGTCTTGCCCCACTGCCCTCCAAAATCCTGTTAGGTCCTATAATTAGAAGATCTAACCAAATGTTTCTAAGGAAGTAAAATTTAAGCTAAGACCTGAACATTGGGGTGAGAGGTGAAATATGAGGCTATAGAAGCAGGCAGGAGGCAGATTATAAAGATTTTAAAGGCCATGTGAAATTCTGGACTTTTTCTCTAAGAGGAAACTCTGAAAGAGTTTAACCTGGGTAATGACATGACCAGATTTGAAATTTTAAAATATTACTCTGGCTGCAGCATTGAAAGATTGAAGGTGGTCAAGGGTAGAAATAGAGATATAAATTAGCAATTGTCCTTATTACGGCTTGAGAAAAGGCTGAATGCTTGAGAAGAGTGAACAGTGAGACTAGAAAAGTATATCTGGAGGGGTGTGTGGGAGAACCTTTATTGTCTAGAGATTACATTATAAGGAAAAGGGATTTATCTGATAGCTCAGGGTTGCTGGCCAATAGTTGGGATTGCCAGAGCTGAATGGCTTTGGGTCTTATTCCCTTTAATACATGTTGCTGTAAATTGCTAAGATTTGTTCTAGAGAACCACCAAAAAAGGTTCTGAGCATATGAAAAGTAGTATTATAGGTTTGGATGTGAGGTGTCCCCCAAAAGCTCCTGTGTTAATGCAGAAATTCAGAGGTAAAATGATTGATTTATGAGGGCTATAACCTAATCAGTCCATCCTAATTTGAATGGTGTAACTGAGTGGTAACTATAAGCAGGTGGGGGCATGGCAAGTGGAAATGGGTTACTGGAGATGAGCCTTGGAAGAGTTCATTGCCCCATGGTGCCATTTCTCTCTGTCTCCTGGCTTCCTTAAACAGAGTGGCTATGATGTTCTGCCTTGCTATGATGACCCAGAGCAGTGGAGGTTGGCCCACCATGAAATCTCTAAAACCATGAGCCAAAATAAACTTCTCCTTTAATTGTTCTTGTTAGGTATTTTGATTATAGTGACAAATCCTTGACTAACTAACGCAGGTAGTGATGCATAGTGATTATAAGCATGGACTTTGGAGTCAGACAAACCTAGATTTGATTCTGACTTCACCACTTGTTAGACCTGTGATCTTGGATAACTGAGCCTTGGCTTCCTGTATTACTAGATAACACTATAGCTCATTAGCTCATTAGGTGCTAGCCACTGTTCTAATTTTTTTTTTTTCGAAGTTGCCGAGATCCTCCTGCCTTAGCCTCTTGAGTTGCTGGGATTACAGGCATCTGCCACTGTACCCCCTTCTAAGTTCTTAATTTATATTACTTCCTTTAATTCTCATAATAACCCTATCTGGCAGGTACTTTATTGTAAATAGGAATAACTAAGGTACAGAGAAGTTGAGTAATTTGCCGAAAGTCACACAACCAAATGAGCAACTTGGCCAAGTTTGAAATCCAGGCAGTCTGACTTTGGAATCAAGCTTTACCTGTGTTACTGGGTCATGGTGAGGATTAAATGAAATTATGCATATTAAGCATCTAGCATAGTGTCCTATGATAGCATTCATAAATGATACCTCACTATTAATGATATTCTCATCAAAATTGTGCTCAGGAACATTTTAGTCATTGTGTAAGGGAGGATAGGTTGAGCCAGGAATTGAGGTCAGTTCTGAGCTTTGGCTTTAAGCACTATGTAGTCTCTTAAGTTTCATGAGGTCCTTGGCACCCATTCCAGAGGCTTCTATTCATGAAAGACACTTTGGGAGAAGTGAGGTAATAGAGCTATTACAGTGAACAAAGCAGACAAAATCCCTTGCCTTCATGGAGATCACATTCTATCTACCAGGATGAGATAGAGAAAGGAAATACACACATATAAAGTAAATAAGTACTTTAAAGAAAAAAATGCAGGGCTGGCAGAACACTTGCCTAGCATGTATGAGGCACTGGTTCAATCCTTAACATAACTATGTAAAAATAAATAAATAAAATAAAGGTGTTAAAAAAGAAAAAGAAAAAGAATGCAGACTAAAGACACAGAAGATGATGGGAGGGGCTGGGGTCGTGGCTCAGTGGTAGAGCACTTGCATAGCATGTGTAAGGCATTGGGTTCGATTCTCAGCACCACATAAAAATAAGTAAAGGTCCACCAATACCTAATAAAATATTTTTTAAAAAGATGATGATGGGAATAAAATACTGTTATTTTAGATAGAATATTAAAGGAATGCCAGTGTCTCCAATGAGGTAACTGTGTGTGTGTGTGTGTGTGTGTGTGTGTGTGTGTGTGTGTGTGTGTGTAGAAGGATACTGGACGTTGAAACCAGGGCCTTCTGTATGCTAGGCAAGCACTCTACCACATCATCATCATGTTTTATTTTGGGACAGGACTTTACTGAGTTGCCAAGGTTGACCTTGAACTTGGAATCATCCTGCCTCAACCTCTTGAGTAAGTTACCTGGGTCTACCAGTATGCACCACAGTGCCTGGATTGATGAGTATCTTTTGAGGACAGACATGAAAGAAGTGAGGAAGCTCATCAGGGATATTTAAAGGAAAAGTTTTATAGGCAGAAAGCACAATAGTTCCAAAAGCCTGCGATGGGCTTGATACAGTGTCGTACGCTTGTAATCCCAGATGCTGAGGCAGGTGGATCACAAGTTCAAAGCCAGCCTCATCAAAAGTAAGGCACTAAGCAACTCAGTGAGACCCTGTCTCTAAATAAAATACAAAATAGGGCTGGAAATGTGGCTCAGTGTTCCAGTGTCCCTGAGTTCAATCCCTGTTATGTCCAAAACAAACAAGCCTGAGATGGGAGCATGCATGGCTTTTTTAAGGAATACCAGGGTGGCTCTCATGGCTATATTAGAGTGAATTGATCTGTTTTAAAAGAATTGCTTTGGATGTAGATAAATGAGTAAGTATAGGTTTGAAAAATTAGTTTTTTGCTGAATGGAGCTCAATGGCCCCTGAGGGCATGGATTAGGATCAGTAGGTGTCCTAATTTGGAATTTGACAATCAGGTGGTCTCTCTTCCAGGCTTGGCAGTCTGGGTGTCATGGACTACTACCTGATGGATGCTGCCTCCTTGCTGCCTGTCCTGGCTCTTGGTCTACAGCCTGGGGACATCGTTCTTGACCTATGTGCGGCTCCTGGAGGAAAGACACTGGCATTGCTTCAGACTGGCTGTTGCCGTAAGTGAGGGAGCTGGTATGTTGGGCAGGGAGGGCACCCCACCTTACTTGATTAGGGCACATTGCATTGAATGGTAAGCTTTCTTGTCCCAGTGTCAGAACAGGGACAGTACTAAGTACGTGTAGTTTTTTGTTTGCAATTATTTCCTCCCTTTCTCTGACAGTGGGTCAGGTAAGATTGCTGAGCCAGGCCTCCTAAGGCAGATTAATGCAATGCTCTGATAAATTGATCACATGACACTTTTACCCCTCTGTATCTGTTTATTTTCTCTCTAAGATTAAGCCTCATTTCTTTGGCCAGCCTGCTAAAACAATAAGACTGGCCACAGCTCCATTTATAGTTTTATATCTTACTCTTCCGCAGGCTTTTTTTTTTTTAATATTTTTAGTTGTAAGTGAACATAATACTTTTTTTAAATTTGTTTATGTGGTGCTAAGGATTGAACCCAGTGCCTCACACATGTGAGACAAGCGCTCTATCACTGAGCTATAATCCCACCCCTACCCCAGGCTTTATCATCTCTCTAGAATTATCAACCCCACCCTAGCTCAGCACCAGCTCCTCACCCACATATAAATAAATAAAATAATGGTCCATCAACAACTTAAAAAAATTAAAAGAAAATAGTTTCATGAAAAATTTTTTTTCCTTTGTGCCCTGAGAAATAGCCACAAGAGGCTATGATTTTCACATCCAACCTGAATCTTAGCTGCGCTTCTCTTATCAATTCCTGAACTTTTCTGGGTCTGAACCTTTCCATTCTAGTTTATGTCAGCCCACTTGCACAGTTTTGATTAACCTCCAATTTCATGAGTAATTCAGAGAGGTATCCACATTTGGTCTAAGTCTTCTGCAGTTCCAGAGAGAGAAAGGATGTTGATATGGGGCTAAAGAGTCCAATGCAGGAGAGCCCAACCTGTATAGGTTTAGGCCGTGCTAATCTAAGTGCTGTGGGAATCCATCAGAGAGGAGATAAGTGAAGGTAAGATTACTTAAATTAAGAGGAGGAAAAAGGACAAACCTTGCAGTTCTAAGGTATGCTGAATTACCGGCACCTCTTCCAGCTTCTCACCCAAGTGACTGAAGAGAAAGAGGCATCATTTCTCAGCTGACCAACAGCAATTATGAAGGAAGACCTTCTGGAGTTGGCACCCTTGAGCTCCTTATCAAGTGACTTTTTTTTTTTTTTTTAACTAGAGATTGAACTAAAAGGTACTTTACCACCAAGCTATATCCCTAGCCATTTTTATTTTTAATTTTTTTTAAAAAGAGAGAGAGAATTTTAATATTTATTTTTTAGTTTTCAGTGGACACAACATCTTAGTTTGTATGTGGTGCTGAGGATCGAACCCGGGCCGCACGCATGCCAGGCGAGTGTTCTACCGCTTGAGCCACATCCCCAGCCCTTTATTTTTAATTTTGATACAGGGTCTTGCTAAGTTGCTTAGGACTTTGCTAAGTTGCTGATGCTGGCCTCAAACTTGTGATCCTCCTGCCTCAGTCTCTTGAGTCCCTGAGATTGCAGGCATGCGCTACCACACCTAGCTCAGCTGACTTCCTAATCCTAGGAAGATAGGATCACAGGCTTTCAGTGCAGGAAGAGAACAGAGTTGACCTTTTCCAGCTTTCCTATTTTATGGAAATGGAAACTGAGCTCTGGGGAGATTACATAGAACCACAATTAGAACCCATCTTTCATTTTTCTCAGTTTATATCCTCCTGAAAAATTCTTCTAGACCAGAGAATCTGATCTTTACTTCTTTGAGTGCCCTCAAAAATTGGAATATTTCTTTTCAGAAACACTAAGCTGTTCATAGTAGTGACCATTCTTGTTAAATAAGATACATATTCTCCATTTTTTTCACTACAGTTCCTACCCTGGCTTGTCACTCCTTGACTTTGAGGCTAGGTATCAACTGTCATTTATCATCAAGCTTACAGTAATATTTTTCTTGTAGTAGAACTGAGTTAAAAATGAGTTATTTCCTGAACCCATGTTTGTCAAAGAAAGAGAAAAAATGAAATGTAGATGGTAAATCTGAATTAAGTAAACTAAGTGGCTTAAAGAAGAAATGTTTGGGGGCTGGGCTTGTGGCTCAGTGGTAGAATACTTGTCTAGCGTGCATGAGGCACTTGGTTTGATCCTCAGCACCACATAAAAATAAAATAAAGATATTGTATCCATCTAAAACTAGGGAATAAAATATAAAAAAAAGAAGAAGAAATATTTGGGGGGCTGGGGTTGTGGCTCAGGGGTAGAGTGTTTACCTAGCATGTGCAAGGCCCTGGGTTCGATACACAGCACCACATATAGATAAATAAAATAAAAGCATTGTGTCCAACTACAACTAAAAAATAAATATTTTTTTAAAAAGAAGTGTTTGGCCAGGTGTGATGGCGCATACCTGTAATCCCAGCATGTCGGGAGGCTGAAGCAGGAGGAATGTGAATTCAAAGCCCGCGATAGTAAGGTGCTAAGCAACTCAGTGAGACCCTGTCCCTAAATAAAATACAAAATAGGACTGGGGATGGCTCATTGATCAAGTACCCCTGAGTTCAATCTCTGGTACACACACACACACACACACACACACACACACACACACACACACAAATATACACACAAAAAAAATATAGAAGAAGAAGAAGAAATTTTTGTGATCTTTTAGTGATAGAAGGTTATACACTAAGTTTTCTATACAGGAAATTCAGGGCTAATATGAAGGCTAAAAAATCATCAGGGACTTGAGCCCCATTTTTCATTTTTCAAAATATTTTCCTATTGGCATCATTCTCAGGATTGCCATTATGGTTTAAGTTGGCTATAGAACTCAAGCAAGCTCATTCAAATTTGAGGCAAGAAGAAAGGATTAGACAAGAGAGACTCTTCTCATCTAATGTGTCAGCTTTTAAAACACAACTTCCTAGAAGTCCTACACAGTACTTCTGTCTACAGTACATTAACCAAACAGTCATTTATTCATACTTAGTTGTAAAAGAAGGCAAGAAATATACTATTTGGGGCACTGTGCCTCCTACCAATAAAATTGGGGTTCCACTACAAAGGAATAAGAGGAGGTTTTTAAAATTTTTTTATTTTTGTACTGGGGATTGTACCCGGGGTGCCTACCACTGAGTGACATCCCCAGCCCCCCCCTTTTTTAGTTGTTAATGTACCTTTATTTTTTTTATTTATTTATATGTGGTGCTAAGTATCAAACCCAGTGCCTCACACGTGCTAGACAAGCACTCTGCCACTGAGCCACAATCCCAGATCCTTTATTTTTTATTTGAGACATGGTCTTGCTAAGTTGCCTAGGGCCTTGCTAAATTGCTGAGGCTGGTTTTGAACTTGCAATCCTCCTGCCTCAGCCTCCCACGCTGCTGGGATTATAGTCATTCACCATCACCTCCTGCTAGAGGAGAATAAATTTTGAATAACCTGTAGCATCTACAGGAGAGAGCTATATATGTTTCAGGAATAATGAAATGTGATGGTGTATGCCTGGTAGTACCAGCTACTCAGAAGGCTAAGGCAAGAGGATCATTTGAATGCATGAATTTGAGACCATCTGAGTGAGATGCTCATCAAAAAATAAATAAATAAATAAATAAATAATAGAATAGTGGGAGAGAGCATGGTTCTTTAGAAATATTTGACCCCTAAGCAATCTGTCCATCCCTCTTTATCTCCAAGGTATGTTTTTCTTGCTCTTGCCTTGCCCTTGCCTTATAATAAACCTGCCCCTTTAAAAAAAAAAAAGTGAGAAAGAAAGAGGAAGGAAGGAGGATTGCTCGATTCTCACTTGGTCTGCTTTATTTATTTACTCATTTACTCAGCCTTTCTGGCCCATATAGGTGTTTGTCCTTGTGTCCTCTACTGCAGAATGACTAATTTGGTGCTGTATACATAACAAATGCCCTTGTTTCTAGGGTCTACATTGATTGACTGCCTGAGAATTGGTCTGACTATACATCAGCACCACCATTAGTAGAATGTTTTATTGGGCTATGGCCTCTGAGGTTTCTTTTTTTCTTTTTGGTGGCACTGGGGATTGAACCTATGGTCCTTTACCACTGAGCTATGTCACCAGTCCTTTTTATTTTTTATTATTATTTTTTTTGTTTTTTGATTTCAAGGATTGAACCCAGGGGCACTTAACAACTGAGCCACATCCCTAGTCTTTTTTTTTTTTTTTTTTGTAGTGCTGGGCATGGAACCCAGGGTCTTATGATTCCGAGGCAAGTACTCTACCAACTGAGCTATATCCCCAGCTCCCTTAGCCCTTTTTATATATTATTTTGCTAAGTTGCTGAGGGCCTTGCTAAATTGCTGAGGCTGGCCTTGAGCTGGTGATTCTCTTGCCTCAGTCAAAATTTTGAGTTGCTGGAATTACAGGCATGAGCCACTGCATCCAACTGAAGTTTATTTTCACAGGCAACCTCGCTGCCAATGATCTCTCTACTGCCCGAACGAGCAGACTACAGAAGGTCCTTCATAGCTATGTGCCTCAAGATATCAGGGAAGGAAACCGAGTTCGAGTCACTTCATGGGATGGCAGGAAGTGGGGAGAACTGGAGGGGGACACCTATGACCGGGTGAGTAATTCCTGATTTAGAATATCTATTGAGCTAAATCTGACCTCAGACCCTGAAGGGATAGGATCTAACCCCTCTATTTAAGCATGTAGGGCTGTGTCTAGACTTGGTCAATTTCCCATGGGTATTTGGGGGAAAAAATCATCTACACTAATGTGTTCAGCTTAAATGATAAGCTACTATCTTCATTAGAGTTGGCATCAAAAATAATTTGAACCTAATTAAATAGGGAAAAAAGTTATTAGACTTATTTCTCAAGTCACTTGGTTACTCAGAAACCTCATGAAGGTAAGTATGCATAAGTTTATTATATTTATTTCTTAATTGTAATACAGCACATGGTGTAAAACTCAGAAACCACAAGAGGGTATCCAGTAAAAAGTAAGTTTCCTTCATACTCTTGTACTCAGCCATCTACTTCCCTAAAGATAACCATTATTTCTATTTTTTTTTCTACAACCTTTAAAATATATCGTTTGTAGCATGAAGGCATGTGCCTATGATCCCAGCTACTTGGGAGGCTGATTGCAAATTCAAGGCCAGCTTGGTAAACTTTTTTTTGGTAAACTTAAAAATAGAAAAAGGGCTGGGAAGCCAGGTACAGTGGCGCATACCTATAATCCCAGTGACTCAGGAGGCTGAGGTAGGAGGATTGTGAGTTCCAAACCAGCTTCAGCAACTTACTGAGGCCCTGAGCAACTCTGTAAGACCCTGTCTCTAAATAAAATACAAAAAAGGACTGGGACTGTGGCTCAGTGGTTAAGCATCCCTAGGTTCAATCTCCAATACAAAAAAAAAAAAAGATTATTTAGTAGTTGAGTGCTAAATCAATTTCCTGTATCTCTCTCTCTCTCTCTCTCTCTCACACACACACACACACACACACACACACACGCACACACACACACACACACACACACACACAGTGTGTATTTAAAAAAAATAGGATGTGGTGCTAAGGATCAATAATACTGATTACTCATTATTCTGACCTTTATTTTTTGTATGTAATATTATATCTTGGGGTTCTATTCTATTTAATTTAGTTTTTATTTGTTTTGTGGTGGTAGAGATCAAACCTGGGGTCTTATACATTCTAGGCAAGAGCTCTACCATTAAGCTACATCCTTGGCCCATTTTTTATTTATATATATATATTTTTTTAATATTTATTTTTTAGTATTTGGCAGACACAACATCTTAGTTTGTATGTGATGCTGAGGATCGAACCCAGGCTGCACGCATGCTAGGCGAGCGCGCTACTGCTTCAGCCACATCCCCAGCCCCTTTTATTTATATTTTTGAAGTAAGTTACTCTTTGGAGATTAAAACAATTTCATTCATACTGGTAATGAATGACTACCATTTTCCTACAACCTGCCAACATTGGTGCTCTCAAATTTTGTTTTTTGCCATACAGATAGTATCTAATTTACATTCTCCTAAAAATGAAAGTATTTTTATATTTTTAAGTTATTCATTTTCTTTCAATTGGTATACTCTAAAAATATTTATTTAAAATATATACTTCTAGGACTGGGGATATAGCTTAGTTGGTAGAGTGCCTGCCTTGAATACACAAGGCCCTGGGTTCAATCCCCAACACCACACACACATACACACACACACACACACAAATATATATATGTATATATATATATTTTTTAAGATTAAAAATATATAACTATTGTCTCTGTGTTGTCATCTGATAAATCTGTCTAGTTTTTTCTATCCAGTCTCAACCATTCTTAAGAAATTGAAAGAAAGACCAAGGCTTACAGAATCTTGGGTAGGTTTGAGAGACATGCTTCCTGCCTGTTAGGAATCCCTTATTCAGTATTTTTGGCCTAGAGGCAGAAGAATAGTGGAAGAGCTCTGTTTCAGCCTAACCAGTTTCTGTATTATAGGGTCATCACTTACTGATCTTGAGCAAACTGATCTTGATCTCCCTGAGCTTCAGCCTCACTTCATTTTCCCCGACAGTGTTGAGGATGGAATCCAGGGCCTTGCACATGTGCTCTACTGCTGAGCTACATTCTCAGCCTTTATCTCTTCATTGTGAAAGTGAGTAATCATACCACGTAGGAGTATTACAAAGATTCAGTGAGAATATCTAGGGAAAGCATTTAGTACAATCAGTACCTGGTCATGAAGATTAGGCAGGTAGTAGATCTCATCAGTATTCAGCCTATGCTTGCATAGTTTCAAGAGTTTACTCAGGTTCTGTTTTTGAATACCTTTAATGTTAGAAGTTCTTCCTTTTATGGAATTAAAATCTGTAGAAGGCAAGGATTTTGGATCTAGACTTCTTAGTTTGGAATCCTGACTTTATCACTTACCAATCAGAGGATTGTGTGTGTGTGTGTGTGTGTGTGTGTGTGTGTGTGTGTGTTTATTAACCCTTCATTTAAGCTTTAGCTTCTTCATCTGTAAAATGAGGTGAATAGTAGTACCTGTCCCATTGGTGGAGATTAAATAAGAATGCATTTGAGCTGAGCATGAGTGCATGCCCATGATCCCAGCTACTAGTGAGGCTAAGGCAGGAGAATTCATTGAGCCCAAAAGTTTCAAATAAGCCTGGGCAATTTAGTTAGATCTCATCTCAAAATTTAATAAATTTTTTAAAAAGGAGCCAGACACACACCTGTAATCCCAGTGACTTGGAGGCTGAGGCAGGAGAATCACAACTGAGGCCAGTCCAGACAACTTAGCAAGACCCTGTCTCAAAAATTAAAACTAAAAATGTCTAGGGATTCAGCTCAGTGGTAGGGCACCCCTGGTTAAAAAAGCATTTAGTACAGAACCTGAAATATTGAAAACATTCTATATTATTATCATCACAATCTTTTTTATTAGTTCTTTTAATTATATATGACAATAGAATCCATTTTGATATAATTTTAAAAATTGTTTTGTAGTTGTGGATGGACAGAATTCCTTTATTTGTTTATTTTTATGTGGTGCTAAGGATTGAACCCAGTGCCTCACACATGCTATGTAAGCACTTTGCCACTGAGTTAAAGCCCCAACTCCCATTTTGATATAATTATGAAAGCATGAAATATATCTTGTTCTAATTCAGATAGATGCCAATTCCTCTCCTTCTCCTTCCCTCTCTCCACCCCCTGCTCCATTCCTTTTATTGATCTTTCTCCTATTTACCTATAGTTATTTTTTTAAATTAATTTCTTGTGGATGTACCTGATGTGAGATTCACTGTGGTGTATTCATATGTACGTAGGAAAGTTATGTTAGATTCATTCCACTGAATTTCCTTTTCTCATCCCCTCTTCCTTCATTCTGTCTTGTCTACTCTATTGAACTTCTTTCTCTCCCCACCTCTTATTGTTGGTTAGCTTCCACATATGAAAGAAAATATTGAACCTTTGGTTTTTTGGAATTGGCTTATTTCACTTAGCAATGATAGTCTCCAGATCCATCTATTTACTGGCAAATGTCATAAAGTCATTCTTCTTTACGACAATGGAGTAATACTCCATTATATATATGTACCACATTTTCTTTATCCATTCATCTGTTGAAAGGCACCTAGGTTGGCTCTATAGCTTAACTATTGTGAATTGAGCAAGTATAAACATTGATGTAGCTACATCACTGTAGTATGCTGATTTTAAATCGTTTGAATAAAGGATTTATACATGACCAGTATAACTTCACATCATGTACAACCACAGGAATGGGAAGTTATACTCCATTCATGTATTTGGTTATTCTGGGCCTCTTATTTTTCCTTATTTTCATGAGGAGTGGGATAACTGGGTCAAATAGTGGTTTCATTCCTAGTTTTTTGAGGAATCTCCATATTGCTTTCCGTAGTGGTTGCATCAATTTTCAATTGTACTAACAATGTATGAGTGTACCCTTTTCCCCACATCTTTGCCAACATTTACTGTTATTTGTGTTCTTGATAATTGTCATTCTGACTGGAGTGAAATGAAATTTCAGTGTAATCTTAATTTGCATTTCTCTAATTGCTAGAGATGTTTTTTCATGTATTTGTTGACCATTTGTATTTCTTCTTTTGTGAAATGTCTATTTAAGTTCCTGTTTAGTAACCCATTTATTGAGTGGGTTTTTTGTTTTTTTGATGTTAAGTTTTTTTAAGTTCTTTGTATATCTTGGATATTAACATTCTGTCTGAGGTCCAGGTAGCAAAGATTTACTCCCATTCTGTATGCTGTCTCTTCATGCTCTTGATTGTTTTCTTTGCTGTGAAGAAGCTTTTTAATTTGATGCCATCTCATTTATTGTTTTTTAAATTTTATATCTTGCACTTTAGGATTCTTGTTAAGGAAGTCTTCCTTAACAGATATATTGAAGTGTTGGTCCTATATTTTCTTCAAGGAGGTTCAGGGATTCCGGTCTAATTCCTAGATCTTTGATCCACTTTGTGTTGAGTTTTGTGCAGGGTGAGAGATAGGGATTAGGTTTCATTCTACTACATATGGTTTTCCAGTGTCCCCAACACCATTTGTTAAAGAGGCTATCTTTTCTCCAATGTATGTTTTTAATACCCTTGTCAAGTAAGAGATAACTGTATATATGTGGGTTTGTCTTGTGTCTTCTATTCTGTTTAGATAATGATCTCCATTATCTGTTTTGGTGACAATACCATGCCATTTTTGTTATTATAGCTCTATAATATAATATAAAGTCTAGTATTGTGATGCCTCCTGCTTTGCTTTTCTTGCTTGCTAAGGTTTCCTTTGGTTATTCTGGGCCTCTTATTTTTCCAAATGAATTTCATAACTGCTTTTTCTACTTCTTTTTTTAAATTCTTTTTAGATATACATGACAGTAGAGTATATTTTGACATATTATACATACATGGAGTATAACTTCCCATTCTTGCGGTTGTACATGATGTGGAGTTATATTGGTCATGTATTTATATGAACATAGGAAAGTCATGTCCAATTTATTCTACTGTCTTTCCTATTCCCATACCCTCTCCCTTCCCTTCATTCCTCTTTGTCTAATCCAATGAACTTCTGTTCTTTCCCCTCCCTGGCTTCTTGTGAGTTAGAATCTGTGTATCAGAGAGAACATTCATAGCCTTTGGTTTTGTGATTCTTTTTCTATTTCTATGAAGAATGTGATTGGAATCTGATGGGAATTGCATTGACTCTTTGTAGGCTTTTGGTAGTATGGCAAATTTGACAATATTAATTCTGCCTATCCAAGAATATAGGAGGTCTTTCTATCAGCTAAGGTCCTCTTCAATTTCTTTCTTTAATGTTCTGTAGTTTTCATTATAGAGGTTCTTCAGTCTCTTTTGTGAAGACTGATTCCCAAGTTTTTCTTTTTAAGGCTATTGTGAATGAGATGGTTTTCCTAATTTCTTTTTCAGCAGATTGAACATTGGAATATAGGAATAGAATTTATGGGTGTTGATTTTGTAGCTTGCTACTTTGCTGAATTCATTTATGAGTTCTAGAAGTTCTCTGGTGGAGGTTTTTTTTTGTTTTGTTTTTTGTTTTTGAAGGGGTCTTCTAAATATAGGATCATGTTGTCAGCCTGAAAGATAGTTTGAACTCTCTTTTCCTATTCATATTCCTTTAATTTCCTTCCCTTGTCTAATTGCTGTGGCTAGGGTTTTGGGACTATGTTGAATAGAAGTAGTAAAAGTGGGCATCCTGTCTTGTTCCTGTTTGAAGAGGGAATGCTTCCTTTACAATGTTGAGTTATGTTTCTTCTATCCCTAGTTTTTCTACTGTTTTGAACACGATGCTATATATTTTTTTTTTGTACATAGAATTTTTTTTTCTTTTTTTTTTAATTGGTTGTTCACAACATTACAAAGCTCTTGACATATCATATTTCATACATTAGATTGAAGTGGGTTATGAACTACGATGCTATATTTTGTCAAATGCTTTTTCTGTATCTATTGAGATAACATGATTCTTGTCTTTAAGTCTGTTTATGTGGCAAATTACCTCTACTGATTTCCATCTGGTGAGCCAACCTTGTATCCCTGGGATGAAACCTACTTGATCATGGTGCATTCTTTCAAATGTGTTTTTGTATGTGATTTGCCAGTATTTTATTAAGAATATTCACATCTATGTTCATCAAGGATATTGGTCTGAAGTTTTCTTTCCTTAATGTGTCTTTGTCTGGTAATGGTATCAGGGTGATAATGGCTTCATAGAATGAGTTTGGAAGAGTTCCTTCATTTTTCTATTTCATGGAATAATTTGAAGAAGATTGGTATTAGTTCTTTAAAAGTCTGGCAGAACTGGACTGAGGATCCATCTCAGGGCTTTTCTTTGTTGGTAGTTTTTTATTTTAATATTATTTTAGTTGTAGGTGGACACAATATCTTTAGTTATTTATTTTTATGTGGTGCTGAGAATCGAACCCAGTGCCTCACACATGCGAAGCAAGTGCTCTAGCACTGAGCTACAACCCCAGCCCATTTAGTAGGTTTTTTTTTTTAATTTTAATATTTATTTTTTATTTTTTAGTGGACACAACATCTTTGTTTGTATGTGATTCTGAGGATCGAACCCGGGCCACACGCATGCCAGGCGAGTGCGCTACCACTTGAGCCACATCCCCAGCCCATGATGTCCTCTTTACTTGCATTACTTGAAGTTGATCTTTTTAATTTTTCTATATCCTCCTGGTTCAATTTGGGTAGGTCATATGTCTCTAGGAATTTGTCAGTATCTTCAAGATTTTTTAGCTTATTGTATAAATTTTCAAAATAGTTTCTGATAATCCTCTGAATTTTATTAGTGTCTGTGATAATATTTCCTTTTTCGTCACAGATTTTTATAACTTTGAGTTTTTTCCTTCTTTTTGTAGTTAGCTTGGCTAAAGTTTATCAATTTCGTTTATTCTTTTAAAAACTCAATTTTTGGTTTTATTGATCTTTTGAATTGTTTCCCTTTTTAAAAAAATATTTTTTAGTTGTCAATGTATCATTTGTTTGTTTGTTTATTTATTTATATGTGGTGCTGAGGATTGAACCCAGGGCCTCACATGTGCCAGGCAAGCAAATGCTCTACCACTGAGCCATAACTCCAACCCTTGAATTGTTTCTTTAATCTCAATTTCATTGATTTCATTTCTGATTTTTAATTATTTCCTGTCTTCTACTGATTTTGGTGTTGGTTTGTTCTTTTTCTAGGGCCTCAAGATGTAATGTTAGATTATTTGTTTGGTGTCTTTCTGTTCTTTAATTGTTTGAGCTCAATGCTATGAACTTTCCTCTTAGAATTGCCTTCATAGTATCCCAGCTTGATATGTTGTAGTACTATTCTCATCTACCTCTAAGTATTTTTCTATTTCTTTCCTGATTTCTTCTGTTATCCATTCATCATTCAAAAGTGTTTTGTTTAGTCTCTAGGTGTTAGAGTGGTTCTATTTTTTTTAATTTTTATTTTATTTCAGTTGTTGACAGACCTTTATTTTATTCATTTATTTATATGCAGTGCTGAGAATCGAACCCAGTGCCTCACATATGCAAGGCAAGTGCTCTACCACTGAGCTACAACCTCAGCCCCATAGAGTGGTTCTATTCTTTATCTTCAATTTCTAATTTTATTCTATTATGATATAGAATGCAGGGTATTTTCTCTATTTTTTTATATTTGTTAAGATTTTGTTTGTGGCCTAAAATATAATCTTTTTTAGAAAATGTTCCATGTGCTGCTAAGAAGAAGTGTATTCAGTCATTGATAGATGAAATATTCTATATATGTCTGTTAAGTCTAAATGATATTTTTTAGTTCTGTAGCATCTTAATTTTTGTTTGGTGTCATCACAATCTTTTTTGTGTATGTGTGTGTGTGTATACCAGGGATTGAACTCAAGGACACTCAACCACTGAGCCACATCCCCAGCCCTATTTTTTTTTTTTTAAAGAGAGAGGGGAGAGAGAGTGAGAGTGAGTGAGAGAGAGAGAGAGAGAGAGAGAGAAAGAATTTTTTTTTTTTTTTTTTTTTTTTTTTTTTTTTTTAAAGAGAGAGTGAGAGAGAGGGGGACAGAGAGAGAGAGAGAGAGAGAGAGAGAGAGAGAATTTTAACATTTATTTATTTTTTCTTAGTTCTCGGCGGACACAACATCTTTGTTGGTATGTGGTGCTGCTGAGGATCGAACCCGGGCCGCACGCATGCTAGGCGAGCGCGCTACCGCTTGAGCCACATCCCCAGCCCCAAGAATTTTTTTTAATATTTATTATTTTTTAGTTCTCGGCAGACACAACATCTTTGTTGGTATGTGGTGCTGAGGATCGAACCCGGGCTGCACGCATACCAGGAGAGCGCGCTACCTTTTGAGCCACATCCCCGGCCCCCCAGCCCTATTTTGTATTTTATTTAGAGACAGGATCTCACTGAGTTGCTTGGCACCTCAACATTTCTGAGGCTGGCTTTAAACTCGTGATTCTCCTGTTTCAGCCTCCCAAGCCATTGGGATTACAGGCATGTATCACGATGCCCAGGCTATCACAATCTTTATCATTATTTTATTGCCATTTATTGATTCTAGCTATGCCTTTTGAAACAATATAGAATGAACGTCCTCCCATTTCACTTAATAGTGCTTTTAGACATTTGAAAACAGCATTGATGTCTTAAAGCATTGATGTCTTCATTGATTTATTTGTTGAAGAAATAGTTGTGTGCAATCTACTATTTGGTAGGGATGTGTTAAGCACTTTAGATGCAAAGAAAGCTCAGGGTTCCACACATTCTGGTATCTCCATCTTTTCCCCACCTGCACTTGTCCATCAACTAGAGAGAGGACAGGACCTCAGAACTTTCAGTGTTCATGACAAGACACCCACCCTTACCCTCCCCTCAGAACTTGCCTATATCTCTCCCTCCCGCTTCTTTCCTGTGTTAAATTTCAAATAAAATGTTTAGCTGGGCACAGTGTTGCACACTTGGGGTCTCAGTGACTTGGGAGGCTGAGTCAGGAGGATCTTAAGCTCTAAGCCAGCCTTAACTATTAACTACTTAGTGAGTCCCTATCAGAATTTTTTTTTTTTTTTTTTTTAGGAAAGGGGAACTGGAGATGTATTTCAGTGGTAAAGTGCCCCAGTACAAGGAAAAAAATTTTTAAATAGACTTCTATCTCCCCATAAAAGAAATTATATATTTGCAAGACACATTTTTGTGGCTTAGATTCAACTGGAACATCATCCTGACATTTGGCTGATAATGATGTACATTGGGCAGGACCAACAGAGATGCCTTAGCCATATTACTAAGTTTCTTAAGGCCTCACTATTGCTAAAAAGGCTGGCCTTTAACTTGAGATCCTTCTGCCTTAGTTCCCCTAGATGTTTGCCCTTTCTAAATATTTCCTCAGTGCAAGTTACAACTTGCTTTTCTTTCTCCTTTTGACTAGATGAGGTCAACATTTTTCACAGTTGACACTACTAAAGCAATTTCAGTAATATATTAGAACCAAAATATTCAGATATGTTATCATTGATTTATAGTCCTTTTGAAATCACACAACTCAGCTGTTTCTATGCACCAGGGCTTGGGAATCCAACATCCTTAGGTGTATACTGCTGCCATTTTCACTCCAGAGTATGGCTACCTCCTCAGGACACTGAGAAGAAGTAGGGAAAGAATCTGTAGACCTTATTTCTTTTATGGGTTATGGAAATTCCCACAGCTTTCTTTTTATATATGCATTTCAGTTGCCCCTTTGCTCATCTCTTTGTATTTACTACTGTTGAATCAATTCCTTTTATTTGTATATCTTCTATACTGCATAGACTTAGGTTTCATATTGGGACACAATCTATAAACTTCATTCTTTTAATTGCTGACTTAATCAATTAATGTCACTGATAATATTTGGTCTCAGCTCTCTTTATTTTGTACTAGGGACTGAACCCAGGGGCACTTAACCACTGAGCCACATCTCCACCCCTTTTTTTTTAAATATAATTTTAAAAATTTGTTTTAATTAGTTATATATGACAGTAGAATGCACTTTGATACAGCATATAAAATGGAGTATAATTTCTCATTCTTCTGATTTTACATGATGTAGAATTCCACTGATCATATAGTTATATATGTACATAGAATAATAATGTCTGATTCATTCTACTATCCTTTCTACCCCTATATCCCCTCCCCTCTACCTAATCTAAAGTAACTCTGTTCTTTCCTAACCCCGCCCCCTCCATTTTAATTAGCATTTGCACATCATAGAAAACATTCGGCTTTTGTTTTTTTGGGATTGGCTTATTTTCTGTAGCATGATATTCTCCAGCTCTATCCATTTACCTGCAAATGCCATAATTTCATTCTTTTTTAAGGCTGAGTCATATTTCATTATACACACACACACACACACACACACAGGCACATATATATGGAACCAACAATACCTAGGTTGATTCCATAGTTTAGCTATTGTGAATTGAGCGCTATAAACATTCATGTGGCTGCATCACTATAATATGCTTCCCAGACCTTTTTTATTTTTTGAAACAGGGTCTCACTAAGTTGCTTAGGTCCTTATAAGTTGCTGAGGCTGGCTTTGAACTCACAACCCTCCTGCCTTAGCCTCTAGAGCTGCTGTGATTACAGGTATGCACCACCACACCCTGCTACTCTTTATTTTATTTACTGTTTCTTTCACTATGTTGTCTGTATTCTTTGCTCTTTGTTTTTTCTTTTAATTTCTTTTTTTATTTAGAAAGGTTTATTTTTGTTTATTTAGCAGTGCTGGGGATTGAGTCCTGGTACCTTGTGTATGCTACTACTGAGATACATTCCCAGCCCAGATTTATATTTTAATTTTACATTGGATAATTCTAATATTAAAAGCATTTGAGATTTGATCCTTAGCACCACATAGAAATAAATAAAATAAAGATACTCTGTCCATCTACAACCAAAAAAGTGTTTAAAAAAAGCATTTGGGGTTTAATTCTATTGTTTTTTTTGTTTCTGACAACTTACTCTAAGAGGCTTATTTCCTTTTGTTTTTGTGGTTATTTTTGTTACATGTCATCCATTTTCTTTTCTTTTTCTTATTTTGGCACCAGGGATTGAACCCAGGGGTTCTTAACCAAGAAGTCACATCTCCAGCCCTTTTTATTTTTCAAAAAATTTTGAAAAATATTTTTTAGTTGTAGGCAGACACAATACCTTTATTTATTTATTTTTATGTGGTGTGAGGATCAAACTCAGTGCCTCACACATGCCAGGCAAGTGCTCTACCACTGAGCCACAATCCCAGCTCTATTTTTTAAAAATATATATTTTTTTAAAGAGAGAGTGAGAGAGGGAGAGAGAGAGAATTTTTAATATTTATTTATTTATTTTTTTTTTAGTTTTCGGCGGACACAACATCTTTTGTTTGTATGTGGTGCTGAGGATCGAACCCGGGCCACCACACGCATGCCAGGCGAGCGCGCTACCGCTTGAGCCACATCCCTAGCCCTATTTTTTAAAATTTTGAGACAAGGTCTTGCTAAGTTGCTCAGGGCCTTGCTAAGTTTTTGAGACTGAATTTGAACTTTTGATCCTCCTGCCTCCTAAGCTGCTGGGATTACCGGTGTATACACCATGCCTGGCTGGCTATAGGGTTTTGAAAAGATTTTATTGAATTTTTTAAGATTTTACTAATATATTAGTTGCACAGATTAATGGAATTTAGTGTGCTATTTCAGTATGCATACAGTATGCATTGATCAAATCTAACCTCTCTTTATCCATCATCCTTTGCCAACACTATGCCCTTCTTTCCAATCTCTAGTTATCACTATACTACATTTAGCTCAACTTTTTTGTGGTACTGGGGATTGAACCTAGGGCCTTTGGTATGCTAGGCAAGCACTATATCCCTAAACTACATCCCCAACCCCTTTATTTTTTTTATGTGCTGGAAATTGAACCCAGGGCCTTATGTATGCAAGGCAAACACTGTACCAACTGAGTTATGTCCCCAGCCCCGCAACCTTTTTTATTTTTTATTTTGAGGCATGGTCTGCCTCACTAAGTTGCTGAAGCTGGCCTTGAACTCAAGATACTCCTGCCTCAGCCTCTTTGCTATTGTTGTTTTGGGTACGAAGGATTGACCCCAGGGACGTTTTACCACTGAGCCACATCCCCAGCCCCTTTTATTTTTTATTTTGAGGTAGGTTCTTTTTTTTTTTTTTTTTTTGAGAGAGAGAGAGAGATAGAGAGAGAGAGAGAGAGAGAGAGAGAATTTTTTAATATTTATTTTTTAGTTTTTGGGAAACACAGCATCTTTGTTTGTATGTGGTGCTGAGGATCGAACCCGGGCCACATGCATACCAGGCGAGCGTGATACCGCTTGAGCCACATCCCCAGCCCTTGAGGCAGGTTCTTGATAAATTGCTTAGGGCCTTGCTATGTTGCTGAAGCTGGCCTTAAACTTGTTGATCCTCCTGCCTCAGCCTCCTTAGTCACTGGGATTATAAATGTGCACACATATTTGGCATCCCAGTTATTATTTCACAAATGTCTACCAGGTTAAAATGAGAAGTATTGGTTAGGTATTCGGATGGATGGATGAGCAGAGGGAACATTCCATGAAACCTTTTAGGCCAGGAGCCTAAAACAACTCTGGTCCCAAGTAGGAACAAACACCCTGTAAGCAGATTCTATACTTCACCTTTAACATGTTTGGCAGGTGCTGGTGGATGTACCCTGTACCACAGACCGCCACTCCCTTCATGAAGAAGAGAACAACATTTTTCAACGGTCAAGGAAGAAGGAGCGACAGATGTTGCCTATGCTGCAGGTGCAGCTTCTTGCGTGAGTGATAAATTTATAAAAACTCAGAGGAGGGCTGGGTTGTGGCTCAGAGGTAGAGTGCTCACCTACCATGCTTGAGGAACTGGGTTCGATCTTCAGCACCACATAAAAATAAAATAAAGATATTGTATCTACCTATAACTAAAAAATAAACTAAAAAAAAAAAAACTCAGAGGAGTCTGCTCACTTGGGAGATTGGGGTTTTGGTAGCTGTTTCCAAGATTATCACCCATAGAAAGGTCTTATGTCTGGAGATCTGCTGGGAGGAGTCAGACATCATGCGATGGTCCTTTTCTGGAACATTAAAACCCTTTCTATCTGGTAAGGACATACATGCCAGGGTGGGTTGCAGATTTATTCATGTTGTTTTACCCTCAGTATCAGTGACTTGCATATGTTTGAAAAATAGTTACTGAAGGGCATGATGGATCACTTCTGTAGACCTATCTATTTGGGAATAAAGTAGAGTGATACAGGAGAATCATTAGGAATTTGAGACCAGCCTGGCCTCTAGCCTGGGCAGCACTGTGAGACTCCATCTCTTTATTTTTATTTGTTTCTTTCTTTATTTAGTGGCACTGAAGATTGAAACTGGTGGTGATCTACCACTGAGATAAATCACCAGCCCTTTAAAAAGATAAATCTTTTTTTAAAATTTTGAGACAGGGTCTCACTGAGTTGCTGAGACTGGGCTCAGATTTGTGATCCTCCTGCCTCGGCCTCTGAGTAGCTGGAACTATAGGCATGTGCCACTACTCCCAGCTGAGCCCATGTCTCTTTAAGATAAAGAAAAATAGCTATTAAGGTCAGTGCTCTATAGGGTTGACTCAATCTATAGCCAATATCAGGATTTAGTCCACAACCAGAGTCAAGATTCAAGGGATCATTTAAAGAGCCTTCTTAGAAGAGATCCTATGGAGTAAAGCTGTATTGCTCTATGCCTTAAGAATGACTTTTCAGCTGGGGTCATAGTTCAGTGGTAGAGCATTTGCCTCAGACATGTGAGGCCCTGGGTTCAATCCTCAGCACCACATATAAAAAAAAGAAATATATTGTGTTCATCTATAACTAAAAAAGTATTTTTTAAAAAATGAGTTTTCAGGCCAGGTGTGGTGGTGCACATCTATAATCCCAGCAACTCGAGAGGCTGAAGCAGGAGGATTGCAAGTTTGAGGCCAACCTCAACAACTAAATAGGGCCATAGCAACTTAGTAAGACCCTGTCTCAAAATAAAAAGGGGCTGAGGATGTGACTCAATACCCCTGGGTTAAGTCCCTGGTACAAAAAAAAAAAAAAAAAGACTTTGCTGGCAAACACTTTCTGGTCCCTTTTTACCCTGTAGAAGCTTGGTTTCTTTTCTTCTCATTTGAATAAATCCTACTCCTTAACCTCCCCCCCCACCAAAATAAATAAATAAATAAAAGGATGATTTTTCAGAAAGAGTCATCATGAAAGGGACTTCAGAGTCTCTCCAATCCAGCTATCTGTTACTTATTAGAACTCCCCTACATGTGTTTCCAGCTGTTTATGTTGCTATTCCATTGCTGGGAAGCTCAATAGAAATTGCTTCTTTCTCTTTCTGGTTTCAGGGCTGGACTCCTTGCCACCAAACCGGGAGGCCATGTTGTCTATTCTACCTGCTCCCTCTCACACTTACAGAATGAGTATGTGGTGCAAGGTACCATCGAACTTCTGGCCAATCAATATAGCATCAAAGTTCAGGTGGAAGACCTGTCTCACTTCCGAAAACTTTTCATGGACACATTCTGTTTCTTCCCATCCTGCCAGGTTGGGGAGCTGGTAATACCAAACCTCATGGCCAATTTTGGGCCTATGTACTTCTGCAAAATGCGTAGGCTAACCTAGCATCACTTGTCCCTGCAGTAGGAAGACAAAGGATGTACTCTATTGGAGGCACTGGAAACTGAGACCAGTGACAGAGATGCACTCTAGATCCCGTCTCCATCCTGAGTTTTTTCTGCAGTTTTAAGCAGTAGGAAGTAGGAGTTTGTCCTACCGCTCAATTGTGAAGTATCAACAGGTTTCTAATCACTTATTACTCTTGCCCTATTGCCAAGCTTATGCTAATGGTGCCTGACCCATTTGGAGATTAGAAGGAAAAAAACCAATGAGAAACCTACACTGTAAGCTGTATACTTGTGAAGAAGCATTTAGCAAATAAAATTGTTGAAGTTCCATAGAGCTGGGGATATGTCAGGGGCTTTATGTCAGTGCAAGTACTGTTATAGTTGCATTTGTACCAACTGCAGCTGCTGAACACTAACTCCTTGGTGGCCAAGCTCAGGATCTCAGACTGATGTTTGAGACTGGCCTCTGATTATAAAGTTTCTCTCACACTTGAGGTGAGTTCTGCTTAATTAGTTGATAGTTCAGCAAGCCCCCCTAGTTTCTCCATATAGCCTATGATCTAATTTAAGGAATAAGTAACTAAAAATGTTAAGCCAGTGCACAATAATCTGCTTACTTACTCATTGAGAAAGCTCTCCTAAGCTGAGTAATTCTGACCATTCCTTCTGCTGTCAAATGTAGATAGAGAAGCTGCCTCTGCCATAGGGGTATCATACTTTTGTGTGTTTCTTAATAGTAAGTATTCTGTGGACTTCTGTATGTCAGGAAGCTAGGGAGCTCTGAGAACTATATAACTGGCAGATATATAGAACTGGGGGATAATCAGACCTCTACAGCCTTCAGAATGACAACTCACCTCCTTTTGCTTTCTGAGTGCCTAAGAATATCCTAATGTTTTGTTTTCTTTTGTACCAGATTTTTTTTGTTCTTGTTCTCGTCTGTAACCAAAGTCTAGTACCTGCTCTTTGGCCTATTTCAAAATCCCTCTGAACTCTTCCCCCAGCATCATAGGTTTTCACCTCATATAATGTGTATTTGGGGGCAACACTATATAATTTACTGACTACATGCTATTTACATCTTTGTAATATTAGCCAAAAAATGGTAACCTTTAGTGGCAGGGAGATTAAAAATTGCTTGTGGTTACCTGAAAATTTTTTTCATTAAATTTTGTTGTCATTGTTTTTCTGAAAAACTGACCCTTGTGCAAGAAAGGGTGCATGACTTTAGAATACCTGAAGGTTTCTTGGCTCTTCCTGTTGTCCCTATTCCTCTTCTATCTCTTGCTGCCATTCCTTTTGCCCTTTATTCTTTTCTTGTTAATCCTTATTTGACTGTTAAAGATGTCGGATGAAAAAGACTTTAGTGAGCTTAAGCCTTTTTCATTCTTAGGATTTGCATTGTCACTAGGCTCTGAAAGATCTTTTAGACTCCAAATCAAGTGAAGCTTAGAAGGTAGAGCTCCAGGAGTTTGGCTGGTCAATCAGCTTTTATGCATGTGGTTCCTACTTGCTGTTTTGGTCCTTGGCCTCTTGGACCAGTCTGGTGCTATGTGAATATTAAGTAATAATAGTTCAAAAGGAGAGGCTTTCCTGTCCCTGTAATCTCATTCTAATTGGGAGCACCACCTCAGGTAAGAAAAGTAGAGAACTACTTTAGAAAACAGTTTGATTCTCTCTTATAATTGATTTGTGGTATTGAGGATTTAACCCAAGGGCACTTTACTACTGAGCAACATCCCCAGCACTTTTTTTTTTAGGGAGAGATACTAGGGTTTGAACTCAGGGGCACTTGACCATTGAGCCACATCCCCAGCCCAATTTTGTATTTTATTTAGAGACAGGGTCTCACTAAGTTGCTTAGCACCTCATTTTTGCTAAGGCTGGCTTTGAACTCACAATCTTCCTGCCTCAGCCTCCCAAGCCCCTGGGATTACAGGAGAGCACCACCATGCCCGGCCCAGCACTTTTTTATTTTTGGAACAGGTTCTCCCTAAATTGTGCAGGCTGGCCATGAACTTGTGACCCTCTCACCTCAGCCTTCTAAATTGCTGGGATTACAGTGAGATTACAAAGCTACTATCTTCTGTAATTGAATATTCACTTACCCTGTACCCAGTTATTCCGTACTAAGGATAAATCCCAGAGAAACTCATACGTGTATACCAGGGCACATGTGAAGGATGTTCAAAGCAGCCTGTTCACAAAAGCAAAAGCCAGGAAATAATCCAAATGTCCATGAAATAAAAGAGTGGGTGAATTAACTGAAATAGCCTCACTATGAAATATTATGTAGTTGTAGCCGGGCACAGCGGTGCATGCCTGTAATCCCAGTAGCTTGGGAGGCTGAGGCAGAGGGATCATGAATTCAAAGCCAGCCTCAGCAACTTAGTGAGACCCTGTCTCAAAATCAAATTTAAAAAAAGGGCCAGGGATATGGCTCAGTTCTTAAGCGCCCCTGGTTTCAATCCCTAGTGCCAAACAAAGAAAAGAAAAATACAGTTGTCAAAATAAAAACAAATGAACTATAGCAGTACTATTATGGTTTGGATATGAGGTGTTCCCCCATAAGCACATGTGATAGACAATGCAAGAATATTCAGAGGTGAAATGGTTAGATTGTCAGAGTGGATTAATTAATTAATTAGTGGATTAATTCATTTAATAGATGAATACTTTGAAAGAACTACTGGTGGCAAATGGAGCATGACTGGAGGAGGTGGGTCCTGGGGGTGTGCCCTTGGGATTGTATTTTATCCCCCTTGCTCCTCCTCTTTTCAGTTCTCCAACTGTCCTGAGATCCTCTACGACACCCCTCTGCCATGATTCTTCACCTCACCTTAGGCCCAGATCGATGGAGTTCATGGCTAGTCATGAACTGAACTTCTGAATCCTTGAGTCAAATTAACTTTGCCTCCTCTAAGTTGTTCTTTTTTTTTTTAATATTTTCTTTATTGTCAGTGTACTTTGTTTATTTATATGCAGTGCTGAGAATTGAATCCAGTGCCTCAAACATGCTAGGCAAGTAGTCTACCACTGAGCCACAGCTCCAGCCCCTAAGTTGTTCTTTTTTTTTTTTAGAGAGAAATAATTTTTTAATATTTATTTTTTAGTTTTCGGTGGACACAACATCTTTATTTTATTTTTATGTGGTACTGAGGATCGAACCCAGCACCCCGCGCATGCCAGGCAAGCGTGCTACCGCTTTAGCCACATCCCCAGCCCCCTAAGTTGTTCTTTTCATGCATTTTGGTCACAGCAACAAAGAGTTGACTAATATAGAAATATAATAATATGGATGAATTTTAGCAATAAAATATGAAGCAAAAAAATTTAATCCCAAAAGAGAAAGTATAGTATGATGCCTTTTTTGAAAGAAAAGTTTTTTTCTTTTTGTTATTATTTATATACTGTGTAATCCATTAGTTTAAAATGTGCTGTTTGGGGCTGGGGATGTGGCTCAAGCGGTAGCGTGCTCGCCTAGCGTGTATGCGGCCCGGGTTCGATCCTCAGCACCACATACAAACAAAGATGTTGTGTCCGCCGAGAACTAAGAAAAAATAAATAAATATTTTTTTAAAAAATTAATAAATAAATAAAATAAGATAAAATGTGCTGTTTAGTGAATTTTGATAATTGTATATAATAGTATAGCCATGATCACCAACAAGATGTAGACAGTAATTTCATTTGCTAAAAAGATTCCTTGTGCTCCTTTGTACTCAATCCCCATTCCCTGTTCCTGTTCCCAGATAACCCTTGATCTGCTTTCTGTCACTATAGTTTTGTCTCTTCCAAAATTTCATGTTGTAGAAGACAGAGTTGATTTATAATTAGACTGTAAAATCTTCATCTTCAGTACAAGGTCAGCTGGCTTCATTGTTTTTTGGCCTAAAGTAAAGCAGAGAATCATAGTGGGAAGAATATGGTGGAGTAAAGCTGCTACCTCATGGCAGCTGGGAAGCAGGGACAGATAGAGGGGAAGGGACTGAGGACAAAATACAGTTCCCCAATGTCACACCCTTAAGGACCTACTCCTTTCAACTAGGTCTACTTCCTACAGTTTCTGCCATCTCCCAGCAGTCCTTTTCAGCTATGAATCTATCAATGGTTTTTCTATCCATGAAGTTTTGAGTATATATATTATGGTGAAAAGGAAAGAATAATTATCACTAGGATTGAGGATAATGGTTCCTATGGGTAGGGTGATAGGATGAGGCTGGAGGGAACATAAAATGAGGTCACTTTTAAGGTTCTAGTTTTCATGTGTGGTGCTTATTACATTATTAAAAACGCTATACATAAAAGTAAGTTTTGTGTGATAAAAGTGGTAAAAACACATTGTGAGGATTATTATTTGTCCAACAATGTATACCTGAGTCCCTCCAAAAAGAAAGAAGTGGGTTGAAAACCAAGGCCGCAGTGTATAATATTTTAAATATGGCTTAATGTGGGCTGTGGGACCAGCCATATCAAGAACCTAGGCAATGTTGCTACAGTCTTGTTCATGAGTTTCTTTCCCTGTGACATACAACAGCTCAACTATAGTGGGGGACCAAGTGTTTTGGCAGCCATGTTTAATACTGGAGAGAGAGTTTGAATCTGTGGTTTTCATCTTTTTGGGTCACAAATCTTCATGAGAAACTGAAAGCTTTGGCCCTTCTAGGAAAAAAATTTAAGATCACTACAGCATTTTACATGTAATTTCAAGTGTTTGGCACTCCCTAAATCTCATCTATAAACCCCTAGTTAAAAATTTAGGGGGGCTGGGGATGTGGTTCAAGCGGTAGCACACTCGCCTGGCATGCGTGTGGCCTAGGTTCGATCCTCAGCACCACATACAAATAAAGATGTTGTGTCTGCCGAAAACTAAAAAATAAATATTAAAAAAATTCTCTCTCTCTCTTTCTCTCTCTCAAAAAAAAAAAAAATAGGGATTAGAAGATCTCAGGATTTGATGGCCTTTAGTGGAAGAATAGGGGACAAGAAGAGCCAGACACAAAAAGTGGCACATACTTTTAATCCAGAGACCTGGGAGGCTCAAGCAGAATGATTGCAACTTAGAGGCCAACTTTGGTAACTTAATGAGGTCCTGTCTCAAACTGGAAAAAAAAAAAGGAGGGGGGTGTACCTCAGTGGTAAAGCACTCCTGAGTTCAATCCCCAGTACTGTGTGAGGGGAACAAGCAGAGGGCCCCCCTACCTCACCACCATCCACCTCAATTCAAATCATCACTTTCTCCCCTGCCAGTCTGCCCTTCCCATCTGCATTCTTTATCTCCACCATCTATGTTACTACCCAATTTAACTAAAAATTGTAGTTACCCATGATGACTTCTCATTAGTAATAATAGCAGTGGCGATAAATTATTGTGTACTGAACATTTTTCTTAGCCATGCCCACATTAAGAGAGCATTAGTTTACGTGCTTAATTTGTTTCTTATCTTCACAGATATATATATTCTTTTATTTTTTGGTACTAGGGATTTAGCCCAGGGTTTTTGTTTGTTTTGTTTATTTGTTTTTTTAACCAATGAGCTACACTCTTTTTATTTTTTTATTTTGAGACAGGGTCTTACTAAATTGCTTAGGGCCTTGCTAAATTGCTGAATCAGGTATTGAGATTGGGGTCCTCCTGCCTTAACCTCCCAAATCACTGGGATTTTAGGCATATACCCCACACCTGGCTGAAATTTCTTTCTTGAAATATCTTTATTTCTCCCTTTCCTTTCTATGTTCATGTGTTGGGTGAGGTCTTTTCATTTCTCACTGAAGAGTGGCAATACTTCAAAATTGGTTTCTGTGACTCTAATTTTAATTCTCCCTTATGGTCCCTGTAACACTCTTTGTTGTATGGTTGCTTATGTCAGTAATTTCTCCCATCCTGTCCCAATAGTTTGCTGCTTTTCTCATCAAGAAATAGAATTTTCTTCTACCTTTTGAATCTGGGTTGATATAATGATTTGTTTTGTCCTGTAAAATCTGGTGGAATACATACCATACGGCTTTTTGAGCCTTGGCACCAAAGGTCTTGCAGCTTCCACTATCATCTTAGAACTCTTCAGCTGCCAAGGTCTCGGCTTGGCACAGAATCACGAGTCACCACACACTTGTAGATTCAAACAGCAATTCTTTATTCCCGAACTCACACCTCCTCCACACAGGTTCAGGGGCAATCTAAAATCTCCCGCACAATTCACGTCCTAAATATTTTCTCTCCATGAGAACTCAGCGGGAACTCAGGCAGCAGGCACGCCCTACTCCCATCAGCAATAATCTTCAACCTCCAACTTCCCTAAAACTCCTATTATCTTAAACCTGGCACGCCCTAAACCCAAGGACTGGGGTACTTCCTCAAACCTGCAGGATACACCCTAATCCTTGATCCACCCTGGTCATTGAGCAGGGTCACCTTTCTCAAATGCACATGCAAGGTCACAGCGGATTTCCAAGGCAAGTCCATTTAACATGGGGTATGATGCGTCATACCTACTTGGCAATGGCCCTCAGCATTCAGCTGCATGTGAAAAAGCCTGGGTCATCCTTCTGGAAACCTGTGACAGAAGCAGTCTTAGACCTTTCAACCTCAGAACAGCAGTCAGATGGCCTCAACTGAGTGTATGACCCCAGTCAAGAGCAGCATAAATTGACTTCAGAAACATAAGTAAATAAAATGGTGATTGTTTTAAGCTACTAATTTTGCGGGGTAAATAAGTTTAAGTCAAAATTTAACATTTATGGGGCTGGGGTTGTGCCTCAGTGGTAGGTGCTTGTCTTGTATGTGTGAGGCCCTTGGTTTGATCCTCAGCACCACATAAAAATAAATTTAAAAAATAAAGGTATTGTGTTGACATACAACTAAAAAAAATTCTTTTTTTAAATTTAACATTTATGCTCAGTATAATGGTGCCTGCCTGTAATCCCAGCAGCTCAGGAGCCTGAGGCAGGAGGATTTCAACTTAAAAGCCATTCTTAGCAATTTAATGAGGCCCTAAGCAACTTAACAAGACTCTGTCTCAAAATAAAAAATAAAAACGGGCTGAGGATGTGGCTCAATGGTTAAGCGTCCCTGGGTTTAATTTCTGGTACCAAAAAAAAAATTTTTTTTTTTTTAAAGGGCTGGGGATGTAGTTTAGTGGTAAAGTGACTGTGGGTTAAATCCCTAGTACCCCCCCAAAAAAATAACACATTTGATAAATTACTTATTATTTATTAACTGGCATGATAAAATCCCAAAACAGAGGACTGGGGGTATAGTTCAGTGATAGAGTGCAGGCTGAGCATATGTGAGATCCTGGATTCAATCCCCCGTACTGCAAAAACAGAAACAAACAAAAACAAAAACCCAAACCTGACAGTGTGATTAATCTGTTTACAATTCTTTGTTTTCTGTGTTTGTAGGATCAAGTCCAAACTCTGCGATGACCCCTGGTTGTTGATTGTTTCATTCTCCTATCCTCTAATCCTTTTTTTCAGAGATTGTATCCATCCCAAGTAAAACTTGCCACTGTGATGCCTCTGAGTCATGTCACATTGTCTTCTCTGTCAGGTGTCCTATTCCCTCTGCTCTTCTTGCTCAAAGAGCAAATTTGCACCTGTTCTAAGAAACCCTCTAAAGCAATCTGATTGATCCTGCTTCTGTGTATACTATGGATACAGTACTTCCTTGTGTTTTCTTTTTCACCTTTACCCCATTTCCAGGCTAAGAAATATTGAGGAAAGGAAGGTAATATTTGTCTTTGCATCTCCAAACTCCAACATACTAGGTATGTATTATAGGTAGTCAATACATATTTGAGTACCTCTTATGCTCTAGGCCTAATCATAAATATTAAATAGAATGTGAACAGAATGGACAAGATCCTTTCTGTTGGGGCAAAATAGACAAGTAATTACAAATTAATTACAGGTAATTTCAAGCAAATTACAAAGTCCTGAGAGAAGTATAAAGAGCATATATGCCTGCGAGACCTAATCTAATCTTGAGGAAGAGATTTATTTATTTATTTATTTATTTATCATATATTTTTTTAATTGTCAATGGACTTTTATTTTATTTATATGTGGTGCTGAGAATTGAACCTAGTGCTTTGCACATGCTAGGCACGCACTCTACCACTGAGCTACAACCCCAGCCTGGAAGAGATTTTTTAATACATCTGAGGATGAGGGCTGAGGTTGTGGCTCAGTGGTAGAGTGTTCGTCTGGCATACACGAGGCACTGAGTTCGATCCTCACCACCACATAAATGTAAAATAAATATATTGTGTCCACCTAAAACTTAAGAATAAATATTTTAAAAAAAAACATCTGAGGATGAAGAGGAATCAATTTAGTGAGGCAGAGGAGGGTATGTGAAATGCTCTAACAGGAAGAATGGGTCCTAAGAATGTGAAGCTCCGAGCTGGATATGGTGGCACACATGCAGGTAATCTCAGCAAGAAGGATTCCAAATTCCAGGCTAACCTTAGCAATTTAGCCAAATCCTATGTCAAATAAAACATAAAAAGAACCAGGGAAGTAACTCAGTGGTAAAGTGCCCCTGGGTTCCATTCCAGTACTGGCGCCCCTACTAGGTAGTTTGGGGACACCAGGGTGGTGGAGAACAGGGTGTAAGAAAGAAGCCACTGGAGAACAAGACAAGAACAGTCATGACCATGACAATTTCCAAGGGGAGTGGAGAATGAAGAATAGTCTAATCAGGAATCATAAAGTAACCAATGGGAACAAATGGGGTAAGGTCTTCAATCAGCTCCATTTAGAGAAGAGAACGCCTCAGCTCAGCATTATAAGACCCTATTTTCAGCCACTGAGGCCATGAGCCTTTTTCTCTCTTGGCCCACTCTGCTCTACCTAACAGAATGCTACTTTCATCTTCAATTATTCTGTTAACCTCTGTGTGTCTTGCCTCAATTCTTAGTTTGGGACACCAATGACCTGGATTTCAGCTGGATATCCCAACAGTAACACTAAGGCAAGAGAGTCCAGGACACAAACAAGGTCCAGTAACTTGCAACAGTGAGAGAAAGAAATGGCTGTAAAATACAAGGCTAGAGAAACAAGTAAAAAAATAAAAAAGGCAAAAGCCAATTACACCAGGCCTTCCAAATTTGGTAAAGGAATGAGCATTTTATCCAGAGTAATTAGATATCATTGTAGGGGTTTTAAGCTGGAAAACAAGCTGATCAGATTTCATGGGCCTCCCACTAGGAATATGATTATCAGTTGCATTTGCTGACTGAGGAAATTAAATAACTGGCTCTACAGAAAAAGCTTCTGAAGGTCACTCCTATCCTTAAGTTTATTCATCCCTCATCTCTCTTAAAAAGTGGGAACTGATAAACTCCAAGGTGCTCAACATATTTTGAGGCTATACTTTAAGAGGCCTATTGGCAAACTTGGTTGTAGCCTGAGGAGAGTAAACAGGATGGAAAGGAAATAGGAAGGCCCATTCTGGGAAGAACAACTGACAATTGTTATGCCTGGAGAAGGGCAGATTTAGGGAAGAGAGGCCAACTCCAAACAGGACTGTTCTAATGAGACCAGAGATGTTACCAATGTTCCCATTGAGTCCCAGAGAAATGCCAAGGCAAAAGTAAAAAGTTCTAGGGCTGGGGATGTGGCTCAAGCAGTAACGCGCTTGTCTGGCATGCGCAGGGCCCTGGATTCGATCCTCAGCACCACATAAAAATAAAAGATTGCCAAGGTCAATGCTTGGCACCAGAATCACGAGCCACCACACAGCTTTGTAGATTCAAACAGCAATTCTTTATTCCCGCTCTCACACCACCTCCACACAGGTCCAGGGGCAATCGCGTTCTGTCGTCTCCCGCACAATTCACCTACTCCACGAGGCTATCTCCAAATCCCATTTTAATCTCACGAGAACTCAACGGGAACAAGCAGCAGGAACACCCTAATCCCAGCAATAATCTTCAACCGCCAACTTCCCTAAAACCCATTATCTTAAACTGGCAACGCCTTAAACTCAAGGAGCCGGTTACTTCCTCAAACCTGATCAGCTCTAAACCCGGATCGGCCTTGGTCCTTGAGCAAGGTCACCTTATTAAAGCATGCATGCAATGTCCCATCGAATGTCCTCTAAGCAGCATGGGGTACGCTTGGCAAGGAAATTTCGATGCGTCATTCCTACTTGGTAATGGCCCTCAACAAAAGATGTGTCTACTGAAAACTGAAAAATAAATATTAAAAAATTCTCTCTCTCCTCCCTCTCTTTCTTTAAAAAAAAAAAAAAAGTTCTATTTAAAGAGACTCCTCCACAGAGAAGTGGGTCCAAGTTGGTGCGCGATTCTATTTAAAGAGACTCCTCCACAGAGAAGTGGGTCCAAGTTGGTGCACGAAGGAGTAGAGATGTCCTACCTCTCTTATAGATTTCAGATTTCCTTTGTTTTCTCGCCCCCTCCTCCCATCCTAAGAGTGGGAAAGGAGCCACCAAGGGGGTGCTCATTTTCTGAGAGCCACAGCCAGTCTGTATGGCCCCTGGGCATTTTGCCAACAGTATTGATTGACAGGCGAGGCATTAATGTCCGCCTCTGCCGCTAATTTTGAGTTCTCTCGCTATTTTGGAGTTCTCGCGCTATTTTGGAGTTCTCATGGGGATTTCCGGGGATACCCCGAGAGTTCCCATTGGTTGGGAAACTGCAGGAGGAGGGATTTCCCAGAGAGATATTTCTGGCTGGGGGTTCCTGCAGGAGCCGCGTGGCTTTCGGAGGATTCTCCAGGAGTGTGTGTGAGGTTTTTTCTTGCAGGTCAAAAATAAAGTTTGTTCCTGCTTCAGTGGCTCGTGATTTGTGCCCAGCCAGCCAGACTGGCATTTGGCGGCCCGTGCGGGGAACGTCTGAAGCTTCGGGATAAGTGAAATTGCTTGCCCCTAAGGGAAGGCGAGAGAATGGGTGACCATTTTAAAAAACAATATGTTCTTGTTTTGATTTGTTTTGTGTTTGTTTCAAGCTGCCTATCCCTAGAATTTTCTCAGGCAGACTGGGAAAAATGGTTGGCTCAAGGTTTAAAGTTGTTTGCCCCTGAGGAAGAGATAGCAATAGACCACAAATGTACATGTCAAGAAAATAGGAAAATTGATACAACGATTTTTTGTTCCGTTTTTGTTTCATTCTGTTTCGGTTTTGTTTTGTGTTATCTTATTGGATTGCGTTATCTTTATAACAGATTAGAAATTAGTAAAAACAAACTGAAAGAGTGTTCAATAAATTGTTAGAGGTTCAAACCATGGAGAAAGACATTTTAGATCAAGCAAAAGAGAAGGTCTCTCAAGCTAGTCAGACAGAGGAAGAAATTTAAAGGAAGAAAGCTTAGAGGAGAAACAGCTATTAGGGAAAAAGCTACAACAGAAGGCTGCTACCAACACCATTCTATCACCAGAGGGCGTAATTCAACCAACAGCTCCACCTATGGAGATAGCTGAGTGGCCCTCAACCGCCTTAACCTCCGTAGTTAATAGATGGGATCCTGAGACACGACTTCAAAGATTTGCATGCCCTGTACTTGAGCAGGCAGGAGGGCAGCGAATTCACCGTGCATTAGAGTTCAAAACAGTGAAGCAGTTAAAGGAGGCTGTAACAACCTATGGTCCTCAAGCACCCTTCACTGTAAGCATGGTCAAATCCATTACCAACTTGGACATGACTCCAGCAGATTGGGCTAGTATGTGTAAATCTGTGCTAAATGGAGGACAATATTTGTTATGGAAGGTTGCCAATGAGGAATTTTGCAGGGAGACAGCTAGGCGAAATGCAGCAGCCGGTTACCCTCAAAGAAATCTAGATATGTTGTTAGGAAAAGGACCTTATGAGGGTCAACGGCAACAAATTGAATATGATCCTGGCATATACGCACAAATTGCTGTAGATGCGGTTAGGGCATGGAAAACTTTACAGGGGCATGGAGATTTACAAGGTCAATTATCTAAGGTAATACAAGGAACGAATGAACCTTACGTGGAATTTGTAGATAGGCTTATTCAAGCAGCTTCCAGAATTTTGGGGGATACAGAATAAGCAATGCCATTTATAAAACAACTGGCTTATGACCAAGCAAATCGTTGCTGCAGAGAGGTCATTAGACCATGGAGACGTGAAGATTTAAACACATATATTAAATTATGTAGAGACATTAATGAACAAGGACAAGTCTTGGCAGCAGTACAACAGGCTTTAGATGCCAGGCCAAAAACATGCTATAATTGTGAACAAACAGGACATTTTAAAAGGAGTTGCCCCATAGGAGGAGGGTTTAACAAAGCTAGGTATCAAAGGAATAGAACACCAGGTATTTGCCCACGATGCCGTAGAGGGAGACATTGGGCTAATGAATGCCGTTCTCAAACCACCGTAGAGGGTACTCCGTTATCAAAAAATGGACAAGGACCAGGTGTTTACCCACGATATCGTGGAGAAAGGCATCGGGCTCCATTGCCAAAAAACGGATAGGGGGGCCCAATGCTCCGGGGCCTACGACCACAAATGTACGGGGCACTGGAGGAACCCAGCAACACCATCAGGGTAGTGCCCAGGACACATTATCCAACAGATCTCTCATCAGACGAACCAGAGGGAGTGCAGGGTTGGACATCTGCGCCTCCGCCAGAGCATTACTAACTCCAGAGATGGGAATTCAAATCATTCCCACAGGAGTAAAAGGACCTCTTCCCCAAGGAACAGTAGGCTTATTGTTAGGACACAATTCTTCTATGCTAAAAGGACTTATGATAAGTCCAGGGTAATTGATCCCGATTATGAAGGTGAAATAAAAATTATAGCTAGTTCTCCAAAGGGTATATCAGTAATTTCACCAGGAGATAGAATAGCACAGTTATTAATAATATCCAGCCTACATGATAAATTTTCCAGTAGTACTATGGAAAGAGGTTCCAGGGGTTTAGGCTCCACAGGTGTAGATTGGGCTATGCTGTCTTTGAATTTAGATTCTTGCCCAAGGCTAAAACTAAATATTCAAGGACATGAATTTAATGGGCTACTGGATACAGGTGCAGACCTTAGCATCATATCTCGTCAAGAATGGCCAAAACATTGGCCATTACAACAAGCCATTCAAACGCTTCGAGGCCTAGGAGTGGCAACTAATCCCCATAGAAGTGCAATGGTATTAGATTGGAAAGATCCTGAAGGATGTGAAGGAACTATACAGCCATATGTATTGGATCATCTTCCTATAAATTTATGGGGACAAAATGTCCTAGATCAATTAGGTTTGACATTAACAAATAACATCAATCCAAATGCGCCCACTATTAGGGCTAGACAAGGTTTCAGGGAAGAAAAAAGATTAGGAGAACAAGGTATAGCAGCACAGATTCAAATAGATCAAGGAATAAATAGACATGGACTGGGTTTTCAGAAGGGGTCACTGAGGCAATAAAAATTACTTGGAAATCAGATAGACCAGTATGGGTTCCTCAGTGGCCCCTGACTAAAGAAAAGAAACAAGCAGCCTGTGACCTGGTCAAACAACAATTAGCGGAGGGACATATACAACCTTCTGTATCTCCCTATAATACTCCCATTTTTGTCATTAAAAAGAAATCTGGTAAATGGAGATTATTACAAGATTTAAGAGCCATTAATAATGAGATGGTTATTATGGGACCTGCTCAATCAGGGATTCCCCAATTGTCTGCTTTATCAAAAACCTGTTATGTTTTAGTTATAGATATTAAAGATTGTTTTTTTTCAATTCCAATTCATCCTGAGGATAGTCCACATTTTGCATTTAGTATCCCTGCACTGAATCATGAAGGTCCTGACGATCAGAGATATGAATGGAAAGTACTCCCTCAAGGGATGGCTAACAGCCCAACAATGTGTCAAATTTATGTTAATAAAGCAATCCAGCCACTTAGAAATCAAAATCCTGAACTACAAATATTTCACTATATGGATGATGTATTGTTAGCACACAAAGATAAAAACACATTGCTGGAATGTTATGCCACACTTACAAATTTATTAAAAAATTATAATCTAGAGATAGCAATAGATAAAGTACAATTAAATTTTCCAATTAATTATTTAGGAGTTCTATTATCCTCAACCATGGTCCATCCACCAAAAATTCAAATACAAGTAGATCAACTCAGATCACTTAATGACTTTCAAAAGATATTAGGAGACATAAATTGGATAAGGCCTTATCTAGGCATACCAACAGGAGAGTTGGGACCTTTATTTGATATCCTAAAAGGTCCATCAGATCCAAATTCACCCCGCATGTTAACTCCAGAAGCAAGAAAGGCATTAAAAATTATTGAAACATATATGGAAAATATGCATTTGGATAGAATTGATATAAGTTTGCCTTTATTATTTATTGTAATACCAACAAAAAATATTCCTACAGGAGTATTTTGGCAAGATGGTTCATTATTGTGGATACATTTATCTTATTCTCTTAACACTATTCTTACTAGGTATCCTGAGGCTGTAGGACAATTAATACTCAAAGGAATAAAAGCAGCAAAGGGAGTGTTTGGAATTTCTCCCAATAAAAGTATTACTCCATATACTATGGATCAAATTGATGAGTTAGCTAATGAGTTAAATACTTGGGCAATAATCATGTGTAAATCTAATGTTTCATTTGATAATCACTTACCATCTAATCCTTTGTTGTCTTTTTGGTCTAAGCATCCTGTAGTTTTTCCAAAAACCCCTATCATGAATGCTCCAAATATATTCACTGATGGGTCAAATAATGGTACAGCAGCAATAGTTACACCTGATCAAACTCTTACATTTTTAGTACCCAAACAATCAGCTCAAAAGGTAGAGCTTAATGCAGTTTTACAAGCTTTTGTGATGTTTAAAGATTCTGTATTTAATTTATTTTCTGATAGTCAGTATATAGTTAATGCTATAGTATCCCTTGAAGATGCTGGTAGGATTTCCCCTTCCTCTACTGTTTTCTCTTTGTTTTCTGCTATACAAAGTCTAATCTGGGACAGAAAAGATCCATTCTTTATAGGACATATTAGGGCACATACAGGATTGCCTGGAGCCCTTAGTTTGGCCAATGATTTAGCAGACAAAACTACACATGACATACATATTTTCTCTACACTAGAAGAAGCTACACATTTTCATAAAAGGTTCCATGTCAATGCTAATACTTTACAAAAGCGTTTTAAAATAACTAAGGAAAAAGCTAGACAAATAATAAAACAATGTCAAAATTGTGTGACCTTTTTACCACAAGTTAATCTTGGAGTCAATCCTAGAGGACTGATACCTAACCATATTTGGCAGATGGACGTCACACACTTGCCAGAATTTGGAAAATTAAAATATTTGCATGTTACAGTTGATACTTCTTCCAGATTTTTGATGGGCTCCCTTCATGCCAGAGAAAAAACTAAAGATGTTATAGCTCATTGCTTACAAAATTTTGCCACTGTGGGCGTTCCAAAACAGTTAAAAACAGATAATGCCCCTGGTTATACTTCTACCTCTTTTAAACAATTTTGCTCATCATTTGGCATTACTCATATAACAGGAATCCCATACAATCCTCAGGGACAAGGCATAGTTGAAAGAGGTCATCAAACTATTAAAATGTACTTATTAAAGCAAAAAGAGGGAATTGGGAAGGGGTATATATCCCCCAAAGATAAACTTAAAATAACCCTATTTACTCTAAACTTTTTAAATTTGGATTCATCAGGGCTTAGTGCTGAGGAAAGGCATATGTGTCCAAAAAATGTATATAAGCCTAAGGTACTTTGGAAGGATATTCTAACAGGACAATGGAAAGGCCCTGACCCAGTGATTGTCTGGAATCGGGGGTCTATTTGTGTATTTCCACAGGGAGAACAGCAACCGATTTGGATTCCAGAGAGATTAACTAAGGTCCTGACCCAGTGATTGTCTGGAGTCGGGGTTCTGTTTGTGTGTTTCCACAGGGAGAACATCAGCCGATTTGGATTCCAGAGGAACTAACCAAAGTGAATTCTATGGACCAAAACAAAAACAAAAACAAAAAAAGGTGATTTGACTCAAATCCATAACAGCTGATATCCAGAGCTCCAGTTTGGCTATTCTTAACAACTGTAACAGTGATTAACCAGGATGCTTTTTTCAATATTTATTTTATTATTGCCTTTTCCCACATCATAAAGTTCTATTTTATTTTTGAGCTCATACAAACCTAGGTTAGTGTTTTTCTGATCAGTTTTATTTTTTGACTGTGGAGTTTTTAAACATTGCAATGGAGATTTCACCTAGGTAAAGCTACACGGCCTTTACTATTGTCTTATGTGTTGTATGTTATGTGCACACACTTCTGTTTTGTGTTGTATGTCTGTATGTGTGTATGTCCATATATCTTATATGAAGAGCGCTCATGAATAAATGGATCCGAATTTTTTTTATTCACGTGATTTTAATGGTTTAATTTAGATTGGGTAAACAGCTGTTGAAAATTGTTTTAATATGTGAACAAATGAGGAGGTTAACAGATCTGTTTGTTTACTTTCACCTTTCCTTCTCATTATATTTAATAATTCTGTTCAGGATAATGTAAATTGTTCAAAAAAAATTTTTTTTCCTAGTGCCTGTTGGAATGTTACATAATTTTTTTCTTAGCATCATTGCCAGAATTCCTATCTTCATCCCAGTGCCGGTGAAGACAAAGACAAAACCAAACTATAGCTTCTTCAATAGTTATCACAACAAACTGTGTAAACTGATGCATCAATGAATATAACTCAACAATTAATGCTCAATCAAGGAGTCGATTTACTTTGGGAGGAAATGGACATATTGACAGATTCCTCTGCTTTGAACTGCTTACAGAACTTGCCTGGACTATGTATCACTTGTATGCATGGTGAACTATCTGTTGGTGCAGCGAATTGTGGTAGTGCTAGAGTATTTTTGCTGATGGTGTCACCGGTGGTACAATTTTTCAAAGGAGCTCTCAATTGGCTTGGTGTCATGGCATTTTTCATCCTCCTCCCTTCTACTAGTGATGGTCTAAAATTTGGGGGCCAACAGAGGTGAGGCAAAGAACCTCACCCCCCCATTGGCACCAAGGCCAAATTTGGGGGCCAACAGAGGTGAGGCAAAGAACCTCACCCCTGCACTGGTGCAAAGGCCTATCCACAAGTATGGCTGTATGCTGGACTGGTAGTCAGTGACGGGTATGATCCGATTGCAGTGGTACCAACCTAAGACAGGAGGCTGACGCCTAGAGGTCAGTTCATCCCATGACGGGTAAGGACCATATGTTGAATTGGACCATATGTTGAATTGGACTACAGGCACGGTCCCTAAGCCACATTACTTGTTGTTTAATTAAACAGAAGGGGGGAGATGCTGAGAGCCACAGCCATTCTGTATGGCCCCTGGGCATTTTGCCAACAGTATTGATTGACAGGCGAGGCATTAATATCCGCCTCTGCCGCTACTTTTGAGTTCTCTTGCTATTTTGGAGTTCTCGCACTATTTTGGAGTTCTCATGGGGATTTCTGGGGATTCCCCAAGAGTTCCCATTGGTTGGGGAAGTGCAGGAGGAGGGATTTCCCGGAGAGATATTTCCGGCTGGGGGTTCCTGCAGGAGCCGCGTGGCTTTCGGAGGATTCTCCAGGAGCGTGTGTGAGGTTTTTTCTTGTAGTTCAAAAATAAAGTTTGTTCCTGCTTCAGTAGCTCGTGATTTGTGCCCAGCCAGACTGCGGCACTCATTAACAACTCCTTGTTGGGAGAAACAATTCCTTGGAGGCAGGTGACCTTAGCAACAGGATGGAGGGGGGGGTAAATGCTCAGGAGGTATTAGAATTTTATTTCCCTTGAATCAGCTTCCATTTTCCTGACCAATTATTCATTATCCACACAGACTGTTCTTTTGCCCTGGCCTCACAAAGGTTGGGGAGAAGATGTGTTTTGAGCATCCCTAGTGGCAGATCTTGGGACAGCAGAAGGGACTTAATAATGAGTCAGATTGTAAATCAACATAAGAATTCTTTATCACCTGTAATCCCAGCAACTCGAGGCTGAGACAGAAGGGTTGCAAGTTCAAATCCAGTCAGCAATTTAGCAAGGCCCTAAGCAATTTAGTGAGATCCTGTCTCAAAAAATAAAAATGTGTAGGGACGTAGCTCCGTGGTTAAGTGCCCCTGTGTTCAATCTCCAGTACCAGAAAAACAAAAAGAAACCTTTAAACTGAACTCACTGGTAGAGTGCTTGCTAGCATACACAAGCCTTGGGTTCAATCCCCAGCATGACAAACCCAAAAATAAAAACAAGCCTTTAAACCAGTGTTATCTGAACTATGGTTAACAACCACGATTCATAGTGGTCATGAGATCAGTTTTGTGGATATGATAAATTCTAGGACTTTTCACATATTCCTGGTTACTCCCCTTGGGCATATTGTGAGATGTCTTCCCCATTCCACCCACAGTTAAGCATGGCCATGTGACAACTTGCTTTATTGTCACATGCTTTAAAATGTTAGTAGAAGTGGTGTCTTGTTTCCAGATTTGTTCTGTCATTCTTGATACAATGATTCAGGAAACATTTGTTAAGAGGGATACTGTGAGGACTTGGGCTGTAGCTCAGTGGTAGAGTACTTGCCTAGCATGGGTGAGGCATTGGGTTCTATCTTCAGCTCCTCATAAAAAAATAATTAAAGTTATGAAAGAATATATATTTTTTAAAAAGGCTACTTAAAAAAAAAGATGGATACTGCGAGCCAGACCTCGTGGTGCATGCCTATAATCCCAGCAGCTCGGGAAACTGAGGCAGGAGGATTGCAAATTCAAAGCTAGCCTCAGCAAATGTGAGGTGGGGCACTAAGCAACTCAGTGTAGACCCTGTCTCTAAATAAAAATACAAATATAGGGCTGGGAATGTGGCTCAATGATTGCAGGGAAGTTTTTATAACAAAAAAAATTACAAAGGGGGTTGTCTTTGGAACTTACAGCTGACAGGGTTCAGCAAGTTTAATATAATATATGTGCAGACAGCAGGTTAATGATCTACATGACTTAACATCTCAAGGTAGGGAACAAACTTAGATTTCAACATCAGAGTTAATGAAAAGCAGTTGGGATTTCAGAGAGGGTTGTTTTCTAGTCAAGGAGAGCCAGGCACAGGTAGGTTCAAAGTATGGGCAAGAATTCCAGGTAAGTTTTTAAAGCATCAAAGTATGGTCAGGCCAAATAGAAATCTTAGCATTTTACAGTAAAACAGAAATGAATTTTTCTTGACCTTGTGAAAAGATGGCTCCCAATTTTAAAATGGAATTAGGCTGGGTTCATCATCATCCCAAAACATGTGTTGCAAACTTAATCCCAAATTCAACAGTATTGGGAGTGAGATCAATTGGAGGGTATTCTGGTCAGAAAAGGGCTTTAAACTCATGTATTGAATAATGCCCATTTAAAAAGGGCTTGAGTCTTCAATTTTGAAATCTTGCTCTCTCTCACCACATGATGATTTCTGCCATTTTATGATACAACTAGAAGGCTCTCACCAGATAAAGCTCCTTTCCTTGGCTAAGTGCATACTACTCAAGGGCTCTACCTCTGAGTTATATCCCCAGACCTCTTTTCCCTAGGCAACTTAGCAAGACCTTGTCTCTAAATAAAATATAAAAGGATCTGGGGATGTGGCTCAGTGGTAAAGCACCTCTGGATTTAATCCCCAGTCCCTCTCTTAAGGAGAGTCCCAACAGACACGTAAACTCCCAATTGTAATATTATAGTGATAAATCTGGCAGGAAAGCACAGGGAGCTTTAGCAATGTAGGGGAGGGAATATTTCAGCTGAGACAGGAAGGACAAATAAATCGGGTTCACAATAACGAAGAAGCAAAAGAAAACCCACACAAATACACATACAACCAATTATAATGGTAGTTGAACACTATGAATCCAACTACACATTTTTAGTTCTCTTTTAATTTTATATTTCTATTTTTAACTGCTATTGATGGTTATCATTATAATTTCAAATAAGCATCTTAAAATCTTTTTTTTTTTTTTTTGGTACTGAGGATTGAACTCAGGGGCACTCAACCACTGAGTCACATCCCAGCCCTATATTGTATTTTATTTAGAGACAAGGTCTCACTGAGTTGCTTACCGCTTCACTTTTGCTGAAGCTGGCTTTGAACTCGCAATTCTCCTGTCTCAGCCTCTGGAGCTGCTGGGATTACAGGTGTGTGACACTGCACCCGGTTTTGATTTAATAAATTTAGTCAGTATCTGATGACTTCTATGAACAGTAAAAATTTCACGTGTCACCTCCCAGTTTTTCTCCTCTCTCCCCTTCCTAGTGTTTTGTAAATCATGGTATTATTTTATTTCTCTAGAGAATAACCTATAAAGGGAGATAAAAATTGAACCTACTAGGGTGGGGGTTTAGCTCAGTGATAGAGCACTTGCTTAACATGCAAGCCTTGGTTTGATCACCAGCACGCCAAGAAATAAAATTGCACATACCTTGTGTAATTAAATGTGTTTATATACATAAAGGTTTTACAATAGTGACTGGCAGGTAGGTGCTGTAGAACATACCTATAATCCCAGGGTCTTGGGAGGCTGAGGCAGGAGGATCATAAGTTCATGCCAGACTCAGCAATTTACTGAGGCCCTAAGCAACTTAATGAGACCCTGTTTCAAAATAAAAAATAAGAGTGGCTGAGGATGTTGCTTAGTGGTTAATCACCTTTGGTTTCAATCTCTGGTACCAAAACAAACAAACAAACAAATAAATAAATAGTGGCTAGTATATATTATAAACACAATAAATAATACCTATTTATATTAAGACTTTTAGCAATGTACTTCTATTATCTTGAATATATCAACTAGAGATTGTATCAATTTTCCTCTCCAAAAATCAAAGCTGTTTGTTAGTTAACAAATTTTCACTTTTGCCTCCCATAAATTCCACTTTTTAGTTGTATTCTTTTTTTAATTTTTTTTTTGTACTGGTGATTGAACTCAGAGAGCTTAACCACTGAGCCACATCCCTAGCCCTTTTTTATATTTTACTTAGAAACAGGGTCTAACTGAGTTACTTAGGGCCTCCCTAAATTGCTGAGGCTTGCTTTGAACTCTTGATCCTCCTGCCTCAGCCTCCTGAGCTGCTGGGATTACAGGCAAGTGCTGCTGCAGTCTGGCTGGGCACAAATCACGAGCCACTCAAGCAGGAACAAACTTTATTTCCGAACTCCACCAGTACACTCCCCGGGAACTCTCCCGAACGCCACCCACGCAGCTCTTCCAGGAACACACCACACCAACCGGAACTCCCACCACAGGAACTTCACCAACCAATGTGGAACTCTTCAGGAATCCCCGCAAGAGCTCAACTGGAACTCAACGGGAACTCCATGAGAACTCAAAAGTCATCATCTTCATGGCTCGCTGGTGTCATCTCTCAACCACTACTTCTGGCAAAAATGCCATGCGTCATCCCGACTCCGACGTGGCTCTCAACAAAGTGCCACCACACCTGGCAATAATAATAATAATAATAATAATAATAATAATAATAGTGACTGGCAGGTAAGTACTGTGGAACATACCTATAATCCCATATTTTATTTATTTAATTATTTGAATTATTAAATAAGTCTTTATTTATTATTATTATTTATAGCATTGTGACTAAAGATTGAACCTAGGCCTCTTGTATACTATGCAAGCTCTGAGTTACATCCCCAGCCCTAAAAGTGCAACCAATTTACAGTGACAGACAGCAGATCAGTGATTGTCCAAGGAGAGGAGCCACTAAGGAGGGCCAAGAGAAAATTTGGATATGATAGATATTGTACACTTTGTATATGTGTAGTTTTTTTGTATACCAATTATATATAAATAAAGCTATAAAACAAGCATACAAAACAGCATATTTTATGAGAGCACGTTCAATAAAAAGGCATTAAACAAATTTTAAGAGTTCCTTGTAGATGAGTTCAGAGAGCAAAGATAAAAGGAATAGATGTAAGAGAGAGGCTTGACTGCATCAGTGATAACGATGTACTGGGAACTGAGGAATAGGTTGAGCTCAATCCTCTGCACCCGAAGGATTAGCCAGTCTGGTTTGCCTCCAAGGAGTTATTTCTCCTGATTCAAAGAGCTGTCTGGTCACGGGCAGGAGTGTGACCAAAAAGTGGGCATGTAGGTAGGGGCTCCTACAACTCTCACAATGTCATTGTCTTTTTCTCTGCTTTTTTTACTTTTATTTTTTTCTCTCTCTCTTTGTCCTATGGGACTAGAGTCACTCAATTTCTCTCTGTTCTGCTCTTCTCAAGCTCTGCTGCATTCAGTAGTTACCCTTCCCAAGCTGGGGTACTTTAGAGAGTATTTTCTAAAATACTTGAACTTTTTCATCTACAAGGAACTCTTAAAAGACTTGGACCAGGACTGTTAATGTTATTTATCAAAGAGGGCAGAGAAAGGCCCCCAAACTGCAGAGTTCCAAGTTGTATACTGTATAATCCCATGACTATCCTCATGGCCCATTCCTCTTTGAACCTTCTCCAGAGCTCCTCTGGAGAATACTCTGGTTCCCTCTGATGTCTTAGACTTCTCATTTTCTTACTTTGGTATTACCCTGTCTGTCCTTCTTTCCTTCCTTCTTTCTCAGTAGGGAATGAATCCATAGGTACTTTACCATGAGCTACATCCCCAGCCCTTTTTATTTTTTATTTTGAGACAAGATCTCACTAAGTTGCCGAGTCTGGCCTCAAACTTGCTATCTCCTACCTCAGCCTCTCATCATTATAGATGTGTGCCACCATGCCCAGCCCCAAGTAGTTGGGATTATGGGTATACGCCATTGTTCCCCCCGGCTTTTTTTGTTTTTCTTTTAAAGATTTTTGTTGTTGTTGTTGTTATAGTTTTAGAGACAGTAAATGCAAGTGCTTTATCTACCATCTAGGATCTGAGGTCTCTGAACTGGGTCTTAAACAATGAGTAAAAGTTTGCCAAGTGGAGAGTGGAGGTGGTTGAAGGAAGAATATGGAGGAACATCAGGAATTAGAGGCCAAGGCAACAGTGTGTTCAGAGGCACAGAATAATGCTAGCATGAAAAAAAAGCATTTGAGGAAGGCTGAGAAATGCATCAGAGCCTTCTTTCATAACTGCCAGCCTGCCAGAGCCATCAGACACTGAGTTTTTAACCAGAGATGCATGTTCCTCCAACTATAGAACCTGATGGGGTTTCTGTTAGAACCGTGGGTTGTGTCTCTCATAGATGTCCCTGTTTGTGAAGGAATTTGCAAATATGTTTTTGCCAGCTAGGGCATAATCCAGAGATCCTACAGGTTTGGCAGCTGAATATTCAGACATCAGAGTCATGACACTGGAGTCACTGAGGACAACTTCTCCAAACTACTTGGTAAGGGGCAGGAATTGCAGGCAGGTCCTATGCCTGAAAAGAAAAGGGAAGGACACCAAATGAGAGGAGGTGGGAGGTCACTTGAATTGAACTGAGTTTTAGTGGCAGGCAGCCTGGAACCTGTGGGAGTATCTTGGAAAAGGAGAGAGGGATCAGAGTCCTTTAAGGGAATCCTGGGTAAGGGAGAATTATTTTAGACTGATACAAAAGCGATTCAATGCATTTCTAGTCAATTTTTTAAATATCCCTCAAGGAATACTGACCTATTTATAAAAGCAATCTTCATTTCTTCAGAATGGTGTGGTGTTGCAGAACCTCACAGATGCCCTACTGATAACACAGGTAGAACCTGGAGATCCTCCCCCACTGAATAATTTCCCAGATGAGTTCTTCAAATAATAGGGATTTATATTAGGACTTAATTTACACACAAACTACCAGGAATGTATTCTCTGTATATGACATAAATGTGTAATAGTATCCCATCAGTGCTTCTCTACATGTTTGGTTTTCAAAAACTGGTTTGCCACCTATAAGATGTTGTCTCCCATGCCATTTTGGATAGAAGAGTTTATGACAAGCAGACAAGCTGACTCAACCCTCAAACTGATGTCACCAGATCAAAGTGAAAAACATGTAACTCTTGTGATCAAAATTAAAATGTTTCCTAATTCAATTGCCATTGCTATGGCCCATTTTTAATCATACTCTTTTATTTAATGTTGCAGCCTTTGGTGTATGTCAGCCACTATTCTGAGCACTTCTCTAACATTAATTGTCATCATTTAATTCTCATGGCAGCTAAGGAGGTAGTACAAAATATTCCTAATTTACAGTTGAGGAAACCAAGGTACACAATCATAATGAAAACAGCCCCACATTTTCAAATGAATTATTGGAGGGAGCAAGTATAACATTTCATGTATATCCAAAGAGGCATGGTTAAGACAGGATGAGAAAAAGAGATTTAAGGTAAAGTGTGGCTGATGGTTTTCTTTTTAAAAATATTTTTAGATGTCAATGGACCTTTACTTGATTTATTTATATGTGGTACTGAGAATTGAACTCAGTGCCTCTACTACTGAGTCACAACCCCAGCCCTGGCTGATGGTTTTCTAAGCTAATACTAACTTTTAAAAGCAGTTGTAAAGTCTTGTTGTCTGTGTCCATGGCAGACACAGAGGTTAGCAGGGATTGAGTCTTGAGTATCCTGATTTGATTCATGGTTGGGCTCCCCAAAGGTTACATGGTGTGAAGCAAGTCATTGGTTATCTGTGGGCCTTAGGTACTCATCTGAGCAATGGGAATTAGTAGGTGTATTAGTTAGCTATTGCTTTGTAACAAATAAACCCAATGTTTAAACAAGGATTTATTATTCTCAGTGTGTTGGCTTGTGGTTCTACAGAGCTCAGCTGGGCTTGGTGAAGCTCAAACATGTATTTGTAGTCAATTAGTTCCTCAGTTGGCTTTCTCACCTGTGTAAGGGTCTGAGCAGTGGGAGCTGTAAAGTTACTTTGCAAAGAGCACAGATTCAGGAAGAGTGAACTATTGGTGTCCTTTATTCAATCACTTTACCACAGAAGGGTTGTAGGGGGCCCCAGAAAACTGTATTCAAGGACCCAACAGTGCTTTGTAATTGTAAGCAGATGACAGGGCTTCTGAGTTTGGTATAGTACCTCACAAGTGGGGTTGTGAGTTTTTGTCTCTGCTGCTGTAGCAAAACACTTGAGACTGGGTAATTTATAAAGAATAAAAGTTTACGTCTTATACTTCTAGAGGCTAGGAAGGCTAAGATCAGGGTGCTGGCAGATTCAGAGTCCGCTCTCCATTTCCAAAGTAGGACTTGTTGCTGTGTTCTCACATGGCAAACAGGGCAGTTGCTTTTCTCACATGGTTGAAGGGTGGAAAAGCAAAAAGGCAAAAAGTGCAGCTACCACTTCCTTCAAAATTCCCACTACCCTGTAGTGCTGGGGATCAAACCCAGGGCCTCATCATGTTTAGAGGAATGTTCTTGGAGCTACAAGCCCAGTCCTAGCACCCTATTCATGAGGCCATCATCTCATGACATAATCACTTTTGCCCAAAGTCCCACATTCTGATGCCATCACCTTGAAAATAGGTCTCACTGTAGGCACTTTGGAGGGACACCTACATTCAAACCACAGAAGTTTTTTGGAGCAGGACTGTGTTCCTCTCTATGCCTCCTTTCTGGTAGGTGGCTAGGGAAGGTTCACAGAAGTTAAAGAAAAGGGAGAAGCAGAACAGTTACAGCTCCCACCCCCAGAACAGAGACAGACTTAAAAACCCTCTGCAATCTGAGCAGCTGCCATCCCTTCTGCAAGCTCTCCTTCCCCTGGACAGCCCCACTCCCACCTCCAAGGGAACTTGGAAAGGTGTTACCTGTTTTTTCACTTGATAGGAGAAGACACAGAGTGACTTGCTCTGGGTCAGCACCTAATGATGGAGGACCCTAATCCTGCTCAAGGAACCCATCAGAGTTGGCTTGAGCCACTGCAATCAGACTAATCCTTCCTTGCATGAACACCTGAATTCAGGTGCAAGCTCTCTGGGCTCCCAGAATGGTCTGTGTTGCGGAACCTCACAGATGCCCTCCTGATAACACAAGTAGAACCTGGAGATCCTCCCCCACTGAATCTTGGCAGGTTCCTGCTCTTCTATTCCAGAGCCTCAGCCTCCAGCTTCCATCTCCCAACCCTCCTCCACACTGCCTTCCAGAAACACTGATAGGATTGCATCACATCTCTGCTTAAAATAAAGTGAGCTAACATTTTTTGAGCCCTTACAATGGGTGAGGTGCTGTTCTAAGCTTTTTCCTGGAGCTGTGAGAGAATGCTTGCCTAACATAGGCAAGTCCCCCTGGGTTTGATTCCTGCACTGCAAAAACAAAACAAAATGTACTTTGGCTCTAAGTACTTTCCTTGAATTAACTTGTTGAATGTTTACAGCTATGAGATACTCACTAGTTTTATCCCCATTCTGCGGATAAGAAAACTTAGATACAGAGGTTAATGACTTACACAGTAAGTCAGGGTTACTAAGTAGTTAGGGTTTGAATTCAGGCTTTGGTTTCTGAGCTTAGGCTTCTCAGGCCTGAAAACCCCTCTGTAGGTTTCTATTTTTCTAGTCATGAATATTAACAATACTGTTACAATTGATGATTAACATACATGGAATGCTTGCCACATGCTAGGCCTGTTCTGGCTTTGCTACATGTACTAACTCATTTGATTCTTACATTAATATTAGAGAATTTGGGGTACTGTAATTATCTTTATTTTATAGGTAAAGAAGAGGTTCAGAAAGTTGTACAAGGATGGATTACTGAGCAGTCCAGCTCCAGAGCCAAGCTCCACACCACAGTGCTATCTGACTTCTCTGAGAGCTATTCAGCCCTGGGGCCAGAATCCAAGGATCTTTGGTTTATGCAGCATGATGTCTGCATTTTCACCAAATCCATCTTTAATTTTGTTTCTTGGTCTATAAACACCTGTTTCCTTCCCAGTCAGACCTCAAGATCCGCAAGGCCAGTTTTTAAGTTTTATATTTGCTTCAGTTTCCCCAGCTCACTGTAAAGAGGTCTATTATTTAGTGTGTGTGTGTGTGGGGGGAGGGTCTATGATGTCTGTCTAGTGGAACCACTGGATATGAAAAGGTGAAGTGTCCCAGGATGTCTCATAGGAATGCAGTGGCCACCCACCACGACCTGAACAGGAGACTTAGTCACTCCAGGACTTGCTGTCAGGGCCTTCAAACTACTCCTACCCCCAGATCCTTTTGTAAAGTAAATCCGATTTAATATGCCCCCAGGGAGCTTACACTTAGAGAAGCCTTTATTACAGCGAACACAAATGAATGCTTTGTAAATGAAGTCCCTAAATTAGCAAATCTTGGCCCTACTCACAAATTACAAACTTGGCAATTAAGCCTCAGAAATGGCCAGAGTTTCCCCTAAAACTGTAATCTTATTTTCCCCTTCATGAGGAGACAGGATCTAGAAGAATGCCTTTTATTTTACAAAAGGGAAAATTGAATTACTTACTCAAGGTTGCCCAGGGAAGGGTGTATTATGGGCTAGAATTCTGTTCCTGCCTCAGTCAGGAAGGAGATGGAGTAAGGTGAGTTTACAAGGCTTACTTTGGATTGAGATTTCCATCATCTGCGTCTGTGTCTGTCAGTTTCCCTCTTTTTTTTTTTTTTTTTTTTGGGTGCTGGCGATCTAACCCAAGGCTTTATGCATGAGAAGCAAGCACACACTCTATCAACTGAGCTATATCCCCAGTCCTCAGTTTCCTTTTTCTAGAGAAATTGAGGCCCAGGGATTTGAAATTTATAATCAGGCCAGGGGTGGTGTGATGCATGCCTGTAATTCCAGCAACTCAGGAGGCTGAGGCAGGAGGATCACAAGTTTGAGGACTGTCTTGGCAACTTAGTTATACCCTGTCTCAAAAACAAACAAAAAAAAAGTGTGTGTTTGGGGGAGCAGGCAACTGGGGATGTGGTTCAGTGGTAGAGTATCCTTGGATTCAATCACCAGTACAAGGGAAGAAGAAGGAGAAGGAGAAGGAAAAGGAGAAGGAGAAGGAGGAGAAGGAGAAAAAAAAAATATATATATATATGTATGTATGTATGTATGTATAATCAGTCATCAGTGCTGAATAGGAATACAGAAGCATTTATTCCAGACCTAAGGCTTAGAAACACAAGTCTTTGGTCCACTATAGAATATACTCAAGAGCCTGACTAAAGGTCATCAGGCCAGAATTCTTCCAAAAGCATTCAGGTTGGCACTTGGGTGTAGCTCAGTGGTAGAGCTCTTGCCTAGAGAGTACAGGTCCCTGGGTTTAATCCTCAGTACTGGAAAATACTGGATGTATGTATCTACTAAATACATCAAAAAATTCTGTTCAAAAACATTCAGGGCTTACACAGAAGACACCTTTCACTCACTCAGTGAATATGTATGGGGAGGTTCCTGGTGTTGCTTGTGTGCTCTTCTGGATGGACCTGCTGCCTCTTCTATGAAGTGAGGGACTCAGAGAGATTCCTGTGCTTACCATGGTCAATGAAAAGCCCAAGGAAAGAGTTAAAGACTGAGAACAATGATCATATGAATTGGAAGGTGGTAGGACAGAATGGTTCCGTGGTGCAGTTTAAGATTAAGAAGTACACACCAGAGAGTAAACTAGTGAAGGCCTATTGTGAATGACAGAGTTGTCAATGAGGCAAATCAGAGTCTGATTTGATGGTCAGCCATCAATTAAATGAATAGATCTGCATGTTGGAAATGGAGAATGGAAGTGCAATTGATGTGCTCCAGCAGCAGTCAGGAGGTATCTACTAAAAAGGGGGTTTGCTGCTTTCCTCCAGAGCCCAGTTCCTATGGACAAAGAATACATCCTCAGAAAAAGCAATTTGGTTCCACCTCCTCCTGAACCCTGAAGTGTAATATATTCTTTCATTTTACCCTTCTCCATTTTTTTTTAATACTGGGGACTAAAACCAGGGGTGCTTAACCACTGTGCCACATCCCCAGCCCTTTTTATATTTTATTTTGAGACAGGATCTCCCTAAATTACTTAGGACCTTGTTAAATTGTTAAGGCTGGTTTCGAACTTGCAATGCTCAGCCATCTGAGCTGCTGGAATTACAGATGTGTATCACCATGCCCAACCCCATTTCTTTATTGTAGATAAAGTAACTGGTAATTGATGTGTGTGCACAGGTATATTACTTTTTTTTTTTTAGAGAATTTTTTTTAATATTTATTTTTTAGTTCTCGGCGGACACAACATCTTTGTTGGTTTGTGGTGCTGAGGATCGAACCCGGGCCGCATGCATGCCAGGCGAGCGCGCTACCGCTTGAGCCACATCCCCAGCCCAGGTGTATTACTTTTTATACATATATTTTTAACTAAATGGTCAATGGTAGTTTTTCCCTGTGGTACTGAGGATTGAACCCAGGGCACTGTACCCCCAAGCTACATCCCCAGCCCTTTTATTTTTTGACACAGGATCTCACAAAGTTGCTGAGGCTGACTTTAACTTGTGATCTTCCTGTCTCAGGTTCTGGAATTGCTGGGATCACACGTATGTGTCTCCATGCCTGGTTCAATAATATATTTTGATAAATACCACATGGAGAAGAGATGGGCAAGGGGAAATAGTGGTTCTGTTAAAATACCCCCTTTCTCCTTTAATGGAATGTTCAGTTAGCTCTCATCATCTTTTTAAAAAATATTTTATTAGTTGTTGTTGGGCCTTTTATTTATTTTTATGTGGTGCTGAGAACCAACACAGTGTCTCACACATGCTAGGCAAGCACTCTACCACTGAGCTACAACCCCAGACCCAGCTTTCATCTTTGTATTCCAGAAAGTTTATTTTTTTCTGAGGCTTTAGCAATAACCATCACCACCACCACAACAAAATAAAAATAAAAAACATAAAAATTATTGTATCCCTCATGCAAATGGAGTCGTTTAATGCTTTTTATTTATCATTGTAAAACCAAGAATATTTTCATGACTTTTTTGTGCTTAGCTGTTACATACAGGGCAATCTGTCTTTAAGTAGGCATAAAATTGCTCTTAAAAAAAAATAGTGCTGGGCATGGTAGCACACACCTGTAATCCCAACAGATCAAGAGGCTGATACAAGAGCATCACGAATTCAAGGCCAGCCTCAGCAAGTAGTGAGACTCCCAGCAATTTATTTATTTATTTATTTAAATAATTATTTTTTAGTTTTCGGCGGACACAACATCTTTGTTTGTATGTGGTGCTGAGGATCAAACCCGCTTGAGTCACATCCCCAGCCCCACCCCCTAGCAATTTAGTGAGACCCTATCTGAAAATAAAAAAACAAAAAGGAAGCTGGAGTTGTGGCTAAGTGGTAGAGCACTTGCCTGGCATTTGTGAGGCCCTGGGTTCGATCCTCAGCACTGCATATAAATATAAAATAAAAAGATCCATTGACAACTAAAAAAAAAAAAAAAAACATAAAAGGGCTGGGGCTGAACTGGGGCTGTAGCTCAGTGGCTGTAGCTCTGTGGCAGAGCGCTTGCCTAGCATGTGTGAGGCACTAGGTTGGAATCTCAGCACCACATTAAAACAAAAACAACAACAACAACTAAAATAAAGGCATTCTATCCATCTACAACTACCAAAAAAAAAAAAAAAAAAAGGAGGGAGCTGGGAATATAGCTCAGTGGTAAAGCACCCCAAGTTCAGTCCCCAGTACTAAACAAAAACATTTGGAAGGACTACAATGTGCTAGTCATCATTGTGAAAGAATCTTGTAGACCCCTAATAATTCTGTTAGGTAGGCTTTATAATCATCCTCCTTTTATAGATAAAGGCACAGATTTGAGAAGTAAAGACAACTAGGAACCACCCCATCATTGTTTCCAGCTACAGAGCCCTTTCCTGTATGTCATCCCACAGTGCTTCACTTCTAGGGGCAGCAATGGTAGTACTGCTTGATGGTTAAGAGCACCAGCTTTGGATAAAACCTGAATTTGAATCTCCACTCAGTCACAAGTGTGATTCACAGAAGTTATTTAACTCCTCTTGTTCTCAGCTGCCTCACCAGTAAAATGAGAAAAATGCCTTTCCCGTAGGGCTGTTGGGAGGACAAATGAGATAAAGCACACAAAGTCCTGTTAGTGTAGGTACAAAGGAGGCAAGGCACCAAAGATAGCAGGAAACAGTTTTATTTGGCTGCAGCCAGGTTCAGAGGGCACAGCTTTTGCTGTAATCAATCAATTCCCTGAATCCCGAGTTCAGGTAGTTTCAGTTTTATACCCAGCATGTAAGGAGAGAGGCTTAGAAGTTCACGTAAAAGCAGCTTTTTCTTTCACTGTTTTGGACAAGTTAACCCTTCAAGGACAACACCTGAGAAGGAGATAGCTTCTTCTCTCCCTTCTTTTCTCCCCCTGCTAGTTGTTACAATGGAGCCCAGTTGGTAACTTATCTTAAAAATGTAGATATCTCTGTGAAGCCCAGTTCAAGGCCAGAGGGCTTGTTTGTACATTTCTACAAACTACTATACTGTGTATGTTTGTGAAAAATTAGTAAAGGGGTGTCCAGAACCTGGAGTGCTGGTATCATCTCAACCAGTGGCCAAGTAAAACAGGGCGACAGGAAAATAGGAAGTTTATCTACATTGAACTCTTTTGCAGAGACTCTTTTGCTGACTGTCCTAAAATCAGCCATGGTGAAGATTTCTGGAGAAGCCCAGTTAATACTTTCTGTGGAGAAAGGGGGTGCCACTTCACAGTGTGAACATTGTAGGCAGGAATGGGGATGTGTGTGTGTAATGCATGCCCCCCCCAAGAAAGGGCACTAGGCGGGCTGGGGTTGTGGCTCAGCGGTAGAGCGCTCGCCTGGCATGTGCGAGGCCCTGGGTTCCATCCTCAGCACCACATAAAAATAAAATAAAGATGTTGTGTCCACAAATATTAAAAAAATAATTCTCTTAAAAAAAAACCGATATTGTGTCCAACTAAAAAATAGAAAGAAAGGGGCATCAGGCTCCATTCCTGCTTCATTCTTTCTGTTTACTGGGTGTGAAGTCCAGGAGGGCCCAGGACTGGGACAGGGTAATCCAGAGAAGAGTCTGGAGGGAGTGGCTGGGGAAAAGTACAAATGATGGACACTTTGGGCCCTCTAGAAGAGTGGGGGCGGGGCCGCTGGGGCTGTGGCTCAGCATTAGAGCGCTCGCCTACCCTAGCACGTGTGAGGCCCTGGTTCCATCCTCAGCACCCCAGGTTGGGGAGAAGGGGGCGCCCTGTGGTGCAAGGCCTCCATGCTTTCCCAGGAAAGATGCTGCTGAGGAGTTTATGAAGTCGATGGGGCCCAAAAGTCAAGTCTGTTGCTGCTCTCAATCTTCTTGGACTGCCTGTTCCACTGAGCGCTGGCTGGATCGAGTCTTCCCGGGCTGAGGCCTGATTACAGTCTGCGGTGCCTAATTGCTGCTATACTGGTGCTTTCCCCGAGGGCGCCCACGTGGAGCGGATGCCCTCGGCTGGCAACACAGGCTGGCCTAAAGTGCCAGGACACCCGGAGCGATCCCAGCCGGCAGCCCCATTGGACCTTGACCCTTGCGCGTCGCCAGCCTCGGTCTCGGCGCGCTCCCCCGCGGGCCGGCGCCCCGCCCCTCCTTCAGGCGGGCGCAGAATCCCGTGCGATCCAGGCCGGGTTTTGCGGAGGAGCCGTCCGGCTGCTCAGGCAGATTCCTCATCTGTCTCCCTCCACTCAGCATCAGTCCGCGGCGGGAGATCATGGTGCCGGACGGATTGTGGCCGGCGCTGTCTGGAGCCTCTGGGGCTGCCCTGGTCTGCTGTTTCGTGGCTGCGGCCGTAGCCCTGCGCTGGTCCGGGCGCCGGTCGGCGCGGGGCGCGGCGGCCCGGGCGCGGCAGAGGCAGCGAGCGGGCCTGGAGAACATGGACAAGGCGGCGCAGCGCTTCCGGCTCCAGGTGACCGCCAAGGCCGGGGCGGGGGTGGGTAGGGCGCGGGGGTAGCCCCGGTAGCACTTTTAGCCTCCCGGACGCGCGGAGGACTGGCGGGCAACGCAGGTGTAGGACTTCCTTCTCTTCACCCTGAGGCATTCTCTCTCTTTCCGAGCCAGGTAGGGCTGGGTGAGGTGGAGGAAAGAAACGAAAGGCACAGGTCGGGTCTTGTAGGTCCATCACCACACCGGGTCAAAGAGGAGCTTTGCTCGGTGCCAAAGAATTTCGAATACAGACTATCTGAATGTTAGAACGCTAGTGTGAGACCAACTATACGCCAGTATGCAACCACCGAGTCTTGGCCCAGGCATCCAGAGTTTAAGGTTCAAGCTTGTTGGTTTGTGCACGAATATCTTCAGAGCAAGCCAGAAAGAGACTTGCCCAAGTGCACAATGAATTGTTGGTAAAGCTACAGTGGAAGTCTTCCCAGCTCCTGCTGTCCAACCCCTGACAACCCTTTCTAGCCTTCACCGGATGATCTGTCAATAAGCTTTGCTTCTCCCTGTGCTACTTCTGGATCATCTCAGTGTGTGTGTTTGACTGCAGGGGAGGTGCACACTGGGGGAGAGGAATGGCATCTAGAAGAGGGACTTTCCTCCAGGTGTATGAAAATTGGCCCCACTTAGAAACCAAAATGCTGACCTCTGGGAGATATTCTGACATGCAGAGGGAAAGAAGACTTACCTTGGGTGTTTGTGGGATCTCCCAGGTAGTGGGCACACGCCTGTAATCCCAGGGGCTCAGGAGGCTGAGGCAGGAGGATCGAAAGTCCAAAGCCAGCCTCAACAAAAGCGAGGCGCTAAGCAACTCAGACCCTATCTCTAAATAAAATATAAAATAGGGCTGGGGATGTGACTCAGTGGCTGAGTACCCCTGGGTTCAATTCCTGGTGCCCTCCCCCTCAAAAAAAAAATGAAACTAATGGATGACTTCTCAACCAGCTTGATGAGTGGAGTTTGGAACCAAATATATATATTTTGTCAATGGACCTTTATTTTATTCATTTATATGTGGTGCTGAGAATCGAACCCAGTGCCTCACACATGCTAGGCTCTGCCACTGAGCCACAACCTCAGCCCTGGGAACCAAATATATTTTTATTTCAATAAATAAATATGCTCTGGCCTCAGGAATGATGTGAAGTAAATTGAAATTTACAGCCAGCCAAAACTTTACCCACATTCAGGGCCACACCCTAGTATCTGATGCCAGTTTCCCTAATCCCTCTCCTGCTCCTCCCCACTGCAGGGAGCTGGAGAGTTCCACTGGGCACCTAGGTTCTAGTTCAGGCTCTGCCCAACTCAAAAATCACTTGCTATAACTGACCACCTGCTAAGTGGCAATTTTCAATGACTGCCTCTCTGCCTTCCATCAATGTACATCCTCCTGACTCCTGCTGTTCCCATCACCTGGGAGATCTAATTTGTTATACATGATGGCAAAATGCAATTCAATTCATATTATATATAGACAATTTTTCAAGACACTGATTGTACACAAAGTATTTTCACACCATCCGTGTCTTGTACTTAGGGTAATGATGTCTAACTCATTCCACCATCATTCCTACTCCCATGCCCCATCCTTTCCCCTCTCTCCCCTTTGCTCCATCTAAAGTTCCTCCATTCCTTCCATGCTCCCCCACCAATCACTATTATGAGTCAAGATCCTCATATCAAAAAACAAAACAAAACAAAAAAACATTTGGCCTTTGGTTTTTTTGGGATTGGCTTGCTTCACTTAGCATAATATTCTCCAACTTCATTCATTTACCTGCAAATGCCATGATTTTATTCTCTTTTAATGCTGAGTAATGTTCCATTGTGTGTATATACCAAAGTTTCCCTATCCATCCATCTATTGAAGGGCATCTAGGTTGGTCATTAGTCAGTTTTTAGAGTTCTCTTCTCCCAGATTGGGAAGTCCCTGATGTTCAACCCAAACTGGTTGTTGACAAAATGCCAACAGTATTGGTTGACAACTGGTGACTACCTAATTAGGGGTTCTTCACTGCTTAGTCTCTTCTTTGGCTGAGCAATGGAGATACCCCTCACATAGGGTCCTCCTGATGATCCCTGGTTCATTCTGGACCACCCTTGGCGGCTCCACTCCTGTCCTTCTGTGAAGCCAGCTGAGTTCTACCAGCTCTTAGCTCAGTGCAGCGAGCAGGTGCAGGAATCTGCCCACAGGAAGGAATCCTGAGAGTCAAAAGGAATGCATTTGACTGGCAGGGCTTGGGGGGGAGGGGCGTTGTTGGTGGTAGAAGGATGGCTCTTTCTGCATTTCACTTCCCAGCATCATTTTTTTAAAGAACAGAATCTTCCAGGACAGACATTTTGAATCTGAAATACAAAGAAGTGTTTCTATACCCTTCCTGTAGCAGGAGACCTAGCCTCAAACACCAAAGCTTGGCCCTTTCAGGAGGAGAAATTACATTTTTGGGTTTCTAATGACCAGAAATGAAAGGGACTACTAGCTGGGAGCCCCTGAGGTTCAGCAATCAGTAAAGGGGTGTTTTGTTTTTGTACCAGGGATTGAACTCAGGAGCACTTTACCACTGAGCTACATTTCCAGCCCTTTTTATATTTTATTTTGAGACAGGGTCTCACTAAATTGAGGGTCTTGCTAAATTACTGAAGCTAGCTTTGAATTTGTGATCTTTCTGCCTCAACCTCCCAAGCCACTAGGATTACAGGCCACTCCCCAGGTTTTTTTTTTTTTTTTTTAGCTGTAGTCTCACTATGTTACCCAGGCTGATCTTAAACTCATGGACCTTGAGTGATCCTTTTGTCTTAGCTTCCTGAGTAGCTGGGACTATTGGTGTGCACCATTTAACTGGCTAAGGGGTGGGGTCTTGAAGCCAATAACCTTTTAGGCCTTGGGGTAGGGACCAGCCTTAGGACCAGTTCCTTCCCCTGCTCATCACTGTGGTGCCCTTCTTCTAGGCTCTGGGTCCTTAGATGAGGGAGGCAGGACCAGAGGCTGTTCAGCAGCCTTTCATCTGGGACTTTCTTAACCCAGCTCTGAAGAGTAAGGGCCATTCAGAAAAGAAGGATCCAGGCAGCCCTGGGAACACACAGTACTTTTGTAGTATCGTCTCCCTGATAGATAATGGACAAAGCTAGCTAGCTGTGGACCAAGGAGAACACACACTGGATGTATGTGTGATTGGGTGTGGGGGTTGCTATGTATCTCTGAATCATCACAAAATGGTTCACCTCTTCAGAGCAACTCTAGAGAAAGTTGTGTTTTTGATAACTCTGTCGACCATGGAGGTTTACTCAAAACAACCATTCACCCGTTTTTCCCATCTGACCCTTGAATGAGTTTGATAGGCTTTCTAGACTGAAGGGAGACCATTGCTAAGGCTGGGACAGGCACCACAGGACACTGTGCCTACCTCTGTGCCTTCGAACACATGCTTTTGGTGCACCCTCAATGCCTTTTCCATCTTATATACCCACCCACTTAGCAGAGACCCACTGGACCTATGAATGCCACTTCCTTTCACCTGGATCCCACCTCTGGTTCCATCTCCTGGCTTTCTCCAAGTCTGCCTTACACAGAACTTTGAGATAATTCAGTAGGTGAGTTGAAGGAGAATATGATTACCATTGAGATTAGTGGCAAACATGATCAAATGGAGAGATGTCTTTTTAAAAAAAAAAAAATTAAACTCTCATCCCAGCCCCTTTTCCTTTTAATTTAATTTATTTAGGAAATATCTTGAAATAGAACAAAAACAATAAAAACCAGGAGGGAAAAGAAAAGTGACAGGGAAGACAATCCAGGAGACCTGAAATTAGGACAATAGGTGGTTCAGGAGACAACGAAGCTGAGGAGAGGCAGTGCTTAAAAGATAGGTACGGTAGCCCCCTCTTGAAAAGTTCCCATGCAGGGTGGCCACCCAGTGAGGACATCAGTATACATCCCTACATTCTCCACACAAAATGAGTTTCCCCATGTTCAGTTGGGCCTTCTGGAGGCGCAGGCTTACTTTGGTGTCTTGTGAAAGAATGTCTTGCCTGCCTGATATTAGTTGAAGACTTAAAAATAGCTATTAGCAACTGTATCATCAATTGTCAACAGGAAGAAACCTAGGAAAGAATTAAAATGCGGGGATGGTGTGGCTGATAACTTGCAGCTGTCTCTGTGGGCACTTGGTGTCAAGGTGGGAGGAGACAGCCAGCAGACAGCAGGTGGTAATTATCCCACGGTGGTGGGCTCTCTGCTGATCTTAACTTCTTCCCCATACTTTTAGGTATTTTCTTAAAAACAATGAGCACATATTTTTATAATCAGAAAACCCCCACATTTTTTGTTTCCATTGTGAGATGAGAGAGGCAGAATGTAGTACTCTGTATAGTGTGATCATTTTGTATAAAAAGAATAAATGTAAGTAGCTATATATGTTGTAGGTATTTCATAAACTTTTAAAAAAATATATATTTGGGCTGGGGATGTGGCTCAAGCGGCAGCGTGCTCACCTGGCATGCACGGGACGCTGGGTTCGATCCTCAGCACCATATAAAAATAAAATAAAGATGTTGTGTCCACTGAAAACTAAAATAAATAAATAAATAGATAGATAGATATTTAAAAAATTCTCTCTTTAAAAAAATATATATTGCTATATATACATATTGGTGCACCCTCAATGCACCAATATGTGCAATTTATTTATTTTAGTTGTAAATGGACCTTTATTTTATTTATATGCAGTACTGAGACTTGAACCCAGGGCCTCACACATGCTAGGCAAGTGCTCTACCACTGAGCCACAACCCCAGTCCCTCAAACTTTTTTTTTCTTCCCCTGTAAAAGTTCATTAGAAACTATTAAGAATAGTTTCCTTTTCAGTAGAGGGACTATGTGGGGTGGAGGGGTATGTGTGTGAATGATCACTTTTCATTTTATGTGCCTAAAAACAAACAAACAAACAAACAAACAAAAACAACTCAACAAGGGTTATCTGGTGTATTTGCGTAGAGATCAGTGACCCACTTTTTTCTACTCTAGTTTTCTTTATTAAAAAACATACCAAGGGGACTGGAGATATACCTCAGTTGGTAGAGTGCTTGCCTCATGTGCACAAGGCCCTGGGTTCAACCCCCAGCACCACACACACACACACACACACACACACACACACACACACACACACACAAAGCGGGGAGGGGGGGGGGCGGGCATACTAAGTGCTGGGGATTGTAGCTCAGTTGTAGAGCACTTGCCTAGTATATTGTGAGGCACTGGGTTCAAGTCTCAGCACCACCACATTAAAATAAAAAAATAAAGGTCCATCAACAAATAAAATATTTTTTAAAAAGAGCATACTAAGGCTGGGTTTAGTGGCACATGCCTGTAATCTCCCCTTCCTGAGAGGCTAAAACAGGAAGATTGAAAGTTTGAGGCCAGCCTTAGCAACTTAGTGAGACCTTGTCTCAAAATAAAAATACAAAGGGCTGGGATGTGGCTCAGTGGTTAGGGGCCTCTGGGTTCAATCTCTGGTACTCCCCCTCCCCCCCACCAAAGGCAAACCAAGTAAGTATATCCGTTTAACAAATTCAGGGAAGGACTCCTGAGGACATTAGGTATAATGGCCATGGTTGATGGAGGTGGAAGGTGTTCAGTTGTGGAGGTGTGGTGCATTTAGGGTACAGAGGAGTCTGACAGGACCATGGCTTGTAAGTTCCTTCTGGAACATGCTCTGGATCTTGGTGCGTGACAGAATGGGAATTTTAAGGGGGCAGGCAAGGCCAGATTGAGTTTGGCACTTGTCTGGTCCTAGAAGGAAGGGCGGGCCAGAGGGACAGGGCTTGGGCAGGGCAGCGTTAGGTTCCCTGTGTGACCCAGGAGAAAAAGACAAATGTAGGTGAGCGTCTTGGTGGAGGGATAGAGGTAGCCGTTTTTTTTTCCAGAATTTGGTGAAGGGTTGGATGTGGATAGGAGGGAGAGGGAGGTTCTTGAATGACTGGGTGTTCCCCTGAATAACTAAAGGGATGATGGTGCACTTGCCTGAGTGAGGGTCCAGGTCTGCTGAAAGTGTGGGGGGGTGATGAGCTCAGAGGGAAGGACTTGGAGCGGTGGGACAAGAGTAGCCCCATGAGTGGGTTCAGGCCCACTTGGGTGGGACTGAGTGAAGGATCCTGAGGCTGTGGGGCAGGCTGAGGACTGGAGAGGCATTTGTGGAGGTGGAGTGGTAGCCAGGGAGGCCGGCTCCTAGCACATGAAAGGGAAGATGAACCCTGGAGAAGCCTCCAGGAGCTTGTATTTTCTGAATCTGGTTCCTTCTCATCTTCCAGATTGTGGCTGGAGTACCGCCTCTTCAAATAGGCCAGCCTGGCCCATCTAAGTCAGTCCTCTCATTCCCACCACAGCGCTTGTGGATCTGCTGTCTCACACTTGCCATGACCTGTCTGTGACTTAGCTTTTTATTTTCTAGGTCTTCCTGGTTCCTTCTAAATTCATAGCCCCTCACATAGTAGGTGCTCAGAATATGTTTGTTGGCTGACTAAATCAATGAATGACAGAGGAAGTAGTGAAGAGGCAGGAGGGAAACCAGGGAAGTGAACTATCTATCTTCAGGAAGAATTGATGAGGATGCCTCATGGAGATGTGAAGTAAAGTCAAGGAGGTCTCTGGTGACTTGGCAGAAATAATAGGGAGCCAGGTGAACAGTTGGGGCTGTGACTAAGTGCCTGCTAATTGGTCTAATACCCTTGAGGATGGAAGCAGGTGGGTGTTTGTGGGAAAGGCTGACCCCAGAGATCTGGAACTGTGGAGAGCAGTCCCTTCCTCCCACGTGCAGTCCCTTCCACCCATGTGCTGCCCCTTACCACACCCTGTTTTATTTTCTTGATCTCCAGGTCAAATTCTTGTTTGTTTACCTATTAATTCCCTGCTCTCTCTCCCTGCCTTGTGTAAGCTCACGTGGGCACAGCTTTTCATTCACTGCCTAATCCCCATGCCTGCCATGGCACTGGTACAAAGGTGACACCTCATGAGCTGGTGGAATGAAAGTATAAATCCTTCCTTTCAGGTGTAGCCTCCAGCCCCTCTGAAGGAGTCTTGTTCTTGCCCTCCCTTGCAGGGGTTGGGTGATCAAGTGCAGGTGGATAGCCAATGAGCAGCTTGTGCTAAGTAGGCAAAGTACAGCCATTTACCTTTATGGTCCTAGGCCAGGTACTTCCTCTCTGAGCCTGTTTCTTTATCTGCACAACGGGAGTGGTAGTAACTTTTTTTTTTTTTTTTTTTTTTGGTACCAGGGATTGAAGCCAGTGGTGCTTAACCACTGAGCCACATCCCCAGCTGGTTTTTATATTTTATTTTGAGACAGGGTCTTGCTAGGTTGCTTAGAGCCTCAGGAAGTTGCTGAGGCTGGCTTTGAACTTGCAATCCATCTGCCTCTGCCTCAGAGTCTCTGGGATTCAAGCGTGAACCACCATGCCCCACTAGTGATAGTAACATTTAATCAAAACGTGGAACACAGCCAGGGGTAGTAGCATACTCCTGTAATCCTTGTTATTCAGAAAGTTGAGGCAGGAGGATAGCAAGTTCCAGGCCAGTCTTGGCAATTTATTGAGACACTGTCTCAAACAAAAACAAAACCCAAGGATCGGTGTGGTGCCTGGGGGCAGTAGGCCTACAATGGTGATTGTTGGTGCAACTGCTGGGCTTGGCCTCCAACAGGCTATTGAAGGAGGGATATTCATTGCCCAAAGGTGGAAAGGGCTTGCCCAGGCCAGGTCCTGGCCCTGGTGTCAGAACTGTGTCTGGGCATGTCTGTCATGGATTGGCATGTGGAACTGAGCTTCTGGAGTATGTGGGGGCTCAGGGGCCTGGGCCACGGGAATCTGCTGCAGGCTCAGGGGCCTTTGGGAAGAGGGGACTGATCTGAGTGTGTCTCTCATAGAACCCCGACCTGGACTCAGAGGCGCTGCTGGCCCTGCCTTTGCCTCAACTGGTGCAGAAGTTACAGAGTGGAGAGCTGTCCCCTGAAGCTGCGCTCTTCACCTATGTGGGAAAGGTAAGGTTGCTGCCTTCCAGCCCTGATATTCTGCTCACTCTTCCTCTCTTTCTCTGTAAGGTGTGTGAGGAAAACCTGGCCTAGAATGATCCTGCTGAGGGCAAGGGTGGGACCAGAGTGCCAGGGACTACCAGGGAGGGAAGAGGCCAGAGAGCTCTGTGTGTACGTGAGTGTGCACGTACATGTGGGGGAAGACACTGAACATGTTGTTTTATCTAGAAAACTGGCTTTCAGCCCAGACTTTTCTGTCCCTTACGCCTCCACTCTTTGGTCACCAAGTCTGGTCTGTTCTATCTTCTGTTTCTCTTCAGTTCCTCCCTTGTCTTTATCCTCCTTCAGCCACCCTGGCCTTCACTACACTCACCAGCAGCAGCCTCCTGGCCAGGTGCCCTTTCGGCTCTGCAGTCCTTGGTGGTCAGGAATTCAGGGCATTAGAGTGTCAGAGCTTAGGACCTGCCATGCTCTCCACTGGCTTTCCCTCTGCTTTGTCCCTGGGCTTGGCCTCCAACAGGCTACTGAAGGAGGGATATTCATTGCCCTGGCTGAGCCTTTAGGGCTCTGAGCAGGATGCCTCCATGCTCACCTGGCCCCTGCCCCCTGCCCTACAGTCAGCCAGGTAGGAAGTCACAGGCTTCCCTGGCTGAGCCTTTAGGGCTCTGAGCAGGATGCCTCCATGCTCACCTGGCCCCTGCCCTGCCAGCCCTCTGCGTGCTCTCTGTCCACAGCAGGCCTGTCTTCTTCCTTTTCCATGACCACGTGGGCTCTTTGTGGACAGTTTGCCTTATTTGTCTTTGAATGTTAGTACTGAACACACAGAAAGTACTCAAGAAATGTGTGCAAAAAAGAAATGAAGGATAAATTTTGCATTACGAGTGTGACTTGTGTGTGATAGTATGACCACTAAGCAGATGGGGCCTGCGTATTAGGTGAGGGGTGATATGACAGGTATTCAGCTGAGAGAGGATGAGAGAGCACGGGTGGCAGGTGTCACTGATAGAATCTCAGCAGATGGTGATGCTTTTCCCTAACAAGGACCCTGAAAGGCCTTCACTCTTCCTTGTCACCAGAAGAGAGAGTTTTGATTACAAATGATGGGCTCCTCCCTTCTTGCCTTGGGTGGCCTGGGGATAGATGTTACACAGTCCTGGGTGTGGCAGCACTACCTGTCTCACAGGAACCAGAGGAGGCACTGAAGGCTGTACAGGGCTTTCCCCTAGCCTTTCCTCTTGGCCCCTGAGGCTATGGTTGGGGACTCTAGATAGACCTCCACAATCATTCCTTTCTGTCATCATCCTTCACTGCAGCCAGTCACTTCCATGTGCCTTGATTATCAGAAACAAGAGGCCTTGTGAAAGGGGAGGTTGGGCTGGGCCAGGTATGGGCCAGGCATGGGGTACAGGAGACAGTGTTGGGCTGGGGCCTGAGTTTAGCCAGCTTCACAGTTGACTCTCAGGTGACCTGACATGGAGGTCTGCCCCTGTCTGGTTCCCATCTGCCTCGCTGGGCAGAGACTGGCTTAGAGGAACGGGAGCAGAGGCCAGTGGTCATCTTTCTCCCAACTCATCTCTTGTTGGGGAATATTTGAGGACTGTATCTTGCTCTCCCAAGTGTCCTGGCCCTGGAGGTTCTCCCTCTCCACCCCCGTCTCTGTCTTTCTCTTTCTCTTTGTCTTCTCTCTCTTTCTCCTCTCTTTCTGTGTCATGAAGTTGAAAGCTGGAGATAGGATGAGTCTGGGGCCAAATGTCCCCAGCTAGGTGGATGGTGGGCACTAGGTGTTCCTGGTTGTGGGCCAGTTTGCTGATTACCCTTTCCCTGAGTATATTTGAAAAGACCAATTTTATATGATGCACATTTTACCACAATTAAAAAAAAATACCATTTCACTTTACTTTGTTTCCATTTCTCTCCTCTTCAGGCCTGGGAAGTGAACAAAGGGATCAATTGTGTGACTTCCTACCTGGCTGACTGTGAGACTCAGCTGTCCCAGGCTCCACGGCATGGCCTGCTCTATGGTGTCCCCCTGAGCCTCAAGGAGTGCTTCAGCTACAAGGTACACCCTACTGTGATATCTGTTCCCCTCTGTCCCTGTAGCCAATTCTGTGTCCTGGGTCATTTGGGTCCCTCAGAGGAAATATCAAGTCCAGAGGCCTTGAGAGAGGACCATGGATATGCCTAGCCTCAGCAAGTATGACAGTGGTGGAGGGGACTGTGGGCTGCAGAGGGGCTCCTGACTCATCTGCATTGTCCTCTTGGTGCTTGTGCTCCCTCCAGGGCCATGACTCTTCACTGGGCTTGAGCTTGAATGAGGGAGTGCCAGCGGAGTGTGACAGCGTGGTGGTGCAGGTGCTGAAGCTGCAGGGTGCCGTGCCCTTTGTGCACACCAACATCCCCCAGTCCATGTTCAGGTTGGGTCTCAGGGGTTGGGCCTCAGTAAGGTGAGGTGGGGTGGGCAGGGACACCAGTGCCAGCATGACCCAGGCTGACCTGTTCTGTTTCCTCCAGCTATGACTGCAGTAACCCCCTCTTTGGCCAGACTCTGAACCCATGGAAATCCTCCAAGAGCCCAGGTGGCTCCTCAGGGGGTGAGGGGGCCCTCATTGGGTCTGGAGGCTCTCCCCTGGGCTTAGGCACTGACATCGGGGGAAGCATCCGTTTCCCTTCTGCCTTCTGTGGAATCTGTGGCCTCAAGCCTACTGGGAACCGCCTCAGGTATGGTGGGTACAGGAAGCTTCTGGGCCCCTTGCTATTTGACCTTGGCCTAACTAACCACATCTCTGGGCTCCAGGCAAGGATTCATTCACCAGGTTTTTGCTGGGAGGAGTATTACTATCACAGTCATATGTGGTTCCTAGTTTCCTATGCTAGGAATTTAGAGATGTTGCTTGGGCTTGAGGGTGGGCAAAGGGTAGCCATTTTCTATTTCCAACATTTGTGTTTCTTATTCAGCAAGAGTGGTCTGAAGGGCTGTGTCTATGGACAGGTGGCAGGTGAGGTCTGGTTCCTTCAGTCCCTGGAGGAGGGTGGGGGTCAGCCTGATCCACCTCTGTCCCTCTTTCTCTGGGGGGCAGTGTCTGGTTACCAGGCCCTCTAGATTTGAGTTCTGACCTTGTCTTGCTCAACTCTTGGGCCATAGTCCAACTCATGCTTGCCAGCCCCAGAGCCTATTGAGGCTGGATGACCTCTCTTCCCTCCCCTCCCCTCCTTGCCCCACAGTGCAACTCTCAGTGGGCCCCATGGCACGGGATGTGGAGAGCCTGGCGCTATGCCTGAGAGCCCTGCTATGTGAAGACATGTTCCGCTTGGACCCCACTGTACCCCCAGTGCCCTTCAGGGAGGAGGTGAGTTGGGTGGAAAAGGGGGAAAGGGGGTGAATTTCTGATGAACCTAGTCATTGTGGGCAGGTCTCCCAGGCCCTGTCCCAGGAAAACTGTCCCCAGATCTGAGGGCAGGGTCAACTGCTACTCCATAGATAGACACAAGGTGGCGCTCTTGTCTGCATTTGGAAACCTTCAGGCTTTCAACCTCTGCTGGTGTCAGAGGACCAGTCAGGACCTTTTTCTCAGCCAGAGAACTCTTGTACCTAAGTTGTATTTTATTCTCAGTAAATAGCAGCCTTACTTATAATAGTCCTGTCTAAATCCCCAGAAAATAGCATGCTTGTCACCTAGGGTGAGCAAGCTGTGGGTAGTGTAGAGTGGCTGCTCCCCAGGATATAACTAAGACAGCCCCATTGATCAAACGAGCTCATTACTTTCTGAAGTGGTGGAACTCTGCCTCAACAGTCTGAGCTGTGCCCCAGAGGGTGGATTGGGGAGTCTGGATTAGGCAGGTCTTCCAACATGCATGTTGGCTGTGATTAGGTAAGGATCATGATCTAATTGTTGAGGACTGGGGAACAGCAGGCTGAGGACCTTGAGATAAGAGGTTCAGAATTGTGGGGTGTAAATGTCATTTGATGCTTTTTCTGAAGAGCTGATGAAGACTGTTCAAGGATCAATAGGATGCTGGTCTTGATGATACATTTCTACAATCCCAGCAACTCAGGAGGCCCAGAGAGGAGGATCAAAAGTTTGAAGCCAGTTTTGGGATAACTTAGTGAGATCCTGTCAAAATAAAAAATAAAAATAAAAGTTCTGGGGATGTAACTTAGTGATAGAGTGCCCCTTAGTTCAATCCCCAGTATCAAAAAAGGAAAAAAAAAAAGAGAGAGATGGGGAGGGAGGGACAGAGGGAGAAGAGGAAAAGAGGTCCCTCATTGATGTTTGGAAAGTTTATCAAGGGACAGGGCAAGGTAGTGGAGCATATTGGCTCAGGAGACAGAATGCCTGAATATGGGCCTAATCTTATCTCTGCATTAGGTTACCTTAGGCAAGTCCCAGCCCAACTCTGGGCCTCAGACTCTAGATAAACCTCAAGCCTCAGTTTCCTCATATGGCCAATGGGAATCCTCATACCTGCTCTGTCTGCCACCAAGTCATTGTGAAGGTGTTTTATGAAAAGGTCATATGTGGAAGGGACTGACCTTGCTGATGATCTGTTTTCAGGGGAAACAGTGCCAGAGGGATCCAGGCTGTAGCTTTATAGCTGTGTCTGGGGCTGAGTAGCTTCTCTGGCTTCTAGGAACTCTGCTCAGGCTGTCCTCTCCTGTTCTGCTCCTGCCCTGACCGTGCCCTCTATGTTTGCTCCCAGGTCTACACAAGCTCCCGGCCCCTGCGTGTGGGTTACTATGAGACCGACAACTACACCATGCCCAGCCCAGCCATGAAGCGGGCCCTACTGGAGACTAAGCAGAGCCTTGAAGCTGCTGGCCACACGGTATGACTATAGGAACCCACAGTCCTGGCATCTCCTTTCCTCCAAGGCAGTCTTCCTGGTTCTCACAGCCATTCCCTCCCAGGCCCCCAACCTCTTGATTGTTTAATTATTGAGGATAATGACTGTCACCCTATGGGATCAGTATGTAGACGGCAGGGCGGAATTATTGAAGAGAGAAGATCATGAGAACTCAGCTAGCGCTGGGTAATGTGTGAGTGCTGCATTTGGTTTGGCGGTGGGCAGTGGGGTTCTCAACCCTAGACAAGGTACACAGCCATCCAGAGGTTTCTGGGGCCCTGAAATGGTAACACTGGGAGAATTCTATGACTCCAGAATTCTCTCATGAGGGACATTTTTATGGGGAGTTTTCATGGGCCAGTAAAGCATCCTTTATGGCTCTTGTGAGCGCTACCATGTGGCAGAATGGTTACAGCCTATCCTTAGGGTCCCTGGGACAGCAGGCGGAGTCATGGGAGCCAAGGGTTGTTAAGTCTGGGGCCCTCAATCCCTGCAGCTGGTTCCCTTCTTGCCAAGCAACATCCCCTATGCTCTGGAGACCCTGTCATCAGGTGGGCTGTTCAGTGATGGTGGCCACAGCTTCCTCCAAAACTTGTGAGTACTGATGGGCTTCAGGGTCTGTGGTGGAATCAAAGAAATGCCCAGCCCAGGGATAGCAAGACCTAACTCAGCTGCACACGAAGAAGGCCTGGGCCTCTGGGAAGGGACCTTGCTGTCCCTCCAGCTGTGCAAGTTGAGCCTGGAGACACTATTCCAGGGAGAGTTTGGAAAGGTGCCAGCCTGATGGGAGGCAGAATTGTGCATCTGCAGCCCCTGAGCAGAGCTGGCTGTCCAGTAGAAGGTGGACAGGGGGCTTCCTTGTCTGTCTGGGGAAGATTAGAGTTCAGGATGGGATTATGGCAGGAGGATGGGAATATAAATGAGCATGGGTTGGAAGGAGGCAGTCAAAGGGATTGGAGACCACTAGTTACTGGAGTCTGATAAGGAGAGATAGGGGAAGGGTAGAGAACAGGGCACAGTCAGTGAGGAGCAGGCCAGGAGGGATACTAGGGTGGGAGCACCAAGACTCTGCCTTTTATCTCCCAGCAAAGGTGATTTTGTGGACCCCTGCTTAGGGGACCTGATCTTAGTTCTGAAGCTGCCCAGCTGGCTTAGAGGACTGCTGGCCTTCCTGCTGAAGCCTCTGGTGAGGGTACAAAGAGTGTGAGGGGCTAAGGGTCAAGGGAGGCTCTGGGGTCGCCCATCCTGTGATGCCCTGTGGTCTCTGGCTCTTCCCAGCCTTCCCTTGGCCTTTCTGGGCAGGCATTGCTGTACTTCTCTCCACCCCAATTGCTCTCCTCCCCATCCTCTCCAACCTTCTTGCCTAAAGGGGTGTGACCTGGGCCTGGGGAAGGTATGGAGTAGGTGGCATGGTGGCCACCCATTACCCCAAGCTTAGTCATTGACCCTGTGTGTGTTCCTGTACAGTTCCCACGGATGGCATCCTTTCTCAGCAGCATGAGGCCTCGGTGAGAACATTTCCATGCTAGATGTCTGCCCCTATCTTTCCCCGACCCAGATCTGAGTCTGACAACTGGAAGTAACTTCTGGGATGGAATTGGATAGGCAGGGGGCAACCTGTGTGACCCCAGGGGGACCTTGAAGCATAAGGTCCAGATCTGGCTGGAGAGCAAAAGCAAGGAGGGAACAGAGGAGAGAAGTAGAAAAGATGGACCTGGTGGGGGCACAGAGATCAGAAGGAGTTGGCCCTGGTGACACATGGGGTGCTGGACACTGGGGAACCAGGTGAAATGCTGTTAGAGATCTGAAATGAATGGATGCATGGGGTCCCATCTTCTCCTTAGTGGCTCAGACTGGAAAAGCAGGGTACAAATGACCCCATTTCCAGCCCTGGTGTCCTGTGGACTCACTCCTCTCACCTGTAACGCTTAGGACCTTTGACAGCCCTGGCCTCTCTGGGATCCTGAGGATAGTAAGAAATCAGTCCTGGTCTAGGGCTGGCTCTGCTGTGGAGTCACTAGGTGATCCTGGCTGTGGCCATGCTGGCTGGTGACTTCACTCTCTCTGCCCAGGTCGGCTGGAAAGCTCTGGGAACTGCAGCATAAGATTGAGGTGAGGCCTGAGCCCTTACTCTACAGTAGGTGGCAGGGGAGGGTGGAGTTGTTCAGGGCACCTGCAGCAGAGTCTTCTAGCCACTGCTCCCACTGGTCTCCTGGAGAGACCTGTCATCCCCGCCCCCTACCTCCATCCTGCACGTTGGGCCCTGCTCTCTGATGCTCATCTACTCAGGTCCCATGGGGCTGGATCAGCATAGGACTCCTGTTCTTTGCCCCTTTGGAGCTGCCTGTGGCTATGCAGGACATGGCTTCACCTCAGCAGGAAGTGTTTATAGTTTGGGCAGGAGGTGGAGGTGGAAACAACAGTGTTCCCAAGAAGCTTTGCTGCCTGCCTGTGGACCTCTTCCTGGCTCAGCTCAGATCCAGCTGCAGGTGCTGGGACCAGACCCCAGCCACTGTCCCTGTGTTGAACTGTCCTGGTCTGAGCACCTCCCTGGTGTGCTGGCATTCCCTCAGGTGTACCGCAATTCTGTGATTGCTCAATGGAAAGCACTGGATCTGGATGTTCTGCTAACCCCCATGCTGGGTCCTGCTCTGAACTTGAATGCCCCAGGCAGGGCCACAGGTGAGGCCTGCTGCCCCACCTGCTCTCCTCACACTCCACCTGCCCCTTCTTTTCTATGGATTCAGCCCTGAGCCCTGTGGAGCTACTGAAAGTACAGGAGGAGCATTGAGGGAGGACCCCAATACTGGGGGAGCATTCCGCTCTTGGGGGAGGCTGGCTGGCTGGAGAGATGGGAGTCATGTGGGATGCTCTGGGAGGGAATGAGCTCCCTGTCATAAGCACTATTCAGCTTGGGGATGTTTAGTTAGAGTCTACTTTGGGAAATGGTATTTGAATCTAGATGAGATCTAGATAAGCCAAGAAAATAGGAATGATGTTCGAGGCAGGGAAACTACCTGGGCAAAGGCACAGGGCAAGCATCTGTGGATCTTGTAGGGCTCCTGGACTTTGCACTGAAACACCAATCCTGGGAGAGGGCTTTTCCCTGACTCTGGAAGCAGGGTGCTATTTCACAGGGAGGGTGATCAAGGCCTAGAAAGGACAGTTGGCTCTGCTCTCAGGGCCTGCTGCAGCCACTGTGATGTGTTCCAGGGGCCATCAGCTACACCGTGCTCTACAACTGCCTGGACTTTCCTGCGGGGGTGGTGCCTGTCACCACAGTGACTGCTGAGGACGAGGCCCAGATGGAACATTACAAGGGCTACTTTGGGGATATCTGGGACAAGGTGCTGAAGAAGGTGAGGCCTGCCCATGCCCTCAGTCCACTCCCTGCCCCAGCTCTGCCTGCTGAGGAGGGAAGCCTCAGAGCTGTTTTTAAGCGAGCCCCTGGGCTAAGCCGGCCTGCCTTGCTGCCTCTCCTCTCTAGTGGGGCACATGCTTTCTGGGCCTAGAGTGGGATTCTGCTTTGCTGTCCATCCTGATACCTGTGTCCCCTGCAGGCCATGAAGAATAGTGTGGGGTTGCCTGTGGCTGTGCAGTGCGTGGCTCTGCCCTGGCAGGAAGAGATGTGTCTGCGATTCATGCGGGAGGTGGAGCAGCTGATGACCCCTGAAAAGCGACCGTCCTGAGACTGCCTTTCTACCCAGCTCCAGAAGATCTGAGACCCATGTGCTCTGTGGCCTGGTCTAGTCAGAGCACACTGTTACCTGTGAGAAAATGTTAAGCATGGGGCAGGATCTTCCAATGTCCCCTCCCCTGGCCCCTTGCAGAAGTGCAGACCTCACTCCCCTCTGGTCCCCTCTCCAATGTGATTCCCCACCCCATGTGGCAGCCAGCAGGTGTGACATGGCCCAAGGTACCAACAGGCAAAATATACCTCCTCCTTTGTGCACTTTCTGGGCATCACCCTTAGGGTGCTGGGTGCCAGAGCCAATTAAGAGTAGGATTGGCTTGACCTTCGGGAGCCATGTCACTCTCCTGATTCAAAATCTCCCTTGGCATCCATCACCCACAGAGCAGGTGCAGCTCGTATCCTGGCCCTTCACCCAGGCCCCTCCTGTCTTAGACTCAGCCTAGCTTTGCTGGACACAGCCCTTAGTCTTCCTTTCTTCTTTCCTCTCTGTGACATGCCTTTTCTGTTCTTCCACCACTCAGTCCTTTGAGGCCCCACTTGGATTCCTCTTTCTCCAGGAGGCCTTCTGTCTTTCTTCTGGGCCCTGGAGGGTGTGAGCTGTTTCCTCCTGGTCTGTCCTGTTGGGGTGGGTGGCTTCTGTGGTGGGTCTGCCTTCATGAGCACATGGCTCTCCTTGACAGCAGGGACCTCACTACTACATCTTTGTCTTCTGTGACCAGCACAAAGCAGCAGGAGAATCACCTAATTGGGCTGCAGGGAATTGAGTGGAAGCAGAGCGCCCTGACTGGTGCATTGGGCAGAGGAGCCCACTGGCAGGATTGGCCACCAGGAGACAAGGCAGTCTGGTAGAGAGCCCTTGCAGGGCCTGCCAAGGCCTGGATTGCTCTAGAAAGGCTTCTTGGATGAGGATCTATGCTGAGTTTAGAAAGTTCCTAGAGGCTGAGGTAGTTGAAGAGGACCTCCCACGGAGAAGGGACAGTATATCCAGAGACTAGATGAGCTTGATAACAGGTATGTCGAATAGGCACAAAGGAAGCAGAGATGCAGCTTCGTGAGGCCGGACCAATGTGAACTTGGGTGGCCAGGTCAGGAACTTGAATTCTTTCTCAAGAGTGATGGGGACACTCAAGGGGTCATATAGGTTCAGGAGGAGAGTAGTTTGGAGTGGCAAGGCCTGAGCAGCTTCCCGAGATTGAGAGGCTATCTGAGAAGTGACAGTGGGCTGAAGGTGAGCTCTGCAGCTGTCTGCCCTGTCCTGTCTGCCAGCTGGCCTCTTGCTGGACTGCACTGCAGGTGGGATATGAGGCGGGGGTGGCTAGTCTGTGACACCACCCTCCTCAGCAGAATGCCCTGACTTAGGCCACAGCCTTATTCTCCTGTAGCTGAAGTTTTGGGGCCTGAGCCCTCAGGGAAAGATAGTCCCCTCCCCTCCCCCTGCCAGCCTATTTCACACTGTTTTTGGAGCATTAGGTAATTTCTCTTGCCCTTCCCAAAACTTCCTTCTCTATCCTGATTTTTCTACCCCTCTGGAAACCTGCCAGGTGGCAGGCCCTGTGGTACCTGCACTGCCCACCAATGCTGTCCCTGCCTGGGAGGGGCCACTTTTGGCAGATATGTGACCCCACACCTTGGAGCTGACTCAATGGCCCAACCTATTTTGCCCTGATTCCTTGTAACCGCTGCTATAGTTTTGTCTGTCATTCCATAGAGCCACCTGCCATCTGCCCCAGCTTCCTCCTCCTGCCCATTTCAGTTGCTGATGTCATCGTGCTTTCAGACACAAGGCTGCAGATTGGTGGCACTGCTCCTTCATCTTCCTTCACTGGCTCATTGATTCAGCCCTTGGAGGCTCAGCATGGCCACATCCAACCTGCAGCTGAACAGAGCTAGAGACCAACCTGAATCAAGCCTGGCCCATCCTTTAGAGGCTCCTGGGGCAGATGGACATGACCAACATGCCTGCTCCCCTGGCCATCAGAGCTGGCAGGAAGGATAGAAAAGGGCAGGGCCTCCATGCCACCAAGGGAAGGGGGACATGGTCACAGAGCACATGAGTATCCCCTGTGTAACTTTTTTACCACTGTGCTCTTGTGTGAGCTTCTCATCTGAGCACTGCGATAACTTGCTACCCCGCAGGGCTCCCTGCTTCCATCCTCCTCTCCCAATGTATCACAGGGTAGCCAGAGTGATCCTTCAGAAGTGTACATCAGATGGGAATCTCTTGCTAAAGTCCTTCCAATGGTTTCCCAGCTGGCCTAGAATAAAATCCAGTCTCTCCTTGTGTCTTACAGAGCATGTGGCTTTGTAAGAGGTGCTCTCGTCCACCTCTCCAGTCTTGGGGGTCTCTTTCTCTCGTCACTTGTGCTCTGGCCACACAAGCTCCTTCAGTTTCTTGATCATCTCAAGCTGGTCCCTGCCTCAGAGCTTTTGTGTTAGCTGTTCCCTCTGCCTGGAAAATTCGGTCACCTTCTCTGATCACTAGCTTGTAAAATGACCTACCTGGTCACTTTCTAACATGTCATCCTTTGTACTTTTTTAGTGTATTGTCACTATCTGAAATCACTTATGGGCTTTTGTCTCCACCACTAAAACAACTATACTTTTTCTTGTTTGTGATTATATTCTTAGAACAAAGAGTGCTGAGAAGGTGCTCAATTAATTCTGTGAAATTAAGTGAGCATCTGCTGTGGGGGCCAGGTACTGTATTAGTGATGGGACTGCAGTGATGTATAAGATAGACTTGGCTCACCTAGGGCCTTGAGCATGCAAGGCAAGCACTCTACCAACTGAGCTGTATCCCCAGCCTGGCTTCTGTCCATTTGGAGCTTACACTCTGGAGGATATTTCTGGAAGGCAGGAAGGCAGTCAGGTATGGTAATAAAGATCCATGAATATTTAATACATGGAGTTATAAGGTGAATTTTGATTAGGAGAAAAGGAGGACAAGCATTCTGAACCACATTTACCAAGTACCTACTCTGAGCCAGGTACCTACCTCTAGTCACTTAGAGTCATGTCATTTAATTCTCCTGTTAACCCTTTTAAAGGCATTTTTGCCCCATTTTAAAGAAGGATTATGAACCTTGCCCAAGGTCCCATTTTTCTAGCTAGAAATTGGGGATTTGAATTAAAACTTGAGTAAGTCTCTGTCAGGGCCTACATAGGCCCTTTCTGATATCCCATGATGCTGAAGCACATTGAGCACATGGCCAGAGGGGAGAGAGCAGAAGTGCCTCCTTCCTGCCTGCCAGTCTGCTGGCCTCAAGCCCCAAGTCCAAGGCTGCTGCCTTTCCCCACTCACCATGTCCACGGCCACAGCACCTTGCCTGACCATCCTGCCTCCAGGCTGATATCTCTGTCCTTCGCATGGCAGTAAGGGGACCTTCCTCAATGCACATCTGATTGCCCTTAGGGTCTTTAGTATCACTTGTGCCAAGTGTGTAGACTCCTTGCTGTGACCCACAAGGCTGCACTCTACCTGATCTGCCTCTGGCATAGTAATGGCCTCAGCTCCTTGGCTTCCCAAGTGCTACATCCTGGTCACTCAGCCTGAGGGCATCTCTGAGCACCATGTGTATCTCCCAACTCTATGCCCCAAGCTCACCTGCTTGGAATGTTCTCTGCTCTCCACTTCAAGACCACTTCCTTATTCAGGGTCAGGTGATTGTCCCTCACAACTCCACCAGCTGGTGTTGAAAGTGCTGCCTTGTAACCTGGGCACAGTGGTGCATACCTGTAATCCCAGCTACTCAGGAGCCTGAGGCAGGAGGTCTGCAAATTGGAGGCCGCCTGGACTGTTTAGTGAGACTCTGTCTCAAGTATAAAAAAAGACTGAATGTAGCTCAGTGGTAGAGCCTCTGGGTTCAATCACTAGGGCCCTTCCCCTCCCACAAAGTGTGCTTCCTACATGACTTAAAGCAGGGACTGTGTCTTAATGATAGAATCCAACATCTGTTAGACTGTGGAGTTGATAGCCCATCATCATTTGAAAATTGGGCATTATTATTTCCATTTTGTACATGGGGAAACTGAAGTTCAGATAGGGTGGCTGATTTGTCCAAGGCAAATCAGTAAGGGGTACAGAAAGACTTGAAAACCACATGGTTCACTCCAAATTTTGTGTACTTTGCTCATTAGTTCAGTTACAAGAACAGGCATTAAGCATGCTCTGGGTACTTGTCTGTGTGCTGGGTGACACAACCACTTGGAAGACAGAAGTAACACCAGTGTACTTGTGTTCCTCTACTGATGCTGTATCCTTTAGAGACAGACATAATCAAGCCATGAGCTTCCCAACCAGGTCTATCTTCCCTTCACATTTCTCTAGCTGGCTGACTTGGCTAGATCTTCCTCAATTTCCCACACTTGGGTTTAGAATGGTGACCCTGGGCATTTTAGGCTGGTGAGGTCACTTGGGGTCCAGGCTTGTAATAAAGTTAGCCTTTGTGTGCCCAGCACCCAGCACTGTACCTAGTACTCAGTGGATACCCAGTGAAGGCTTGTTATTAATGAACCCATTTTGGCTACTCAAAACTACTTCCTCTTTTCATCCTCAATAGGGAATTTTCCATCAGTCCCTGATCCTTGACTCTTATTGCATTTATTTGTTTTCAGGATTTTGGTTAGTGTCCCTAAAGACAAATAATTCCCCTCTATACCCAGCGTAGGTCTTTCTCCTGGTCTATAGATCCTCATTCACCCACTTCCCCTATCCCCCCAATCCCTCCTCTCCCTCATCCATCCAATGATGGATTCCTCCCACAGTGCATCAGGGTAAGCAATAAGAAATAGGCCCTGCCTGAATGGAGCATTTGTTCTACTAGCAAACAGAAATCAAATGTGTAATCACACACAATATTTGGTACAAGTGCAATAAAGGGCTGGGTTTGTGGCTCAGTGGTAAAGCACTTGCCTAGCATGTGTGAGGCACTGGTTTTGTTCCTCAGCACCACATAAAAATAAATAAAATAAAGGCATACTGTCCATCTACAACTAAAATGAAATAAGTAAATAAATACTTTAAAAAGAACTGTTAAAAAAAAAGTGCAGGGCTGGGGATGTGGCTCAAGTGGTAGCGCGCTCGCCTGGCATGCGTGTGGCCCGGGTTCGATCCTCAGAACCACATACAAAGATGTGTCCGCCGAAAACTAAAAAATAAATATTAAAAAATTCTCTCCTCTCTTTTAAAAAAAAAAGTGCAATAAAGTGGATGTCCAAGGTGTTATGAGAATAACACCAAGTGGAACCCTATCTTACCTGCAATGTGTATTCAAGGGAGTGTGTCTTAATGCTTTGTGGAGGAAGTGACATTGAGAACTGCATTGTTACAAGACAAGTGTGTTTCAAGAAGGGTGAAGCCAATGGTCTCAAATGCTGCCCATGCAACTCTGTGGAGTTCTCTGCGGTGATCTGTATTGAAGCCTCACTCAACTGGGTGGAGGAGGGAGTGGAAGGTTGCCGCAGTCTGGCTGGGCACAAAATAACCAAGCCACCACAAAGTCTTGTAGATTCAAACAGCAACTCTTTATTCCCGGACTCTCACCGACACTACTCTCACTTCCCGGGAATACACTGCCTCTACCCGGCTCCGCGCACCAATTCCCTCAGAACCCCGGCGGGAACTCCAAAGAGCAGGCGAGCCTGGGGCAGCAGGATATGCCCTAATCCTGGAGCCGCCCTATTCCCAGCAGGATCCACCCTAAACCCGGAGCCACCCTAATCCCTGAGTAGCGTCACCTTTCAACCCAAAAATGCCATGCGTCATTCCTACTTGGCTATGGCTCTCAGCAGAAGGTGACAGACAAAGGCAGGAAGTGTGGAGAGCTTGAGAACTTGGCTGGACAGAGAGGAAAGCAGGGGCAGTGACTGTTTTGGATGTAGGTTTGAAAGAATCCTTTATTTCCCCTTAACATAGGAAAGAGTTAGTGTGCCCAATGCTGTTAGGAAGGAACTAGTAGAGATACACTGAGGAGGGACAGGTAAAGGCCACCACTCCTTCACTGAAGAATCGTCATCAAGCTCCTATCTTGTGCCAGGCACTTTGTAAAAGGTTAATAAGGTCCTTGCTTCTGTGGAACTTAGTTTTTAGATGGGGAGAAGGAAATAAGCACACAAATGAACAACACAGCATGAAGGAGAAATTGAGTGGGGTGATGTACTGGGTAGTGCAACCCGAGAATATATGAGGTAGCTGGGTCCAGGGTGTCATGGGGTGTGCCACACAACCCAAGGAGCTGAGGACGTCAGGGGACAGCAGAGTTTGGTGAGGATGGAGCAGGGCTGGGGAGGAAAGTGGCTGAAGGACAGAGGACGGTTCCATAGGTGCTTTGGAGATGATGGAGTCAAGAAGGTGGATGACTCAGGGTTATACCTGTTACTCAGGTTGTGACCACTGAGTCAACTGTTGACTAGTCCTACATGACTTTCAGGAGCTCAGACTCAGCAACAACCACAAACTCAGTTTCTTCCCACCAAATCTGCTGCTCCTCCCAACTTCCCAGTCTTGAGAGTGGAGTTGCCATTCTCCTGGTCACAGTGACTGGCAGACTCTGCTGTGATTGGCCATGCCTCTCTCTCTTTGAGACAGAGACTGTCTTGATAAATCTGAGGAGGAGAAGGTTTCCAACCAAATTCCCCCGCTCTCCTGCTTCCAATCTCCCACGTCTTTCCTCCTCCACCTCCACTCCCCACCCACTGCAGGCTCCATCTCTCCATTGGAAGGGAGATCCAGCAGACAAGGGAGGCGGGGACCCCAGGATCACTCCTGTGCGTCCTCTCACCTGGGTGGATGTGGGATGGTCCCAAGATCTCTGACTGCTCCCTGAGTTGTTCCTTCCTTTCCTCTCTGCCTGGGCCCCAAAGGCCTCCTCAGAATGTCCACTCTGGGCAAACGAGGCCTGTTCAGCCGGCTTCCATGTGGCTGCTCATGTGGAACACAGGGATTGGCAATCCTGAGAGCAACAGGAAAGCAGAGGAGCAACTGCTTTGATCTGAAACTCTGACAGATCAGATTAGGATAATGAAGGGGTGTCTGAGAGCAAGACGTGAAGGAGGTGAGGTCAGAGCCTTGCCATTACTCAGCTGCAGGACCCTCTTCAGGCTTATCTCTGCCAAAGCCTTTTCTTCTGTGTGGCCCAAGAGAATGGGGAGTCTTTGCCACCAGGAAGTTCAGAACTTCCCCAGGAAGAAAGAACCGGCTGGGAGGAGGCTGGACTCTCCCACACCCAGGGCTGGGGCCCAGCTTCCAATCTCCCATGTCTTTCCTGCTCTTCCTCCACCTCCCCTCCCCACCTCCCCTCCCCACCCAACCATGGACTCCATCTCCCCACTGGAAGGGAGGCCCGATGGACAGGTATGCCCTAGGTGGGGGTGGGAGCTCTGACAATATAGCTCACAAACAAGCAGGAGGTGCTCTTGAGGAAGAAGCAGATTTGTCCACCCAGGTCCCATGATGCTTGAGGTGGCTTGGCTGTCTTATTCCCTGGAGATGATGCTCCTGCTGGCTCTGTAGGGGACTGCTGGCTGTTAGCATTCCCTTAGCTAGGAACAAGATCACCAGGACATAGAAACTTGGAGGTGGTGGTACTACAGTAGATGGAGACCCTGGCCCAGCGTCTCAGGCAGCAGATGAGTAGCCATCAGTCAGTCCCTGAACCCCCTAGCCCAGGGAACCTTGGCCCTCAATCCCAGTAGGTGGATCCCTTCTCAGGACAGAAGTCCCCTGAAGAAGCCAGGGAGCCTCATCTCCCCTGTTGCTCTTTATGTCCTTGTCATCTCCTCCTCCATCCATGTCCTTGTAGTCCCTGGAGGACAGGAGTAGTGTGTTTTCTCTGTTCTCAGCACATGGCTCAGTAACATGCTCACCTGGGGTAGTTGTTAAAATTAAAAAAATAAACAAAGCCAATGGAAGCTACTGGAAGCAGGAGGCCTGGTCTCTTTTTCAGCCTCTGAGCACACCCAAACCTCACTGAGACAGGAACCTAGTGCATACATTTCCTCCTACCCTTGCTCTACTCAGCTCTGAAAATGTTTCCTGAGCACCTGATAAGTCTTTCAAGGAGGCATTGAGACAGTCATTGTGGCTGCCTGGGCTGGGATTAGCTGAGCCTTGGGTGTATCAGCAAACCCTCCCTAGGGTGGTTGAGAGAAGGATGGGAAGGAGGGGCAAGGAGACAAACAGATTGAACCTAAGATTTACTGTGTGGCCTGAAGGATGTGACAGCTCCTCTCTGGGTTTTGGGCTCCCCAGCTGCTGGAGGAGAGGAGGGCTCATACTATTTGGGGGTCCCTAGCTTTGGTCAATGGTGGCAGAATTCCTCTGGGAGCCCTGGAGGTGGGGGTTGGGGATAAGGCCTGAGGTGCAGTCCCTGTGCTCTGGAGTTCCTGAGCGTCCTCTGCCGTCCCCTGGATGGTGATTGATGGCCCCAACGGGCAGCTTCTCTGCTCGAGCTGCTGCAGTTGCTGAGAATGTGTATTAATATTAATTGGGGCTAATTAGTTGGATAAATCAATCCGCCCCCAGGGAGCAGCTGCCCCTCCCTGGTTGATGAGGAGGAAGCCCGGGCTGAGGGGGTTGCTGCGGTGAATCAGCATGATGGAGAGGATTCTTGTGTGCGTGCAAAGGCCCCATCTGCGGGCAGTGGTGGGCTTAGCTTCCTTCACTGTGAGTGGAGGCCTGCTTGCCCGCGCCTGCTGTTGGTGTTTCATTGTGCGTGCCCGGCTGGGTGTGTGTGTGCTATGTTGCTGATGGAGAATGTACATTTTGATATCTGTGGCTGGTGTGGGTGTGATGTGTGGCTGCATATGTACCTGTGTGGTTGTGCATCTGGTACCTGGAGATACCTGGTTCTCTGGTGTCTGGGCATCTGGTTGGTGCACATGTAGATACCTGGGGTATGCAGCTCTCAGGATGGGTACCCAGTGGGAGTGTCTGGTTATTGGGTTGAGGTCACCCTGGTGTCCCTGGCCTCATGGCTGCAGGCTTCTTGACACCATATTCTCTCCCCAACAAAGCCATACAGGTCCACCCTGGGTACCTTCCCAGTCTGATCACCTTCAAGACCTCAGGTGTTCCAAGACCTCTTTATGTTCCAGGGGAAGTGAAAGGCTAAGACATTGGTCAAACCCTCACGGGGTTCAGTCAAACAAATACAATTCAGTTCAATTTAGTGAAACTTCACAGGGGGTTCCTCTAAGTCTTTTCTTGGGCCGGACTGGGGGGACAGGTTCATTATAAAGAGGATTCTGAACTAATTAGGGTGGTATGCACCAGTATATCCAGTTACTCGGGAGGCTGAGGCAGGAGGATTGCATGAGGGCAGGAATTTGAGACTAACCTGGGCAACATGGCGAGACCAATAAAAAGATGAATCTGACATCTGACCCAGACTTGTCTTAAAGAAGTTCCCAGTCTGGGTGTTGTATGGTGTGCCACTGCACTTGGCTTTGTGTGGGAGTTTCCTTTCTTTCTTAGATTTTTTTTTTTTTTTTTTTTTGGTACTGGGGATTGAATCAGAGATGTTTAACTGTGGAGTCACATCCCAGCCCTTCAGCCCTTTTTATCTTTTGTTTTGATACAGGGTCTTGCTAAGGCTGGCATTGAATGTGTGATCCTCCTGCCTCAGCCTCCTGGCTTGCTGGGATTGTAGCATGTGCCACCACATCCAGCCCTGTGTAGGAGTTTTCTAAAGGAAGGAAGGGCCAAGTATGGTGGCTCACACCTCTAATCCCAGTGGCTCAGGAGGCTGAGGCAGGAGGATTGCAAGTTGAAGGCCAGCTTCAGCAATGTAGTGAGGCCCTGGCAATTTAGGGTGACCCTGTCTCAAAATAAAAAGGGCTGGGGATGTTGCTCAGTGGTTAGCACCCCTGGGTTCAATCCACAGTGACCACCTCTTCCCCCTCCCCCCAAAAAAAAGAAAGAAAAGAAGGAAAGAAAAAGAAAGGCAGTATGAAGGAAGGAAAAGTCTGAGATAAGGCAGTATTTCTGAGAACACTTAGAAGATAATATTCTTAATAGGGACCCCTGGGGTAATGAGGCAATCTGCTCATAGGTGGAGGCTACTGGCAAAGAAACTATGGTCACTTCAGGTAGAATCTGGTCAGTTTATGATGTTAAATATTTAACAGCCCTTTGGAAATACTACTAATAAATTATTTTACTAAATTTTTTTGAGGTACTGATTATTGAATACTAAGCTATATCCTCAGTTCTTTAAGTTTACATTTATTTATTTATTTATTTTTTGGTACTCGGGATTGAACTCAGGGACACTCAACCACTGAGCCACAACCCCAACCCTATTTTGTATTTCATTTAGAGACAGGTTCTCACTGAGTTGCTGAGGCTAGCTTTGAACTCACGATCCTCCTGCCTAAGCCTGCCAAACTGCTGGGATTATAGGCCTGTGCCACCACGACTGGCCAAGTTTTTTAAAAAGTTTGAGACAGGGTCTCACTAAATTGCTGAGGGTCTGGCTAAACTGCTGAGGTTAGTGTGGATCTTGTGATCCTCTTGCCTCAGCCTCCATGTCGCTGGGATTACAAGCATACACCACCATGCCTGGCAGGCTTTCATGTCTTTATGATCTTGGGTCAAGGTATTACCATCTCCATATCTCAGTTGCCTTCACTTGGGAATAGAAATGATAAGAAGAGCACTTGGCTAAGGGTTTTTTATGAGAGTATCATGTGACAGTACACATCAAGGGCTTGGCATAGTTCCTAGTCACATAGTAAGTACTCTAAATCAGTCAATGGAGATATGTGTGTGCCTACATATGAACACATGTTCAACATTTACAAAATTTACAAAATGTTGAAGCTTTGTAAGCCCTATTGAGGAGATGGTGATGCAATGTTATCCTCGGGGCAACCGGGTCCTGTTGTCAGATTTTGGTTTTATAGGACCTTAAAAGGGCCCAGGCTGCAGTGAAAGGGTTGAGCTGGGGCTGGGCATCGTGGCACCTGCCTGTCATCCCAGAGACTGGGGAGATTGAGGCAAAAGGATTGCACATTTGAGGTCAACCTGGGCAATTTAGTGAAACTAAAAAGGACTAAAAAGCAAAACCCAAAAAAAAGGACTAAAGGTGTAGCTCAGTAGTGAGGCACCCCTGCTTCAATCTCCTGTACCAAGGGGAGGGGAAGAGGTTGAGCTAGGAATAGAGACTAGGGACAGGAAGGCCAGTGGGGAGGCCACTGAGCTCGAAGACAGAGAAGGGAATAGGCAGGCAGGAGGCTGGGAGTCAGAAGTGGGAGATGAAAAGGAAGCAGAACGACTTTGGACAGTGTGCGAGGCCTGGAGTTGGACTGCCAGGGCTGGAATCTGGGCTCTGCCACCGACTAGCTGTGTGTTTTGGGGGCAAATAGCTCTGTGGGTCTCAGTGTTTTCTTTTTCTGTGAAGTCAGAAAATAATATGGCCTACCTCCTAGAGCTGTTGCAAGGTTAGGTTTCTATATTTCTGCAAAGCTGGGTCTCTATTTTCTATCCTGGCTTTTCTTTTTAGTAATTTTTTTAAGATGTATATTTTTAGTTGTCAATGAACCTTTATTTTATTCATTTATTTATATGTGGTACTAAGAATCGAACCCAGTGCCTCACATATGCTAGGCAAGTGCTCTACCACTGAGCCATCACCCCAGCCTTCCTGGCTTTTCTTCTAATTGCTCTTCTCAACCCCTCTTCCCTCTCCTCCACAGCCTTTAGTGTACTTGATTTTTTGTAAGGAACCAGACAGCAGAGCTGTGGCTTGTTGGTCCTTATTTTAGGAATGAGGATTGCTGTCTGACCTTCTTCTTTTCTGCAGTACCAGCAGCCCCTCACCCTAGCTGGAAGGGAGACCAGAAGTCTCTGTCCCGGGAAGTTGTTCTTGGAGCCAAAGAAGCACTGGGGTTGAGTCCCAAGGGTGGCTGCTCTCTAGATGAGGAGAGGTGGGGTTGACTCCAGGTAAGCATTCATCTCCAAGCCCTTTTCTCCTGCTTCCCTCAGCTTTAATTGCAGCAACCCCATCTATGACTAGACTCTGAACCCCCTGAATTTGAAGAAGACATGTGGGGGCTCCTGGGGGATGAGGGATCTCCACTGGCAAACAGAACTTCAATCATGGGCATAGGTATGGATACAGGTGGCAGCTTCCATTTCCAGAGAGTGTTTGGGGGGTCTCCAGACCACAAGATTCTGTCTCAGGTACTCATTGATGCTGTGGGTAGGCTCAACCTAGCCTAGAGGAACTAGGTTCCAGGGGAGTAGAAGGGCCTGTTTCTTACATCAATATCCATCCATTTAGCTCTGCACAAGGGCTTTAAATAACTCCTGCCCTAGCCACAGCTAAACAGACCATGTTTTGTACAGGTGGCAGTTCATTAATATATCAGCTCATTGTACAGGTGCTCACTCATTAATATATCATCTCATTAATCAATTAATTTATATAGCTATCCATCCACCTACACGTTCCCTTACTCCTTCATTAATCCATCCATTTATCTACCTATCTATTCTTTATCCATTCAACCATCCATATAGTTATCATTTCAGTCTCTATCCATCAATTTCACCACTAATCCACTATTTAATTTATCTAACAAAGTTTTATTGAGTGCTTACTCTGTGTCAGACACTACAAGCTATATGGGATACATCAGTGAACAAAATGAACAAACATTCCAGCCCTTGAAAAACTTACATTTTTCCTTTCATCCACCCATCTTTCCATCCTTCTACTCTTCTATCCACCTATCTATTTATCCAAATTCTCATCCATCTTTCCAAACATGCATGCATCTACCACATTTCAAACTCATTCTAAGTATCCACACTGCGACCCTGTACTGGGGACACAGCACAAGACCTGAGCCTTAGGGTCTGCTGTGTTTTTAGACATTCAAATGAATTAATCAGAAAGTGATTGAGGCTCAAAGAGAAGGTCAAAGCTTGTGGGAGCTCACAAGATGAGGCTGAAATTTTCTTTAACAGAGATCCTAGAAGCCTGGGAGTGTAGCTCAGTGGTAGAGCACTTGCCTAGTGTGTGCAAGGCCCTGATTCTATCTCCAGCACTGTAAGAGGGGGAAAAAAAAGACTAAGTAGAATTCAGATTTGCTGAGGCGAAGGGCAAGGGAAGCACTGAATTCCTGGAGGAGGAATTTTTCCTAGGGATTCAACCCAGGGGTGTTTTACCTATGATTTACATCCTCAGCCCTTTTTATTTTAAATTTTGAGACAGGGTCTCACTAGGTTGCTTAGAGCTTCACTAAATTTATGAGGCTGGCCTTGATTTTGGGATCCTCCTACCTCAGTCTCCAGAGTTGCTGGGATTACAAACATGTGTCATGCTGCCTGGCTTAAGTTGGTTTTGAAGGACATTAGAGATGGTGTGAGTCTCGAAGGCTGTAGGACTGTAAGCTGCTTGCTTTGCCTGAAGCAGTATGCATGTGTGTGTGTGGAAGGGATAGAAGGGGAAGCTATGGAGAGTTGATTTTTTTTTCTTGTGTGTGTGGTGCCGGGAATTGAACTCAGGGCCTCATGGCACACTAGACAAGTGCTGTACCACTGAGTTCCATCCCCAGCCCTAAAAGTGCATCATTTAGAGCCCTGAAGGACAATCAAAGATATCAGACTTTTTTTGGGGGGGGGTACTAGGGATTGAACTCAGGGGCACTCAACCACTGAGCCATTTCCCAGCCCTATCTTGCATTTTTATTTAGAGACAGGGTCTCACTGAGTTGCTAAGTGCCTTACCATGGCTGAGGCTGGCGTTAAACTCAAGATCCTCCTGCCTCAGCTGTCAGGGGCCGCCATGAATAGGAGCTGAGCGTGTAGGAGCTGAGCACATGCCCTTAACCTTGAGCAATGAAGGTGTGATACAGGCTTCGGCTGCAGTGCAAGAGCAGGTGGACCTCACCTTCAATGGATCGCAAGGAATCACAGCTTTGGGAGTGGGCATCATCCAATGGGACTGGGCTACACTCCCCTGAAACCCAATCCCTTGCCTCATTTGCGTGGAACTTTCTTGAGTGTCTTCCCCCCAATAAAGAGGGTTTCAGACGTGCTCTCTCTCTTTCTCTTTTGCCTGCCTCTCTTGCCTCCCTTGTGGGAGCTGGGGCAGAGGAGCCAACACTGAACCTCAAGAAAAAGGTACTTTCTGTGTCTGTGTGATCCTTTAGTGCCAGCCCAATTCACCTGGAGTGACCCTGACTGATTTAGTTGCATGTTGTGGCACTCAGCCTCTTGAGCCACTGGGATTACAGGCGTGCACCCAGCTAAGAGATTATACTTTATGTTGTGGGCAGAAAAAGGTCACAGAAGGGTTGAAGCAGCTCCTCTTCCTGTGTGCTGGGCCTGCGGAGGTTGGGGGGAATATTTGCTGGGTGCTCAAGCCCCCTGGCACTGAGTGAGGTCCTGCCCTTCAGATGCTGAGCTGGGCCCTGGGTGGGTGGAATTTTGCAGCTACTCTGAAATCAGCTCTGTGGTCAAGGTGGAAAACTCAGGTAATCCCCTGTCTGTGCCTATGGTCACACCCCTTCAAAGACAAACCTGCCAACCTTTTTCCCAGGACATTTCACTTAGCCTGTCTCTCCAGATAGATTAGCCCCATAGGCGATGACAGTTTATGGGATAGGCCACTTCTTGGCCTCCCCTAGTCCCATTGATGCCTCTTGCCCCTCTGAGAAGGGCTTCCTGCTATCTAACTTTAACCTCTCTGACTGGCTCTCGATGCTCTGTCCCAGATGAAACTCTCCCACCAGGCACCAAAGCTCCTGTGGCCATCTATCAATCTCACCAGGTCACAACTCCTGACTCAGGGTGGCATCAAGGCCTCTTCCCTTGGCCCTTGCCCTGGCCTTTGGTCCCACTCTCTGAAACCAGGCAGTAGGGATCCCCAAAGCAGAAAGCTGAGAGGAGTCTCCTTTCCCCTCATCTCTGTGCAGTGACCCTGTGGCAGGCCCCATTGCTTGGGACGCAGACAGCCTGGTGCTGGGTCTGCAAGCCCAGTTGCATGGAGATGTACTCTGACTGGGTCCCAATGTGCCTCTCATGCCTTTTAGGGAGGAGGTAAGCCGGGAGGGTGGTGGGGAGCAGAGCTAGGAAGGGGACTCCTTTCCCTCCCCTCCATTATTCCTCACTGACCTGTCTGCTGTCTGATCCTCCCCTGTGAAGACTTCCTTTCCCAACCAGGGTGCAGTGAGCAAGAAACCATACACTCAAATCTTGTTTGTTTCCTGCCCCTGGTGGACAAAAGCTGCTTTGGCCTCTTGCCAATCTGGAGCCATAGTGGTAATTCCCCCAAAGAGGGACTCCAACATCAAACAGCCATCACACTTAGCAGGTATGGTTCCTGGTTAAGCTGGGCTTTGACCATGGAAGTAACCCTGGCCAAATCACATCCTTTCCAGAACTCAGTCTCCCCATCAGTACCAGTAACAGTATTACAAGACAACTCCAGGCCTTTCCAGCTCTGGCAGCCCTCCTTTATTCATGAATTCATTCAACTATCTTTATTGGTACAACGGTGAGTGAGGCTCTTTGAATTCCGCCCTAATACTCACTCTATGGAATGACCATTGCTCTTCCCATTTGCAAGGGAGGAAATTGAAGGGGAAGTGGAGGGACTTGCTGAGATCATATGGCTTATAAATATCAGAGCTGAGTTTTGCACCTGGCCTTGTCTGACTCCAGAACCCTCTTTACAGGACAGAGTCTCTGACATTCAGCCAGTGTCTGTTTATGATTTCCTACATGTGTCCTAGTTTACCAAGCTATGATCATTGTCTGGCCCTATTAATCTCTCTATACTCATCCTCTCCTGACACATCCTTAGCTTAAGAAGTATCTTCTCATCTATTTACTCACCTGTCCACCCACTCAACTCCCATGGTTTACCCATCCACCCTTCCACTTACACATTCAACCCTCTGCCCACCCACCCATCTGCTGTCTTATCCATCCATCATCCAACCACCTACTACTTACCCATTCACTTTATCCACCCCATCTCCCCATCCATTTCTTATTCTTTCCCAGAGCACCTGGAGCCCAGAGAGTATATGGAGGCTCTCAGGCATTCTTGGGGAGTCCCTGTAAACTTCACACTGGGTGAGGATGTCTATAGATCTAGGCCTGTGCTACAAAACTGGCTTCTGGAGAGTGAGGGAAGCTTATGCCCAGCCCAGTCTTTCCTTTGAGCCCTACCCAGCCTTTTATGCCCCCAGGTGTCCTCCAGTAACCAACCCCTTCACATTGGCTACTAGGGATCTGATGACTACAACCAGCTATCTCCTAGTATGGCCAGAGCCAAGAAGCTCAGCAGCAGGCTGCTCAAGGACTCAGGACACCAAGTAGGCTCACCTGACCCACCCTAGCCGATGGGGAAGACCAGTGAGGAGATGCCAGAGTAGGCCATCTCTGGAGAGAGAGGAGAAAGAAGGCTCTGAGCTGGGCTGCTAAGATCGCTGTGTTCTCCCCAAGCTTCCTGGAGGCAGAGGAAGGACCAGGTGAGCCTACACTATAAAGAAGACAGCAAGTCTTTTCCTGTTCAGTGTTGGAGACTCAGGGACTCACTCCTTTAATTCCTTTAGCTTGGATCTCTGTGGACTCCATCAGATGGCTATAAAGAACGCTGTCCCAGTTCTACCTGCTCTCCCTTGCCCCCCCCCCACCGTGGCTTTTCCTTACCCCACCTCCCCTTTGAGAATTGGAGGTCAGCCACACACCTTCTATGTGATCTTGGACTAGCCTCTTAACCTCTTCTGAGCCTTGGTTTTCTGCCACATGGGGTGGCCCTGGAGATTAAATGGGCTCCCACATATAAAGCACGTGGCACACTGGCTGGGTCACAGAGAAGCATGCCGAAAGGTAGTCTCTCCTACTGCTGTCTCCTCTGCTGTGCTGGGATAAAGAAGCAGGTGTGGAAGGAGAGGGGCTGGCCACATGGGCCTCCCATGCCCTTCTGAGGAACTGAAGTGGACAGAGAAGAACAGGTGATGTGGCATCCCCTCTTTCAATTCTGGGGAAGGCAGAGAGAAAACAGGACAGAGTAGATGAAGCTCTAGGCCTTGACTAGCATCTGTATCTCCAGGTTATCACCTTGGAATGTATCATCAACACCTGTAACTTAGGAGCTCTGTCTGCCAATGGAGGCCCATCTTTCTGCAGAAGCTGTATGTCTAAGGGAGCTCAGGCCTGGGGCATGGTGGAACAGAGTGGGGAGGACTAGAGAAAATTTGAGCCTCAAGAGGAGAACTGGGGGGCTGGGCTGGTATGCCTCTGGTTAACAATGTGACTTATGCAGCAAATCACCACTCAGGCCCCATCTGACCTCTCTCTATGGCTTATCTATGATGGGGAGTTGGGTGGGTGTGTGGGCAAGCCAGTGGCTAAAGGTGGATATGTGACTGTGGTTCCCCAGAGAGTGGGACACTGTGGGCCCCAGCATGAAAGGGACACCAAACAGTTACATCTGCCAGAAGTATTCAAGTGCTTTCTTGGCCTGGATTCTGAAGTTATTGTGGGTGTGGAGGAGAGGAGGGATTCAGACAGCCAAGGTGCTCAGAGAGGAGGGGTCCAGAGAAGAGAAGGGGGCTCAGAAATGAAGGGGTCAGGGTCAGTGAGGAGGAGACCCAGAGACTGGAGATGGCTCGGAGAGAGGCTCAAGGAGGCGAAGAAGAATTAAAGGGGGCTGGGGTCGTGGCTCAGTGGTAGAGCACTTGCCTAGCATGTGTGAGGCACTGGGTTTGATTCTCATGTACCACAGATAAAATAAATAAATAAATAAATAAATAAAAGGTCCATTGACAACTAAAAAAAAATTTTTTTAAAATAATTTTAAAAGAAATAAAGGAGAAAGAAGGGGGCCAAAAGAGAGGGGAACTTTTAGAAGGGAGGGAGCTTCACACACAAAGGGAGGCTGAGCCAGGGTATCTCAGAGGAAGGGGTGGAGCTTGTGAGAGTTTAGGGTGGCTGTGGGCTGGGTGAAGGGGTGGGGCTTGTGGGGAAGAGAGGGCTCCAGGTCAGCATGCTGAACAGTGCTGCCCTAACTGACCCCCCTGTTCCAGCCAGACTGTTTTTCTTTCTTTTCTTTTCTTTTCTTTCTTATTGATAGACCTTTATTTGTTTATATGCAGTGCTGAAAATCAAACCCAGTGCCTCATACATGCTAGGCAAGTGCTCTACCACTGAGTCACAACCCCAGCCCTTTCCCTTTCATTTCTTTTTTTTTTTAATATTTATTTATTTTTAGTTGTAGTTAGACACAATACCTTTATTTCACTTATTTATTTTTATGTGATGCTGAGGATAGAACCCAAGCGAGTGCTCTACCACTGAGCCACAACCCTAGCCCCTCCCTTTCATCTCTAAAGGTGGTCTCTCTGTCTCTTCCACCTCTAGGATCCTGAGACAGAATTTTGAAGATATTTTGAAATAGTGAGTCTCTTTGGGTCCAGCTCCTGCCCACAAAGGTAGTCCATGGGATGGTGGGAATTAAGTGAGAGAAATGTGGTTAGAATTGATGTCCACTGAGGGGAGGCTATTTCGACTTAGCAATCTTTTTTTTTTTTTTTCAAAGTGTTCTTAACTATATTTTCCAGTCTGGCCTTGAATTCCTGAGCTCAAGTGATCCTTCCACTTGAACCTCCTGAGCAGCAGGGACTACAGGTGTACACCACTGTACCTCACTTAATTAGGGTTTGGAAATCATGCTTGATACTAGGATTAAGTTTAGACTTTTCTTTTTTCCTCGTGGTGCTGGGGATTGAACCTAAGGCCTCAGACATACTAGGCAAGAGTTCTACCCACTGAACTATAGCCCCAGTCCCAAGTGTAGACTTTTGACTGGTGCTGGGATTGGGGCTAGTTTAGGGATGGGAGTTTGGATCTCAGTGAAGACTAGAATTGGGGTTAGGTGGGAGAAAAGTTTGAAGCTAGGTTTTGGCAGGGGTTGAGTTGGTTTGAGTTGGGGTTGCATTTGGGAGTGAAGACAAGTTTAGATTCAGGGCTGGGAGGAAGATTGGATTTGGGGTGGGGTTAGAGTTAGATGAGAGGTGAGGATGGGAGAGGATTCTGGCTTGGGCTTGGCTTTTCTGTTTAGATTGGTCTCTGTGGGTAGGGTTGAGGTGCTGGTTGGAATTGAGCTAGAGTGGCCTAAGGGCTAACCAGGTGCCTCACAGGCTAAAGGAAGGAGCTGTGGCTTTGGGGGGGAGCTTGAGTCCCTATGGCTACTGTTAGGAGGGCAGGTTGAGCAGAGGAAATATGACCTTGGAAACCTTGGGCAGTGGAGGGAAAAGACACAGGTAACTCCTAGCCCATTTGCAGTCCATTACAGCTGATTTACAACCTGCAATGAAGCCAGACCTTGCATTTAGGTGTCATGTTATAATTAAGAAGAGGCTTGATAACTGGGCATGGTGGTACACATCTATAATCCCAGCAACTCAGGAGACTGAGGCATAAGGATCACAATTTCCAGGACAGCTTCAGCAATTGAGTGATGCTATAGGCAAATTAGTGAGACTTTGTCTCATAATAAAAAACAAAAAGGGCTGGGGATGTGGCTCAGTGGTTAAGCACTGAGTTCACTTCCCAGTGCCAATAAGTATATAAGTAAGTAAGCAAGCAAGTAAGTAAATAAGTAAGTAAGTAAGTAAATAAATAAATAAATAAAATTTGATTCTGTTTCTTTTTAAAAAATATATTTATTTTTTTAGTTGTACTTGGACACAATACCTTTATTTAATTTATTTTTATGTGGTGCTGAGGTTCTAACCCAGGACCTCGCACATGCTAGGCAAGTGCTCTACTACTGAGTCACAACCCCAGCCCCGATTCTGCCTCTTGATAAGGTTAATGACTCAAGAGACAGAGTAACAAAGAAGAAAGAGCTTACTCAGTAGCCAAAGAGGAGAGAAACAGGAATTTTGCTTGCAAATCAACTTATCAATGCCAGGGAATTATAGGGAGTTACAGGGTTATAGATACAGGAGAGGAATAATGAAGGAGGGAGATAGATAGGCTCCTAAAGGGACATATTCATATTCTTCATGTATTCATGTTCTTCCTGGAAATAGGTGGAGATCTTTCAGGAACTTATGTGCCACCTCTTTTTGCTCCTTTCTTGATCCAGGGTTTCTGATTGTAGTGGCTGGTAGTTGTTTTCAGCCTGGAAGTGGGGAGAGACTGGGTAAGTAGAAGTCAAGTTAAATCTGTATTTTGGTTTCGGACAAAACATTTCTCAAATGACCAACGTGTCAACAAGCAGAGCTGAGTAGAATCTAACCCAAAGGTTAAGGCAGCAAAGGAGACCGACACAATATGAAGGCAGAGATGCTAAGCTTTTTTATCCTGTACCAGTGACCCACTGGAAATCTGCAGGCCAAAGTGAAGAGTCAATATTTTCATCAAAAATAGGCTTCACATCCCTGAAAAATAACTCAGGCAACTGTTATCATCATAACCTGCACGTCAGAGGCGCTATCTACAACAAAGCTAGTGGGAGATTAATAATGTGTTGCCTGGCCACGTGACCTCCCAAATCAGTGAATTTTCAGTCAACTAAGAGTGAGCAGATGCCCAACACCATGGAAAAGGCCTGAAATCCCAGAGACTCAGGAGGCTGAGGGAGGAGGATTGCAAGTTCAAAGCCAGCCTCTGCAAAAGCGAGGACTAAGCAACTCAGTGAGACCCTGTCTCTAAATAAAATAGAAAATAGGGGCTGGGAATTTGGCTCAGTGGTTGAGTGTCCCTGATTTCAATCCCCAGTAGCCAAAAGAAAAAAAAAAAAAAAGAGTGAGCAGAGCAAGAGGGTTTATTTAGGTTTTCACTGAGTAATAATTTCCCTGTTGGTGTAAAAAGAGACACTTCTATGCTGATCTTTGAACTTCTCAGAGTCTTCCTTATACCCAGGAAACTCTGGGAGCAGCACACAGCAGTGCAGGTGATAATGTGGCTGGGAAGAGCCTAATGGGCTGCAGGAGTTGGGGCAACAGAAACCCAGGTACTGCCCTAAGTGGCCGGATGGGGCAGAGATCTGGCCTGGCCTTCAGGGGAGGCCCAGCAGAACCTGGATGGGAGGCTTAATCTAGTCCATCTCCCTGAAGCCAGGATGACACATAGTTCCCGTGTCATTGCAGGCTGAGATTCCCCTTCTTTCCAGGTGTCTGTAACTCATAGCCTGAGAATTCCTGATGGTGGCTAATCCAGGACAGCATTTAACCTCATCTGCCAAACAGAGATGAGGCTATCCCCTACCCTCCTTAAAGTCCCTGGAGGACTATCAGCATTAGTTGATAGTCACGTGGAGGCCTCTGGACCTGGACATGCTGCTGGTACCCACTCTGGACCCTGCCTTCTATATGAGCTGTCATGGCATCAGATGAAAGAGTGCTGGGTCCTGGTGGGATTGAGATTGGGGTAGTCCAGATGCCTGAGTCTTTTCACAGTTTCTGTGGCCTTGACCTGTCTCCATTCTTTGTGTGTGTGTGTGTGTGTGTGTGTGTGTGTGTGTGTGTGTGTGAGAGAGAGAGAGAGAGAGAGAGAGAGAGAGAGAGAGAGAGAGAGAGAGATACTGGGGACTTAGGGATTCTCCACCACTGAGTTACAACCCAAAGCTCATTTTTATGTTTATTTATTTAGTGGTGCTAAGAATTGAACCCAGGGCCTTGTGCATTCGAGTATAGCCCTGTACCAACTGAGTTATATCCCCAGCCCCCATTTTTATTTTTATTTTGAGACAGGGTCTCACTAAATCATTGAGGCTAGACTGGAATTTGTGATCCTCCTGCCTCAACTTCCCCAGTGGCTGAGATTACAGGCATGTCTTACCACACCTGGCAAATTATTTTAAGTAATTTGATGGATTTGGACAAATATATATGACTGTAAAACTACCACTATAATAAAAATAGAGTATATATTTACCATTTGTAGAATGTATATTTCCATTACCCCAAATTTGCCTCATATTCCTTTGTAGTCCACTCTACCCCTGAGCCTGTTAACCACTGATCTGCTTTCTGTTACCATACATAATTTTGTATAATTTAATATGAATGGAATTTTAAAAAGTAGGAGACTTTTTGTCTGCCTTCTTTCACTTAGCATATTCACTTATTCCTACATGTTCTCTGCCGCACCCACTTCAAAAGGTGTTTTCGGTGTGGCTCCCCTGAAATGCGGGCCTAGAACAGGGCCATGTTTGGGACATTCCTGAGTCCAGTGCACAGGTGCTGGTCTCAGAAGGGCTGTTCGAGGCAGGCTGATATTCACTTCGCCCCAGCCTGGACTCGTCTCCTGAGCTTAAGAACATGTCCCCCTGTGTCCTCCCACAGCAGCTGGCCATACCTAATCTCCCTGCACACTGGTAGCTACTGCAGAGGGGCTGACTTTTTAACTCTGAGTTGTACTCCCCCCACATCATGTGGGAGTCCAGTGCACAGGAGGACATGGGGGTTGAATCCTTGGCCACCACTAACTGTGTAGCCTTGAAAAAGCCACCTAAACTGCTTGCCCCTATGTCCTTGTTTGTATACAGGGGATAGTCATCCCCACCTCACCGTGGTGGAGAGGAGTCAAGGAATCACCAATGGAAAGAGACCAGCACAGTGCTTGGCTTGGCTTCCACAATGTCAATTCCCTCTTTCCAGGTTGTTAGTGTGGGTGGCCACTGGCACCACAAAGCCGCTCTGAGCCTAGAGGCCTGCAGTTCTGATAATGATCTGCAAGGGGCAGGCCTGAGTCTTCCCGTGTTGACTTCCTGGGCATCCGTGCATCTTCCTGCAGACAGTTCCTCCTACCTGAGCCTGTCCAGCATCCTGAACTTCCCGGTGGATGGGATGCCTATCACCACTTGTGATGCTGATGGGTGAGGAGGAGCTGGCTTTCCACGATGGATACAGTGGAGAGCTGATAAAATTTCCAAGAGATCAATTTCCTTCTTCATGTCTCTCCCCAGGGAACAGATCAAGTCTGATTCATGCCTCAGTTCTGTGAGGGTAGGTGTGGGACTGGTTATTTCTAGTGTCCCAGTTTTTACCCTTTGTCTTTTTACTGCAGTTTCATTCTGTCTGTCCCTGAAGACACACCATTTGAACTCTGTATCAGCCTGTCCATGTCATGGGAGAACATTGCAAAACCAATGTCCTCTTGGCATTTGGAAAGAAAGTGGATCCCAGAGGCAGGAAGGGTGGGACAGGGCTAAAGCTTCCAGTTAGGAGCTTACAGTATACCTGAATTGGACATTGCCCATTTCTGGGTCTCATTTTTTTTTTTCCACCAGGAAAATGGGAATCAAAACATTTACCTTGCAAGTTTGTGCTAAAGAGAGAGCTGGGCATGATGGCACATGCCTGCCATTCCAGTGGTTCAGGAGGCTGAGAAAGGAAAATCACAGGTTTGAAGCCAGCCTTAGCAACTTAGCGAGGCTATGAGCAACCTAGTGAGACCCTGTCTCAAAATAAAATAAATAAATAAGAATAAATAAAAAGGACCGAGGATATGGCTCAGTAGTTAAGTGCCCTTGGGTTCAATCCTTGGTACCAAAAAATAAAAATAAATAAATAAATAAAAATAAATAAATAAAATAAAAAGAGAATGAATTAGCATAAAGCCTTGTGTATAGGAAATTCTGAATAAATGCTTCTATTATTAATTCAGAGATGGTTTATGAAAGGAAATATTACCATGGGCATATTTAACTGCAGGATATAAAATAACAACACTGACCTTGGTGGGAGAGAAAGACAGAAAAATATGTGAGTGTCTGAGTCAAACATTAAGTCACTTTTTCTGGAAATTGATTTTAGTTCAAGTAATGACACTATCTAATGTGTCGTAAGTTCTCACTCTGTCCTAAGAGCTGCTCAAAAGGGATTCTTTTTCTCTCTCTCTAATATACATATATAATATATATTAGGTTATTTATAATAAAATTTCATAACTGTCTTGTGAGGCTTTACAAATGAAAGCTCTTATACTCTGTGTGCCTTCATTAAGGGACGGTGACAAAGTACCATAGCCAGTTGGAGTAGAGTAGTCAGGACTTGAAACTGAATGATCTGGCTCCAGAGGTAATTAAGGGATTATATGCTATTATCATCATAGAGCAATGAAAATATGTTTGAATTCCTACAAGTATGTTTGAATTTCAAGGTAGGGACTCAGGCTTAGCCCCTATGTTCTTGAGCCTGTGTTTGGGGTCAGGGCAATATTTTCACTGTGAAAATATAACCAGGTTTGGGATCAGGGATTTGTACATTTTTCTTTCTCATGCAATAAACATTGGGTGGGTGCTCAGTTTGTATTTTATCATTATAGTTAGCGTTCTGGACAGGGAGAAAGTTTTATACCTTAACCCTAGAGAACAATACACAAAATCAGCACAGCCTTTTCAGATTTCACTGAGAACTGGAACTCTAAGACCCACGACATTTTTACCACAGTAGAGATTGGGGATGAGATGTTTGCACTAAGGTACCACCTCGGCCAGCTCCTGGTACAAGGGCCCAACATAGCAGAGGAGATGAAGAGGGCTGGTGGCAAAGGGCCTGCAACCAGAAAACAGTCTGGGCTCCTGCATCCTCTTTCCCACAGGCTGTGAGAGGATCAGGGGACTTCTGGTGGCTGGGCAGCACATTGCTTCACTGTGGAAAGAGGAGCTGTGTCTCTAGTTCATGAAGAAAGTGGAGACCACGGTCAAGAATCCGAGGGAACCAAAGGTCATTTCTTTTCCTGGAGACCTTCCTAGATCCTCACCCTTATCTGCTCCTGATGCCTGTTCCTCTCATGAATACCATATGGGCCTCATGCGACTCTACCAGATTGATTTTCTTTGTGGTCCCCCTGTGTGGGTGCACAACACATGAACTCCTCTGATTGGTCCAAGATAGGAGCAGGGTAAGGAGCTCAATAAACATTTTCTGCTGACTGGCCTCATAATCTCTGTTCCCAGTGGCTCTCCTCCAGTTCATTCCCCCAGATGCCACCTTAGACTGTAGTAAAAGGAAAAGAGCCCAGAGCTGAGGGAATGGAGACCTCTGCCACTAGCTTGCTGTGCATTGCTGGAAAGTCATTTCTCCTCTTGGCCTCAGTTTTCTCATCTGCAAATTCAGGGGATTAGATTTGATAAGGTCCATGGTACCTGCCAGTCTGATTGGTCTATGAGTTGCGATTCCTGGGCACTACCCGGATGGGGAACTTATCATGGCTCCCAGTGGTGTCTGGAGAAGATTCCTGAGAGCAAAGCTGGGGAGTGGTACCCACTCAGAGCACCATGGGTTAGCACCCAGAACTCTGCCATCCAGACCAGAGTTTTTTCCCACTTGGCCTGACATTCAGCACCTCCCCAGGATCCTCAAAGCTTCCTTTTCCATGTCTCCAGTACAGCATTGCCTCCTTCCATTCCCGTAAGCTGGAGCCTTTAAAAAAACATTTCTTTTTAGTTGTAGATGGTCACAATACCTTTATTTTATTTATTTATTTTATGTAGTGCTGAGGAGCAAACCCAGTGCCTCACACATGCTAGGCAAGTGATCTACCACTGAGTCACAACCACATCTTTTTTTTTTTTTTTTTGTACTGGGGACTGAACTCAAATGTGCTTTACCACTGAGTTACATCCTCAAATCTTTTCATTTTGAGACAGGGTCTCACAAAGTTGCTGAGGCTGGCCTTGAACTTGCAATCCTCCTGCTACAGCCTCCTGTGTCTCTGGGATTACAGGCATGTGTGATCATGCCTAGCTGGAGGCTTCTTGTCATCAATAGCGCACATTTTCCCTTCTGCCTCTGCACCTCTGATAATACTGCTCCCTCTAACTGAACATCTTTACTGTCTTCTCTGCTCTTCAAAACTGTAACAAATGCCAGTTCTTCCAGGAAGCTTTTCTCGGTCCCTTCAACTTTCCCATGATTACTTCTGGCCAACTAGACAAATGAATGAGCTTACTCTTCCATGTGTTCGATAGCAGAAGCCTTCTGGATATATTATCTCAGTGCAAAGGAATGAAAAACTTCCATTTTTCCTTCCTTCTTTCCATCTATCCATCTTAACTCCTTTGAACACAAATGGCCAAATTTCAGGTAGAAAAAGGCCTTAATTAGCTGAGCACGGTGGCAGAGACTTGGGAGGCTGCAGCAGGAAGGATTGTGAGTTCAAAGCCAGCCTCAGCAATGTTGCAAGGCCTTAAGCAACTCAGCGAGAACCTGTCTCTAAATAAAATATATCAATTAAAAAGGGCTGGAGACATGGCTCAGTGTTTAAGTGGCACTGGGTTCAATTCCCAGCTCAAAAAAAAAAAAAAAAAAGAAAAGAAAAGAAAAGAAGGTCTTAATTAAAAGTTTTAAGAAGACCAGAGAGACATTTCTGACTCTGAGGGATCATATCCCCATTATCCCCATGCAAACTGGACACTGATCTCATTGAGGTGTTCCCGGCTCTCCAGCTCTACCACCCAGTCTGAGATCTCTGCTAAAGAAGGGGCCTCATGTTTCCCCACAGATAGGGTGAGCAGGGCTTGTGCTCTCTTCTCCCTCTCCCACAAGATGGAGGTCTAAGGGGCTTGGAGAAGGTTGGAAGCTGAGGGATTCTCTACCTCAGCCTCCTTTCCCTGCGTTCTACTTCAGGTTGCAACATCCTGACACCAGGGGGCAGCATTGAGCTTCACACAGCCCAGACAGCCAGGCTTTCTGCTCTCAGATCCACTGTTAACTCTGGCTTCCGGAGTCAGATTCTCCAATTCCCGTTGCACAGATGGAGGGACAGAGAAAGGGATGAAAGAATAAGCCAGGTGTTTTGGCTGTGGTTAAACATTTGCCGATTTTAAGATGTAAGGGGTGGCTGGTCTAATAGTGCAGGCCAGTAATACCAGTGACTCGGGAGGCTGAGGCAGGAGGATCACAAGTTTGAGGCTAGCCTCAGCAATTTAGTGAGGCCCTAAGCAATTTATTAAGATCCTGTCTCAAGATAATTTTTTTTTAAAGGGCTGGGGTCTGGTGCAGTGAAGCACACCTGAAATCCCAGTGGCTTGGGAGGCTGAGACAGTAGGATCACAAGTTCAAAGTCAGCCTCAGCAAAAAGTGAGGCACTAAGCAACTCAATGAGACCCTGTCTCTAAATACAAAATAGGGCTGGAGATGTGGCTCAGTGATGGAGTGCCTATAAGTTCAATCCCTGGTAGCCCCCACCCCTGAAAAAAAGGGTTTTGGGATGTGACTCAGTGGTTAAGTGCCCCTGGGTTTAAAATCTGGTACAAAAAAAAAAAAAAAGTGGGTTGGTGGGGGTAGGTGGAATTTTCTTTTTGACTGAAATTAGTCTTGGGAAAGGGGGTGTCAGACATCAGTTCAAGGGGCTGAGTAAGTGAGAAGTCCTGTCCTGGGGCTAGACTTCTCTTCAGGCTGGACTTTATCTAGTAGCTCTTGAGCTGAAGTATGGGGTCTACAACCTCCTTCCTCTTCACCCCCTGATCCAGTGCTGACCCCTAACCTCTAGCTCCTGACCCACTACACACTGGCACCATCTTTATCTGAAATCACTCCCTCTTCTGTGACTGTGGGCAAGCCAGGCACGTTCAGAGTTCTTTGCTATGGGGGCGCCTTAGGTCCGTGTGTGGGTGCATATGGGAACCCCTGGAACAGGTAGATCTGGACCTACACAGGTAGGTCCAGATCTGGCTCTGTCCTCTCTGCGACCTTGAGCAGGTCTCCCAGATGCTCTAAATTTCTGTGAGATGGGACTAAAGATCACGCTTGCCGCAGATTCGGGAGGAGCCAGACCAACAGAGGTAGAAGGGACTTGGGGAGTCTGCTGGGGACTGTGCCCGGAATTCCCTGGGGAGCACCGGGCCCTGGTGTGGGAACTTGGGAGACAGCAACAGGGTGGGTCACTTCCGCGGAAGAATTTAGCTCAGACACAGGGAAACTCTGGGCATGAACGAAGGTGGGTTCTACAGAGGCTGGGCTTGGGGCGCCTCACGAGGCCCTTCGGGAAGGGGCGCCTCGAGGCCCGATCTTGCTTCCGCGCTGCGAGCCGTTGGGTGAGAAGGGCGCCTTTCAGGGCCTCAGTTTCCCCTCTGGCTGCGGGGAACACAGTGCCCTCGGGCCCTTCTTGCCATTCGGTTAGAAGGCTCCGTCCGTCCAGTCCCCCGTCCCCTTTGCGGGCCCAGAGACGCGGAGCCTTTCTTCGGCCCCGGCGCCCTCCCTCGGCGGACCCCGACGGCCCACGGCGGTGCCCCAGCCGGGGCCGAGCCGGGCTCGCTCCCGCCGCGCCGCCGCTCCGCGCACCGCAGCCCCGCCCGCCGCGCCTCCCCGGGCGCCCGCATTAAAGCGCATATGCAAGCCATGAATTATCAACTGAAAGGAGTCAATTACCGGCTCTAAAAACGAGTGTCTGCGCCCGCAGCGCCCGGGGCCATCCGCCTATTTACGGAGCGATTTCCCCCGCCCGGCTGGGGAGCGCGCTTCGGGCGGGAGAGAGTCGGAGCAACCGAGCCCGAGACCGGGAGGGAGAGGGACGGGGAGAGGGACGGAGGGATTGGGAGCCAGAGACCGCAGAGCAGGGAGCCCGAAAGTGGGCCGGGAAGGAGAGACAGACAGACGCAGCAGACACACCGGGAGCGCGAAGAGGGCGAAGGCAGCTCCTGTCTTCTCTCGGTAGAGCAGGGGTGAGAGGTGAGGTCCTCGGGACCTTCAAATCCCTGGGCCCCCTCCTTGGGTGTCTGAGTAAGGATCCAGGCCCCGGGAAGGGAGGCCCCTAGACTGGAAGTCTTGGGCCAGATATGGGGCTCTGGAGAGAACAGAGTGGAAAGCCAGGGGGCAGTAGTTTGCAGAGGTGCCAGGTCATCTTGGCAGCAAACTGGAGAGCAGACTGCTTTGTTGTCCAGTGTGGAAGTGAAGAATGACCAGGAAGAAAGGGAGGAGGTGTGAGGAACAGGGACAAGGTGAGGATGGAGGCTGATATGGGGGTGTGTTTATGATCCCTCAACAATGAGAGAGAAATGGCAAAACCAACCCTAGTAGGCATAGGAGGTCCTGTCTGCCACTATTCCCACTGCTCACACCCACCCAAGCCACTCATTCCTTGATACTGGGCCTCCCTAGATTCTGCACCTGCCTTATCGGCAGCACACACCCCTATTCTATTCTATAATCCAGACCTTGGGTCTCCACCAGGCAGTGGGCATCATTACATGGGCCTTGTCCATCTTGCAAAATACTGTGTCCATTGGAGAGAGAGAGGAAGGAAGGAAGGAAGGAAGTGAACTGGGCTAGAGGGGACTTTGGCTTAGACAGTCTGTCTGTGAATCAGATGGCAGAGTGGGTAGGCTCAGAGTTGGCCTCCCATACAGATCAGAAGGAAGGTTTCAGGCAAGCACAGTGCTGGGGTGAGGGCCTAGGAAATGAGTCCAGCCTTTGCTAGAAAAGGAAGGGAAGAGGGAAGTATCAGGGCCGTGGGAGGTAGTAGATGGGGAGGTGAAACTAATATCATCAGCACCAGTAGTCACTGCTAGAGCTCCCATGGCCTTAAACAAAATGCTTCAAGGTCCCTTCCTAGGCCTCTACTGAGAGAGCGAATAGGGAGTCTTCAAGGAAGGAGCAGAGGATCTACAAGAGGATGGGAGAAGAATCTAGGATGGGATTCAAATGGAACCTTCTAGTGTATAAACTCAGGCAAACCTCTTAACTTCTGAGCTTCAATTTCCTCATCTATCAAATAGACAGGATGCTGCCCACTTTCCATGAATATTCACATGCCTGCACAGAACTTTCCTTAAAGGGGGAGAACATACCTAAGGTAAGAATAATACTAGCTGTCATTTATTGAAGCTTACAAGGCCTCAAGTAATAGTGATAGTGGATTATTGCTCTACTTTTCTTTTTTTGGTGGTCTGGGGATTGAATCCAGGGGCACTTTACCATTGTGCTACATCCCTAGTATTTTTACATTTTTGTTTTGAGACAGGGTGTCCCTAAGTTGCAGAGGCTGGTCTTGAAGTTGCAATCCTCCTGCCTCAGACTTCTGAGTCATTGAAATGACAGTTGTGTCCCACAGGCCAGCTCACTCGACTCCAAACTACAGCTTTTGAAGGTTGCTAAGTCACTTTGCAGATGACAAAATTCCAAAAGATGCGGATCTTGGAAACTGGCAGCATCAAGTTTTGAAGCCATCTCTGACTTCAGAGCCTCTGAATCACTTTGCACCATGGAGCCTCCTGGCTTTGGCCTCTGTGCCCCCTGCTCAGTTCTCTCAGCCCTTCCAGTCTGGGCTGAGTCCAGATCCACAGCAGGGCTGGGGGCAGGGCAGCCCAGGTCCAGCAGGGATGGCCCCTGGAGTCTTGTTCCTGCTAGGTGAGGGTCTGGCGTCCAGCCTGATGAGTCTGCAGCCCCGCCATGCCATTAGCGGGCAGCCAGAGGGGGTGTCTGCAAGCACCAATGCTGGGGTTCCCGTGGCCGCTCGTCTATTAGTAGCTGGTGGCTTCACAGTGATTTATTGGGGCTTCTTCATTTCCCCTTGGTCTGCTATAAACATATTTATACCACCAGAGTGACCGATAAATTTCCCTTATGAATCCCGTTATCTCCCCTATTAACCATCCGTCACCTTTTATGCGGCCACAATAGGCCAGGCCAGGGCATCAGGGCTGGGTGGGAGGCCTGCGGCCCACAGCCCCTGAGCCCAGTGAACTCTTCACCTCCCCCTCTGCTCCCCAGACAGGGTAGCCGCTACTACTTCTGAGCTGCCTCTAGGATAAGAACAGACTGGACCTAGGGCAGGGTGGGGGTTGGGGTTTGAAATGTGACTTTTTCCAGGGTCTCCTAATGGGAAGTACCTCTTGGGGCTAACTTGAGTCTCTCCTACTGTAGCTCTGGCTTCCCCTCTTTTAAGTGCACAGGATCGTCCTGAAGCTCCATTGCTTTCCTTCCTCTGCTTGCCCTCAGCTCTCAACTTCAACTGCCTCTAAGTGCAGCTGAAAGCTAAGACAACTCAGTGTGACACCAGAGGGCCCTGATGCCTGCTGGCATTTGTCGAGTACCTCCTCTGTGCCAGTCACTTCCATGCCTCACTATGTATCTTCACCAAAATCCTGGAGACAGGCATTGATAGCCCTATTTTCCAGATAGGGATAAGGAAATAAGGTTCAGAGACATTCAATGAAAAGCCCAAAGTCACCGAGCTAATCACCCAGCCACAGAGCTGTGATTTGGGGCTTTTCTGGCCCTAAATATGGTGCTTTCAATCCCTGCAATATACAGTTCTTCAGATGCGCTGGGCTTGAGAGACTAATCCAAAAAAGGCTTCCAGTAGAGAGTATAGGGAGTAGGACAAGTCAAGGGAGGGGGGTGATGGCACACACCTGTAATCCCAGTTACTCAGGAGGCTGAGGCAGGAGGATTGCAAGTTCAAGGCCAACCTCAGCAACTCAGTGAGATCCTGTCTCAAAATTAAAAATTGTGAACTTTGAGTAAAATTGAGTAAATTGGAGATTTACTCAATGGTAAAGTGCCTCTAGATTTAATTCTCAGTATAAAAGGAAGGAAGGAAGGAAGGAAGGAAGGAAGGAAGGAAGGAAGGAAAAACCAGAGTAGGACAGCAGGATGCCAGTAGGATGGGATGGGGGTGTGAATGGGGCCTCCCTGAAAGGCTGGTAGAGAGAAGGGGGCAGGGCTGTGGAATGAGGAGTGGCCTTTTCAGTTGGGGAAACTTGGACACTTGTTAAGTCAAGCCCAAGCTGCTGAGGGTAGGGGTCAGTTCTCTCTCTCTCTCCTCTCTCTCATTCAATCAACAATAATTATTGAGATGGGGCCAGGTCTCTAAGATCTCCAAGGTGCCTGTCCTGTCACATCTGGCAGGACAAGGGGCCTGGTGCATGGCTCAAGCCTGGGTAGCAAAACAGAGCCTGGCTTAGACCTCCTTGACTGCGTGCCTGGGGTAATGCCCCACTTGTCTGAGGCCTCAGCCTGCTGGAGGCATGGAGGGTTCTGCCTTTTGAGTACCTGATAATCCCTGTTTCCTTGGGAGGTGTGTGTGTGTGTGTGTGTGTGTGTGTGTGTGTATAAACTTGGGAGTCCTGTCTCCCCCACTTTCACCCACTTTTGAGCTACTGAGAGCTCCTCCAGGATTCAGATGACCCACACTCTCAGGAGGAGAAGAATCTCAAGATCAAGGTCTATTTCTAAACCCTGGCTTTGCTTCAGTAGCTCCTGGATGACAGGCATAGATGGGTGTTTTTGTTCCCACTTTACAGATGAGAAAACCTAGGTCCAGAGAGGGAGGGTATCTGAGCAAGAATGGAGTTCTGGGTTAAGGTATGTGTGACTGGGAGGGGACTCAGCTGCTTGAGAACCAAGAGTTAATAGGAAGGGGCCAAGAAGGGCAGAGAGTATAATCCACTGAGTCTGGGGTGGCCACCACTGGGGGTGGGGGCTCAGCTCTCTGATGAATGTTTAATTACTCCTGTCCCCAGCAATAGCATCCTGGGTGGTCTGTTGGTGACTGAGGCTCAGAAAATTATGGATGGGCTCAGCATCTAAAGGAATAGATTCTCCTCTAACAAAAGGATGTGGGGTCGTTCAGGCCATTCCCCTGCCTTCCAAGGTCCAAAAGGAAGAGCTGTTGGGGGATGGTTACAAGATCTAGTCCATCTAGGTCTGGCTCCCCACACCCCAACACCTGGGGAAGATAAGCCCTGCTGAGAGGAAGGAGTCCCGGATTCAGTCCCTACTTGGCCACTGAACTGCTGCGCAACTGAAGTGTGTCTGGCCTGTTTGGGGCCTTGTCCCTTAGAAAACCTCCTGTTCAGACTCCAGTTTCCATGCTACCATATACACGGGGAGACCCAGAGCTTCCCAAGGGGGAGCAGGCAGGGACAGGCAGGCACCACAGCCAGCCAGAAGCCCGGACACCTCTCCAGCAGTGCTTCAGGCCTTGCTTTGCTTCCTCTGTTGGCTGATCTCACCTGCTCCTTCCCTTCTCCTCCATTCACTTGTCTTTTCTATGCCACCATCTGTCTGTCTGTCTATCTGCTTTTGTCTCTGGTCTGGCAACCCCTTCCCCCTCCCCCATGTCCTCTCTCCTCTACAAGGTTGGGCTCCCTTGGAGGGGGTAGGGCCTCCAGTGCTAAGAGAAAGCTGTGTGCTCCCTCCCTCTCCCTTCCCGCCCCCTCCTGCCCTCTCCTTCTCCCACACTCACACACACACTCTCTCTCTCAGTCATTTTCAATGTCATAAATTTCCGCGTCTCTCTCCTCCACTCGGCTATTACCTGCGCCTCCGTCACCGGGCAGCGCTCTCGCTCCCAGATGGGCTAGGCCATCTCCGCTCTGCAAATGACTCAGGGAGAGAGAGGCAGGGAAGGAGGGAGAGAAAGGAGCAGAGAGACAGAGAGAGATCGGGAGAAAAGGTGGGCAAGTAGGCAGAGACTGAAGCAGAGAGGGAGAGGGAAGCCCCAGGAGGGCCCAGCCCCTTCTTTCCTACTCCAAATACAAAAATCACTGCCAACTGGAACCTTGCCTGGCACCTGGCAGGATAGGTGGGGTGTACTGAGCCTGGGGGTGGGGTCAGATCACCAGCTTCTTCTGACTCCCCTCTGTCTCTCCTTTGGCTTCTGCCTCTGTATGGGGACAGAGCTGGTGGCCTGACTCCACCCGCACCCAGTGTGGGCCCTGCTGCAGTCCTTCCTCTCTGCTCCCACGTGTCAGCACTGTGCTGGTGGAGGGCATAGTGGCACTCAATTCTTTTAGGAGGTAGACCCTCTGCAGAACAAGATGATGGGATCTGGAAGGGACACAGGGTTCCCACAGTTGGGAGTGAGGCTGTCATGGGAACTATGGCTCTTCCTTCAGAATTGGGGCTCTGGGTACCTAGGCTCTCTCCTTGGACTGGGGGTTCTCACCACCGTTTGTACTGACCTCCTTCACTGTCTCTGTGGGATCCATCCCCCCAGCTTCCTCAGGGATGGTTTCTCTGGCTGAGACCTGGGCTGGGAAGTCACCCATCTTGGGAAGGGACAATTCCAGGTAATCCTGGAAAAGAGAGCAGAGGAAGAGGATAGTCCAGGGCTTCTCAGCTTCTGTTCTCAACACCTATAATTGTCCTTCCAAGCCCCACTCCAGCTGAGTGACCACGGGAAAATGCAAATATGATCATGTCAGTCTCTGGCTTAAACCCTCCAAGATTCCACATCCCACTGAAAGCAAAACCTAAGTCTCTTCTGGATATACCCTCCCCTCTGTCTCTCCTTTGGCTTCTGCCTCCTGAACATGCCCAGGGCCTTTGCATTCTGTTTTCTTTCTACAGGGATGGCTCTTCCTCCCCAGCCCAAATGTCATTGTGCAGAGGAGCTGACCCCGATCATCTCATCAAATGACAGGTCACCCCACGACTCTCCCGCATGGTCTTCTGAATGATTGTTTTGTGGCACTTTTACACTTTATTACTTGTTTCCTTAGCTCTTTACTTGTTTACTGTCAGACTTCTCTGATGGATTGTTCTTTCCCTGAAGTTAGGAGCCATGTTCATCCTGTTCATCAGAGACAGTACCTGTACCATCAAAAAAATTTAGGAGGGCTGGGGCTGTAGCTCATTGGTAGAGAGCCCGCCTCACACATGTGAGGCACTGGGTTCGATCCTCAGCACCACATAAAAATAAATAAAGATACTGTGTGTCCATCTACAACTAATTTTTCTTTTAATTTTAGGAGGTATTTGTGAAATGAGCAAATGATTTGGATGTGAGTATATCCTCCTCATCTTGGTTGGATGGGGACTGATGTTGAGATGGATGTTGAGCTAAGCTGATGGTCTCTGGGTTTCTGTCCATCTGGGGAACTTGCTGAAATCTCTGTGTGATGGATCCTATTCCAACAGAGAGAGGTATCTTATCCTGATGCTGGGAATGAACAGGGTTAGGCCTCATAAAAAAAGAGTTATCCTCTGCTGAGGCCCACACACTGGACTCTCTCCATCTCTGGGTAAGCATAACATACACTCTCATAGATACATACTCACAAACAGTCACATATGTTGACTCACTCAGGCACACTCATTCCCATGCAGAGTGGTCTAAGATAAGCCACACTCATGCATATATGCAAACTAACTTTTCACATTAAGACACACAAAGGGACAGATCCAGTTACCCACTTTCCTGTGCATGCCAGACACAACCCACAGGTGTATTTGTGAACAGGCAAGCACGCACGTGCGCGCGCGCGCGCGCACACACACACACACTCCTACAAATATGTACTTACGTGTGCAGACATAGTCATCAAAACTAATAAATGTAAACAAATTTTAATGGAGAAGACACCTATTCACTTGTTTACTTGATCATGAGTCCATTCCATGGAGTAACACCCTGGGCTCTGAGCTCCCCTCTGGCATTGAGGGATCCACACTCTATGGCCTCATCAGTGCACATGTGTGCACACGCACACACATGCATGCATGCACACACACACACACATACCCGGCTCTGCTATCCCAGCCCTCTCAGGCTTGTGAGAGTCTCAGGCTTCCACAGGCTTACTATGTGGCCAGAGGCAGATCTCAGCTAGAAGCGGGGTCAGGGCTTGGTCTATGGACAAGGTCAAGGTTCTCTGGGTGGCTCATCCAAGACCAAGGTCAAAAGTCAGCCAGGGAGTGAGATTTTCTTGATGCCCTATGACTTTGCTCACAAGTATACCCGCCCTCAAATGTGCCATCCCAAGGAGCTGCTGGCAGGACCAAGACTCAGGGTCCTCATAGTGAGCCTTTGCAGCTGGTGGAAGGGGGGGGGCAGGTGGGGGCCGGGCCTGGGCAGATAGCTGTGAGGTACGTTTCCATCTCCGCGGGTCGGGCGGGCGAAGCCATTTCCAATCTGCTCTCTATCATTTTCAATATCATTAATCCCAGACACTCTATTTTCCATGCCTGCGCAGCCAGGCCCCCGAGTGTGCGCCGTGTAAAGTGACACATATTCATCACCGGCTCGTGGCGCCGGCGCCGACGCTGATACAATATTAGTGTTGCCCCCCCGCTTGGGGCCCGCTCCGCCCGGCTCCCCGATGGCACGAATCCATCACCTGGAGCCCGTGTCACTTTCCCCAGCAGCCACATTTGTTTGGGCACTTAGGAGGTAATTGTGGCACATTAGCCAGGGTGGGGAAGGGCGCTGGGCCCCTGCAAGGAAGGGAAGGCCAAAGTATCATCTTTCACAGCCCCAAACCATCCTGGCCTGGGCCAGGTCCTGGGGTTCTAGGAACCTGGATTCTGTCTCAGCCCCCCCCCCCAGGTCGGTCTAAGGAAGAACCCCATGAAGAAGAGGCCAACTCTGAGTCCTTTAGGAAGTTCCAGAAGTGTTCCCAGCTCTCTGAGAGCTCCAACAGGGGACCCAAGTTTAGAGATGATAGCTTCAAAACCTTGCCAACCAGCCCCTATCCCAGCACCAAAATGCAGGTTTCAGTGGGGCCACACTGACTCCACTTCAAGTTCCGAAAGGAGAGGATATGGGAACGAGGCAGGAGAGAAGAGACACTGCCCAATCCTTGGAAGCCCAACTCTGAGAGAAAACCTGGTTCTGCTCCTGACGCCTGGGTCTGAGAGGCCAGATTTCTATTCTGAGAGGGGTATCATGGCCCAGCTCTCAGAAATTCCAGGTGGTGGTGGATGTCACCTTGTCTGACCACTAGAGGTGGCCCTAGTCAGTGTTCTTTTGGGAAGGCTGCCTGGAGGCAGTGAGCTAGACATAGGGACAGCTTCTGGGTACAGAGAGGCCCAGAGTGGCTGCAGAGGAGGGAGGAGCAGCAGCCTGGGGTCATTGATCTGAACAGAGGCCAGACTATGCAGGGCCATGGGTCCTCCCTCCCCAGTCCTCAGGGCTAACACCCATTAACCTCGTCAGCAGACAAATTGCCCGTCTTGTCAAATTCCCATTTAAAATGCAAACTCGATTTGACAGAGTAAACTGAGCGGAGGTGGGAGCGGATAATCCAGTGGAGGCTCATTAGCAAGGCCCAATGAGAGGGTCCTGCTGGGATGGCCTAATGAACCTGCCATGATGAACCTCCCAGCCTGTTAACACCCACCACCCGCTCAATACCCTGCCTTGCCTGCCCTACTGCCACCCCCCTAAGAAGTCTGGGGATCTCAGGTGCCTACCAACTACCACCTCTAGGACAATACATAGCTGGGACCCTGTCCTTGTTTCCCTGCCTGTCCACTCAGTGGCTTTACACAGCAAGGACAGCAGCCATCCCTTTCCTGATCTCCATCAGGCTCCTCTAGGTATATGGTCCTCCAGGGCCCTGATTGTAGGGGTCCTGTGAGTTGGAATTATTAACTCATCTACTACTGAGGAACTTGGAAACTCAGGGAGGTTTCCTGGCTAGAAAGCAGCAGAGAGTGGCTTGAACCCAAATCTATCAAACTCCAACAGTCACGTTTATAATCACTGTTCCACTCTGCCTTCCTGATCGCAAATGGTTGTCCTTTCTCTGCTTCCCTGGTTTCAATGTTGTCACTAGCTGTGTGGAGCTAGGAAAAGTGACTTCTCTTTGAGTCTCATTTATCCCATCTGTTAAAAATGATGAACAAGTCAGTGCAGTGGCACATGGCTTGGGAGGTTGAAGTAGGAAGATCTCAAATTCAAGGACAAGCTGGGTAACTTAGTGAGACCCTGTCTCAAAATAAAAAGTAGAAAGGGCTGGGTATGAGCTCAATGGTAGAGTTCCATTCCCACTACCAAGGGGGTGGGGTTTAAAAAAAAAGGATGAATAACAGCTGCCCAATCCAAAGGTTAGTGTACAGAGAATTTTAGTAAGGAATAGTAATAACCACCCTGGTAACATCTGCAGACAACTTAGCCTGAGATGGGATAGATAGGGGCAGGTGTGAAGGGGAGGGAAAGAAGCCTATTTTCCAAGAATGCAGTTCAGGAATAGATCAAAGGCCTTTATTGTCCTCTAGAACCTGGGCACCCCTGGACTCACACCTCCTCCTACCATCTCAGCTCCATGCCTAGGCCACTGTAATAGGAAAGAAGCCCATGGTCTCTCTCAGAGCCTGGAGTAGGCTGTCAGGCGTCCCACTCCCAGGGGAAGGGAGTGGGCAGGACCTTCACCTCCTGAGGCAGGTGAAGGTCCTGCCCACCTGGTCCAGCTCCCTCCTTCTTGCCCTGAACTGCAGCCAGGCTGTTGCTCTCTCTTCCTAATAACTGGGATAATGGGCAATTAAGAGGCGCAGGAGGTTGGGGAACCGGCTCAGTGGTAGAGAACTTGCCTAGCATGCATAAGGCTCTGGGTTCAATCCCGAGTATTGTAAAAAAAAAAAAAAGAAAGAAAGAAAGAAAAGAAAAAGAAAACTGAGGCCCAGGAGGTTAGCCTCTGAGAGTTAATGGATTGTTGAGTTGTTGTCCCAACTTACCTCCCCAGGGTACATTAGCTCCGCTGCCTGAGAGGTACACGCAGAGCCTACAAGCTGAAGCTGCATGTGTCCCTGCTGCCACATGGGGCACTGTGCTGCCTGGCAGAGCTGGGATCTGGTGCTGGGTGACCTTGTATGGGTGTCCTCTCTGGGTCTCATTGCCTGCAGGCATCACAGAAAGAGCCTCCTTGCCTCCAGTCTCTGCCGGTCCTCCCCCACTGGTCCTTTACAAGCACCAAAGTCATTGCTCTGTACCCATCAATTTCCTACCTTCCAAGTGTATGAAATCCAAATCTCTCAGCTGGCATTCAAGGCTCCCCACAATCTGGCCTCAGTTACCTTCCAGTCTCGGAGGGCACAGAGTTTACTGAACCTTCTTAATTCTCTGCCTTTGCTAGCCTGAGTAACTCTTGTCTAGCACCCCCTCTAGACTCATCACCCCAAGGCGTGGGATACTCTTCCTCTTGGGCCCCCCTCTGCCCCCTGCTCACCTGCTTCTAGCAGTAAAATGGGAGGCACTCCTGTGAGACCCTGTCTGGGGGAAGTTACAGAGGAGGCACAGCAGAGGGGTGGGTGGTGTTCTCAGCCTCTCTCCAGTTGTCTGCCAAGCCGTCCTCTGAGGCTGGCCTAATTCCCTTCAGAGCCAGGCTCCCATCTTCAGGGTGGTGCTTAGGGAGCTGAGAGCCCAACGCTAATGCCTAAGAAAGTCGTGGGTGGATTAGAAAGCGAGAGAGATTAGGGCCAGAGCTGGTGGCTGATGCAGGAGCAGAGCCCCTCCTCCTGAGGAAGAGGAGGCTAATCCTGCTTAGCAACTGAGGAGACAGCAGTGCTGAGGGGAGCCTTCTTCCATCCATTCGGGCTGCCTAAGCTCAGCAGGAGCAGTAGGAGGAAGATCCATCCACCTACTCTGTTCTCTGCATGTTTGGGTCCCCTGGTGTCTCCCTAAAACATCCTGCTCTGCCTTGTCTCCCACATTGCACCAGCCCTCTATGCAACCCCCAGACTTCTCATCCTACTGTACTTACTCAAACTGTCCTATTTAGCGCCCCCCCACTTTGATAACAACATCTTCATGCACTGAGTTGTCCCCTAGGGCTCGATCTATCCATGCTGCCTAGAAAGTCTAGTGGATGCTCTCATGATGCCCAGATGGCCCTTAGGGGCTTAGATACTCATTCTTGCAGCTTCTGGGAGTGTTCACTGCTGACCACTCACAGGTCAGTTCCTCCCTGGGGAACTGTCCTTAGTAGTTTCACTCAAGGTTACAGTCCCTCCTTGGGAGCAGTCCACAGGTGACTGTTCAAAGCCAAAGTATAGTTCTGGCTCCCTTACCTAAATCAGAATTGGGACAACTTTGAAAGGCCCTACCAGTGCTGGATTGAGATGTGGGGGGTGGCCCAGGCTGGTTGTGACTGCATCACAGCTCCACATTGCCCTCTGGCCAGTTTTGTGTCCTCACAGCCTCACAGATGATTGTTCCCCAGAGCATTTTCCATAAACCCCTTGAATACCCCCTTCCCAATCTCTGCAAAAATCTTACCCTTCACTTTCTTCTTTAAGTCCCACTTTGGAGTATGGAAGATTAGTTGGGTCTGTGAAGGGCCTAGATTCAGGAGTTCCTGACCTAGATGCTGGGTGAGGACCAGCAGTCCTTCCCCTGAGGATTGACGGTTGGTTCCTTTGGTTTCAATGGCATAGGCAGCCATGTGGACTGAGGGAGTGGAGAGGTCCTACCCTGGAGACCCAGTGTGAGATCATAGCCTGAAATGGGAGGCAGACTCTGTCTGGGTGACTGATTGAAGAAAGAGAAACATCAAGCTCTGGTCTGAGAACTCAGTCTGAGAGTGTAGAGAGACACACCTTGGGAGTCTGAGTGGAGAGAGGAATTCTGATTTGGGGACCAATTCTGAGTGGAAGAAAGGATCCTACATAGAACTGCATCTGAGAGGCAGACTTCTCTAGACCAGGAGAAGAGGCAGGCCTGAACCAAACTGCCTGCTTGCCTGAGCTCCTCCTCCTCACCTACCCGGACTCTTCTCCCCCGGTGTGGCTTGATCTCCAAGGGTTCAGCCACTGTGCTGCTTGAATGTGAGAGAACTGGAATTCTAAGTTAATGGTAAGTGTGTGTGAGAGAATAATAGGGAGACCCCCCACCCCGCCAGCTAGCTCCTTAGCCCCATTAAGCTTGATGCTCAGTGGAAACAGAGAACATCCTGGGTGCAGGGCATCTGAGAAATTCTGGTCCTAGAGTAACTAGGGGGCAGAGGCAGGGAACTGGATGGGTTGACCTTTGAGAGTCAGTTTGGGATATGGGGGTCAGTTGAGGGGGACCACTCCCACTCTGCTTCCTACCTTTGATGGACAAATGCTAATGACATTACCAGCGATTGACCAGAAACAAATAAATAATTCAGTCTGGCCTGAAAATGGGAGAAAAGTACTTAAATGCTATTGACAAGCCAGTCCCTGGCCTCATTACCCATGCAGACTCAGGCCTCCACATCGACCATGCCCCCCCCTCATTCCTCCAAACCCCACTGTGGGCAGCCTCAGGCTTCCTCCCACCCACCTGGCCCAGGTTGAGTATGTGGAGGGTGACCTGAGGAGACCAGGCAGAGGGTGGAGGGTAGAGGCTTGTGGCTCAGGTCAGAGGGACCGCCAGAAAGGATAGTGGTCCCTCAAATTCTTCCCGTTCCCCACACAGGGGAACTGTGGGGCCTCTGTTGACAGGAAGGATGTAGGTGCCTATGCGGGAGGGGACACAGACATGCACTCACATATGTACATTCACAGCGAGCCCACAGCTGCTGCATCCTCTTCCAGAACACAAGAAGATTGGTGACCCCCCAGGGCGGCTGTCAGTCACCATGCTCTTGGGGAATACAAACTCATTAAATGTTTCCCTGCCTTGTCACAGGGGCCTGAGTCCCAGAGTCAGGCCTGAGGTGGAGGAGGAGGAGAAGAAAACAAATGTGCAGATGATCCTTTAAAAGCACATCCTGTAGTTCTGACCCCAGAGAAGAGACAGGGGATTATAGAGGGTGGGGATTACCCAGGGAAGGCCCCGCTAGGGGTTCCTGGGGAATTGACATTTCTAGCCCCCATGGCATGCGCGCTCTCGCGCGCGTGTCACACACACACTCACCCTAGTAGCAACTCTGCAGAACTAAACCTTTTGATTTTCTGTAAGTCTCCCTCTCTTCCTTAGCTTCCTGAGCCTGCCTACCCTTCAGGCTGCCTCCTTTGGCATCATTTCGCCTCTTCTGCAAAATTGAAGAGTCCACCATTTCTGTGGTCTCTTTCCTGCTGCCAATACATTTATGCCAGATCCATGGAGTCTTCCACCACAGGGTTGACAGAAATCAGCAACACTCACTGGTCAGAGACACTCCAACCCAAGGCCTAGGTCCTGAACAAGGACTCAGTGAGTAAAATTTGGGAGGAAGAACTGTGACCCAGGCCTGGGAGGTGCAAGATGTCCAGGGGGTATGAAGGGCTCCACTGAAGCTTAAGCCCAGGAAATAGTTCTGAAAGGGACTCATCTTCTTTGTGAGCCATATAATCTACTCTCTGGGTACTGGCAGAGGTCTGGTAGGACCCCCTTGCCTATCTCTGGTAGCCAGACTTATCTTCTCACTCTCTCTGGGACCAGACTCTACATCCTGCAGCCTGTAGGCTTCTAACTGGGGTCTCTAGGTCTCATCTCCCTCCTGGTCTCCTTCCTGCTACCTTTCAGAATTCTGCTCCTCACCTCCGAGTTTCCCTGGACCAGCCCCTCCCTTCCACTTCTGCCTCTCCACAGAGATCCAAGGGCTCCTGGGCTCTCCCATGCACAGTACCCCCAGCCCCACCTGCCTCTGGAGTGGGCTGAAAACTCCACTGTCCTGATTGTCATCCATAAGGCCCTTCTTCCTCCTGCTTCTTCCCACTGATGTGTCCCACAGGGAGTCATTTATCCAGATCGACTGGTTTTCCTCAGTGCAAACATTCACAGGAGCATTAACAAGTCTAAAACCCAATTAGCCTTCAATTACTCAGGCCTTAGCCAGATTTTCTGTGGTGGGGACAGGGGTGAGGAATGTGTTTGGCTCTGCCTGAATAGAGCCTCCCCCCCTTTAGGCCAACCTCCTGTCCTGTCCTAGCCAGGCTGCTCCCCCAAGGCTCTCCCTCCTGCCTTACCCAAGTGCTCACCACCCAAGCCCCCTCATCTCTTAAAAAAATTGTTCTTAAATACATAACCAATACATAGTTAAAAGGATTTGTAAAAAACAATGCAGGGCTGGGGCTGTAGCTTACTGGCAGAGCGCTTGCCTAGCATGTGTAAGGCACTGGGTTTGATCCTCAGCACCACATAAAAATAAACAAAATAAAGGCATTCTGTCCATCTACAACTCCAAAAACAACAACAAAACCTCAATAATGTAGCTGGGCCTGGAGGCACATGCCTGTAATCCCAGCAACTCAGAGACTGAGGCAGGAGAATCACCAGTTGGAGGCCAGCTTGAGCAATTTAGGGAGACCCTGTCTCAAAATAAAATTTAAAAAGGGCTGGAGATATAGCTCAGTGGTGGTAATCCCTGGGTTCCATCCCCAGCTCAAACAAACAAGCAAACCAAACCATAATGCAAAAGGAATACAAAGTGAAAAAGTGAAATCCCCTGCAACTGGCTGTCCTGTAGGACACATGGCCATTTGGAGGTTCTTTTTCTTCCCCACATTCGATTTTATCCATACACCACCCCCTACATAGTTTTAAGTAGTTTTGAAAATGTTTTCAAATTGAGGCCATACTCTCCATATTATTTCATGACCTACCCTATTCGCTGGCCAATGACATCTTATTCGATTTGCACTTTTCCTCATCTGCCTTCCCTCTTCCCCTTTCCTTTACTTCCTCTGCCCGTTCTCTCCTTCCCCATTCCCATTCCTCCCACCTTGCCCCCACTTCAGCTTCTCTTTCTTCACCTCCTTCTCCCCTTCTGCACCTCTTTCTACATCGCCTCTTCCTTCCCCTTCCCTGTCCCCCTTTTTCCCTCCTCCCTGGGTACTGCAGCCCTGGGGGAGGGGCAGCCAGTGCAGCTATTAGCTCTGCCCCCCTAATACTCTGAGTCCCACTCCCTCTTAACACCTCCCTGAGCCTGGGCCTCTAAGCCCCATCTCCCTCTCCTCTCCCTCTAATCACTAAGGCTTATTTCTGATTTCCTGAAGTGACAAGGAGCTGGGTTTGAGGGGAGGGAGGGCTGTCAGCCAGCATCTCCCAGGATTGAGGGAGGAAAGGATGCAGGGAGGGAGGCCTGGCTAATGGGATGTAGCAGGAAAGGCTCCAGGGAGGCCCTCCCACTCTGAACAGGTATCCCCAATTCTCTAGCCCCTTCTGCCTTTGCTTACCGTGTGTACACTTCCCCCCTCAGGGTGTTCTTTCAGGCTATATTCTATTTTCTCTAGTTTCTTCTGTAAAAAGGAAAGCGTCCTCACCACCTTTACTCAAGGCAACTGCTGTGGGCAGAGCCTGAGTCCTCTTAACAGTCTCCCTTCTCCTGCTATCACTCTGCCAGGAGAATGCCAGGTCCTCTAATACTCGCCCCAATCTCTCTCTGCCCCACCTCTTTGATCTTGGAGGTGGGAAAAGTCTCCAGGCTGCAAAGGCCTTGTCTTCCACTTCCCACCTTGTGGAAATCCAGGGTTCCCCTCCCCTGTTCCAAATCCATCCCTCCGAAAGCTCAGTGAATTGGCATAAATTTAATTAAGGACAGCAGCAAATCTCTTGTCGTTTTAAAGACATGTAAGGTGTAAAATATGTGCTGAGAGCAGAGGTCTCAAGAGAGGTGGGACTGAGGGGGCCAGCACTAATTCTGGGGAGGTACACTTATATCCCTGTGGAGTGGCCCTGAAAGTTCCTGTTGGTGTCTCTGAGCCTTGGTTTCCTCATCAGCCCCCTAGAACTTCTGAGAGGCCCAGCAGGAGTACCTGGCTTCTGCCTGGAAGTGTTCACCCTGCGCTAATTTAATTACATGGCCTAACTGGGCCCAGGCTGGGGAGGTGGTTAATAGCAGCTGCAGAGACAGTGAGTAATCAAGAATTAATTAAGCGTTTCTGGGGATTCCCAAGTCTGGGCCAGGGATTCCTGGGAGCCTGGCTGTGGCTGGATGGGGAAGGGGGGTGGGCTCCAGCTCCCTTCTGTTCTACTCCCTCCTCCTCAGCGGGTGGATAACAGCAGGCCATAGGTCCAGAAAGGATGGGAGTCCAAAGCTTCCCACCAGGACAGCCTCTCCTCAATGGGAGATGAAATAACCAGGAGCCCATGGGAGTAAGGGACAGTTTTCCTGCACTAATGGGTCTGGGCATTTCTGTTGAGTTTGGGGCTTGGTCTATGCTTGGGGGTAGAAAAGGAAAGGTGGGGTTTCTGCCTTTATGTTTTGAAATCAGGTAGCAGAGTCATCCTTAGTTAACTAGTGTGCTGATGGGGTGACCTTGGGTGGGGGGGCTTTCTGCCTGTGTCCCCTCTGTGGCCTAGGCCTTCCTAGAGCTGAGGGCTTTGGGCCATTCAGGTTTCAGGGAACACACACTTCCTTAAGGAACCTGTAACCACTCAGTCTAATCTAATACTTCCGCCCAAGTCGCTACCAGGTCATCTGGGGGTTATTTTCTGCTCCTTTATTTTCTGTGTCTTGCACGTCCACCTGCCTCCTCCACTAGAGTTAAGACAGGGTCCGGTTGGCTCACAGCTGTAGCTTCAGAACCTAAAGCAAAGCTGGGCTAGAGAAGGTGTCCAGAGAATGAAAAAAAACCTCTCCGAACCTGTTTGCTCGCCTGGAAAATGGGGAGAACACCTTGCAGGCTCGAAAGCTGCTTGTTGTGCATTTTGGGGGGACGTAGAATGCACTGGGGAAGCGCAGATATCATTGCCTGGCCAGACCTATCGCTGTGGCCACGACTTGATCACCACTTCATCACTAGCACATCTCATGTTCAACCTCCAGGCCGGGCGACAGCGCCAGGCCCTGAGCCCCGCCCGCCGCGGGCCCCGCTCCTTCCCAGGCGCCCCCGCGCCGCCGGCGCTTTGAAGTCCCAATCCGGCAAATAGAGTCAATCAATTATGAAGGGAACAATCTGGCGGCCCCTC